>NC_136921.1:81428575-82083329 GCF_949752795.1 Hyperoodon ampullatus | reverse complement strand
TAGCCCCACCTTCTAATTCTTTTGTAGTTCTATTTTTTTTTTTTTTTTTTTTTTTGCAGTACGCGGGCCTCTCACTGTTGTGGCCTCCCCCGTTGTGGAACACAGGCTCCGGACGCGCAGGCTCAGCGGCCATGGCTCACGGGCCCAGACGCTCCGCGGCATGTGGGATCTTCCCGGACCGGGGCACGAACCCATGTCCCCTGCATCGGCAGGTGGACTCTCAACCACTGCGCCACCAGGGAAGCCCTGTAGTTCTATTTTTTACGTTTATATATTTAATCCATTTGTGTCTTTAATTTTTTTTTTTTTGGTATGGTGTGAGGCAGGGATATAAATTTACAGCATTCCAAATTCATAGGCTATCTGGCAATACTGTTGTTTGATTGTGGTCCTTTTCCTGGATGCAACTCTCTCCCTCTGATTTTCAGTAAAATGAATCCAGATTTCCAAATTTCTAATCACTTCCAGATTTCCAGTCCTTGCATGGCACACCATACTGCACACCATGCTAGGCTATTTACTTCCTTAGGATTATTTATAACAGAATCACAGGCTATTTATTCTGCTCTTTTGGCTTGCAATAGCTTTTAATCAGCTCACTGTTCTAGCACATCTTGTTTTTGCTGATGCCATAACATTTTAGATGTTCAACAGAGGGGTCAATAATGAAATGTGATTAAATTGCTTCCTGCTCCACCCTCTACCATTTATTTTCTGAATCACAAAGGTACAGAGGGAGGAAAATGATGTGGTAGAAAAAAATCAGTTTTGAAGTTCTGCTATTTAAGTTATTTTCGTATTGATGAGCTTCCCTGGACAGGTTGCTCTAAATTAACAGGTTTTAGATATTTTTCTATCAAAATAGGTATTTTACTTTTTATGGATAATATCCATCCAATTTCCTTCATGTTAAATGTAAACCTCCCCCCTTTTCTCTGTCATCCAAAGAAATATGGAAATGAGCGAGAATTATGTTATCACTAGATTAACCTTGAAATAGCTGTAATTTAATGAAACTAATTTATTGATAAATTCAGGTACCTGATTATTTATTAAAAATTATTACCTGTTACAGATTATTTGTCAATTTGTCTAGATGATCTCCAAGGTCCCTTTATCTCTAATATTAAAGATTCTATAAAACACATCCATCTTAGTCATAAGATAATAAAAAGTAGCTATTCTCTGAAGGTTGCTTAGACTTAAGCTGTTAAACGAGTTATGCTACTTACGTTAACTTAGTCCATGAAAAGTGAGTTGTGCTATCCTAGTCAGGATCCTCATTACTCTGATCCCATACAAATGATATTAAATTTTCTTTTGACCACTTGGTTGATACAAGAAGGCTGTTCATTTATAGCATAACGCAAATTCAAAGAAACATATCAAAAAAAAAATGAAGACCTCTTTTGGGTTCCTGAAAGGAAAAAACATTCACGTACAAGGTCCTCTTATAAAAACTGTAAAGTTATTTTACTGTCCTTTGCCTTAATGGGCAAGCATAGCTGTGCAGCATAATCTTATCTATGTGTGAGTTTGTAATGTGAACAGGATCATGCATAAAGATAGATATTCATCTTTTTTCCTCACAGTCATTCATAACCAAATGCTAAATATACATCTTTCATTTTCTTATGCTCAGCATCCCCAGAAGAAAGCAAGCTTCTGAGTTGTAATAATTAAAAACACTGTCTTTTCTCTAGGTATCCTTCATAGAAACCATTCACTATTTTGATGGGCAGATATTATGTTCCAGTCAAGAGGCAGAAAACTTGTAGAAAGGTTTACACATTGTCTAAGTTCCAGACACATGGAGAACCCATTAGAATTTTAGTATAGCTTCAGGTTTCCCTTGAAAGCTTGATCCTTTCAATAAAGAAGCAATGATGAGCCTTTCCTCTTTCAACAGGTCTTTCAGTTATAAAAGCATCAACTTCAAGAACTAGGCATTAATATTGCCAATGAATGGCCATTATGGTTAAGTTTCCAACCCAGTTAAAACTTATATAACACTGGTCTTTTCTCTGCCCTCTCATGTGACCATTGAGTTGTTATTCTTTGTAGTACCTTTCATCTGCAATAATTCAACTCTTTCACCTCTCCTTTTAGACTCTCCACCTCATTTACAATTCTATCTCTGAATAGATTTATCCTCCTTTGGTACTATATCTTAATTTCTTTCTTTCCCTTCATATATCAGATCTTGCTATTGATAGTCCTGCTTTATTCACTGAATGTTATCTTTATATGCTACTTGAGCTATGTGTGTTGTTTTTTTAATTTAACAACTAATTCGGTTGCTGTGAAGCTGGTCCATAAATGGTATAGTACTTGAAAAATATTTTTTCATTCAATATTGAACAAAAACTAATTAAAGTCTATTTTTATAAAACTGACAAATGTTAAGAATATTTAGCTATTAATCCTGATGTGGACAATACCTCCTAGCATTTAATACTTCAGGAAAAATTCCAATTTTCATAATTAAAACAGTACATTTTACAGATGAATTACAGTAGAAAATAGCGTGAAAATTTCTAAAGGTGCCTGTACATCTAATTACAAGAAACACAACTATTCACTGTTAAACATTAGAACTTGTTGTCGTGACAAAAATCAGTGGCTACAAAGTACTTAGTGTCTTACAATTTGGTCTCATTTCTCATAATTCTCTAGGAAACAGTTTCTGATAGCTCTTATAATGACTACATTTATTACCTCAGTACAAATTAACCCAGATAATGTCACAATTCTTAAAATATATTTACACATTGTAACCAAAGCAAACAGCTATAAATTTAACTTTGTCTCTTTGTAAATCATTTCTATATTCACTTGACAACTAACAGTACTCAACACAAAGGAAAAATTTTTCACATGTAATGTGAAAAATTTAGTTGTACAGTTCCTTGTCTAATGAGTGCATGTGTCCAGATATAGAGTCATTAGTACCACCATTCCCTTTCATGGAAGAAGATGAATCTATGTAGTCACCATCATTATAATCCTCACTTGGAAATATCTAGAAGGCAGATTGAAAAAAATATGCACTGAACTGGAACTCAAGACAACTAGTTTTTAATCTGAGCTCTGCTAATAAATACCTACATTACATTAAAAAATAATCTTGATATATATGGACCAGTGTTCCAGAATGTACAATAAGTAATCCAGGGAGATTGTGCATGTGGCCAAGGTGGCTCCCTCTGGGGAGTGATTTCAGTGACTTTACACTGGGGAGAAATGCACTCCAGTAAAATATTCTAGACAAGTATGGTAGGCAGAATAATGTCTCCCCACAGATGGCCATATCCTGAAAACTGTGACTATGTTAGGTTATAGTGCAAGCAAGCATTAAGTCTGCAGATAGAATTAGGGTTGCTAATCAGTTGGATCTGAGATGGGAGAGTCTCTTAGATTATCCAGGTGAACCAAAGGTAATAAGGGTCCTTATAACATGGAAGAGGGAGGCAGTAAAGTTAGCATTAGAGTGACAGAGCATGAGAAAGGCTTGCTAGGTATTGTTGGCTTTCAACATACAAGAGGACCACAAGTCAAAAACTATGGGCCAAATCTAGAAACTAAAAAGGCTAGGAAATAGATTCTCCTCTTGAGTCTCCAGAAGGAACGCAGCCAAACTGTCACCCCGATTTTAACCTAGGGAAAATCATTTGACTTCTGACCTCCAAAAAGTTTGATAATAAATTTGTATTAATCCACGAAGTTTGTGATGATTTATTATAGAGCAATAAGAAATAAATACATCACCATTAAATAAACAGCAGCATAACAAATACTGAAGACAGAAAAGGAAAGTCAGTTTCCAAATTACTACAATGTATTAATAAAATGTCAACTTTTCAGAAAAAATTAGAACATATGCAAAGAAATAGAAAAATGTGACCCATACACAGGAAAAACAGTGGGCAACAGAAACTGTGAGAGGCCCCATAAGTCACATTTAATTGACATAGGCTTCATAGAAGCTATTATAAACATGTTAAAAGAACTAAAAGGAACCACTTAAGAAAAGGAAGATATGAAGACAACATCACAAATAGAGAATAAAGAATCAAATGGAAATACTACAGTTGAAAAGTAGAGTAACCCAAAAGGGGGAAAAATCACATAAAGAGATCAATAGTTTATTTGAATTGGCAGAAGAATCAAGAAACAAAGACAGATCAATAGAGGTTATACAATATGAAGAATAGAGAAAAAAGTTGTAGAAATGAACAAAGCCTCAGAGAAATATGGGACACCATTAAATGCACCAACATATACAAAATGGAATGTACTAGCAGGAGAGAAAAGAGAAAAAGAAGGAAAAAAATTTAGAAAATTAGTAACTGAAAATGTCTCAAATTGATGAAAAACATTAATCTAAATATCCAAGAAGATCACTAAGCTCCAAGTACTTGTTTTATGTTGATTTTAGCCTATCAACAGTGATGCTATCAACTGGGGTTGTCTGGGGGCACTCATCTGGGCCCGTACTACCTGTGATGAGGCCCCGCAGACATTTCCCTGACTAGAGCCAATGTTGTGACTGGACCAGCCCTCGTGGTTTCTATGATTGCAAGACGCACCTCAGGAACAAACATCAGGGAACTTTGGAAGAAAAAAAAAGGTTTATTACTCTCAGGTCCCAAAGGCTACCGGGCACACCTGGAGACACACCTGGGGCCCCACAGTGAGGTCCCAGGTAGAGAGAAAAAGAGAGCACAGAATTGGGGTTCTGCCTTTATTTGGATTGATGGTGGAGTGCTGAGGGGTTTGCAGGTTTGCTTTGTTGGTAATTTTACAACATAAGAATGGGAATTAAATTGCATGAAGGCAAACACAGGGTGTTTGGTCAGTTATCCAGGTCACCTATGTCTTTCTAAAAGGGAACTTTGAGTGGGGCAGCCTGGTGCTTTACCTAGTTGTGTAGAAAGAAATTATGTTTATTCAAAAACGAATGTCTTTGAAATGAATGCCTCAGTGATCAAAAGCTTAATGTCAGGCACTGACATTATAATCAAAAAAGCTAAATGTCAGATTACAGTAATATAAACACAAAGAACCACATCCAGACACATCAGACAAAATATGCTGAAGGCCAAAGTCAAGAGAAAATTTTGATAGCACAAGAGAAAAATCACTTGTCACATAGAAAGAAACCCAAATATGGTTAACAGCTGACTTGTAATCAGTAACAGTGGATGTCAGAAGACAGTGGAAAACATTCAAAGTACTTAAGAAAAACTGTCAACCAAGAATCTAATAGCCAACAAAACAATTTTCAAAAAAGATGAAATAAAGGCTTTTACAAAACAAAAAACTGAAATAAAGGAAAATCTTAAGACTGAAAGCGAGTGACACTGAGATTAACTCAAGTCCACATGAAAAACCAAAGAGTACCAGTAAAGGTAATTATGTAATTATAAAAGACAATTATAAATGAATATTTCTTCTCTTATTTTAAAAAGTTTATAAAACAATTCATTTATAATTGTATTCTTGGAACTATAATATATAGAAATGTAATGAATTTTTACAATAGCACAAAGAAGGTAGGTGGGAGGAACACTGTATTAGAGTAAATAAATTACACCATATGGTAATATGAATCTACAGGGACAAATGGAGAAAACCCAAAATGGAAAATAGTTTAATACAACAAACTATGAATATATATTTCCTTTTCCTTCTTTTCTCAGTTTTCTTAATTGACAAAATTATATAGAGTAGTAAAATTATACAAAGTAGTAAATAAAATAATGTATCGTTAGGTAACATACAGATGTTATATGTGTAACAGCAAAACAAGGGGAAGAGGGAATAGAGCTATATAGGAAGAACATTTCTATGTATCACTAGAATTAAGTTAGTTTAAACACAGATTTTTATAAGATATATGATGAGCCCTAGTGCAACAAATAGTAAAAAATCACTAAAGAAACTTAAATGTTGTACTGAAAAATATTCAATATTTTATACATTAGTAAAGGAGGAAGAAAAAATGACATGAGACCTATATAAAATGGTAAAATGAGATTTAAATCCAATACAGGCAATAATAATATTAAAGGAATGAACAATCTAATCAAAAGGCAGAGATTGCAAGACTAGATTTTAGAAAATGATCCAAATACTGCTGTTTACAGGAGACATACTTTAGATTCAAAGATAAAAAAAGTAAATACAGTGAAAGGGCAATGTCATACAAATAGCAACCATAAGAAAAATTCAGTGGCTATACTCATATTAGGCAAAATATACTTTAAAACAGAAAATATTACTGGAGATAGAGAATATTTTATAATAAAAAACAAAGAGGCCAAACCACCTGGAAAATCTAACAGTTATAAACATTTATAGACCTAACAAAATCCCACACACATAAAGCAAAAACTGACAGAATTAAATGGAGAAACAGACAATTCAAAATAATTGGAGATACAAGAGTCTTCTTTCAATAATGTGTAACCAACTATGCAAAAGATCAAAGAAATAGAAAACTTGACCACTAATCAACTAGACCTAACAGATATCCATAGAACACTCCACTACACGTTTTTCTCAAGTGCTCATGGAACATTATCCAGGATAGATCACATGATAGGCCATAAAAACAACCTTCAATGAATTTAAAAGATTTGAGATCATATAAAGTAAGTGTTCCAACAGGGAGAGTGAAACCAGAAATCAGTAATAGAAAAATTTGAGAAATTGACATAAGTAAAAAAAAGTTTTAAATACACCTGTGTAGCAAATGAATCAAGTAAAAATCATAAGAGAAATTAGAAAATATGAGGTGAATTAAAATGAAGACACATTGTATTACAGAATGCAGCTAAAGCAGTGCTTAATGGGAAATTTATAGCTATAAATGCCAACATTAAAAAACATGAAATATCTCAAATATCTCAAAATATGGCAAGTAACCTAACTTGCCATATTAAGACACTGGAAAAATGAAAGCAAATTAAATCCAAAGCAAAAAGAACAAAAGAAATAAATATGAGAGTATAGAGATTAGAAAAGCAAGAAAGAAAATCAAAACCAAAAGTTGGTTCTTTGAAAAGAATTTTTAATTACAAAGCTTTAGCTGGACTAAACAAAAAAAGAGAAAAGATTCAAACTACTAAAGTCAAGAATGAAAGAAGATGCATTACTACTGATGTCACAAAAATAAAAAAGAATTTTAATTGGATACAATTCTATGCCAAGATATTAGACAACCTAGAAGTAATGGACAAATTCCTAGACAGACACAAACTTCTAAAATGGAAACATGAAGAACACACCCAAAAATCTGAATGGACCTATAACAATTAGAGTTTGAATTTGTAGTTTAAAAACTCTACAAAGATAAGCACAGGCCCATATGACTTCACTAAGGAATTCTACCAAACACTGTAAAGAATTAATTGATAATCTTTATAAGACTTCCAAAATAAAAGAAGGAAGACTTTGTAATTCATTCTGAAGCCAGTATTACCCTGATACCAAAGCCAGATAAAGTCATCACAAGAAAACTATATACCAATGTTTTATCAATAGACACACAAAATTCAACACAAGCAAGGTGAACCCAACAACATATAAAAAGGATTATATGTCATGAATAAAAGGGTTTTGTCCCAAGAATGCAGTCGAATTAATATCCAAAAGCCAATTAACATAATATAGGGTAAATGATAAAAAACACATGATCATTTCAATATATGCAGAAACAGCATTTGACAAAAACCAACACAACTTCATGATAAAAACCAACTAGGAATAGAACTTACCTAATCTGATAGGGAATCTGTGGATTTAAAAAAATTTTGAAACCATACTTAATGGTTAAAGACTGAATGCCTTCCCCCTAAAATCAAGAAAAATAAAGGGACGTCTACTTTGCCACTTTTATTCAACATGATGCTAGAGGTTCTAGCCAGGTCAATAAGGCAAGAGAAAAAAAAAAAGAAAAAAAAACAAAGGAATACTCATTGCAAAGAAATAAAATTATTTGCAGATAACATGATCTCATATATAGAAAATCCTAAGGAACAACCCCCCCCAAAAAAACTAGTAGAATAATTGAGTTCAAAAAAATTTCACATGAGGTTGATATACCAAAAAACTATATTTCTGTACATTACCAATGAACAATCTGAAAACTTACAATAGCATCAAAAATAAAGAATTTAAAAGAACTGCAAAACTTATGTTCTGAAGACTATAAAACATTGCAAGAAATTAGAAGATATGTAAACTACTAATAAATACATGAAAAGATGCTCAACATCATTAGCCATTAGAGAAAGCATATCAAAACTACAAGATACCACTGCACAGCTACTAGTATGGTTATAATAAAGATAATAACTAGTGCTCCTAAGGATATGAAGGATTTGGAACTCTCAGACACAGCTAGTGGCAATGTAAAATAGTGCAGCATCCTTGGAAAACAGCCTGGCAGTTCCTAAAAGACTAAACAGAGTTACCATATTACCCTGCAATCCCACTCCTAGGTATATAACTAAGAAAAATGAAAACACTTCACACAAAAACTTGTGTTCTAATGTTCATAATAGTGTTATTCACAATTGTCCAAAAGTGCAAACAACCCAAATGCCCATCAACTGAAATGTACACAAGAAAGCAGTATATCCATACAATGGAATGTTATTTAGCAATTAATAAAAATGAAGTAATGACACATGCTACAACATGAATGAATCTTGAAAACATTATGCTAAGTGAAAGAAGCCAGTCACAAAAGACCATATACTGCATGTTATATTTATATGAAATTTCCAGAATTAAAAAAACTATAGATAGAGAAAACAGGTTAGTAGTTGCTTAGGGCTGCAGGATTTAGGGTGAAATGGGAAATGACTGCTAATGGGTACGGAATTTCTTTTTGCAGTAATGAAAATGTTCTCAAATTGATGTAGTAATGGTTGCATGACTGAATAAACTAAAAACTTTTGAAAAACTTCAGAAGAAATGTCGGTAAAAAGTTTATGGACAAAGTAGTGTATCTTATATTTAAATGTGAGCTGTGTTTTTACAGTTATTTATGAAGAGGCAATTTTATGAAAAGTGTTACTCCTTTTCCAAATAAGACAAATTATGATAATTGTTCTTGGAAAATGTTACCATTTCAAGAATCAAGCTGAATTATTACAATTCTTCAAAATCAGGGTTCTAAGTTGACTATTAGTCTTTTTCTATAGCTAATAGATTTCGCTTGACACAATTGAGTTCCTGTACTTCAAAAGGTAGATTGCAGTACATAAAGAATAAATAATGCTGATTTTAAAATCTCTTGGTTTTGGTATAAGGCTAAATGATTTTAAGAACAGCTCTTCGCTGGCTTTGTTAAAGTGATTTCCTTTCTGCTTTTCACCTCCCCTAAGTAGCATAAACCTCTCCCTGAAGATTCTAAGTGACATGATGAGCAAGACTGACAAATATGGTATAAATGTAAATCCAGCTTTTAATATTGCATCTGAAATACAAATTTTTTTTTACAGTAGCTACAAAACAGCAAATAAAGCCATGTGGTTATTTTGTTTTTAATTCCCATGTACGGAACCCACAAAGTATGTAAAAACTTCAAGTTGTGTGTCAAGAATTCCCAGAATAGATTGGCAACTTGGCTATAATGTCAGTTCACATTTTCAAGCACCAGTGACTACTCACCCACCTTCAGAAGTCTCCTAAACTCTTAAAATCCACTCATGGTCATTAATTTAGACCAGAGTAACTAGAATACATGTGTTCTGGTATATAGTGGCTCTCCTTATTGACCTTCCTACACCCTGGGGAGCCCTAAATATGCTGGATACACAGTAGGTTAGTCATTTTCAGGGGTTTTTAAGTCAATTGTAGAGCTAGAGACTAAGACAAAACACTTTAGGAGTAGGTCTTAAAATTTAGTGACCCAGGGAAACCAGATAACTTCCCCACACATTCCATGAACTAGTTTTTCACTGCACACTTGCCTCCTTAAGCAAATGGCTCTATGCAGTGCACAGCCTACACAACCATATATGGTGGTGCTGGCTGTGTGGTCACAGAAAGGGAGCATGGTAAGGCAAGAGTTTCTTTAAATATTGGCCCCACCATTTTAATCAGAAAATACCAACTCCACTGAAAAACAATTAGTATTTCTGCATTCAGAATCTTGCCTTTGTTATCTAAGTAGAACTAACATTTAGAGAATTTCACATATATGTCAAAGGATGCTCTGTTGTGGCTGAAGTGCATAAACTTCGGCCTGAACTCTATTAGTCACTTCCAAATAAGAACCTTCCACTTAGCAAAGTAAAGACAACTAATAATAATAATAAAACAATGAATAAATAACTAATTAAAATGAATAACAAAACATTTCATAAAGCCCTATGGTATTCTCAAATAAAAGGGTGAAAGGACTTCTACAATTTTTACCTTTAATATTATTAATGATAATGTTTATATCTTATTTTACATCTAAAGATGATTTGGTTAATATTTTTAATACATTACTCTAGTTGGAACTGAAAATATGAAATTGTTTGCATTTCTTAGTTTAGGTATCTGTACTGGAATAGCAAGTTGAAAAGGGTCAAGAGACTTATTCAGAGGCAAGAAAATGAAGCAAAATTAGACTCTCACATAAAATATGGGTATCAACTATTTGTGAACTCACTCATTCATTCAACAAATAGTCACTCAGTTCCTACCAGGCACTGTGTTGGGAAGTGAAAATATGATGAAAAAAAAATCAGATACAGCATCCTCTTTTGAGGCACTTATGCTTAAATGGAGGAGGAGAGATATTCATAGTTGAAATAAGCTTCAGATTCCTCCACTATACTTGATGCACCATAACAAAAAGGTGATGTGGCCAATCTTATAATTCCATGTACCTCTAGTGCTTATAATAGTGTCTGTCACATGGTCAAAGCTCAATAAACATTGGATAAATGAATCAATATAGAAATATTAAGCTCTGTGGAGAGATATGGGCTGGAAAAACGAATTTTGGAAGAATTGCCTCTAGGCAAATTGCCTATAGAGAATACAGCCTAAAAAAAAAAAAAAAAAGAAAAGAAAGCTGAGGGCTGAATCTTGAGGAATTCTAACATTTAATAGATGGGTAAAGGAGGAGAAACCTGGAAAGGAAAGAAAGGAATTGCCTCCAGAGGGTATGGATGATAACTAAGTTAGCGCTTTAGCAATCAAAGGAAGACAAAGTCTCAAAAAAGAGTGATCATTAGTATTGATTGTTGCTGGTCAAGACCAAGTAAGATGAGGACTGAACAAAGTATCCATTGTATTTAGAGGTAAAGTAGTTATTAACATATTTTCTAAAAGTTTAATAGAGTGATGGGGTGGGTTTTTAGTGAGTTGTAAATGTAGGGAAAGGTGAGTACATGACATCAGCGTTTGGTTAAGAATGGAGGAGAGAGATGATGCAATAGCTTGGGTCAAAGTAATATATAGATTTCAAATGCTAAGAAAAGAGGTAAATTTCTGAGAATATGAAGGCAATAAGATACAAAGCACATTCATTTATTCAAAAAATATTTGAGATGCAAATCTGCCCCAATACTTGGGATATGTGAGTGAACAAACAAAATGAAAAGCAAACATTAGAAAAGCTCCCTTTCCTCATGTAACTTACATTATAAAAAGTAATGGATTACTCTTGGAGTTAAGGGCATGCTCTATGATAATGGTAGTAAAGAAAAAAAAAGGTTGGAAGAAGAGTTATAGACACCTGGAGCCATTCAGTCAGAAGGCTGAGTTATGTTACATTAATTAGCAAACAGCACGAAAACCCATGGTTTAACATTATGAAGATTCATTTCTCATTCAAGCAAAGGCAGAACAACAGTTAACATTCATGAATTAATTTACAGTTCTTAAGGCATCTCTCTTAACATAGTGCTTCACGGTTCATGTGAGCAGAGGAAAAGAGTATGGAGAGTCATAAGTTTAAGTGCCACCACTCCTACTTTATTGACAGAAGCAAGTCAAATGGCTTTAAGTTCAACAGATAGTATTTTATATATCCAGGAGTAGGAAGAGATCTAGAAATACTGGCAAGCACCAGTAACGTTTATCAAGTAAGTTCTAGTTCTCCTCTGTCTTGATCCGTCCCTCCACATATCCTATCATCTATGTATCCAAGGCCAGAGTTTGTCAATTCACATCAGTCAACTTGAGACTTAAGAAAAAAAAAAAATCAGTGTATGGATTCACTCCCAGAGAGTCTGATTTAATTTTTCTTGAATAGAGCACCTGTGACTCAGAGTCAGTTTCTTGAAGAATATTCCCGAATTTTCTAGGTGGGTATTAACAACATTTACAGCAGAATTCTAGTCACTTGGTTTATAATGACAGTATTTTTATCTCTGCATTATAAATTACGTGTGACACATCAACCATAGGTTGTTAAACAAAGCAGTAATGGAATACTTTATGCAATTAAAAAATATTAATTATAAGAAAAAAGAATTTTCATTCTTATCATTCCATAAAGCCACTTCCTTAAAATTACACTACAGTTGTATTTCCTTCCAATCACTTCTTTTTTTTTTTTTTTTTTTTTTTTTTATTAGTTTCTGCTTTATAACAAAGTGAATCAGTCATACATACACATCTGTTCCCACATCCCTTCCCTATTGCGTCTCCCTCCCTCCCACCCTCCCTATCCCACCCCTCCAGGCGGTCACAAAGCACCGAGCTGATCTCCCTGTGCTCTGCGGCTGCTTCCCACTATCTATCTACCTTACGTTTGGTAGTGTATATATGTCCATGCCTCTCTTTCGCTTTGTCACAGCTTACCCTTCACCCTCCCCATATCCTCAAGTCCGTTCTCAAGTAGGTCTGTGTCTTTATTCCCGTTTTACCCCTAGGTTCTTCATGACATTTTTTTTTTTTTAATTCCATATATATGTGTTAGCATACGGTATTTGTCTTTCTCTTTCTGACTTACTTCACTCTGTATGACAGACTCTAGGTCTATCCACCTCATTACAAATAGCTCAGTTTCGTTTCTTTTTATGGCTGAGTAATATTCCATTGTATATATGTGCCACATCTTCTTTATCCATTCATCCGATGATGGACACTTAGGTTGTTTCCAGCTCCGGGCTATTGTGAATAGAGCTGCAATGAACATTTTGGTACATGTCTCTTTTTGAATTATGGTTTTCTCAGGGTATATGCCTAGTAGTGGGATTGCTGGGTCATATGGTAGTTCTATTTTTAGTTTTTTAAGGAACCTCCATACTGTTCTCCATAGTGGCTGTACCAATTCACATTCCCACCAGCAGTGCAAGAGTGTTCCCTTTTCTCCACACCCTCTCCAGCATTTATTGTTTCTAGATTTCTTGATGATGGCCATTCTGACTGGTGTGAGATGATATCTCATTGTAGTTTTGATTTGCATTTCTCTAATGATTAATGATGTTGAGCATCCTTTCATGTGTTTGTTGGCAGTCTGTATATCTTCTTTGGAGAAATGCCTATTTAAGTCTTCTGCCCATTTTTGGATTGGGTTGTTTGTTTTTTTGCTATTGAGCTGCATGAGCTGTTTATAAATTTTGGAGATTAATCCTTTGTCAGTTGCTTCATTTGCAAATATTTTCTCCCATTCTGAGGGTTGTCTTTTGGTCTTGTTTATGGTTTCCTTTGCTGTGCAAAAGCTTTGAAGTTTCATTAGGTCCCATTTGTTTATCTTTGTTTTTAGTTCCATTTCTCTAGGAGGTGGGTCCAAAAGGATCTTGCTGTGATTTATGTCATAGAGTGTTCTACCTATGTTTTCCTCTAAGAGTTTGATAGCTTCTGGCCTTACATTTAGGTCTTTAATCCATTTTGAGCTTATTTTTGTGTATGGTGTTAGGGAATGATCTAATCTCATACTTTTACATGTCCCTGTCCAGTTTTCCCAGCACCACTTATTGAAGAGGCTGTCCTTTCTCCACTGTACATTCCTGCCTCCTTTATCAAAGATAAGTTGGCCATATGTGTGTGGGTTTATCTCTGGGCTTTCTATCCTGATCCACTGATCTATCTTTCTGTTTTTATGCCAGTACCACACTGTCTTAATTACTGTAGCTTTGTAGTATAGTCTGAAGTCAGGGAGCCTGATTCCTCCAGCTCCGTTTTTCGTTCTCAAGATTGCTTTGGCTATTCGGGGTCTTTTGTTTTTCCAAACAAATTTTGAAATTTTTTGTTCTAGTTCTGTGAAAAATGCCAGTGGTAGTTTGATAGGGATTGCATTGAATCTGTAGATTGCCTTGGGTAGTAGAGTCATTTTCACAATATTGATTCTTCCAATCCAGGAGCATGGTATATCTCTCCATCTATTTGTATCCTCTTTAATTTCTTTCATCAGTGTCTTATAATTTTCTGCATACAGGTCTTTTGTCTCCTTAGGTAGGTTTATTCCTAGATATTTTATTCTTTTTGTTGCAATGGTAAATGGGAGTGTTTTCTTGATTTCATTTTCAGATTTTTCATCATTAGTGTATAGGAATGCAAGAGATTTCTGTGCATTAATTTTGTATCCTGCTACTTTACCAAATTCATTGATTAGCTCTAGTAGTTTTTCGGTAGCATCTTTAGGATTCTCTATGTATAGTATCATGTCATCTGCAAACAGTGACAGCTTTACTTCTTCTTTTCCAATTTGGATTCCTTTTATTTCCTTTTCTTCTCTGATTGCTGTGGCTAAAACTTCCAAAACTAGGTTGAATAAGAGTGGTGAGAGTGGGCAGCCTTGTCTTGTTCCTGATCTTAGTGGAAATGGTTTCAGTTTTTCACCATTGAGGACAATGTTGGCTGTGGGTTTGTCATATATGGCCTTTATTATGTTGAGGAAAGTTCCCTCTATGCCTACTTTCTGCAGGGTTTTTATCATAAATGGGTGTTGAATTTTGTCAAAAGCTTTCTCTGCATCTATTGAGATGATCATATGGTTTTTCTCCTTCAACTTGTTAATATGGTGTATCACATTGATTGATTTGCGTATATTGAAGAATCCTTGCATTCCTGGAATAAACCCCACTTGATCATGGTGTATGATCCTTTTAATGTGCTGTTGGATTCTGTTTGCTAGTATTTTGTTGAGGATTTTTGCATCTATGTTCATCAGTGATATTGGCCTGTAGTTTTCTTTCTTTGTGACATCCTTGCCTGGTTTTGGTATCAAGGTGATGGTGGCCTCGTAGAATGAGTTTGGGAGTGTTCCTTCCTCTGATATTGTTTGGAAGAGTTTGAGAAGGATGGGTGTTAGCTCTTCTCTAAATGTTTGATAGAATTCGCCTGTGAAGCCATCTGGTCCTGGGCTTTTGTTTGATGGAAGATTTTTAATCACAGTTTCAATTTCAGTGCTTGTGATTGGTCTATTCATATTTTCTATTTCTTCCTGAGTCAGTCTTGGTAGGTTGTGCATTTCTAAGAATTTGTCCATTTCTTCCAGGTTGTCCATTTTATTGGCATAGAGTTGCTTATAGTAATCTCTCATGATCTTTTGTATTTCTGCAGTGTCAGTTGTTACTTCTCCTTTTTCATTTCTAATTCTACTGATTTGAGTCTTCTCCCTTCTTTTCTTGATGAGTCTGGCTAATGGTTTGTCAATTTTGTTTATCTTCTCAAAGAACCAGCTTTTAGTTTGGTTGATCTTTGCTATCGTTTCCTTCATTTCTTTTTCATTTATTTCTGATCTGATCTTTATGATTTCTTTCCTTCTGCTAACTTTGGGGGTTTTTTGTTCTTCTTTCTCTAATTGCTTTAGGTGCAGGGTCAGGTTGTTTACTCGAAATGTTTCCTGTTTCTTAAGGTGGGATTGTATTGCTATAAACTTCCCCCTTAGAACTGCTTTTGCTGCGTCCCATAGGTTTTGGGTCGTCGTGTCTCCATTGTCATTTGTTTCTAGGTATTTCTTAATTTCCTCTTTGATTTCTTCAGTGATCACTTCGTTATTGAGTAGTGTATTGTTTAGCCTCCATGTGTTTGTATTTTTTACAGATCTTTTCCTGTAATTGATGTCTAGTCTCATAGCATTGTGGTCGGAAAAGATACTTGATACAATTTCAATTTTCTTAAATTTACCAAGGCTTGATTTGTGACCCAAGATATGATCTATCCTGGAGAATGTTCCATGAGCACTTGAGAAAAATGTGTATTCTGTTGTTTTTGGGTGGAATGTCCTATAAATATCAACTAAGTCCATCTTGTTTAATGTATCATTTAAAGCTTGTGTTTCCTTATTTATTTTCATTTTGGATGATCTGTCCATTGGTGAAAGTGGGGTGTTAAAGTCCCCTACTATGATTGTGTTACTGTCGATTTCCCCTTTTATGGCTGTTAGTATTTGCCTTATGTATTGAGGTGCTCCTATGTTGGGTGCATAAATATTTACAATTGTTATATCTTCTTCTTGGATCAATCCCTTTATCGTTATGTAGTGTCCTTCTTTGTCTCTTCTAATAGTCTTTATTTTAAAGTCTATTTTGTCTGATATAAGAATTGCTACTCCAGCTTTCTTTTGATTTCCATTTGCATGGAATATCTTTTTCCATCCCCTTACTTTCAATCTGTATGTGTCTCTAGGTCTGAAGTGAGTCTCTTGTAGACAGCATATATATGGGTCTTGTTTTTGTATCCATTCAGCCACTCTGTGTCTTTTGGTGGGAGCATTTAGTCCATTTACATTTAAGGTAATTATTGATATGTATGTTTCTATTCCCATTTCCTTAATTGCTTTGGGTTCGTTATTGTAGGTATATTCCTTCTGTTGTGTGTCTTGCCTAGAGAAGTTCCTTTAGCATTTGTTGTAAAGCTGGTTTGGTGGTGCTGAACTCTCTCAGCTTTTGCTTGTCTGTAAACGTTTTAATTTCTCCATCAAATCTGAATGAGATCCTTGCTGGGTAGAGTAATCTTGGTTGCAGTTTTCTCTCCTTCATCACTTTAATTATGTCCTGCCACTCCCTTCTGGCTTGTAGAGTTTCTGCTGAGAGATCAGCTGTTAACCTGATGGGGATTCCCTTGTGTGTTATTTGTTGTTTTTCCCTTGCTGCTTTTAATATGATTTCTTTGTGTTTAATTTTTGACAGTTTGATTAATATGTGTCTTGGAGTATTTCTCCTTGGATTTATTCTGTATGGGACTCTCTGTGCCTCCTGGACTTGATTAACTATTTCCTTTCCCATATTAGGGAAGTTTTCAACTATAATCTCTTCAAATATTTTCTCAGTCCCTTTCTTTTTCTCTTCTTCTTCTGGAACCCCTATAATTCGAATGTTGGTGCGTTTAATGTTGTCCCAGAGGTCTCTGAGACTGTCCTCTATTCTTTTCATTCTTTTTTCTTTATTTTGCTCTGCATCAGTTATTTCCACTATTTTATCTTCCACCTCACTTATCCGTTCTTCTGCCTCAGTTATTCTGCTATTGATCCCATCTAGAGTATTTTTCATTTCATTTATTGTGTTTTTAATCGATGCTTGATTCATCTTTAGTTCTTCTAGGTCCTTGTTAACTGTTTCTTGCATTTTGTCTATCCTATTTCCAAGATTTTGGATCATCTTTACTATCATTATTCTGAATTCTTTTTCAGGTAGACTGCCTATTACCTCTTCATTTGTTAGGTCTGGCAGGTTTTTATTTTGCTCCTTCACCTGCTGTGTGTTTTTCTGCTTTCTCATTTTGCTTATGTTACTGTGTTTGGGGTCTCCTTTTTGCAGGCTGCAGATTCGTAGTTCCCGTTGTTTTTGGTATCTGTCCCCCGTGGCTAAGGTTGTTTCAGTAGGTTGTGTAGGCTTCCTGGTGGGGGGGACTAATGCCTGTGTTCTGGTGGTTGAGGCTCGATCTTGTCTTTCTGGTGGAAAGGTCCACGTCTGGTGGTGTGTTTTGGGGTGCCTGTGGCCTTATTATGTTTTTAGGTAGCCTCTCTGCTAATGGGTGGGGTTGTGTTCCTGCCTTGCTAGTTGCTTGGCATAGGGTGACCAGCACTGTAGCTTGCTGGTCGTTGACTGAAGCTGGGTGCTGGTGTTGAGATGGAGATCCCTGGGAGATTTTCGCTGCTTGATATTATGTGGAGCTGGGAGGTCTCTTGTGGACCCGTGTCCTGAGGTTGGCTCTCCCACTTCAGAGGCACAGCACTGACTCCTGGCTGCAGCACCAAGAGCCTTTCATCCACCCGGCTCAGAATAACAGTGAGAAAAAGTAGAAAGAAAGAATTAGTAGAAGAAAGAAAGAGAGAGGGAAAGAAAGGAAGAAGGGAAGAAAGGAAGGAAGGAAGAAAGAAAGAAAGGAGGGAGGGAGGGAGGAAGGATGGAAAGAAAGAAGGAAAGAAAGGAGGGAGGGAGGGAGGAATGAAAGCAAAAGGAAGAGTGAATGGAAGAAGGGAGGGAGGGAGGGAGGAAGGAAAGAAAGAAAGAAAGACAGGAGGGAGGGAGGGAGGAAGGAAAGAAAAAGGAAGAAGGAAAGGAGGAGCAGAGGGAGGGAGGGAGGAAGGGAAGGTAGGAAAAAAAGAAAGAGCAGGTAAAGTAAAATAGAATAAAGTATGAAATATAGTAGCGTTATTAAAATTAAAAAGTAATTATTGAAAAAAAAAAACACGGACCGATAGAACCCTGGGACATATGGTGGAAGCAAAGCTATACAGAGAGAATCTTACACAGAAGATTACACATACACATTCACAAAAAGAGAGCAGGGGGAAAAATCAAAAATCTTGCTCTCCAAGCCCACCTCCTCGATTTGGGATAATTCGTTGTAAAAAGAGGAAAAGGGCGAGAAGTCTGAAATCTTGCTAAGTCCACCTCCTTAATTTGGGATAATTCGTTGTAAAAAGGGGGGAAAGTCTTAAATCTTGTCCTCAAAGTCCACTTCCTCAATTTGGGATGATTCGCGGTCCATTCATACACTCCACAGACGCAGGGCACATCAAATGGACCGTGGAGCTTTAATCCACTGCCTCCGAGGCTGCCCAGAGAGATTTCCCTGTCTCTGCTCTCACAACTCCCGGGTCTCAGCCTTGGACCTGGCCCCGCCTCTGCGCGTAGGTCGCCGGAGGGCGGGCGTCCGTTCTTCGCTGAGACAGGACGGGTTTAAAGGAGCCGCTGATTCGGGGGCTCTGGCTCACTCAGGCAGAGGGGAGGGAGGGGAATGCCCTCTCCTCGCGCACCAGGCAACAAAAGGGAAAAAAGTCTCTTGCCTCTCCGGTGGCTCCAGACCCTTTCCCCGGACTCCCTCCGGGCTAGCACTAACCCCTTCAGGCTCTCTTCCTGCCGCCAGCCCCAGACCTCTCCCTGCGCTCCGACTGAAAGCCGATACTCGAGCCTCAGCTCCCAGCCCCGCCCGCCCCGGCGGCGAGCAGACAAGCCTCTCGGGCTGGTGTGTGCCTGAGGGCACCGATCCTCTGTGCCAAAATCTCTCCGCTTTGCCCTCCGCACCCCTGTTGCTGTGCTCTCCTCCGCTACTCCGAAGCTTTCCCCCTCCGCCACCTGCAGTCTCCGCCCGCGAAGGGGCTTGTAGTGTGTAGAAACCTTCCCTCCTTCACGGCTCCCTCCCACTGGTGCAGGTCCCGTCCATATCCTATTGTCTCTGTTTATTCTTTTTTTCTTTTGACCTACCCAGGTATGTGGGGAGTTTCTTGCCTTTTGGGGGGTCTGAGGTCTTCTGTCAGCGTTCAGTAGGTGTTCTGTTGGAGTTGTTCCACGTGTAGATGAATTTCTGATGTATCTGTGGGGAGGAAGGTGATCTCCGCGTCTTACTCTTCCGCCATCTTCCTCCCCAGCCCCCAATCACTTCTTATCTTCCTTCACTGATGCTAATGGAAATGGTGTTCTTTTGATGTTCAAATTTTGGCTCATGTGTCATGTACACCTACAGGTTGATGTTCTTATTGATTGTATCAACATACTGCTATTCCCAACACATATTTAAATAGCAAATTTATCCATATGTTTGTTATTTTCTTTATGATACTACGATTTTAATTTTCCATCATTTGCTCTGGAAACAATATTGTATTTTATATTTATTTGCCATCAATTTTTTAAACATTAAACACAATTAGAGTTAACTTTACTTGAAAATGTAATGAGATTTGAGGCATCTCACAAATTTGCCTTTTTTCCCGAAGTCTCTCCCTTAAATCCTTGCTATACTATCACATATCCCATCATTAAAGGGTTTCACCGTTTTGAAAATAACTTTGTACCTCTCCTGTTAAAAAGCATATACCTATGGAAAGGACACAACCCTTAAGGTGTAGCAGTTATTAGCCCTTGTATGAGTATTAATTTGTCAACTGTCACCTTAGAAAGTGGAGTGCAATCCCCAGTCTTCTGTCATAGAAGAGGTAAAGTTTAATGAGAGCAAGTCTTTTAGAGAGATAGAAAGTACTAAATGTTACTGCCAAGAGAGGGCACAGTGATGGCAACCTCAAGTCAAGGAGCCTGGGTCACCAGAAACCCCTTGGAGCCCCAGGATGTCTAGAGAAGGAGAGAGATGCAGAAAAATGTGTCATGAAATGCCCTGAGAAGGCAGAGATAGGATATGTAAAAGGTTGTAAAAAGTTTGTCTACATCCCAGTTTTGCTTACTTTCAAATTCTCCTTTAGAGAACACTGCGATCTAAGTGGAAAAATGGAAAAAAAATCTAGTGTGGAAAAATGACTGACCACTCTTTTGCTTTCACTGTAAACACCCTCCATGAGAAGAGTCAGTGCAGTGTGGTAGAATGAGCTAATTTGAGTCACATGGGCCTGGATTCAACTATTCCAGCACAGGTATTAAATGGCTATGTGAAGTTAGACAAGTTACTAAACTTCCTTTGTTTCCTCATCTGAAAGCTCAGAAAATTGAATGTAAAACAATGGAAACATAATGCTCAGTAAAAGGTGGCTTATTTTAATTTACTATCAACAGCAAGGTATGTACTCTGAATTAAAACATAGCTTTGCAATCTCATATGTAAAGTGAGAAAGACAACATGAACTCTAAGGATATATACAATGCTCAAATTCTGGGACTCTTTTCACCAATTCTTATAAGATTGTATACAAGGGTAGATATACACTGTCTTACGTTGTTAATAATTATGTGAATATGGCTACATATCCAGAAGTAGATATAAGATAAAGGTAGACTCCTGAGATAGAACATGTGACTTCCTTTAGATCTTAAACAGAAACTATGTTTATTAATTGCCCCATTCCTCCATGTTTCCTAAGAAATAATGGAGAGTATTTCATTAAATGCCCTTAAATGTCTCTTAATGTCTACATAGAATTTTATGAAATGAGATCTAAATGCCTTCTCTCATCTAAAAACACATGAGTACAACTGCAGAAAATGTCATTTTAAATTTTAACTATTTTATTTTTTACTTGCAGGTAACTTGACTAGAGTCAATATAAACTGTACCACATACTGTGTCAAATTTACTGACTGAAATGCAGTTGTATATTCCTTTATTTTTTACTGCTTATAGCCACATATTTCCTACACACCTTATTTCTTTTTCAAATCCAGCAGTATTCTGTCCTGAGATATACTAAAATCATTTCATCACAAAGTATATCTTAAACTTTATTATAAGTTTGTTTTTTTAGATACCATTGATAGCATCAGTGATAAAATTCTCTGAAACACTTTATGGAAAGTGGACTTTACTGGGAATGATCTAGTACAAGGTAAAAAACATCTGGTGACCCTCTAATAGATAAGAGACCCTATGCCATATATTAATTATGCTCCCCACCTTAATTGGAGTTACCAAAAATAAATTTAAAAACACAAGAGATATTTCACCCTCTACATAAACATGATCCTGTGTTTGGGAGCCACTTTATATTTTGCCACTTTCTTCTACGAAGAGTCAAGTTAATTGAAACTAATCTGTTCACTAAAAACATTGAGAAACCCTGGGAAGTGGGCCAAGTACTCCCACGATTTTAATTCAGACACATAACATTTGGTAATCCTCCTTCATTTCACAAAAGATTAAACATCTGCCAACATCTGTTCATAGCAGCAGTCTATAGTGTACCATGATCTAGAACCTAGCTAATGGGAGAATGTTAGCTCACTGCTATGCTAACTGCTTCAAGAAGAAATGTGGTTGTAGCTTCCTCCGTGCCTTAGAATTTAACTCAGCCATAGGATTTGTTGTTCTCAAATTTAAATCTTAGCAAAAATCACAAGCAATGGCCAAGAAAAGAGAAAATGCCAAGGTAAAACAAAACCAGTATTTTAATATGCAGTACAGTTATGTGCATTTTAGAATAAATGTTGGAAAGATTTCACTGACTTTTTTTAAAGTTTTTTTTTTTTGATGTGGACCATTTTTAAAGTCTTTATTGAACTTGTCACAATATTGCTTCTGTTTTATGTTTTGGTTTTTTGGCCGTGAGGCATGTGGGATCCTAGCTCCCCGACCAGGGATCGAACCCACACCCCCTGCATTGGAAGGCGAAGTCTTAACCACTGGACCTCCAGGGAAGTCCCTCACTGATTTTTCAAAAAGCATTATTTTTATACTTTCTGATTAAATTTCCCCATAACACCTTTTTGATTGGCAGTTATTCTTGCTTGATCCTGAATTGGTCTTTTTCAGCTATATCCTTGTACAGGAATAACCATGATGCCCGCATTACCAGCAGCAGCAGCTGCTGTGAAAAAAAGGCAAGATTCTTTTGTTAAGAGTAATCTGCCTACATTTCCTATTATTCAAGAACTAAAAATAGGAGATTGCATTATAAATCTAGAAGACAAGCTGTGCAGTCCAGAGGCTAAGACCCTTGATATAGAAACAATGATCTTTAAAAAAAACCCTTCACATTCAATATTATTTTTATTATACTAACAAGCCAATCGTGACATTAGAATATGTCACTCAAGTTGTGAGGTTTTGAAAAAGCTAGGACTCAGTAAGACACTGTAGATTGTATTATGTACATAATGCTTTTAACCATTTCCTGTGACTTAGAATTGTAGAGAGAAGGGAGAAAAAAAGCAATGTTATTTTAATGGGAATTTTCAGAAATAGAATCAGTGGTATTATGATACATTTATATTTCAGATCTAATATAGCAATTGTTTTTAAGAAATGCCTCGCTAAGTATTTTGCGTTTAGCCGAGTAGGATGAAAACATTTAAAATTTTGATTTATTGTTCAGTTTTATTTATAACTCTTTTGAAGAAAAAGATTTTTTTCTAGTATTCATAATGATAAACTGTAATTTCTATCTTACCAACTGCGTTTTTGCAGTTCTCAAATCTTACCACCTTCTCATGATGACCATTTTATTTTGGACAGATGATTTACAGATCAGACAAGAGTTCTATAAAACAAGGCCAAGTCAGCTTAAGAATATGTAGCACATATATTTCAGTGAGATAAGAGGGCATGATAAGAGTAGAAACAAAAGATTGTCAAAGAAGTAAGAGGTTGGGAATAATCTCTGAGTTAGTAAATACATTCAGATTAATAGAGATACAGAGATAAGTAGACAATAGTTCTTAACCTTTGAAGAATTTACAGTCCCCTTACAAAATATATAAGGCGCTATGGGAACAAGAAGGAAAAAGTACTGAAATATAACTGGGAAAGTGACGGTAAAGCAATTTGTATTATATAGAGTTGAGTGAGAAAAGAAAATCTTTGTGGAAAGTTGCAGGGGTGGGTAGGTAAGAAGGTCCAAAATAGAGTTTAAGGTTGAAGATTTGTCACCTAGGATAAGTTGACAACATTTTCAAAATTAAAAAGCAAGCACATTGATAGTTCAATAAGGAGTTCCAGATAATCAAGGAAAGGCTATGTGTTATTGATATTTTTTTTAAGTTTAATTTTACAGAGGTGTAGTACTTGATTTCCTCATCCCAAAGGCACAGCAATCCAAACATACAATCTTAAAAATTGGTCTACTCTGCTAGGACCCATGTTTTGTAACATTTTCCCAAGGCTATGCAGGATAACAATGTGACTGAGCAGGAGCTCTGAGGCCTTCCCAGGAATAAGCCCACACCCATGTCCTCTGCCTGCCTTTTGTCTGTAGAAAAACTTTAGTCAAAGAATAAATTTAATCAGAAATGAGTAAACACAGAAAGAAAGGAAGACAGTCAAGCAAGACAAAATATTTTAGCCATTAAACAAAGCCAAGGACTTTTAGTTCTTCCTCAAGGACTACAGATAATATTCTGAGCCATGTCCTTTGAGCTGTTTTGCAGATACTGAAAACCTCACCAGGTGGAAGAAGTTAACTCTATGCTGCTCACAAGCACGTAGCCCCCAGGCCTGTTGGAACCATTAGGTTGATGACGCTGACTCCCAGTTACCTCACCACCAACCAATCAGAAGAATGTCCACAAGCTGACCACACCCTGCTCCTTAAACACTATAAGACTCCTCACTATCCCCTGGCGGGGGAGGGGGATAGACACAGTTTTCAGGGCATTAGCCTGCTGTGGTCCCCGTTGCCTGGCAAAGCAATAAAGCTATTCTTTTCTACTATACTTCACCAAAAACTGTCTCCACTTTTCTATTCGGTTCAGGTCAACAGAGACAGAGTTTCAGCAATAATCCCCAAGGAAACCCACACCCACCAGTTTAAAAGCCAGCAGACCACTAAATGACAATGAAGTGAATCCATTAATTAAAAAGAACAGATGCTTTCTAGTCCTACACCCAGAATCATATAGAAGTAACATTTTGTATCCAAAAGACTTACTAACATTCAAGACCAAACCACCTTTTAAGAGTGCTAATATCAAAAAACCTGTTAATAGAAACCTATATCCTATTGACCTGGGGGTCAGACTCTAGAACACCAGTTGTTGTTTTTTTTTCTTTGATTTTACTTTGCACTTTAACTTAAAGCTTGTGCAGTCTTCACTTGGTAACCACTAAAATAAGTGGTTTTACATACTGGAGGAATCTCAGTTTATACATTTACCTCTCTAACGGCCTATTAAACAGATCAAAACCTAACTACAGGAGCCAAGTTACCCCCACTCACTGGGGGAGGAGAAAGAAGCACAAATGCCTTAACCTCATCTTATTCATACTTTGTCTTTTCTCATTTACTCAAAACCAGACTAAGATGTCAGAGGCCTTAGCAGCTGAAATTATGATGGCCCACAAGAACGTATGAACTATTGTACCATAACATACAAAGGCATTAACTAAGGAATAATAATTATTTAGTAAACCTATTGCTCTTATTTCCCCCTTTCTTTTGTATATTTTAACTTTGCTTCTTCCTGGACCTCTATCCAGGTACCTCACTTCAGAGGTACTAGTTAGGAATAGACTTCAGATAGACTAGTTAGGAATGAGGAAGAGAATGGATGAAGGGAAAGCAAAGGAAAGGAGACGAAGGAAAGGAGACGAAGGAAAGGAGAGGAAGGAAAGGAGAGGAAGGAAAGGAGAGGAAGGAAAGGAGAGGAAGGAAAGGAGAAAAGGGGATCACAATGATCAATTAGGAATATATGCTACAGCAAGATGTTTTAAGTTTGTTCCTTTATACTAAAATACAACCAAATTGAGTCAGTAATTTTGCCGTTGCTGTTTTTGTTTCACTTTTTGGTGCCTGGTTGATGGGTTTTTATTGCTTTCACATTAGCTAATTGGCCTGGTTAACCAAGCCTGCCCTTCATTTAGTCTAGTCATTCTCTACAGTGATTTTCAAGGTGTAATCCTCAGACTAGGAGTATCTCTATCACCTGGGAGCTTGTTAGAAATGCAAATTCTCTGGCCCTACTCCAGGCTTAGAAAGTCTAGGGGTTCTGTGCCGTGATTAGGTTTTAACAATCTCTGCAGGAGACTGATACATGCTGAACTTTGAGAACCACTGCTCTATACATCTATTTTTCTAAAGCACATTTCTTCTCACCATGCTCTTATTCTTCTGCTCAAAATACTTCAATATTTTCTATTTCATCTTCAAAACAGTCCAGACTCATTTTAACATAAAACCCATCATGTGGCCTGATTCATATACTTCTCCTCTACCCTCACCTCCTACCGACACAGCGTGCCAACCACACTGAAATTCACTTACTTCCTCTTGTTACCTATGCATATTGTTGTTTCTGATTATTGGATAACCCTACATATCCTTTTAGATCCAGAACATTTCTAGTTACTCTTCAAGTTTCCCCTCAATCATCACCTTCTGCATTCAGTTTTCCCTTAGCCATCCACCATAATGTTTACCCCAACAAGGCATATTTAAGCATTTCTCTCTTCACTGTGTTATCACTCTATACATGTACTTCTTGCACTTTGTTTCTCTAGACATATTTTTAAATTTGTCTCTTGAATGGGAACAGAAAAGATCAGCCCAAAATATGCCATTTGGGCATATTGATTATTCTGAATTAAAGCCACCTGACAAACAGCAAAAAAGGACACTCAAACTCTTTCCCCCCGCCAAAAGCAGGAAATAAAATCTTTCATGTGAAAAGTGACCCATACTGTATCAGGAAGGTGGAAGGCATTCTAACACCAGAAATAGGGAATTTAGGGCAAAGAAGACTGTATAAATAAACCTTATTAACTTCTTTACTAATTTACAATCCCAAACCCAGCCTCTGTCTTGTCAGTTCTTCACAGATGTATTGTTTGCATAAAAGATCTAAGAGTTTCCTGCTTTGGTCACTTCTTTGAGTCTCATTTTTGTGGAGCTCCCATACATACAAAATTAGTTTTTCTCCTATTGATGTATTTTATGTCAATTTAATTACTAGACCAGCCAAAGAACTGAGAAGGCAAGAAGGGAAGATTTTTCCTCCCTAACACTTTCTTTAGATAGAAAGATCTTAGAGGAAATGAAATTTAACTAATGCTGTCCTGCTCATTCTTGCATTCCACCTGCCTGGCACATGTAGGTTTAAAAACTGCTTCCATTAATGAATTATAGCTACAACAGTCCGGTGATCCAAGCATCACTTATTGTATAATCTGAACTTTCCACAACAGAGTTACGAACCAGAAGGGAACAAGCTTTCAGATTATTTGTTGACTTGTTTGGGTTATCTAAAGAGAAACTAAAAATACGCTTGCAAAAAAAAAAAAAATAGATGTTTTGGGTTAAAAATAATGGAACAACCAACCTTTAAATTGCCGTCTGAACATGCAATTATGTAAGGGGCCGAGAGTGAAGCAGGATCAGGAAAACACAGTGCTAAGTAGGTTCAGAATTTGTGGCTAAGGGCTTTTGCTAATCTTACTTCTAGAGGACAAAGGTAAGGCCCTGAGCTAGAACAACATAAGACATTGGAATTGAGAACTCTGAATAAAACAGGGATTGTAAAAGACAACACACTCAAAGAAAGGACTAGAGGGGCTTCCCTGGTGGCACAGTAGTTAAGAATGTGCCTGCTAATACAGGGGACATGGATTCGATCCCTGGTCCGGGAAGATCCCACATGCCACGGAGCAACTAAGCCCGTGCGCCACAAGTACTGAGCCTGTGCTCAGAGCTTGTGAGCCACAGCTACTGAAGCCTGTGTGCCTAGAGCCCGTGCTCTGCAACGAGAAGCCACAGCAATGAGAAGCCCACGAACCGCAACAGAATAGTCCCTGCTCGCCGCAACTAGAGAAAGCCCGTGCACAGCAACGAGGACCCAACGCAGCCAAAAATAAAAAAATAAAAATAGATAAATTTATAAAAACAGGACTAGAAAACATGTTATGGCCAAGAAAAACTTTTAAAAATCTTGTTTCTCTCATCTTAGACTGAAAAAAACAGTCTCAAGAATTTGTAACAACAGGCTTCATTCACATATATTTATAGTGTGAAAGTATAGTATTAGTGTTGTCAGGAAAGCCACAAAGCAAAAAACTAGTGAAAAGTAATCACGTCTTACGATTTCAGTTCTGACATGTCAAGAGCTTGGAAGTCATCATGGAACAATCTGAAAGTCGACATTCTTCTTAGATCCATCAGAGATTTTAGGTCACAGGGCCAACTGCTGCCTTGAAAGCTGAAGAGACAGGTGAATATAAAGAATCACAGCTGAGATCAGTTTACCAGCTGGAACCTGTATGAACCCTTAAATCATAACTGACTAATATTAGAGGCTGAGTGTGGACTAGATTAAAGATTAAAAATTCCTGGGGGCCTAGTCTTAGGGGAGCCCTCACACTTTCATGGGTTTTACCATCAAGAAACTCCAGTTCTTATGGTGAAGATTGGAGACAATTTTACTTGTGCTTCAGACAGGCCTATCTTGAAATAGGCTCAGCATTATCCATCAAGGGAAACTACTTTACCAGAGCCTTATCTGATCTGGGAGAAGGGCAATTCAGTTAGACAATTTCATACTCCTCTAGCATTCCTAGTTTACTTAAGAGAAAGAGAAGTCTAAGAAAAGCCTCTGAAAAAATCAGTCCCGGAACTTAGGCCCACAAAATTAAAAAGAAAAAAAAAATATATATATATATAGTTACTTAATCCTAAGATTATAGAATGCTTCCCATTCCCATTTGAGTATGTCCCTCTCATTTCTTTTATACTTCATACTAGTTTTATTCCCATTCACTTTTTCCCTCTCTGTAATTTAGCTTCTATGTTTTCTATTGACCTGTCTTGAGGATATTAATTCTGCCTTGCACTGTGTTGAAGCAGTCAATTCAGATATTGCCTTTTCAGTTCCAGAAAGCCCTTTTTTTGTATAGATTTGAATTCTCTGGGTAA
Organism: Hyperoodon ampullatus; assembly: GCF_949752795.1. Taxonomy (NCBI): domain Eukaryota; kingdom Metazoa; phylum Chordata; class Mammalia; order Artiodactyla; family Ziphiidae; genus Hyperoodon; species Hyperoodon ampullatus. The sequence goes on along the minus strand of NC_136921.1, from coordinate 82,054,639 downwards.
GTTAAACATCTTTTAATGCATTTTGTCCATATTAAACATCTTTTAATGCATTTTGTCCATATATTAATCTATTTTAATTAACATTTATAATAGTTGTTTTAATGTCTTTGTCCTGCTAAGTCCAATGTATGCACCATCTGTCAGCCTAACTCTATTGCCTGTTTCTTCAAGATTTTTAAGGACATTTTTCCATCAGTTTGCATAGCTTGTGATTTTTATTTTATATTAAATATTGTGCATGGAAAAAAAAATACAGAGGTTTCAGGTGATGTTATTTTCCCCCAAAGAGGGTTTCCTCTTGGTTCTGATGGGCAGATAGGGTGAGGTACTGATTCCATACATTCAATTAGGGATTGAACAAGGTGGGGAGCTAGGGTTCATTTTTAGGAGATTTAATATACTTCTGGCTCTTCCTTATTCCTTTGATGTGCCCTACCAAAAGCTTTTAATTTATGGTCTAGGAAGTCTGTTGCCTCAGACCTAAAAGACAGTGGGATGTTTAGCTCTGCATATCAGCAGTTTTGAGCATACCTCTTTAGGTTCTTGCTACATACAGCTTCAATTAAATATGCCACACCATACTTTGTGGGTAAAACCAGCCATGTGTTTTACCCTCTCTATGGCTCCACATAGAGAGGCCATGGCCTGTCTAGATTCTCATCCATTATACCAACTAGACTGTTCTTCAAAATCTCTGTCGGCTTATCTTCCCCTTCATACTGTCCCTAAGCAAAAACTAAGGTAATCTGCAGTTTAAACTCAGAATTGGAAAATGCCCCCAAGAAAGTAAATAGCTGGCTGTTGTCATCTCACCAAAGGAAAGCTCTTTCCTCTCTGAAACTTTAGTTCAAGTCTTTTTTGTTTTCACAGCTATCCTATATGCTTTAAACACTACTGTTACAGTTTATCTCAGTTTTCTAGTCATGGCAGCAGGAACACTGGCTTCCTCTGTGTTGGGCTGCACCCCGCAGGCCTGCAAGACTTGTAAGTGCCCAGCCTCAAGACCAAAGAGCCCAAAGACAGTGCCATAGATGTCAATGGTTCACTGGATAGGGGAATCTTACATGTCCGAAGCAAAGGTCCTGGAGTGAAACCCGTCCGTGTACGGAAACATGGCAGCACTCCCCCCACTACTCCAGGGAGAAACAGGCTACCATTTATAGGGGTAGTTGATGTCACGTTGCTTCAGTTACCAGGGAAACCAGTCGCTGGGGAAGCCCCTCAGGTTAATCACCATCATGGAGGGCAGATGTTTCCCTCTAATAAACTAACGGGTGAAGCCATTCTGGCCTAAGTATTAGAACAATCACTAGCTGGGGCAGTGAGCAAGCATGCTGGCAGTTACTAATTAAGCTTTATAATTAAGAGGATTGGATAGTCATGTGAGTGAAGCAGGGACTGGTAAATCAGGGGATGTACAGAGAGCAAGAGAGCACCATCTTGAATGGCCTGATCATACACTGTGACCTACAAATTCTACTCTGTCATTTATATTTTAATTTTACACTCAGGGTGTTTTGTCATTCAGAAATAAAAAAGAATTTGTAGTCAAATTTGCTGATTACTTAAGGGGTTTGTTTGCATTACCTTTTAAAAGTAGCCTATTTTTCACAGTATTACATTTTTTTGTCAGTTTCTCAAAACAATTAATATATTAAAATCCTTAAGTGATTTAATCCATCTAGAATTTTATGTATTATGTATTTGTATATTGTTTATTGTGTATTGTTCAATTTTCTGAAATGATATAGAAACATTTTCCATAATCCTTTCTTTGTAAAATGCCATCTTCCTCAAACTAGTTCTTATCAGTCAGGCTCTCTAAACTAGGTTTCAGGATCTAATCTCTATAATCAGATGTAAAATCTAGATAATAATAGTTCCTAACTCACTGATTTTATTTGAATTAAATAAGAGAAATGCATGTAAAGTACAGTACTTAAAACAACAAATGCTCAATAAATGATAGCTATCATCATGTTTTTCTTGGTGATGCAATTATGTCATCTCTTCAACTGTTGGAATGCACATTAAAGTCAGGAATCATGTCTTACATGAACTCTTTTAATCTACTTGATTAGACAACATTACCAGTAGTATTTGTTCATTAAACATTCATTGTTTGATTTCTATAATGTCTTATATATACTTGGCTTCCTTATGGAATTTTATTATTTTTTTGAACTGTTTTCATTTTGGAATTTTATTTACCTTCTTCTCTCACAACAGAGTAAGGTGTTCTGATATTTTTCCTTACTTGCAAAAGAATGTAAGTTGTTCACAAAACATGAGCATTACATATTTACTTGGGAAAATAGGTTTAGCATTGAAATGACATCTAAAATTAATACAAAATGATGGCATACCACAACAATAATAATTATTTGAAATGAGAATGAAGGATATTACATATTAAAGTAGATAAAGGTATTCTGGTTTCTCCAAAGACACATATCAGCAAAATGTATCAGAGAATGAAAATTTCAACTATTCTCATCTGTATGGTAAACCCCAAATTATATACCCTAGCTGTAACTGGATATATATATATATATATATATATATATATATATATATATACATATATAACAAAATTATATATCCTAGCTGTAATTATATATCCTAGCTGTTATATGTATATAACATATAAACTGTATATTAATATCATTTTATGTATCTACTAATATCATTTATGGCCATACTTTACCTTCAAATCATTTATCAACTATTCTGAAGTAAATATGTGTCCTCATTTGTTTAATATCTTTTCCAATTGATTACATTTGATAAAAGTCAATATATATCTTCCTCATATTTTTGTATCCCCAGTAACTTCCACATCTCCACAGCTCAGCACAAAGCCAGCATTCATAATAATAATAAAGACTTGCTGAATGAAGGCATGAGCTATTGAACTGAAAATGCATTCATTCAGATGGGATTTAACTAATTTTGGAAAACATGGAATATCTTTAGTGGGATAGGTTTGTCTTAACTTCCTAAACACGTTTGTGCTCATTAGCAAAAAACAACCCAGTCTGACCATATGTGGCATCAAATTTCTCTTTACAAACTGCATGTAATTAATGGAGTCATATTGATTCAGCACTGAATTCTCTAAATTACAAGGAAGGGTGGTGAAATTCTTATTGAAGTTAAATGCCCCCCAAGAGTCTGCTTCTCAAGCACTCAGGCTCCCATTTTCTCCCCTGCCCTCACTTTTCCTTTACTGAGGGTCCCACTATATGCCAAGATTCGGAGTAAAACAATAAGCACAAGTAGGCATGGTTATGCCAATGGATAATGGGGAGAAGGAGAAAACACTAGGCAAATAGATATAATATTAAATGTGTATCATCACAAACTAAAAATTAGGCAAAGTTTGCCTGAGACAGTGACACTTGAGTTGAAATCCAAAAGATGGAGGATGGAAAGTGTTCCAGGACACTTCCTGTGACAAGAGGGAAGATAACTTATTTGCAAGACTGGAAGGACACTGCTGGTGCTTTGTCCATATCCCCTGTGGCATTTCTGATCACCTCTCTCCTTCTTTCTGTGTTTGCTTCTAAAGTTCAGCATCGGTAGACTCTCTTCAGGGTACACCCTAACAGTATAGATATAGCTTTGCCACCAGCTATAGAGAAGTTCCTGACAGTTTATATCCCCTACCAGGTCCCCCTTAGACAATGAATGACTGGTATGATAGTAGTACCTGTATGTAACACCATTTACTAACACGTAGAATAATGGAATTATAAGAACAGGCCAAGTGTTTTAGTTTGGGGAAAAGCAATCATGGACATTTAATAACTGTAGGCTTTATATTTTGAATTGTTTATTATGTACTAAGCACTGTGCTGACCCCCAAATTATTTCATTTGATTCATTCATTAGCCCGGTATAGTAATTACTATCATTTCCCCATTTTAAATGCAAAAATCAGAGATTAAAAAAGCCTATTTGCCCAAAGATCACATAGATGGTACATGAAGAAAATGGATTCAATTCTAGCCCTGACTCTAAAATCTGTGTGCTAAGCAATTGCCTCCCAAGTCCTGTAATGGCAGAAACTGAGGTTCTTACAAAAAAACCCTCCCTATGACTTTCACCTCGAAAAAGTCCTTCCTGTGTCTTTTTGAAATATGAGTCTGATCTTAAATTGGATCAGCCAGCTTCCTAAGGCTTAGAATGCTCTGTTTTAAATTCTTTTGACTCTAAAATATTCTTATCCAGAACTTTTAGAAGAAACATAATAAATCTTATTAAACTTATTTTGAGTCCTTTTCCAAAAAATACTTACATCGCAAAAATTGTTCAAAGGCTCTTCTAGGAAGATATCCTAGATAAATCAGGGCAGTTATAGGGGATATAAAAAGAGCACAATGAATGAAGATATTGAGGATCCAGGAAATAATCCAGTCTCTTTAACAGCAGATTTAATAGTGCAACTTATCTTGGGATACTAAAAGCACTGTTTGAGAGATAGATAGATAGATAGATAATTTGTGTGGGGTTGAATGACCTTGAAATTCTAAAATTTTACTTCATAATGAATTACTATATCCTTTGTATCCTTCACATTTGCTGATCAGAGTATCTGAAAGACCCTAAACGTATGGCTCCATGCAATAAATTTTATGTTAGAATTTTCCTCTCTTTTTCTAGTTTATAAAAGAATGATATAATTGTTGTATATTACTCTTTTCACCGCTCGTTTTCTTCATGGCATCTATAACTGTTGTTCATTTCAACTGAATGCCTGTTTGAGACATCATGGATTAAGTTTCTGGAATTTACTTGCACATGATATAATTTTTATTTCATCTAGATCAGCGGTCCCCAACCTTTTTGGCACCAGGGACCAGTTTCATGGAAGACAATTTTTCCACAGACCAGGGGGTGGGGGGTGAGGATGGTTTCGGGATGATTCAAGCACATTACATTTATTGTACACTTTGTTTCTATTATTATTACATTGTAATATATTATGAAATAATTATACAATTCAACATAATGTAGAATCAGTGGGAGCCCTGAGCTTGTTTTCACTTGCCACTCACTGATAGGGTTTTGATATGAGTCTGAAAGCAATTGATTTATTATTGTCTCTGTGCAGTCAAACCTCTCTGCTAATGATAATCTGTATTTGCAGCCACTCCCCAGCACTCGCATCACCGCCTCAGCTCCACCTCAGATCACCAGGCATTAGATTCTCGTAAGGAGCACACAACCTAGGTCCCTAACATGTGCAGTTCAAAGTAGGGTTTGCCCTCCTATGAGAATCTAATGCCTCTGCTGACTTGACAGGAGGCAGAGCTCAGGTGGTAATGTGAGCAATGGGGAGCGGCTGTAAATACAGATGAAACTTCGCTAGCTCAACTGCTGCTCACCTCCTGTTGTGCGGCCCAGTTTCTAACAGGCCAGGGACCAGTAGTGGCTTGTGGCCGAGGGGTTGGGGACCCCTGATCTAGATCATTGCACTGTGAGGTAAAATGACAGACTGGGGTCTGTCAGTTCATACAGATTTAATTTTTTAAGTATATGTATAAGTAAATTTTGTTTTAAAGTAGTTTTAGATTTATAGAAAAGTTGTAATAACTGTACAGAGTTTCCATATATCCCTCATCCAGTTTCTCCTATTGTTAAGATCTTACATTACCATGGTACATTTATCACAACTAAGAAGCCAACATTGGTTCATTTCTATTAACTAAGCTCTACACTTCATTCAGATTTCAGTAGTTTTTCCACTAATGTCCTTTTTCTATTCCAGGAACCAGTCCATAATGCCAGACTAAGTTTAGTCATCATATCTCCTTAGTCTTATCTTGTCTGTGACTATTTTTCATTCTTTCCTTATTTTATAAGCCCTTTACAGCCTTGAGTTAAGGTATTTTGTAGAATGTTCTTCAAGTGAGTTTGTCTAATGCTTTTCTCATGATTCATTTGGAAATACTGATTTTGGGAAGGAAAACCACAGAGGTAAAATGCCATTCTCATATCACATCAAGGGTACATACCATCAATATGTCTTATCACTCATGATGATAACCTTGCACCTGGCCAAGCTACAGTTTGTCATGTTTCTTCAAAGTAAAGTTACTTTCCCCCCTTTTCACATTTTACTCTCTGGAAGCAAGTCACTAAGTACAGCCAATACTCAGGAAGGAGCAGAAATGAGGAGATTGAGCTCTATGTCCTAGAAGTAGCCATATAAATTCTTTGAAATTCTTCTATAAGGAAAGTTTCTCTCTTCTCAGCCATTTATTTATAAACTGATCATTTAGTTATATCAATATTATTCATGGATATTTATTTTATACTTTGACTTACAATCTGACACTATATTATTTATTTTATTGCTTAAGTTGTTCCAGCCCTAGTCATTAAGAACTCTTTCGGGTTGACTCCTGTGTCCCTTTGACATGCCCCTAACCCACCCCCCACAACTTTTTTTCTGAGCACTTCCCTAATATCTGGTAGGACAAGATGCTCTAGCTTTATCTTGTATTTGATGAATCAATCATTTCTCCAAGGAGCCCTGATTCCCTTTTTCAGAGAAAACCACAATCTGAGTACTTGGTGTGCTCACTACTACTGTGCTAACACTGCTTCTAGGCCCTCTGAGCTAGAAAATATATACATACATATCTGTAATTACAGTCTGCCCTCCATATACACGGGTTTCACATCCAGGGATTCAAACAGATGGCTGACTGTATTCATTGTACTACAGCCATTTTATATAAGGCACTTGAGTATTCATAAATTCTGGTATCTATGAGGGCTCCAGGAACAAATCCCGCACGGATACTAAGGGACAACTTCTATATCTGTACCTCTATATTAAGTTAAACATGAGTTCATACTGATGCCTCTAACTTTAATCTAGTTCCATATAATTCATTGTAGCCTGTGGCTTTCCCTTTCCAAGAGTGAGAAATTTGGCTATCACCATCCACCTTACATGTACTAATTTGTTCAACCTCAGTATGCATATTCTTTCCCTTCTGAAATAAAACTTACCTTATTATTATAAAACCTCTTAGGATATAAGACACTATTCTTTAGAACAGTACAAGATATTTGCTAAATAAATAAAAGAAATAGAAGCTGAAGTGTCCAAGTGCTCCAAATCTTACTTCTGCCAGGTTATGAATTATTTTCCAAGATGAGCATTTGTTTGTGTTTTTCTAGAATGACTATTAAGACAATCTCTCTAGTTAATAATACTGTTTTTGGCCAGTAGCTACCAGTCCTCTAACAATTTGTGTTCCCCTTTCATAGAATAGACTGGTTCCTGGAAAAAGGTTGCCCCTTCAGGAACTACATTTTCAAGCCTCCATTTCTCCTGGGACTATATTCTTCCCCCAAATGTACGAAGAAATGACATGTGCCACATCTAGGCTAAAAAGGATAAGAAACAGGTGGATGTTATGAACTCTCTCCTCCAGCTACTTGACTAGAAGGGAAGTTCAGAATTTGAGAGTACTGTTGACTGAAAATTTGAAGAGAGAATATCTCTGACAATGGAAAGATTATGAAATGCAAGAACTGAAAGTATTCAATAGCACTAAAGTATACATTTGCCAATTCTGTATTTTTGCACTGAATGTTTCTTACTAATATCCCATATTAAAAAAAGGTATTTAAATACAAGTAACCCCCACACTTCAAAAGTGTTTACAATGTTTTTGATGTTCTGTATCTTACTTTTTCCACTTTACAATTTATAAATTGCTATCATTTCAGAGGAATCTTTTAAGCAATAAATATATTCGTACTTTCAATAAAAATAATCTAAAGCAAAGAATGAAGCTCTAACACCCATGCCAAAATTTGCATAAGGTCAGCAAAGGCACCTTCACGTGTCAAACCTAATTTTTCTTATTTTCAAAAGAAAATGTTGAAAACATGGAGATTCAATGGTTTGCCAATTATAATCAGAGGTGAATCTAAGATTAGGACAGAGATCTCCTAATTGCCAGTCCCAGTATTCGTATATGTGGTATCAGTAAAATCCTTTCATTCACATCCCTCTAACAGGGCCTCCCATCTTTCCATGTCTTTGTCCTGTATTCCAAGTGTGCCCTCAATGGCAATAAAATATTATTAATGTATATAATAACAATTGAGGTTATGTCAATAATTCTTAAAGAATTATTCTCCTAAATAATACATGTATTTTTAATGGAGTTTATTAAAGTCAAATATCTAAGCACAGAAGACCACACAGCAATGAGAGGAAAGCCTGGTACTAAGAAACCCACCCTATGTCTTCCATCCTCTACCAAACCATTCACTTGCACTACTGTTGGAAGTATTTTCTGAGCATGTTCCATGTTAATCATCTAATTACAGACTTAGTCAAGATGCTTCACACTGGCACTGGGTGAAGGAGGGGAGTAGATTTGATGGGCTCTACAGATACAGTGAGAATAAAAATAAATAAAGTCTTTGCTGAAAATTTGCAAACTTTAATGTAATAACCAAATACATATCAGATTTTGAGCAATACAGGAGAACAATTATATAGCCCTAATACAATTGCAAAGGTTTTTTTTCACATTTTTATTGGAGTATAATTGCTTTACAATGGTGTGTTAGTTTCTGCTTTATAAAGGAGTGAATCAGTTATACATATACATATATCCCCATATCTCTTCCCTCTTGCGTCTCCCTCCCTCCCACCCTCCCTATCCCACCCCTCTAGGTGGTCACAAAGCACAGAGCTGATCTCCCTGTGCTATGCGGCTGCTTCCCACTAGCTATCTATTTTACATTTGGTAGTGTATATATATCCATATATACACTACCACTCTCTCACTTTGTCCCAGCTTACCCTTCCCCCTCCCCGTGTCCTCAAGTCCATTTTCTAGTAGGTCTGCATCTTTATTCCCATCTTGCCCCTAGTTTTAGATTCCATATATAGATGAATGGATAAAGAAGATGTGGCACATATATACAATGGAATATTACTCAGCCATAAAAAGGAACGAGATTGAGTTATTTGTAGTGAGGTAGATGGACCTAGAGTCTGTCATACAGAGTGAAGTAAGTCAGAAAGAGAAATCCCAAAGTTTTTATAGCAAGATGCAAGGAGAAAAGAACAGAATCTTGGTCAGGTAATCAAGGCATGAGAAATTATATGCCGCAGTTGATACATAACAAGAATCTACTGGAAAAATTTTAAGCAGAACTAAGGTCATTAGGACAAAACAAAGGGAATATCATGGATGCCAAGTCTGAGTAGGCAAATGAAGGACAGCCTTCTAGAGTAGAAGGTCACAAGAAGACCATATAGTGTCATAGGCAAGAATAAATTGGGGTTATGGAATGAAATATAGAGACATGAAAGCCAGAAACATTGAGATCTGTCACAAAAAAAAAGGGGTATCAAGTGGGAGCATGTTGAAAGGGAACCCATTCCATGTACAAGGTATAAATTAGGTAATTATCTACCAAGCTTAATTTCAGATACATAGGAAGGTCCTATACTATATAAAACAAAAAGAAAAAAAAGGACTCTTATTCATTGATTGTTGAAATAATATTTAACACCTCAATCATTTGGCTTAAAGTTTTGACCCTCTATAGAAAAGAAATCTGTTGTCAATTCTTTTCATCTCATCAAGGTGATGTTAGGATTTATGGTGAACCTCCAGTCTTCATACATCTGGAACCTATGAGTGAATCACTCTCTGGTTTATACACTGGTAGTTTCAACATACCTTTCTTCATATTATTTTTGAACTGTATACATGCTTCCATCATTTTGAAAGTAACAGTGAATTAATAATTGTGTGTATTCATGTCTTCCTCATCTGATACCCTCATTTAAAATCCCTAAAGGAAAGCATCATAACTTTTATTAATTCTTGATCCTCAAAATCTTGTATGGAATCTTATGTATGGCGGGCATTCAGTAATGGTTGACCTGAACTTTATTAAAGGTAATTTTGTTCGAGAAAAAAAGTGATTTTCAGCCATGTAAATCATATATTATTAATTTTCCTTATCAACACACTGAGAAAAATTTTTTTAATTTAAATAAGCTCTCCTCTCTAAGTTGGTTGCCATGTTTTAAATTTCACTGTCCTCACTACAGAATTGGTGTTAAGAATTTGTGTTAAGAATCCAAATTATGTCTCTACTTCTGTCTGACTTACACTTTGTCCTTGTATATCATAACTTCCTTTTCTCTAGATCTAAATTCCAGATAATACTATTGATTTTCTTGTGTGTATAATGTAGAGAGGCACCCTTTATCCATTTTTAGCAGGGCATGCCTTTTGAAATACTTTTCTAGTAAAGTAATATTTTTTGATGCAATATTGAATGAGCTACCATAAATTCTTTCTCAGATATTATTGTGTAAACATATATATTTAAATATACATACATACAGAGTTTCACCTGTTCATCATTCAGATCAATAGATTCTATTTGGATGGGGTTTGGTGGACAATTTGTATCAATGGAGTAGAATGAAGCCAAATGTTTTGTGTCCCTGGTCATATCAGCAAGGTGACTGAAGAAAATGAGTTCACGAATAAATGTGGTTTATAAAGGTGTTTAAGAAGGTTTTGTACAATTATAACATTTTGTCATACAATTAAAACATTTTATCAAGATACCAAAGTCCTCACCAGGGAATGCTTGGTTTCATGTAACAGTTTCTTCAACTCTCATAGATATTTCTCTTTTGGTCACTGCATTGTAATATGATATTTTGATGTGGAAAAATTTAGATGAAATCAGATATGACATGGTGATCTTATTTCAATCAGCCTATGGTAGCTTTCTTTTTTAAAGCTCCTTTTCTCTGAGTAATGTATTTTCTCTTAAGAATATTTACCAATAGCTAGAAACGAACCTATTCCAGTCTGTACAGACCACAACCTTAAATCCTGGATTTTCTCAGTTTCTTTTGAGTAAGCAGCCTACTCCATGACCTTGCCACCTGCCACAGCCAGTTGGACTAGGTGGACAGTCAACCAAAACTGGTCCAGTTGGAATGTGTCTCCAAGGAATGTGGAGTCATTACACAGAGAGATTAGAAGATGCAGTCTCTGCTCTGAGAGACTCTTATGTGACTATCACTGAGCTATGAGGAAGAACTTGAACAAAGAAATCTGATGTGCCAGAAGAAAGATGAAAGAAGCTGACTCACAAAGAGAAGCAGGGATGCAATGAAATATGAACATGGAAAGAGAGACAGAGAGCAAGAAATAAGGGTAATAGCTTTCTTAGTGTCTATTTTATAGTTCTTGGGTCTTGTTCCCCTGACTAAATGCCATTAGGAATTAGGAAAGTTAGGATAATTATAATTGTTCTTCCTCACCAGAGTAGAATTCAAACTCATGTTTGCATTGCCAACAACTAGGACTATACAGGCCTCATAGTGAGTACTCAAAAAATGGTTATTGATTTTAAAAACTATATATAATATATATAGTTTTAAAGACATTAGTTTGTTTAGATGTTTTGGTTCCGAGGAATCAAATAGATAATTTAGGATTCTCATAGCTCAGAGAATCATCACTGACAGAGTACCTGATACGGGGTACGTGTTGGGCCAATGGTTTTACATTACCTTATTTTATCCTCCAACAAACCTGAGAGTTATGTGCTATTTCCAGCATTTTACAGATGATGAAACTTAGGCTTAAATAACTTTCCTAACGTCATAGAGGCACTAAGTGGTGAAGCCGGAATACAAATTCAGGTCTCCAACTACAGAACTCATATTTTATTTATGTAAAGTTGGTCAACTTTGTTTATATGTACCCAGTTTTTGACTACGCTGTTCTTCCAGTGTAATGGTAGATTAAAACACTAAGCTAAAAACTACTGAAGATGGCTTAGAATATTTGTAATTCTAAACCTGTTAAATTAATAAAGTGAATGAAGTTGGGATTAAAGGACATATGAAGTCAAAACTAGCTAACTGCTCAAGAGTAAGAGAACTAAAATCATTCAAGTGCCATAATTTAATACAGGAATCTATTTTGATTGTGCCTCATAGGGAGTAAAATGACATATTTTCAATATCTTTAATTTCAACATTATTACCTTTTATGAAGATAAAGTTAGCAACTTACTTGTTGAAAAAAATATGTACTTAGTATTTTCTAAACTTATCAGGCACAAATGAATGTATAAATACCTTTATGACAAATAAATATCTGAAAAAGATGATTCATAGAAATGAATATTTTTACAGCATTATTGAAAAAATCCACACTCAATCGCTACTACACATTTGAGTAGATGTTTCTTACTAATATTAAAATAGGTTTATCTCTCTATCACCAAGATATTCATGCAAAATTACAAGTACTTCATTATTTTTAATGCACTTTCAAAGTTTTATTTTTTAACAAGGGTTGGTGTGAAATTTCACTTTCAATGAAGAGACTGGCCCAAATTAATGACTCAGATAAAGTACAGTCGATCCCTAAATTTGATTTTTACAAAATAAATATATGAAAATAAGTTTGACTAAGCTACTAAAATAAGTCTACTACACAATATTATTTGCAATTATGTCATTTAAAACTTTAAAAGTCTTGACTAGCAACTAGAAAATTAAAAATAATTTGCACAAATTCAGAAAAGTAATTTTTAACACATCACTTCTGAAAGATTTTAGAATAGAGACTAGAATATAATTATACACTTTAAGCCTTTGAGAAAATAATCTCTTTTAAATGCCTTTAAAAGAATCCCTTGCAGTTATTTTTTGTTTTGTTTTTAATGAAAAAGGAGACTGAAAGACCAGTTCACTCTTCAAGACAACCTCTGTATATTAAACAAATGTCAATTACAGAGAAAATCTGGGGAAAAAAAGGTTTTCTAAGTGCAGCAATCTTCAAAAATAAGATAAACATCTATGGAACCAAAAGTGGAATCAGATGTGAAAAGCAGGAAGCAGAGTTGAAGCTTCAGATTTCCTGGGCTTCACCTCCAGCAGCAGGCAGAGTAGATGGGGAGAAGAAGAGATTAAAAATGTCTCATAGAAGTAGACACTAAATCCACATTCACTATTTGAACCCAAGCCTACAAAGCAGGGCAAAGAAAAGTGGTACCTCTTCCCAAGGAAATGACATATAAAGAAGCATACTTAAAGACATGGGGAAGAAATTGAAAAATCTTCCCACTGAGAAGAGGAACCCAGCTCCTTGCTAGGCCATGACTCAATCTGAGGTTTCCCAATATCCCCAGAAGATTAAAGTGCTAAATCGATAACATAAGATCTGGTTATATACACAGGACTGTAATGGCCAAACTAAGAAACACAAAACTACAGACAAGGAAAACTGCATAGAAAGGGGATGGGAGGAAGCAAATGCCATCATAGACAGGCCTGCAAACCAAATTCTAAAACAAACGAGGAAAAAATGCTAATAGCAACAGCTTTAAAACATCAAAATTCAAGAGATCTGTCACTTCAGATACAGCACAAAATAATATATCTAAGATGACTTTAAAATAAGTATGTTGCAGATTCTCAAAGGCATACGAGAAAGGAAACCATGAAACACAGGAGCAGGACAATATGAAAACAACTAGTTCCAAATATCAGGTATTAAAAATGTAGTGATTGAAATTTAAAAAATTAGGGATTGTTTAGGTTGAAAAGGACATAGTCAAAAAAAGGACTAGAGTATTTCCTTATTATTGTAAAGAATGCACATAGAACATAGAAGGGCCAGTAAAATAGAGAGTAAAAATACAAAAAAGAAGCTCAGAAACAGATGTCAAATGACAGATTTAGTGACAGGTTCTAATATACCTATCATAGGAATGCACAAGAAAGACACTGAGGAAGTACTGGAGAAACAATACCCAAAGATGTAAGGCTGAGACTATTCTAGTACAGTTACAAAACATGAATCTTCAATTGGAAAGTACACAAGGAAGGACAAGCAGGATAAACAAGAATTAATCACCATACCAATGCATTGTAGTGATGTAACACTTGTAGTGCAGTAATAAGCAATAGTAACAATAAAAAAATTAGTGAAAGAATAAGTAATGAAAAAAGAACTTCACATTTAGAAATGTATCAGGGCAGACTCTCTTCTACCAGGCCCAATAAATTAAAATGTCCAATGTGTTCCTTTTTTAAATGTTTTATTAAATAAAACAGTCAGAACTCCAAGTAGCAAACACCAAATATTAGGGGGGTTTTTCCTTCCTTTCTCCCCCCCACTCCTTTTTTGTCTTTCTAATGGAGCTAGTTTGAAAGAATTGATCATACTTTTAAATTAAAAAGTACATTACCACCATCGATCCTGCCAGTAATCTTTCTTATTTTATTTTTTCCATTCTTTCAAGATCACTATTCTTATTCCCCTCATCCTATAGCTAATGTGATTGACTTATGCCCTTAAATATAACTTTATAAAATATGTAGTATGTTTTGTGAATATTTCCAATTTACTTATACGGTATAAATCTCTATTTTCTACTTATCTTATCCAAATCTCTGATTAGAGGTCTTTTTGTGTTGCTGGAACATGCTCATTTATTCTTAATATTTCATAGTGAATTTTAGTAGACATCCACCGCATTTAAACATCCATCATTATCTCTTACTGATGGACACTGAGGTTGCCACCAACTCCATCACCACAAACAATACCATGATCAATATCCTTGTCTTTATCTAGGTATGGATGCTTCTGAGAATTTCTGTATGATATATATCATATAGATCATGTGATAATAGGATATTATTAATATTTAATTTAGAAAAAATTACTTTCCAGATTACTTTCCACTGTGAGTGAAAGTTAGCACTCCATACACATTCACCAACACTTTATTTTATTTTTTATTTTTTATTAGTTTCTGCTTTATAACAAAGTGAATCAGTCATACATATACATCTGTTCCCACATCCCCTCCCTCATGCATCTCCCTCCCTCCCACCCTCCCCATCCCACCCCTCCAGGCGGTCACAAAGCACCGAGCTGATCTCCCTGTGCTCTGCGGCTGCTTCCCACTATCTATCTACCTTACGTTTGGTAGTGTATATATGTCCATGCCTCTCTTTCACCAACACTTTATATTTCCATCCTTTTGAAATATAATCTTTCTGACATGAGCAAAGTGATTTGTCGCTGCTTTAATTTGTATTTATATGATTATAATTATGAGAGTTTCCTTGTGTATTGTTTAGTTGTGCAGAAGTCTGATCTATGGTAGTCTGTCCCTTTCATTAGTCCATTTTTTTCTATGGATTTTTAGTCTTTTCCTTGATTAACAGAAGTTATTTCTACATAACAGATAACAATCCCTTGTTAGTTTTATTTTTGTTGTTTTCTTTTTGTTTGTTTTTCATTTTTTTTTGTTTTTTGGCCACTCCATGTGGCACATGGGATCTTAGTTCCCCAACCAGGGATCAAACCCACATCCCCTGCATTGGAAGCATGGAGCCTTAACCACTGGACCGCCAGGGAAGTCCCCCTTGTTCTTTTTAAATTTAGCCAATAGCTTACCCATTTATCAATGGTATCTTTCATTGACAGAAAATCTTACTGCTGATAACATCATAACAACTGGCTTTTTCATCTCATAGTTTGTGCTTTGAAGATCTTGCAAAAGTCTTTTCCTACCTATGGTCCACAAATTATTCTACTAATTTTCTTCTAAATATAAGAAATAATTTTCTTCTACATAGAAGAACAGTAGAAGAATAACATGTGGTCTATGATACTTACGGTGCAAATTCCACATCATTTATCTATAACATATTTGAAATCTGCCTTTGTATCAGAGATAAGGAGTACCCATGCTTTATTTTTCTCCAATTAGAGAAGCTGCTTTCCCTCATATCTTTTAACCATTGATTTTGGTGTCATTTTATAATATATCATGTTTCCATAGATGCATGTATCTATTTCTAAAGTTTCTATTCTGTTTGACTTATCTATTTGTCTCTTCTGGTATCAGGATAATATTGGTTTTATAACTATAGCTTTGCAGAATGTCTTAAATCTGGTCAGTATTCTCATTTACATTCTTAAAGTGAACCTAGCAATCTCTAGGTGTTTATTTAGTCTCCAACATAAATTTTTGAATGAATCTGTTCAGTTATACCACAGATCCAGCTTAATTATTTTTGAGATTACATTGGATTTGTAAAGTAATTTGGAGAAAATTGGTAATATTTGACATATTTAGTATGCTATGTCATTCCATGAATATGATATACCTTTTTATTCCTTAAAAGTTGTTTAATAAACTTAATACAACAACGTTTTACTTTTTCTTTTAAGTTTTTCTGTGGGTGGCAGCAGTTTTAATAAGCAAGGGAGCTTACACATGAGGCTTGTCTTGGGCAACCACAAGGCAAGTACATTTCTGCCCCCGCTTGCCAGAATCTTAAGAATTTAAATAGAAGCCTTAACAAGGCTCAGTCACATATACAGTCCAGATGGCCTCAATAACACATTACTCTGTCAAAGCTGCATCCTTGAACTGGCTTCAAGTATGAGAACAGAAGATGGAACATTTATTCCAAGGCAGGGGGTGGGGGGAGATGGTAAGGAGCTTGTGGGTCAAGAGGCATTCATGTCCTCTCAATAACTTCCTCCAACAATTACTGAGAGAAGAATAGAGTATAAAATATCCTATGACATATGGTCTTTTTTAAAGACGTATATTTCATTAGAAAAAGCCTAAATGTAAGTTCATCTTGCTGATTATCTCTGCATAGCATAATAATATCTGTTGTTATTTTTGTGCATGATTTACTAAATTTAAAATTTTTCTACAGTAAACATGCATTATTTCTGTAAGTAGGCCAGACACACACACACACACATTTATTTATTTGTTTGTTTGTTTATAACCAAGTCATAATCGAACAAAGGTTTTTAACATGGCTAAACTGTAAAATGCTTATCCCCTGCATTCTTTGGGTTGATCCTCACAGGACCCCTATCTGGTACATAAGGCAAAAATTATTATCACACCACTTAATAAATGGGTGTTTATTAAGCACTTATTATGTTTTACACTCTGGGCTGAAACATAATAATGGACAAGATGGACATGGTCCAGGCCCTCATGGAACTTACAGGTAAGGAAAAAAGTCCCACTGAGGGATTAAAATACTTATCTGAGGTCACACAAGCAGAGTGACAGGAGTCATGCTAGATTTCATGTCTTCTTTAAATCACTTTACTACAAGTTTCAGGAGCACTTTAAACAAACAGTTTAGGAAATGATTATATTCGAAGAGTGAGGTTAAAATGTGGGTGTCGTTGGGCTTCCCTGGTGGTGCAGTGGTTGAGAGTCCGCCTGCCGATGCAGGGGACACGGGTTCGTGCCCCGGTCTGGGAAGATCCCACATGCCGCAGAGCGGCTGGGAAAAAAAAAAAATGTGGGTGTCACTAATGCCAGGTAGATTTGAGGCTTTCACCAGTGGAAAATGAGCCATGATAGATTCCTGAACACGGGAGTAACTTTAACTGACTGAAAGGAAATTAGTTTACCATTGGTATAGGACCTTATTTTCTTTAGCTGAGGAAACCTCCTGGTTAATTACATTTTCTCTAGTGTCCTCTTGCTCTCTGTTTCAATTCAGCTTTGATTCCATTGCCATAATTATATTTTTAAAATATAATTCTGGTCATGCCATTTAACTTTTTTGAAAGCCTTCCATACGCCCCAACAATAGTAGGCTAAAATTTAAAGTAATAATACTTACAGTTTGGCTCCAGTATACCTGTATAGTTTTGCATCCATTTGTCTACACAGCCATGTGCTCTAAACTCTGTTCACTCCAATCTGCTTATCTTGTCCCAACAAGTCCTGAGTTTTATTTATGCAAATTTGTTTAATAAATTTAATACAACTATTTTCTTAATAAAATTACATATTCTTGCCAAGTTAGCTCCTGTTTTATAGCTTTTGTTGACTTTAAGTTGATTTAGTAACTATGGCTGGATTTAAACATATATTAAATATAACATATTTATATACTATATAAATATGTCATACACTTATATACATATATTATATGTAACATATATACCATATATGAGGTGGAAGGCTTCACGATGGAATTAGTGTTCTTCTAGGAAGAGACACCAGGGAGCTTGTTTGCTCTCACTCTGCCATACGAGGCCCCAGCAAGAAGGCAGTTATCTGCAAGCCAGAAGAGAGCCCTCAATGGAGAACCAAATGGGCCAGCACCTTGATCTTGGACTTCCCAGTGTCCAGAACTGTGAGAAATAAATTCCTGCTGTTTAAGTCTATGGTTACAGTAGCCTGAGCTGACTAATATAAATTTGATACCAAGAAGTAAGGTGCTGCTACAACAAATATCTATAAATGTGGAAGCAGCTTTGGAACTGGGTAATGGGTAAAGACCTGCCTGATGAGTTCTGAGCTATATGCTAGAAATACGGACATTAAGAGTGATTCTGAGGAACTCAGGAAAAAAAAAAAAAAAAAAAAGAAGAAAGCTGGAGAGAAAACTTCTATCTTGTTAGAAAACACATAGATAATCATAAGCAGAATACTGGCAAAAATATGGATGTTAAAGGCCATTTTGAGGTCTCAGATGGAAATGAGGAACATTTTATTAGAAACCAGAGGAAAGGTAATCCTTGTTATAAAGCAGCAAAGAACTTGGCTGAATGTTTTTGTGTGCTAGTGTTTTGTAGAAGGTAAAACTTGCAAGTGATGAAGCTGGATATTTAGCTGAGGACATTGCTAAGCAAAACACTGAAGGAGCAGCTTGTTTCCTCTTGCCTCCTTATAGTAAAATTCAAGAAGAGATGAATTGAAGAAGGAATTGTTAAGCAAAAAGCAAACACACTTTAAAGATTTGGAAAATTCTCAGCCTGTCCATATTTCAAAAAATGAGAAAGTGTATTCGGAAGATAACACCAAGGATATGGCTGGACCATCACTTGATAAAGAGATTATGAGATTATATAAGCAGAAACACTGCCAGTTTGAATTGAAGGGGATCAAGACAGGATGAAATAAAGAAAGGTTATTGGACTTCTTAGATTCTACAGGACAGGACAATAAAGATTTTCGGCTGCAAACATGCACTATTTTTCAAGAAAAGAAAAGAATGACAGTGAAAGAAAACAAGCTTATAGATACAGAGAAGAACAGATTGGTGGTTGCCAGAGGCTGGGGGTGGAGGTGGGTGATGGTAGACAGAATGGGTGAATGGGGTCAAAATGTACAAACTTCCAGTATGGGCTTCCCTGGTGGCGCAGTGGTTGAGAGTCCGCCTGCCAATGCTGGTGGCGCAGGTTCAGGCCCTGGTCCAGGAGGATGCCGTATGCTGCAGAGCAGCTGGGCCCATGCGCCATGGCTGCTGAGCCTGTGCTCTGGAGCCCCTGAGCCACAGCTACTGGGCCCATGGACCACAGCTACTGAGGCCCGTGTGCCCGGAGCCCATGCTCCACAGTGGGAGGGGCCACCGTTGTGAGGGGCCAGCGCACCTCAACGAAGAGTAGCCCCCGCTCGCCGCAACTAGAGAAAGCCCGCGCACAGCAACGAGGACCCAATGCAGCCATAAATAAATAAATAAATTTTTAAAATAAAATAAATAAGTCATGAGTGTGTAATGTACAGCATAGTAACTATAGTTAACAACACTGTATTGCATACTCGAAAATTGCTAAGAGAGATCTTAAAATTTTTCATCACAATAAAAAAAAGTTTGTAATTGCAGATGCTGAGGGATCTTAACTAGACTTATTGTGGTGATCATTTCACTATATACACAAATATCAAATCATGTTGTACACCTGAAACTAATATTATCTTATATATCAGTTATACCTCAATTTTAAAAAACGGAAAGAATGGCCCTGCATCAATTCAGAGATCATTAAGGCCACCAGTTCAGTTTCAACAGGCCATATGGCTCCCGACTGAAGCTGTGGGGCTGGGGTCACCCAGAAACTTCAAGGCTAGATTCTCACCTGGAAGAGCCTTGGGGAAATGACCTCCACCTGACAGAGTTTTGAGGGCATGACCCCTGCCCTGCACAGCTGCAGGAGCAGAACTGTTGCCTCAATGGTTCCAGAAGGCAAAGCATCAAACAAAAGAGGATTATTCTGAGACTTATAATCTGATGGAATTCACCATGCTAGTTTTTGACCTGCTTGTGACTCATCATCGCTTCCTTCTTTCCTACTTCTCCCTTTTGGAATGGGGGTGTCTATACTATTCTCGTCCCACAATTGTATTTTGGAAGCACAGAGCTTGTCTGGTTTCACAACTTTACAGCTGGAGAGGAATTTTTGCCTCAGATAAATTATACCTCGATTAACACTCATATCTGATTTTCTATTTAGATGAGACTTTGGACTTTGAATTTAGAATTAATTCTCAAAAGATTTAAGGCTTGGGGCTACTGGAGTGGTGTGAATATATTTTGCATGTGAGAATGGCATGAGTTTTGTGGAGCCAGGAGTGGAACAGTATGGACTGAACCGTGTCTTTCCAAAATTCACATGTTGAAGTCCTAACCACAAATGTGATGGCAGCTGGAGGTGGAGACAGTTAGATTTCAATGAGGTCATGAAGGTGTGACCCTTATGATTAGGGCCCTTATAAGAAGAGACATCAGAGAGCTTGCTTCCTCTCTCTCCCCCATGTGAGAACAGTGAGAAGGTAGCCTTCTGCAACCCAGGAAGAGAGCCCTTACCAGGGAACTGAATCTTCATAGTGGACTTCCCAACCTCCAGAAATGTGAGAAATAAAAGCCTGTTGTTTAAGCCACTCAGTCTATGGTATTTTGTAATGACAGCCAGTGCTCATTAATACAAGTTTTGTCCAAGTTTCTTTGCATTTCCTTCTTTATTTGTTTGTATTTCTTTATCTTGTCCAAGTTTCTTTGTATTTCTTTTATTTATATTTTTTCCATTTTTCCTTTCCTGCCCTGCACTTGAGAGATCAGATTTCCTTTGATGGGTTTAAATTCATACATCCTTCAATTTTTTTCTGATTGCTGCCTCTCCTTTCATTTTTTTAAAATTTAACAATATCTCTATCTTTCTGAAATACAGAACAGATACTAAATATATTCTATCTTCCATGGCCTTCTCCCCCAGCAAGTTCTTTTTTTCACCAGACTTAAAAAAAAAAGCATAACAGACTAATAAAGAACTATTCTTAAAGAAAACATAGGAGCATATATTTATGGTCTTAGGATAGGGAAAAATACTCTTAAGCCAGATCCTCTCCCCAAAATGTGAGTAATGCTAACTTTTTGCATTATTTTACATAATCAATGAACCAGAGTCAAGTACCAGTTGAGTGGTTTCTTTTTCTCACTGTTCTGAAATTTAGATAACCAGGTCTGAAAGAATCAACTGAAGCTTTACTCAGACAGAAACCATGTCTTATTTTGGCCAATTTCTAAACCATTTTGGCCATGAAGTTTTGGAGACTAATAAGCAAATTCTGAACTCCATCTCAAGTTAATTCATACTCTGTGGAGCTCAGACTCCTGGCAGCAGTTGCACCTGAGCAGAGAGGGCAAATAAGCTTACCCTTCCCCCTCTATCTCAACCTCCTCGTCCTCAGGCATACATGGGTTTTTGGGGTTTTGCAGCAGGCAAGTTGTAGTGTACTAAAAATCACTCTGGGGGGCTTCCCTGGTGGCGCAGTGGTTGAGAGTCCACCTGCCGATGAAGGGGACACGGGTTCGTGACCTGGTCCGGGAAGATCCCACATGCCGCGGAGCGGCTGGGCCCGTGAGACATGGCCGCTGAGCCTGCGCGTCCGGAGCCTGTGCTCCGCAACGGGAGAGGCCACAACACTGAGAGGCCCGCGTACCGCAAAAAAAAAAAAAAAAAAAAAAATCACTCTGGGAGCTTCTGGTTGGTGAACAGAGCGGAGATTCGGGAGGAGGGGCGTGCCTGGGGAGTACCTGGGACATCCCGCCCCTTCCCACACACCTCGCCCTGCCTCACGTATCTCTTCACCGGGCTGCTGCTTCTCAATATGCTCAAGGGCTCACCTTTCCGCAGAAGAACTTCTTTCTGGAATAGGCATGGCCTCCTTCTCTCCATCTGAGCATTGGACCCACTGTCAGAGCGGATGGGCAGAGATGCTGCAGAGCCTCCGGGCGCCAGGCCATCTCCCAAGCGGGAGCTACAACTCCCGGGGGCGGCTGCAGACGGCCGCTGAGGCCGCGACGCGCCTGCGCAGTGGCCGAGGCTGCGGTTTGAGGTTCCCGCCAATTCTCTGGGCCATCCGGCCTGGGACGAGTTCCGCGCTCTGTGGAGGCGTTGGACGCCGCCCAGCTGCCCAAGCTGCTTAAGCTTTATTACCAGAGGCTCTTTCCACATGCCCAGTACTGTTGCTGGCTCAACTATGGTGGAGTGATAAAGAATTACTAAATTACTTTCGGCACCGTGAATATTCATTTACGTTGGAAGGATATTTACGTTCACTACCAATCCTTCAACAACCAGAGTGATCTGGAAAAGAGGATGTAGACAAATGTTCTAAGTGCTGGGCTCTCATGACATCGGTCATATGCACCATCGACAGAGCCCTGAAGGAGGATTTGGGATTTTTTTTTTTTTTTTTTTTTGCGGTACGCGGGCCTCTCACTGTTGTGGCCACGAACCCGTGTCCCCTGCATCGGCAGGCGGACTCTCAACCACTGTGCCACCAGGAAAGCCCGAGGATCTGGGATTTAAGCATCGTCTCTGGGTATATTCTGGAAGGAGAGGTGTTCATTGCTGGGCCTGGGATGAATCAGAAAATTGCCCTCTGAAGTACTTTGTGGGGTAGGTGAGTATTTGAGGCTTGTTAAGGGTGGCCAAGACTTTACAAAGAAAGTTCACCTAAGTGAAAAAATTAACCCTTTTGTTAGAAAATCTATAAACATAATAAAAAAATACATTGACGAATATGTCTTGATCAAGATATTCTTGAAAATAAATCTGGAATAAGATTGTAGGCCTTGTTTCTGAAACAATTCATGATGAACATCAACAGTGCTTCCAAAATCATCACCGTTCGCTTCAGGGTTGGGAGCATTTGAAGAAGGTATCCAGCAGGTGTCAGAATAACATCGAAAATGACAAATGTGGACCCTGGCTATAGTGAGAGATCGCGCTCCAGTACTGTTTTCCACAGCTGGATATCAGTGTTAGCAAAGGAATCAACCATTGACTGAAGAGCCCTTTTAGAGGTCAACCTAAAACAGATTGCAGTGTGCTTATTGATTTACAGAAAGTAGGTCAGTTTGATCCATTTACTGTACCAACCATAAGCACCATGTGCCATGAATTGGATACTATTTCCACTAGTGAATAGGAAAAAGAGAAGGCAGCTGAATCTGATATTAAGCATAGAATCAGAGATTATAAGAAGACCAGCCTGGCTCCTTATGTAAAAGTTTCTGAACAGTTTCTTGAAAGTTTAAGTAAATCAACAAAAGGAGAAGTTACTGAGAAGAGTGATTTACAAAAACACTTCTGAAGATAACAACTCCCTTCAAACCAGTGTGTATATCTTCTACCTTCAGCCAACAATCAGATACTTCAAGATCCATT
The DNA here is from genome assembly GCF_949752795.1 of Hyperoodon ampullatus. Classification (NCBI taxonomy): domain Eukaryota; kingdom Metazoa; phylum Chordata; class Mammalia; order Artiodactyla; family Ziphiidae; genus Hyperoodon; species Hyperoodon ampullatus. Next base: position 82,031,075 of record NC_136921.1, on the reverse strand, counting down.
TAATAAATATGGCAGAACCACATATGCATTTTATGCTCAAAGCAATCTTTTTTTCTTAAGAAATAATTATGTTGAAACGATTCCTGAGGCCACCAAAGGAGAGTGTCAAGTTTCCTGGAAGGAGCCATAACGGGAAGAATAAGTGGATTGCAGATAAATTTGTAAAATTTAATATTGTACAAAGATAATTCTAAGATTTCTGATATGAATACACATTTCTCCTGGTTGCCATATACAGAGGTAAGTGAGCAGTAATATGTCTAAAACTTTAATCTCAGTTCACTAGATACACCCTCCATATTTCTGGAGTGGATGTTCTAGGTGAATGAGGGCTTTGTCCTTAAGTCTTAGACACTTAAGTTAATTGTATGTGGAGCGTGTCACTTCCTAATTTTGCTCACTAATATTTTTATTGGTCAGAGCATAGCCCACTGACCATCTTTTAAAAATTATTTTGAACTAGACATCTAAACCTACCAAAACTTCAAAAGATATGAGTTACTAGATTACAATATTAGGGTCCAGTAGAGTATTTTTTACAGCTATTGCAATTGTTAACTCCTAACTTCTTCCCTCAGAGAACAATTGGATTAGTCTGCCTTACAGAAGCAGCTTAGAAAAAATAACCAACTTCATTTCACCAACATAAAACCTGTTGTATTTGTCAAAACACTTGGACTTTCCATATATCTAGATACTTAAATTGAATTTTAAAGGTTTTGTTTCTTCCATGTTTTATTTTGTGTGATAGATTTTGAAGTGTCAGATTTATTTTGCTTGGTTTTACAACCAATCTGAACAAAGCAGTTGTTCTGGTTTACATTCTATCTTCTGAGAAACATTGAGAAACCGGCTTTTGGGCTAGTGCTTTCCATGACAATGAAATTTTTCTTTCCTTTAACATTGTTTTCTCTATAAGCACACAGTCATTTTTTTTTAATCTTTTGGTTTATATACAACAGATGCTATAATGTAGTCAACACATTTAAATGCCTTGTATTTCTTTCTTTTTTAATTTTTTAAAGAAATATTAAAGACTGTGTACAAAAACCAAATACTCTGGATTGTGGTCTCTATATGAGGATCAAGAAAGTGGCTCAGTAAGAAACAATCTAAATTAGAGTTTATCCGGGAGAAAACCCAGATCAGTGTTCCTTATGAGAAGCATTGAGGTTTTAGTCCCACCTACTGTCCTAAACATGGAATCACATCTTGTAAATAAAATCTTATATGTCATGGCAAGACTCAAAGACTAGGCAGCTAGCATGAGGCTGGGCACTGATTCAAAGCAGGTACAGCCAAAGGGATGTTTCTTGGTGTTTCTTCATTACTATCCTGAAAAACAACCATGCTAAAGAAGCTATTCTTAGATCTAAGGAATTTGCCAAATATTTACAGGACCAATCTATAGAAGTACTCACTGATGTATCAACTTTAAAAAATAGGAAGGTATGAGATGATAGAAACCCTGATTTGGTAGAAATAAGAATGGATGGTGATGGCAGTCAGGATGGCAGTAACACCTGGGAATAAGAAAGTTCACACACATCTAAGGGTAATTTTACATATACATGAATGAGGTCATATTGTGTGTTTTTTTTTTCTTTCTTTCTTTTAGTGCAAGTGGAAGATTTCAATACACCCATATTGGAGTTGGATTGAGATAGTACACAAAAAACAGGTAAAGACATACAGGCTATAAATAGTGCAATTGGTATATCTGAGTACATAACTATGGCTATATATGTGAGGGGTCTTAAATTCACCAAATCGAGAATAATCTTTTGGAAATTAAAAAAAATTCGTGCACTTGGCTAAAATGAATATCTTAAATCCAAAAAGTAAAATGTTTATATATCATATTCTCCTAATATAATAAAACTAGAAAGAATTTTAATATCATAGTTATTGGGGAGTTAAGCCACACACCCATCTCTTGAATCAAAGGAAACAGAAAAATAAAATTATAAACTAAAAATCAATGAAAAGGACAATACTTTATAACTGAACCTAGGGGTTACAGAAAAAGCAGGATTGAGGAAAAATTGTACCCTCACAATACTTTGTTATTAATGAAAAAAGATGAAAAATAGAGGAGTGGGTATTTACCTTAAACTATTAGAAAAAGAATGACAATCTCAAATAAGGAAGAGAATTAGTAAAGGTGAAAAAGACTAATTTGCTTAAAAACATTTTATTAAGAAACAATAATATAAAACAAAAACATGCCTATTTGTGTCTGGTTGGAGCAGCCAAACACAGTGTTATTCCAAAGTCATCGCAGCAAAGTTTTCAAAGTCTGACTGCCTCATAAACCCAAATCAGAGGCACTTTCACATTTTTAACCATTACCTTTATCAAAATGTATCGATGCTCTAACTTTGAATTGCCTTAAGTGTTTCTTACCACCCAAGTTGGGCCCATTTTGATGTTTCACGTATTCCTGCACAGAGGTTAGGAGTGATTGCCAAACATTTTTTGTAGAGGGCCCAAAAGTTAATATCTTCAGCTTTGTGAGCTGGTGCTGTCTGGCATCTGTCTCAACCACTCAACCTGCCATTGTTGCTCAAAAGCAGCCATAATCAATATATAAATGAAAAAAATGTGGCTGTTTTCCAAGACAAATTTGTTTATAAGAAAAAAAAAGATGGATTTGGGGATGAATTTGGCTTATGGGCTGTGTTTGCTGACTCTGGGTTAGAGTTACTGATTTCAATAAGTGAACAGGAACCATTTATATGCATGTGAATATATAAGCAAGTTCAATTCACAAAGAAGAAGATATTCAGTTGAGAATAATAATAGTGATAATAATAATTACAATTACTGTTATAGTTATCATTCTGGTGGGGCCTTTCTATAGGTCAGGCTCTTTATATAGCGTTTTACATGTAATTTCTCGCTTAATATCCACATCAACCTGTGAAGTAGGTACTGATATCATTGCCCTATGGCAGATGAAGAAATAGGGGTCTAGACACTTAATATATTTATCCAATGTTCTAGTTGAAAGGTAGTAGTTTGGGATTTAAAGTCATCTCTGCTGAGCCCAAGTTCTAAACAGCTCCACAGAAATACTTGGAAGTCAGGGTGTCATATACCTGACAAGTCAGGGTATTTTTCCTGGGTGCAGGGAGCTATTTCTCCATGTTCATTTTTCTATGAAGGAACTTTCACTCCATTTCTCAGGAAGGAACACTTCATCACATGCTCCTTTCCCACCTTATTCCAGTATTGAGCTCTCCCCATGGTAGAAGAAGTGAGCATTCTGACTGAGTCTGCCCTTCCCTGAATCACATAATCATGAGGTTAGGACCCAGGCATTATGATTTAGGCAGCATGAACCCAATTATCTCTTGTCTTTTGGGAGAGAACTGTGTCTAGGAAAAGCTAATGCTTGCTCTTGCAAATTCCATGGAGTATGCAGAAGAAGCAGGACTTCTTTTAGGCCCAGCTCATCCACCTGCAATGAGACAGACAGGTCAGAGACCTGAGGGTCTCAAGTCCTAGGATCAAAATAAAGGTAGAAAGACCCTGCTATACTCTTCACTCCAGCTTTACTGGTAAAAATTCTGAGCCTATTTTAATACTTACTGGCTTTTTGTCTGACTTAAATCGGTTGAGTTCCCAAAGATGGGAAGAGTGATTAATTAGGCTCCCTCAAACCTCTTGACAATAGGAGCCATAGAGATTACAATACATGTCTGAGGCTACTTAAGAACAAGTCCGGATTGTTTCTGGAATGTTGTCATCTACCTAGAGTGTACCCAAAGGCAGAGTAACTCTAAAATCTGCTGATTTTCTCTCCATTTGACAACTCTTTAAGAAAGTTTCTTAAATAATTGCCTATAATGAAGTTAATGGAAAATGAACAAATTACAGCCTGATCATGAAATGGGCCAGAACTGAACCTAATGAGACAATATGAAATTGCAAAAGACTGTGGAATGAATTACAAGGGTCAGTGGTCATCATTACTTCGATGAACCGTTTGACATGATGAAGTTCAACTGTGAAGTGATGATTAATGCAAGAACAAGTATGTAAAAGGAAGGATAGTCACCAGTCTCTGTTTTCATGGAGTTTTAATGTTCATCCTTAATGTAAGAAGAATTTAATTCAGGCCCAAAGATAAAGTCTTTAACTGAAAAAATGGTGGCAAGGCCAATAAGTTACTGAGCTGAGGAAAAAAACTCATTTGTCTATGACATTTTAAATGGCTTCTTCTTTTAGATTCTAGATTCTAGAGATATTACCTAAGCCTATGACTCAGGACACTCATCAGAGCTATGCTGTCATGCAATCAAACAGAAATAGCAGATTCTCTTGGCATCATTTAGTGAGATCACAGCCTGTCAGTTTGCACTCTGAAGCTACTGAGAAAGCAAAACTTTGTTTGGGTTGTGAGAATTCTCCCCGAGTAAGTGTAACTGAGGTGAGAGGGATGTCTGGCAGGTAGAAAGTTTTTTCTTAAATTACTTTGAGGTCTAAAACTTGTTAATCACACATCATTTAAGAAGCACAGTCAGAAGATACTTTGGAATTATTCCTGGTTTATCTACATAGCATCAGTAATAATATATAAAGAATATAGGTTTCTTTCCCCAGTCTGTTGTGTTTGAGTATAAGATTATACCAAGAGGGCTTCCCTGGTGGCGCAGTGGTTGAGAGTCCGCCTGCCAATGCAGGGGACACGGGTTCGTGCCCCGGTCTGGGAGGATCCCACATGCCGCGGAGCGGCTGAACCCGTGAGCCATGGCCACTGAGCCTGCGCGTCCGGAGCCTGTGCTCCGCAACGGGAGAGGCCACAACGGTGAGAGGCCTGCGTATCGCAAAAAAAAAAAAAAAAAAAAAAAAAAAAGATTATACCAAGATATGAATTCTTTCCACTGTTATTTAAATATAAATTCAATCAACCTTGGAAAAAGTTTCTGACCAGCAGATAGATAGCATAGATGTACAACAAATGGGAAAAGATAATTATGTATTAATTGGAAACAATGAAGAAATTGAGTTTTGGATTATGGGTAAATTAATGAAAGACTGTACAATAGTGGAAAATATACTATTTGAAATGTAAATTATACTTTAGGATATGGATGAAGGGAGTAATTAACACAGAGGAAAATGTAAACATTGCTTCTAGAAAAGTTTGCTTTGAACAATATAATTCCAGAATGCCTTTTATGTAATAAAGTTTATATATAAAAATGATATATGCTTGGATTTATATCATTAGTTCTCAGGAGCTATTGTTTTTTTTTCCTCTGATAATCTTAAACAATGGAATAAAAAAATTGGTACTTTATAGATTAAGCACATAACATGTTTTTACATCTACATCTCTCCCTTCTCTCACTATCAATCTTTTACTCCTCCAGGGGTAATCCAGTTTTGAAAAACTAAGATACTATATTGAAGCCACTTAAAGCCACTTAAAGCATCTCTGAAAACAAAACAAAACTGAATGACGTTAACTTTATAATGTTCCAAGAATTAACTTTAATTGTCTCTGTCCTCAGCAATAGCAAAATAATTGACCCTTTGAGGTGAATCAATACTAGTCCTTTTGCTCCTTTGCCAACCTTGAAATAAAAATAATAATAATAAGTTATGGGTATACTGTAGGGGTATTACATTCCTATTGCTGTTGTAGCAAATTATCACAAACATAGTGGCTTAAAACAACACAAATTCATTACCTTATAGTATGGAAGGCCAGAAACCTTAAAATCCAGGTGTCATAGGGACTACATGTTTTCTGGAGGCTATAGAGAGGAATCTGTTTCCTTGCCTTTTCCAGCCTCCAAAGCCCTCCTGCACTCTTTGGCTCATGGCCCCTCATTCCATCTTCAAAACTCTCTCTGACTCTGATATCCCTGCCGCCCTCTTATTAGGACCCTTGTGATTACACTGGACCCACTCAGGTAATCCAGGATAGTCTCCCTAATCAGAGGATCCTTAACTTAATCACATTTTCAAAGTCTCTTTTGCCAGGTAAGTTAACATTGATATTCTGAGTATTGGGATATGGACATCTTTGGCAGGAGAGGAGGAAGGTAGTGTTCTATCTACTTCAGTAGCATTTACAAACCTGAGTCTAAATTTAATGTGGTCTAGGGAAGAGAAAGAAAGTAATACAGATGAAAAAAGAAAAAGACCTCTTTGGAAACAGTTTAAGTTCCTTCCTTATCACTAAAACTATAATACAATGAAAGAGGTTAATATAATCCCTATGGGATATTAAATAGGAAATAAGTTCTGTTAAGGCAGAAGCTGGTCTTTTTTTGGAGAGTAATTTTTAAAATTTGGACCATAATGTATTTAAACAATTTATAGATGTGAATTGCCTTCCCTCCCCCATTATCTGCCTTATCTGTCCTTCTGCAGATATGTAAATGGAAGTCAGAGAAAAAATAGAAAAAGAACTTCACATTCAAGAAATTTTATAAAAAGTATCTATCTGACCAGCTTCATGATTATATTCTAGTCCAAGTCCTACCATTTCCTATGTAAATTATTGTAAGTGTCTAGTTACTGGTGTTTCTTCAAGGCTGTTTCCTACAATCTATCCTACAGATTATTCTTAACACAAGCTGCTTGTACATCATTTTGTTGCTTCAACACCTTAAGTCATACCGCTTGACAGACTGATTCATTGGTTAATCATTCTTTCATTCATTAGTTCATTCTACTGATATTTTATTGGCCATTTTCTAGAGTTTATGCTAGACACTGGATGGGGGTGTGTGTGTGTGACAAGCACAAAACAATGTAAATGTGTGAGTTTTTACAGCCTTTTCCAAGCTCACCACCACTGAGAATTATTTTGTTACTTGAGGGAGACAGTAGCCTACTGCTTACTGATAGACAGTGGTCTCAGATTTTCTAAGTTCAGACAGGGCTCAACCATTTATCATTCCTCTGATCTTGATAGATTACTAACTCCTTTGTGCCTCATATCTTTCCTCAATAAAATGAGAATTGTTTTAGCGTTTACATAATGGGGTTTTTGAACCAATCCATGTAAAGTACTGAAATCAGCACCTGACACATAAAGAAGCCCTTAGTAGATGTTAACCATTAATATTTCCCAGTTCTCACTTATTTCTTTAAGGATTTCCTACTAACCAGAGATCCCCATACTTATCCTAATAGTGAGTAAAAGGAAAAGCTGGAGAAGAAGAGAGGCTAGTGGAATTTGCTTTGGCTAAACCACAGGATTTCTCTTGGGAGAGAAAACAGGAAAGAGAAAAGAAACAGAGATGACTAGGAGGTATAAGAAATATTGAAAGTGAAAAAAATGGGGAAATGATTTTTAAGAACATGCCTTAGTAAGATACTGAGACTTGAGAATTTCTAAGATAATATAGTAGAGACTAAAATTGCTTTTTTTTTTTTTTTTTTTTTTTTTGAGGTACGCAGGCCTCTCACTGCTGTGTTCTCCTCTGTCACGGAGCACAGGCTCCGGACATGCAGGCTCAGAGGCCATGGCTCACGGGCCCAGCCACTCCACGGCATGTGGGATTCTCCCGGACCGGGGCACGAACCCGTGTCCCCTGCATCGGCAGGCAGACTCTCAACCACTGCGCCACCAGGGAAGCCCCTAAAATTGCTTTTATTTAAGGTTGCCAGATCATTTTTTCATTCATTTTCATTCAGCAAATTATTAATGAGCCAACACTATGTGTCATATCCTGTGCTAGATGGTCATGATAGTCATGAAGAGAAAAACCAAACTAGGTTTCTGTCTGCATTTAGTTTTTGTAGAAGAAGGATGACAAACATTGAATAATCAGACATGCAGATGTTAAATTATTAATGTTGTAATTGCTACAATTGTAAAAGTAGAGGAGTTTAATATACTCAGGATTGTCAATGAAGCTTTCCCTGGAATCTGAAGGATGAGTAAGTGAAGTAGTATAGCCTTTTCTAGGAACTAAAGGAAGAAGTGCAGCTGAGGTACATTCAGCTAGGTGGTGCTTGGAGTGAAAGGAGACTGAATGGGTAGAAAGATGTCAGACCATGTGGGGTTCTGAGGATCTTAATAATGATTTTGATCTTGTCTTTAGGAGAAATGGATTGATATAATCACTTTTACATTATGAGAGGGTTTTTCTTCAGAGACTGCTTGGAATAGAAGAGGATATGTGAATGGACCAGTAGGTGGCTATTGCATTAGTACTGGTGAGAGCTGATAGTGGCTAGGAACAGCGTAGTGATGTCATAAATGTGGAGAGTATATGGATTTAAAAGCTGTTTAAAAGTGTATCAACAGGTTTCACTAATAATGATGGAGTGGGTGGAGGATCAGTAAGAAAGCGCCACGGATGACTCCTAATTTCTGGCTTGAGAAACTAGCTGGACAGACAGCAGCTGTTTCCTGGGAAGACTGGAGGGGACTAGAAACTGTGTAAGATTTATTTTTGACTCATTGAAAACTCTCTCCTCAAAATGAAAGCAGAGTTTATCTAGAATTAAAATCATCACCCTACATCACCCTAGGGTTTCCCTGGTGGTGCAGTTGTTGAGAGTCCACCTGCCGATGCAGGGGACACAGGTTCATGCCCCAGTCTGGGAAGATCCCACATGCCATGGAGCGGCTAGGCCCGTGAGCCATGGCCGATGGGCCTGCGTGTACAGAGCCTGTGCTCCACAACAGGAGAGGCCACAACAGTGAGAGGCCCGCATACCACAAAAATAAATAAATAAATAAAATTTAAAAATAAATAAATAAAAGGGAAAATAGAAATATTAAAAATGCATTTGATTAATTCATAATAAGTCAAGAAAGAAGAAAAAGGAAATAAGCAAAAGGGAAAAATGGAAAAGAGTAAGCTGATAGATCTAGATCCAAATATACCAGTGATACCATTAAAAGATGAAGATGTGGGCTTCCCTGGTGGTGCAGTGGTTGAGAGTCCGCCTGCCAATGCAGGGGACGCGGGATCGTGCCCTGGTCCGGGAGGACCCCACATGCCATGGAGCGGCCGGGCCTGTGAGCCATGGCCGCTGAGCCTGCGTGTCCAGAGCCTGTGCTCCGCAAGGGAGAGGCCACAGCGGTGAGAGGCCCGCATATGGCAAAAAAAAAAAAAAAAAAAGAAAAAAGAATTGGAGAATCCATCTAAAGAAGCTAGGAGATAACAGCAAATCAAACCAAAATACAAGAGAAGAAAATAAATAATAAAGATAAGATGCACAAGCAATGAAATAGAAAAATTAACGATAGAGGACTCAACAGAACTAAATTTAGTTCTTTAAAAACACTAAGAAAAAAATTTTTTAAATAACAAAACTGATCAAGAAAAAATGAAATTACCAAATCAAGAATTTAAAAAATGGAACATCATTACATATTCTAGTATACAAAGATAAGAGAGAGTATAATGGACAACTCTATTCCAATAAGTTAAACATTTAGATGAAGTAAACAAATTTCTTAAAAATGTAATTTTCCAAATTTGTCTTGGGAAGAAATGGAAAATGTGAATAATTCTATACTTATTTACAAATTTGAATAAGGCAGTAAAGCCATGGTTTCACATGTGAACTTTTCTAGACGTATACATAAACTCTTTCAGAAAATAGAAAAGTGATTGCTGGTATGAGGTCAGCATAACCATGGATCCAATATCTGACAAGGATATTATAAGAAGGACATATTGTATACTAATGTCTCTCATGATCATAGATGCAAAAACCCTAAACAAAATATTAGCGTATCAAATCCAATAATAAGTAAAAATGATAATATACCATGATCATACTGATATATCTTCAAGAATGGAAAGCTGGTGGGACATTAGTAAAACATTTTATTCTAGACTCCCTTTTCCAAGCCAGGGCTCCTTCTCAGCTGAATTCTGAATGATTTGCCTCTTTTGCTTCTTGATTTTTCCAATTTCCTTTTTTTATATTATCATATTTCCTTTCCCTTGCCTTTCAGAAGTCTTCTTAAAGTCTGTAACTGTGCCTACCAACCACAATTCCAAATCTCCTTTAACAATACTCAGGCAGCCTTGAGTAAACAGTTTCGGGCATACAACTCTCCCTGTTGGAGCAATTTCTGAGTTCCCTAACTCAGCCTGTTCTAGTGAAGTATATTTCTGTATGGCTTCCTATGTTCCCTCCAACTGGAGCTGAACAAACTCATAAACCTTTTGAAACTTGCATTAGGATTGAAATTATGTTATAAACACTGCCCAGCCAGCTACATTGTCTTCAATAGGGTTACACAGAAAACAGAATCTGAAGTAAAAGCTTATGTGCCTGCTTTTTTATTGGTGATTGCAACACCACAGGAGCTGAGGTCTGAGGGACCACAGTCACCCTAAAGCAACTATACTCCGATAAAAATTTTTTTTAAAAAAGTATAAGCAAATAGCTTTTGCTTCAGGTTCTGAGTTTTTAAAGGGGGAGAACAGATATACAGGAGTGAGGCAGCCACAGCTTTGTAACAAGGATAAGTTTTTGCTTTGGCTTGCTGGATGTTTTCATAGAAGCAGTATGGAGCTGCTGCATCTCAAATAGTCCAAACCAGGAGGACATTGAGAGAGAATTTATTCTGGTTCCCTCTGACCCCTTATCTCTCACTGGTCAAAGTTTTCCCCATGGGGGATTAGTTTGCCTTCACTTCTAGGTGTCTCACCTGACTGTCTCAGCTCCCATCAGGAAGCCAAATTCCTCCACCTGTTGCATGGAACTTTTTTTGAGTCGGAGGTAGTGGGATGATTAAGCATCACAAAATTTAGCATTAGATTGTTCTGCTATAGTTGGGACAAGATCCACCTAAAGTCAGTGGATTTACAGTAGCTGGGACGAAAGAATTGGTCTAGGAACTGTAGGTGAGCTTGAGATCTGTGGTGACAGTAAGCAGTGCCCCATATATGCATATAGCCTGACTCTGCCTGTTAAACTCCAGAAGTACATTCCATGCTTCCAGTGTTGCCTTTCTAATGAACAAAATTATTTGCTGGTGTATAATTTGATGCTCAAGAACACTGTTAGATAGACTCTCTGTTTTTTTGCCTATTCCATACTACTACATTTTTAAAATCTGGAACATACCTCCTAGCAGAGCACCTTCAAGTTAATATCCCTAAGTAATTTATCATTCAAAAAATAAATCACATATTGAAATTCAGAATATATTAATAAGACCAATGCTAATAGCAAGATTTATCAAAACCAGAAATTCTACCCCAACACATTTTGTTTCATATTTTATAGCACTTCTTAGAGTACACTGGCTAGTTGTGTTAACCTATCTTGAGTGCCCTATGCACTTCTCAGACACTGTAAAACTTGGTGTGGTGACTAAAACTGGATAAAGTTTATATGATTATAAATAATAGTCTCTGTAAAATGAAATACCTTTAAAAAAGAGTGGAAGCAGAGAATCGGTAGTTAGAAGTAAGGAATAAAAATGACCAATATGCTAGTTGGTTTTCATGTTGTTTAACACTTCTCTTTTACAGACAAGTTACAATGGAACTGGAAATTATGTTATTACATAAGACATGGCTACTTCTGTTCCTTTTAGCATCTCCATTAACTGTGTTTAGAAAATGGATTAGAATTTAACTTGTCACTGATGGCTCTTAGTAAAGCTGGGAAAGAGTTGCTTTACGCTTTCCATGCAGCAGTCCCAGTGGGCCTGTGAAGAGTATTATGTTTTTCCAACTCTTGGCATAATATTCTAAGAAGATGCCAATGCTTAGCCAAAACAGTTACATTAGGAAAATTGAATGTTTGAAAGAAGCCAGTGCCACTTTTCTTGGGTAAACAGCATCCCTAGAAGGGAGCTTGCCTGGTGCTGGGCAGTGATGTGTGCGGGCAGCTGATGGTGAGTGAAGGGTACTGAGTAAAGAAGCTGGCTCCTCCAACTTGTACAAACCAAATACCTGATGCTCACATATACAAAATAACTCCATTGCTATATTCATGATCCCTGCCAAACTAGTATATCCCAGTACTTTAGTATATCTACACTTGTAATCTGGGCTGCAGTTAAAATGTTGATCCCTAGACCTCACTCCATATCTATTAAATTTGCAATAATTTCTTTAAGCTATTTTTTTTTTCATGTAAACCAAAGTTTGGAGACTATGAATTGGCTTAGAATATAGAGGTTAAGAGGTTATCCCCTAGGGGTTAAGAACATGGACCCTGGATTAAGTCTACCTGGACTCATTATGTATGTTGAGATGATAATCTTACTTCCTTTATGAGCCTTTAGCTCAGCATATAATGTGTGCTGAATGATGCTGGCTGTAACGACAATTGTCAAAGCATAGCTCCATACTGTCAATGCCTTTGCTCCTTGTGTGCTACCTTTTAATAAATTTGTTTCCACTTTACTAATACCCTGAATGACCATTTTAAATGGCTTTCAAACCTGCAGAATTGGGAATGTTTTTAATTGAAAAAAAATTAGTATTCTGCATTTTTCTGGAGTCAAGGGCCTATTTATTATGGTCTAGTTACATCTCTACACATGGGAAAGCATAGAATTACTTAAATAGTAACATCATCGTTCAGCTCTGTTAAATGTCAGAGGAACATAGACTGAGTTGCTCCCAAATAACTGGGACTCAGTAAGCAATTCAGGATTCTTTGAAGCTTCAAAATAAGTGAAGAATAACTTAGGTGGAAGGAAACTGGGTGAGGAATGAGGAGCCCTACTAAAAAGAGAATCTGAGCTATTTTCAAGCAAACAAATTATTGGAGAGTACAATATACTACATTATTCACATACTCCATTATGCCTCTGACTTCAATAAATAATTGACCCTCCATAAAATGAATACCTACCATAAGTTTCAGTCTGAGCTGAAGAATGTATTGTATATAATGTTCTCAATCAAATTTTCAACTCTAAATGATTTTAACTGATTTAAAGTAAAATGAAACCGTGGTGTTTTAGATGCAATTGTGAGTTCTCAGATAATCACAATATTCTTAGTCTCAAGGTCCCCAAAACTCCAAGAATTGCCTAAGCAGTAATATATTTCTTACTTATCTTCACACTCTAAATGCATTTTGTTTTCCTTCCCTGCTCTTGGACTATTGAAAATCATTACCATTGCAGCAAAACTAATTTTTGTGCCATTACAAATACTGACATTTATTCTTAATGACTACAAGGGTGGAAGCCAAAAAGCAATTGCAATAGATTATACACAGAAAGTTCTTTTAGTCACAATTATGGTATTTGTATAAATTTTAAAATCCGTAATTGTGGATGTCTCAAAAGACAAATTCTCAATTATCATTAAAATACAAATAATTTCCTAAAACAAATGTTTTTCTAAAACAAGATCTGGAACTTGCAACTAATTCTGGCCCTCAAAATGTTGTTCTTTTTTCCTAGATCCCAATGTAAATGGTCACCTTTTAGCAACTACCCTCCCCCAATATGTAGCAAAAATTTCCTTGCATTCTGAGTCCTTGAAACAAATTATCTTATTAAAATAAAGTTTGAACACTGATTTCATATAAACTCCCTATGGTCTACCTAGAATTTAAAATGTGGTTCTCTTCTGAAGCACTTTGGTGCTATTATGTTTTACTGAATTGATTGTAAAATCTTCTAATGGCCTTCCTGCCAGCTTACTTGTTTCTCTCTCTGCTTTCCTTACCTTTCCCTTTGCCTGGGTTATGGGAGACTCAGGTATTTAATCAGGAAGAGAATGGGTTCTGAGTTTGTTTTTGTTTTCTCTTTATAAATCAATTCCTATTTCTAAACAAACTTAGCCTGTAGAAAGATAAGCTCCTTGCTCTTATACCTCATGGCCAAATTTCTTATAGAAATTGACAAATTGACTACTATGGGGTTATTGGAATTGCAACATTGGTCAAAGCTTAGCCACCACTTCTGATGGGAGGTGTTTTTGATACTTGCCATCTAGATTCGGAATAATTTTTCTTGATCCTCCATAGTACCTTGTATTTTTTCTTTTAATGCAGTTGTATCACATTGTACTGTAAATCCTAACTATTTATCTGTAGTCTCTATTAGGCTACAATTTTCATAAGGGAAAGAAGGGTCTGCCTTGTGCTTAGCACAAAATCTGGCACAAAATTTACCAATATTTGTGTATAAAATTAATAATGAAAAATCCCTGTCTGCTTGACTTTAAGTCAATTGAGAAGGAAATTAAGAAGGAAACTAAGAAGGAAACAGAAGGGAAAGTCCTGAGTGGTGGGCAGGACATTTAACATCATTACTTACACTGTTATCTTAAATGTCCCTTGTGAAATACATCTTAACTTCTACAATGAGAGATTTGAACTAGAGATCATTGTCAGCTCTGAATGTCTAATAATAATTTTTCTGTTCCTTACAGTTAATTTGAACAGGAGGGGCAAAGGCAAGCTAAATGAATGTGCAGCCTTGCAAATGTGCATGGATGTATTATTAATGAGAGGAAGGGAGGAGGAAAGGAGCAGGGGAAGCAAGGAGAAGAGAGAGCAGACACAGACTCTGAAATTTTGATTTGGGGAAGGAATTATTTCATATATAGCAATTGAATCAGCTCAGACATGCCAGGTATAATTGTTATTCTCACAAAAATCACAGCTGAAATGAAAATAGATCTGAACCAATACCCTACCTCTGATAAGAAAAAGCTTGAATAAAACAATGGGAAAGTTGGGCAGGAGGTAGACTGTGTAGCATATAAGGCTTAATTTGACCACCAGGGGGCAATAGGGTATTTTCTTATTTAAAATATAATGTATCTAAAGGAAAAACTTAATTTACTTATTGTTCTGATTACTTATTGTTCTGATTGTTCCTTAATAATCTGTAATAAAAAATCTAATAACAATAAAACATAACATTTATTAAGTAGTAACTATAAGTCAATGAGCTTTATATACATTGTATCATTTAATCACCCCAATGACTTTAGACGTTGGTACATTATTATTTTGTTTTACAGATAACATATACAACAGTTCTTGAATCTCCAGAGCTCATACTGAGACACCGTGGTAAGAACAATACATTCACTGACCCCTTGGGTGTTACATTCTGAGAAGAAGATGTAAATTAAACAAGTAGTGACATAATTAATAATTAAATTAGAATAAGTAATATGAAACCCCATAGCTTGGGTGATTAACTTGATCTGGTAGAAGGCAGCAGAGAGTTTCCTAAGGATTTTTAAAATGAGGGATAAACTGTTGAAGGGAAAATAAAGCAAGAGGCAAAATGGCTTGACAAACATTGGAGAAGAATCTGACTCAGAAAGAAGGATGAAACAATAGTTAATTCTTTCAGTTTTCTATAACATGGTTGAAAGAAAAAAACCTGATTTATTTGCCATTCATGAACATTTGATTTAGATGATTAGCTATTTACCTTAGCTGATGTTTGTTATGCATTAGAAGAGATGGTGTTGGCAAGATATGAACCCTCCTGTACTGTTGGTTCATTCAAGATTTGCTCCCTCCATCACCTGTAATACTGGGGCATGGGGAGGTAGGGGTCCTGAAGGACAATTACATTCTGTTTCTGGAAGGGATACAGTTACTTCTGGAAGAGAGTTGTCGGCAGAGGGGATGTTGACTCAAAGTGAAACACACAACTTAAGAGTTGTGAGTTTAAGTTTTATTCAGGGATCTTAGGGAGGACGATAGCCCAGGAGACAACTACTCAGTAGCTCTGAGGAAATTGCTCCCAAGAGGTAGAGGAGAAGCCAGTTTACATATGATTTTTGGCTAGGGAATACATGCAGTCAAGCACACATTTTGGTAAAAGACTACTGCTAGTCACAAAGAACAGATATCTCAAGTTAATAATTTTAGTGCTTTTCAATGTATGGGAAGATGCAAGAATCTGGGTTCATTAAAATTCTTCCTGAGGTATACATCTAACTATCTGTGGGACCTGTTTACCCAAAGCACAGAGTGCCTCATCCTATTTTTCACCCTGAATTCCTCTCAGGGTATGTTGTTGGTCAGAGACTGCAGTGGCTAACAACTTAATCCTTGTAGAACCTGGTGGTGAGCAACACACTTTGTTTTTCTTGGTTTACAGGGGTTTACAAGATGGAACCTGCAGGTAGACTTCCTTGAATGTGAGAATGGAGTTTGGAAGGATGTGTAGGTGAATTTCTCAGGCTATGGCTATAAATGCAGTATTCACTTAAGAGAAGAGCCAACTGGGGCCTCCCTGGTGGCGCAGTGGTTGAGAGTCCGCCTGCCGATGCAGGGGATACGGGTTCGTGCCCCGGTCCGGGAGGATCCCATATGCCGCGGAGCGGCTGGGCCCGTGAGCCATGGCCGCTGAGCCTGCGCATCCAGAGCCTGTGCTCCACAACGGGAGAGGCCACAGCAGTGAGAGGCCCGCGTACCGAAAAAAAAAAAAAAAAAAACAAAAAAAAAAAGAGAAGAGCCAACTGAATATTGGGTGACTATGAAAAGATAGGGATGCCAGCCATCTCTTTGCAGAGTCATCTCTTGAATAGTTGTTTTGTGAAATCTCTGGCTCCAAGTCTGTCTTTTCTTCAGATGGGATAAAGGGATAAAACAGCAGTCACGGGGAGAGGTGGGACATTATTTATATCTTCATATTGGTGTGATGACTTCCTGGGAAATTATGTATTAAATTTATTTTCAATTAATTTTATGTTTTATTAAAGTAAAACAAAAATGGATTAAAAAGTTAAATATTCCTAAAAGGCATGTATCAAAACTCTCTCATTTTCTTGACTTTAGGCAGGCAACCCTTTAAATCGTTTTAGCTGTTTCATCTATAATCTTCTTCCAAATTTACAAATAGTATCTGGATACTGCTTTTTTTTGATTCATCAATTTTAGATACTATGTATCACATTTCTACTATGGGAAATTAGCATTTTCCCCCTCTTTCACCCCCTGCCCATGCAAACATCCTGCCAATGTTGCTATATGACACTGATTAAACCCACACTGTTTGCTTTGATAATAAGATTCTGCTAAGTCAAGGAGAGTACCATAATCATATTTCCTTATATATATGTGATTTTGTTTTTTCTCGGGTTAATATTTAAATAACTTTTAAATTTTCTTATTTTTTTAACTGTTGACTAAGTGTTCTAGTACTCTTCAAAATTTCTGTAAACTACCACATGTACCTCCACCTCCAGTCTGAACTGGTTCTCTTGGGGCCTGCAGTGTATCTCTCATTCTGGCACTTTGTTTTATTTTGAAACCCTGTTTATTAGATCCCAGGAACATTTTTGTATTGTCCTCTCCTTGGAAAAATCACATTTTTCAATAATTTCTTAAGTAAGAATACATAGATGGAAAAGTACATGGAAAATAAAGTTTTGAGAACTCCCATGTCTGAAAATTATTTATATCCTTCTCTTATATTTACTGATGGCTTAGCTGTGTCTAAAATACTAGATTGGAGTTCATTCTTCTCTAGACATTTGAAACTTACCACCCATTGCCTTCTGGATTCCAATGCAGCAACTGATAAATCCCATATAATTTATAGCCCAATTCTTTGTTGTGTTGTGGTTTTAATCTACAGATTTTATTAGAATTTCACTAGTTTTTCCACCAATGTCACATTTCTGATTCAGGATACAATCCAGAATTCCACATTATACATACTTGTCAAGCCTCCTTGGTCTCTATATTCTATGACAATCCCTTGGTCTTTCTTTGCCTTTAGTGACTTTGACAACTTTAATGAGTATGGACCAGTTATCTTGTAGATTATCCCTCTATTTGAGTTTTGTGTGTTCTCCTGACTAAATTGAATTTATGAATTTGGGGGCAAAATATTGCATGTCTTATTATTGGTGATGTTAATTTTGATCATTTCATTATGTTGGCCTCTGTCAGGATACTCCACTGTAAAGTTGCTAGTTTTTCTTTTGTAATTAATGCCTATTTTGTGACTAGATTCTTTGAGAATATGGGAATATCCTGTTTCTCATTATAATAATACTTTATTTCTTATACAGCACTTTGGGATTTATAAACAATTTTTTTAAAAGATAATACAGAGAGTCCTATATACCTTCCCTCAGCCCCACAAACACACACACACACACAGTTGCCCCTACTATTTACATCTTACATTAGTATGGCACATTTGTTATCATTAATGAACCAATGTTGATATAATTATTAACTAAAGTTCATAGTTAATTCAAATGTCTTTAGTTTTCAACTTAATGTCCTTTTTTTCTGTTCCAGGATCTCATCCAACTTACCATATTTACGTTTAGTTGTCATATCCTTAGGCTTCTTTTGGATGTGACAGTTTCTTAGACTTTTCCTTGTTTTGATGTCCTAAACAGTTTTGAGGAGTAGTGGTCAGGTAAATTGTAGGTTGTTCCTCTATTGGAATTTGTCTGATGTTTATCTCTTAGTCTGCAGGTATGAGATTTGGGAGGAAGATCACAGAGATAAAGTGCTATTTCCATCAAGTCATTTCAAGAGTGCCTACTATCAGCATGATTTATGACTGTTGATGTTGACCTTGATCACCTGGCTGAGGTAGGATTGTCAGGTTTCTACACTGTAAAGTTACTCTTTTTCCCCTTTTCCATACTGTACACTTTGTTAAATTTTTTTTTTTTTTTTTCTGTATGCAGGCCTCTCACTGCTGTGGCCTCTACCGTTGCGGAGCACAGGCTCCGCACAGGCTGGCTGCCATGGCTCACGGGCCCAGCCACTCCGCAGCATGTGGGATCTTCCCGGACCGGGGCACGAATCCGCGTCCCCTGCATTGGCAGGTGGACTCTCAACCTCTGCGCCACCAGGGAAGCCCCATACTGTACACTTTGGAAGGAAGTATCTATGTGTAACCCATACTTAAGGGGTAAGGAATTATGCTCCCTCTCTTTCAGTATGGAGAATCTATATAAATTATTTAAAATTCTTCTGCATGGGAGATTTTTCTCTTCTCCCACATTTATTAATTTATTCAATCATTTATTTATATCACTATGGACTCATGGATATTTTATACTTTGGGTTATAATTCAACACTACTTTACTTATTTTGTTGCTCAGATTGTTCCAGCCTCAGTCATTATTAGCTTTCAGTTGGCTCTCATGTCCCTTTGTTTTGACATACCCCCATTACTGTGAAGTTTTTTTGAGCTTTGTTACTTTCTGGCACTGCAAGATGCTCCAGACTCATCTTATATTTTTCCTGCCCCAGACCTACAATCAACCATCTCTCAAAGGAACCCTGGTTGATTTTATTGGAGAACGATATTACACCCAGGATTTGGGCAAAAGGTATGTAACTCAATTTTTTTCTGTCTGGGAGCTTTAAAATCTTATCTTTATTTAAAAATTCTAGTATTTCATGGTGATTTTCTTTGTTGAGGAACTATTTCCACTTAAACTGATTGGCCCTTTCTGGGCCCATTCACTCGGGAGACTTGGGTCCTTCAATTCTGAGAAATTTTCTTGTATTATTTATTTGATGATTTACTCTCACTTGCTCTCTATTCTCTCTTTCTGGAAACTGAAGTTTAGACCTTTGGAATTTAGTCTCTTATTTTATCTTTAATATGCTGTTGTCTCTTTATTTGTGTATACTTGGTCATTTCCACAATTTTATTATACAGACTCTTCCATTATCATCATCATCATCTATCATAGATTAAGATTCCAAGAGCTCTTTCATATATCGTTCCTTTAAAAGAGTACATCCTATCTTTGTTCCATGGATATATCACTCACTCTTGTTTCCCACGTTAATTATATTTTCTTTGAATTTTCTTCTGTGCCTTACTCTGTCTCTACCTTCACAAAGTTACTCTGTTCAATAGACTTGTTTCAGTTCCTCTCTGCCATGATGAAATCATTCCTCAAATGTCCAGTGATTCTTGTTTAGTGATCACTAAGTAAATAACCAGATACACTATACATTTATACATGTGTTTGAGGGTTGGGGAAGTAAATCTTGTGGACTAGAAGACTTTATTCTAGGATGATCCAGTAATCAGTTAACTATTTTGTTGAAGACATGAATATACCAGTATCAATGGGTCTGTCCTGGGATAGGTCAGATTTTCCAGGAGAAGATCCTAGAATCTCCCTTCTGAAATATAAAATCTGACTACCAGAATACTGGGTGTTGATTAAGGGAAATTACCTGGAGCAAAGGGGAGAGAGTCTCATCGTTTAGAATACAAACTTTTATTAAAGGTCTTCTTTTCAGTCTAGCACCTCTCTGTATTCTTCTCTGTGTTTAATATTCCAGATTTCAAGACTTTACAATCCAAATTTTCTAGAGAATGTACTTCCTACCATGAGTTGAGGAAGGGGCAGTTAGCAGGGTGGGCTAGATTTAGACCTCTGGTGGCCTACAGATTTTCAAACAACTTCCTGTTTTCAGCACACAACCTAGCCCAGTTGCAAGATAACCAGGTCTCCCTAATTCCTGAGATTTTCCTAGATGCCTGCAGAGATGATTATCTTGACTTTCACTAGTATTACTCTTGATAGACAAGAAATCTAATGCATTTGAGGAAACAAATTAGAATCTAATACTGTAACTGTTCAAATGGTTGTTCTTCAATCTGAATTTCTTGCCTGATAATTCTAACTTAGATGGGGAGAAATGTTTATTGATAAATTTAGTTTTGCTTTTGTAAGTTCTTAAATCTTTACAGTTACACATTTTTCTTCTAATTTGCTGTGTAGTGAAGGCATCCAGTCTAATTAAAATGTCAATTGCAGATGCAGACATGGCATGGCAGAAGTTGCTGATCATCCCCCAATATTTATTCTTACTTTTCTACATTAGTAAAAACCTCAACTTTTGGCTCACGGAATAGACATCAGAATAAACTCTACATTCCTCAGCCTTCCTTGCAGCCAGTTGTGTCTATGGGGTTAAGTTTTGGCCAACATGATATGAACTCAAGAATGTGTAAAGTAAAACTTTTGGATTGTAACCTTTAGTGGAATGGTCATGAACTCCATTTTCTCTATTCCCTTTTACTGCTATCTGGAATACAAATGTGTTGGTGAGCCATCTTGAATCATGCAAACAGTTGTATAATACAGTAGAGATGGCAGATCAACAAAATTGAAAGAGCCTGATTTGGTGATATTTTGTAGCCCTGAACTCCTTATGCCTAGGTTATTAGGTTTGAGACAAATAAATTTCTACCATGCTTAAGCTACAATTTTTTTAGCTTTTTGTTACAGCAGTCAAATCCTACTTTTACATATGGCCTGCATATATTCAACTGTTTCACATATGGGCACACAAATTATAATGGAACATTCAGATAAGTGACAACAAATTGTGATTTTGTATTTTTCTCTGTTTTGTGTTTTATTATTTCACTTGAAAATATTCTGGATTTCTGCCAAGACTGGTTAGAAATTACTTGATAGATGAATGTTGGATTCAAAATTGCAAAATGGAATGCATTGTGATCAGGAACATTTTGAACACAAACTCCAGATGTGTCTATGATTTGTCTAATATGATTCTTGGTACCACAGAAAACTATTAAATAAATATAGGCACAAAAGAGTCCACCTTATACTATATGAATGCGTTTTCCAAATGAGAAGTTTGCCATATGTTTCCTTGCTGATTTCCTATATTTAATTTGGCTTTTCTGATAGTCTTTGTTGACTATGCCTACCTTTGCAGCATTTTGGGGAAGAGTCAAACTGAGACACTGTGTACATATGCATATATTCCAAGGAATCTGAGAAATTGGAACTGGTTTAGTAATTTATCAACTGATAATTAAAGCTCTAAAAGAATTTTTGTCCACTTTTTTATAGAGGACCCCAATTGACTCTTACCATCTATGGCCTGTTCCTTCAATTCTGAGAATCCTTAAGAATCAAGACATTTATTTGGTTCCTCTGCAACTGTTTAAACAACTTTTTACAGTTTTATTCACTGTCCAAATTCTTATAGTTCTGGAACTTGGGACAGAATTGAAGACTGTGGCAAGGTTTTCTTGGAACAGTTCTAGGTAATTAATAATTAATTTAATTATTAATTAATTAATTAATAATTAAATTAATAGTCAGAACCATAAGTAGAATACTATACAAATAAAAATAATGATAAGAAACTGATTTTGGCTTTGCAGCACTGTCTTTTTTTTTCTGGCTGCATTGGTCTTCGTTGCTGCCCATGGGCTTTCTCTAGTTGCGGTGAGCGGGGGCTTCTCTTCTTTGTGGTGCACAGGCTTCTCATTATGGTGGCTTCTCTTGTTGCAGAGCACGGGCTCTAGGCTCACAGGCTTCAGTAGTTGCAGCACATGGGCTCAGTAGTTACAGCACGTGGGCTCTAGGGCATGTGGGCTTCAGTAGTTTTGGTGTGCAGGCTCAGCAGTTGTGGCTCACGGGCTCTAGAGCACAGGCTCAGTAGCTGTGGAGCACAGGCTTAGTTGCTCCATGGTATGTGGGATCTTCCCGGACCAGGGAGCAAACCCATGTCCCCTGCATTGGCAGGTGGGTTCTTAACCACTGCGCCACCAGGGAAGTCCCTGCAGTACTGTTTTGATGTAGGTAGGTGAGGATGATAAAAACTGAAAAGAAAGTATTATTGATGGAATGTTCGTGTCTTCCTCCCCCCCAAAAAATTTATATGTTGAAACCCTACTCCCCAGTGTGATGGCATTAGGAGACAGGACCTTTGGGAAGTGATTAGGATTAGATGAGGTCATAAGGGTGGAGCCCTCATGAATGGGTTTAGTGACTTTATAAGAATCATAAGAGAGTTTTCTTCTTCTCTCAGTTCTTCACCATGGGAAGATACAATGATAAACCTGCAACCTGCAATCCAGAAGAGGGCTCTCACCACAACCTGACTATGCTGTCACCTTCCAGCCACCAAAATTGTGAGAAATAATTTTCTGTTATTTATAAGCCACCAAGTTTCTGTTATTTATAAGCCACCAGTTAGCAGCCCTAACTGACTAAGACAAAAAGGATCATAGGCATTTGCTTGTGATATTATACATGACATGTGGAAAGTTAACTAGCATTTGCTAAAGAAAATATGGTCTTTTTAAAAAAATTTTTTTTTTCCTTGTGATGAGAACTCTTAGGATTTACTCTTTTTAAAATTTATTTATTTATTTAGTTTCGGCTGTGTTCGGTCCTCGTTGCTGTGCGTGGGCTTTCTCTAGTTGCAGCGAGCAGGGGCTACTCTTTGCTGCGGTGCGCGGGCTTCTCACTGCAGTGGCTTCTCGTTGCAGAGCATGGGCTCTAGGAGTTTATTAATTAATTTATTTATTTTTGCTGTGTTGGGTCTTCGTTTCTGTGCGAGGTCTTTCTCTAGTTGTGGTAAGCGGGGTCCACTCTTCATCGCGGTGCGCGGGCCTCACTATCCCGGCCTCTCTTGTTGCAGAGCACAGGCTCAGTAGTTTCTACTTTCCTCCCCAATAGATGATTTTTTTCCACTCTACCTCAGCTACTAATTCCCACACTCACATTTTGTATCTTGTCATAGCTAGCAACTGTTTATTTTTCTCTGTAACGTTTATCTGACCTGCTAAACGTCAGTTGCTTTTTTTTTTTTTCTGTCTTGTACCACCAGAATGCATGCTACATGACAAGGGAGACTTGTTTATCCCCTGTTATAAGGTGCTTAGAACAGAGGTTGTAATATAGTAGGTACCCAGTAAATTTGTTAAAGGAATGAACACCAAGCATGCCCCCAGTCCACTGTGTGCTTCTTGGAAGAATGTGGTGATTCACCATAGAAACAGATCATAGGGGGCTTCTCTGGTAGCACAGTAGTTAAGAGTCTGCTTGCCAATGCAGGGGACACAGGTTCGAGCCCTGGTCTGGGAAGATCCCACATGCTGCGGAGTAACTAAGCCCGTGCTCCACAGCTACTGAGCCTGTGCTCTAGAGCCTGTGAGCCACAACTACTGAGCCTGCGTGCCACAGCTACTGAAGGCCGTGCGCCTAGAGCCCATGCTCTGCAACAAAGAGAAGCCACCGCAATGAGAAGCCCGCACACCACAACAAAGAGTAACCCCCGCTCACCGCAACTAGACAAAGCCCGCGCACAGCAATGAAGACACAACACAGCCAAAAATAAAAATAAATAAAATAAATTTATTAAAAAATAGATCAAGTGGATGTTTGACTACAAAATAACGATTATTAATTTTTAGGTATGATAATTGTATTGGGTTGTATTTTTTAGAAGTTCTTATCATTCAGAGACACATATGCCGATTTTTTTTGGATAAAATGATAAGATATCTGGACTAGTTTTAAATTAACCCAAGGTGAGAGGGTGGGTATAGACAAAATAAAATTGGCTACTAGGCTGAGTGATGAGTACATAGGAGTTTATTAAAGTTTCTTTGTATTTTTGTATATATTTGAAAATTTTCATAACAAATGTTATGATTTAAACAAACAAACAAAATACATGTAACCAAACCTTTTCTGTGAATCATGGATGAAACATGCTGTTTCTGACATGGTTTGCACAGAACTAATGTTAGCTTAGTTCTACTTTATTCTTCTGTCCGATGCCTTGGAATGTAAAATTTGAGCCTCTTATAAATATACATGATTTCTTTTCCCTTTTCCTCATTTTTATTGTCTTTCTGACATGTGTTGTAGGGATCCTTTTTTTTTTTAAAGGAAAAGTCACTATTTTTGAACAAGATCGGGTTATAAAATGAATGTTCTCTGATGTAACAAAATTTTCCAAACTCCCTTTGGGAAAGAAGGTCAAACACTTCCTTCTTTCACCCCCAAACCACCCTGCCGTGCACTAGTTTTCCAAGATATGCATAACTGTTCCTCTGTCTTTGTGTCTCAAGTTGCCAGAGTGGGACAGAAATCTCGAGTGAGAAGGTATAGTGGCTCCAATCCATTCTTTCCTAAACATCTGCACACACACACACACACACACACACACACCCCTACAGCACTGTCCAGATTTGAATGCTGCAGGCTAATAATTGCCTCTCACGGCCTCCATGGGGGCAACTAGGCAAGGAGGGAGAGCAAGCTCCTAGACCTAAAGACCTGTTTGCTGCCTTCTCTTCCTCTCCCGCTCCTGTCCCTCCTGTTTACGACTCTTCCCCCACCCCCAGCTGCATCCCAGCTGCATCCCCGCTCTTCTTCTATTCTCCATTCCTTCCCGCTCCTGCAGTCCTCTCCCCGCTCCCCTCCTCACCCATCCCGCTCCTCTCGCCCCCTCCCTTCCCAGGCAGCTAGTAGAGGGGACACCGCAGCCGCCGCTGTCTCTGTCCACATCACCCCGCCCGGTCTGGAGGCCGAAGTCGAGCACCATCCTGGGGAGGAGGGCGGGGGACAGGGTGGCGTGGCTGGGAGAGGGGAGGGAGGAGTGAGAACTCAAAAACAGCTTCCAGGCGGCGAGCGGAGCTCCACTGCGCACCTGGGCGGGAGGGGTCTTTGGGTCAGCGGCTGGGCAGCCGCCCCAGAAACTCTTTCCAGCCGACATTTCGGTGGGGTCCGTTTACAGCTGAGCTGTCGTGGCCTGGGTGGCATCCGCTGGTGAGGGCCGACGCCAGCCTAGCAACACCTGCTGAGCAACCAGAGCTCAGGAGACCAGAGATCCTGGAGGAAAGAGAAGCCCAGGAGGAGAAAGGGGCTCCAAGGAAGCCCAGCTTCCCTTTAGGTGCTGGTGGAGACCCCGTCACACGGTAGCAAGTAAGTGCCTTTTTCTTGCTGAGTTCCCAGTCCCGGGATGGTGATAGTTGCCATCTGCTGCCAGCCTTTCCCACCCACCCTTCCTGCCTCACCCCATACACACCCTTAGGGTCCCCAGTAGGAGATTCTGGACTTGAATTAAGAGAGCTACTTCAAGAGCAGCAACTGTCTGTGAATGTTTGCTCTGCACTGTATGTATGTGTGGTCGGTTTTCTCATCCCACCAGGTAAGCTTCTGAAACCAAGATGCTCTGTTAGTGTAAAATTTCTAAAAACTCTATATGGCAGTGACTTTTAGGTTACATGACACAATGATAGAACAGAAGGAATAGAAGCTTATGCAAGATGGAGTATACTTCTTCTAAGGAATCTTATCTTCTACGCCAAGTAACTTAGTGATTTCAAGATTGATGCTTTTCATGTAAGAATCCACAGATAAAATTAGCGGCACAGATGTGATGGGAAATGGTTTGCCAGTTAAACAGTTGGGCATTTTGGTATTGCTTGGATCAACAGGTTTTTGTTTTTGTTTTTCCATTGTTTAGTTCTGTAATATGCATAACTTCTGAAGGTTTTCTTTTAAAAGTGATGATGATGTGTTCATTGTGACTATGGTTATATGTTGCTTCCAATACTTAGGATATCGGTCTAAGAAGGACAAATGATGAACACATGTGGAATGACACACTGATGGGTTCCTTTCATTAATGGAAATGATGGAGTCAAGTTTGGATATTGGCCAGAAAAATCTCTTGAAATGAGGAGGAGTTTGGGTGGTGCTTTCTGTGGATATTTTTCTTCCTGGCTATTGGGTACTCTATAGCAAAATATAAGGAAGCTGGGCCCTATAATAAACAGAGTCCTGAGCACCATACCTGCTATAACCAGCCCTAATTAAAGTTTCTATAATCCAGTCTCTAGTTTTACAAGTAAAGAAGATAAGGCCCACGAGGGATAATTTTGAATTTTATATGATAAAATGATTTCTGTTTTTGTGAAATTGAAGTTATTTAACTTTTGATTAAGCTTTATTTTTCTTATCTGTAAATGACATAAAAAACTTACAGATCCTGACAAGGACCAAATGACAGAGATTACATGAAGGGTTTTGTAAAGGTAATACCATGTGTAACTATTGCTTATATAAGGAATTGTTCTGTATTTTTATCCACTTCACTCTCTAGCTCTCATTTAAAGTCCAGTTCATTATAAGAATAAAAGAGGTTTTGACAGACCTCACTAGAATGCACTAGAGGAAGTGAAATTCAAATCCATGTCATGATCTACTGCCACCAGTACAGTTTAAAGTATTTTCTAACCTGTGAGCCTCCATCCTCACAAAATTGTGTACTTTGGCTAACAATTCATATTTAAACCTTTTGAATATTCTCAAAATATACTTTACTCTCTTTCTCTTTTTAGTTTAAAATTTTTTTTTAGGTATATGCTCTTACTTCCTTGAGATGAAACCATCAGAATATTGGATATTGCTGAATTTATTTGATCCACTAATTAACATAGGAGAAATCAAAGTTTAGGCATAAATATGCTACTCTTGACTGCTGGGATTTATTAAAATTCTGCACTGAGAGGAGAGGTACTGTGAGCTCCCTTTTTACCATCAACGTATATAAAACAATAAGAGAAGAACCTAAAATTGGATGTAGCCTCAGGAAAAGGAACAAACAGATTCCAAAGGACATGGATACACATGGTCCTGTGTGTCAGTCTCTACTGCAGAGAGGGCCGAAGAGCTAAGCACCTAGGAACTGGGCATTCTGTCTCACAGCCTCCTGTGGGAAAGGCTCTGGGAGGGTCGTTGATTTACACTCCCACTAATTTTGCACAGGTAGGATGAATATAGGTCTAAAGCATACTGAAAATGGAAACAACAGTATTTTGCTCAATCCCTCACTTAGGGAAGAAGTATCCCAATATGCCCCAGGCCTAGATCTCATTATGACAGTATCTGTAACACAACTGGGGTATTCAGAGACTGACCCACAACCCTAAACCTACCACCATAGACTGTTTCTTGAAAGTTTATGGTAGAGGCATTAGCGTAAGAGAGACAGTCTTGATACCTGGAAGTCTGGTCCCATTATTTCCACTAACCCATATCGCGACTGGTCCATTGTGAGAGGACATCTGTAAACTCTGCCCACCCTGACTAGCTATCAGCAATGCACAGCCACCCACCATCATATGACACTAACTTGTACGGACAGATCTCATTTTTCCCTGAGTTGGTCCCCTTCTCTCTATTAATGTGGGCTAACCAAGGCCATGCAAGCAAGGTCTCACCTCTGCAACACTGAAAAAGGGAAACTTTAAGGCTGAAGAGAAAGTTTTCATTGGAGAGCTTCTAGGGATGTTTCTTTAGCTGGTCTGTATCTCTTTGCCCTGCTGGGATCATGATTTCCATGTGTTTGTTCATTTATTGTTATTTATAAACCAGGCTTATTCTGGTTATGCTCTATGCTGATAGGGGAACCCCCGTGTCTGGCTAACAGATATCCCTGTTGTATACACAGCCTTTCTGACTGGATTGACTCAGCTTTTGCTGACTGAGGATAGCCAACTTTGTTGACAGTTTTGATTGTGGTGACAGCCAGGTGCCAGACTGACTGTATCGGCATCAAACAGGAGCTTGATGAAAATGTTGAAGCCCCACCCAAGGAAATTCTGATTTTAAAAGTCAGAGATTAGCCCAGGGCACTTGGTTTTAAACTGGAACGTAAGAGGATACTGATTTGAGGGCCATAGTCCCTGGTTGAATATATAGTGTTGAATGGAATATTCCTTCCCTTCTGCTTTAAATGCCAGAGTGAGGCTCCCCATCCACCAGCTTCTCATTCTCTGAGTTCTCCCAGTGGCTGCATGGTCTAAGAACCTAATTATAGGCTATAATTTTGGCACTGGTCCATATCCTGCCTCACCCTAATATGTTTAAAGGCTCCTCTCTAGTTGCTCTTACTCTCCAATTTGAGAAAAACTTGGTGTCTATATATTTAGTTCCACATTTGAAAAGCTAGAGTAGTTTTGGGGGTGGTACAAGTAGATCCTGGAAAAACAGACCAGCTGTTTCAGATGATCAGGAGCAGAGGTAAATAGCCAATTCTAAGAGGCGTCTAGGGTTCCAGTGAATATGCCAGTCCTGGAATTTTTTTAAATTTAGCATTCCACAGATTCAGTGTCATCTAAAGCCATAGGCCAGAAGGTCTCAGGATTGCTGATGAGTATAGAAGTTACATGCATAACAAGCTCCCTTTTGTATTATTCTAGCAGAGGCAAGAATACATTCCTCCCTCTTGAGCTCCTAAATGGCTTCTGGCCAGATTCCTCTGGTCAAGGGTCTGATTGACTAGGGTCACAAGAATAGTTAGTTCTGGAAAGATTCTGGCCTTTCCCCAACATGCTTATTTTGGTGGGCTGGACAGGCACAGCTTGGAAGTTATTATCATATCCATAGAAACAAGGGACCCTGCTTGTGAACCATGAGGTTGCCATAGAGAAGCTCAAGTGGGCATACTTAAAACCCAGGCAACTTTCCTTCATGTTCTAGAACCCTTCTCTGCCTACATTGCCAGTCATAATGGTTCACCCTAGTGAGACTCTGTCTCCCATAGACACTTACCATCCTGCATCCTGTCAAGGCATTCAGACATGCACTGACCTTTCCTTGGGCTCATTCTTCGAAATGAATGTGAAAAGAAACAAGGTGCTAAGACTTTGTCACATGACACTCTTGTCCAGATTTCTTCTCCTCAGTATAAGTCGTCCTACTCTGAATGTGTGACCTGAACTCCTCCTCCCTAGAAATATGACACAAAGACCTCAGATCCTGATTATGTTAATGAACCATCATTAGAATTTGAGTTTACCAGATTTGGGGGGAATTCAGTTCTCAAAGGATAACTTTTTACTTGGGGAAAGATAGCACCTGTCCCTTTGGATTTTTGCTGGTACTTGTTTATTTCAAAGGCTGCATTCTGAGGTTTTGAATATAGAAGAATGCCTGGAATAAAAAAATTATTAAAGAATAAAATCAAAGTAAAATGGCAATGCATACTTATGTTTTTGAGAAAATTATTTATTTACAGTTTTCTTCTGCAGAATGACATATTCTAGGAACGTGTTGGCTGAAATTGTCATAATGAGGGAGTTGAGTCCAGAATTAAGTGGATATATGGAAGCCAAAATTGGCTGACCTGGTTGCAGAACACAACTGCAGGCAGAATCCAGGTCCAGGGACAAAGGAGAAAAAGTCAATTAAGCCAGGTGAGATAAACTGTATACCAGAGAGAAGTAAAAGTGTAAGAGTCAGATAATCAAAGCTAAACAGGAAATAAGCAGTTGAAGTGAAAAAATAATCCAGAAGCAGAAAACCAGTTAGGTTGAAGTCGAGGGGAACAGACACTGCAAAATTCCAGGTGGATTGGCATTATTCTGGTCAATCTGTCCTTTATTCCCAAGGCTTCAGTATGTAAATTTTCCATTTTTGGATTTTAGTAATACAGATACATGGTAAATTATGTTCAAGTAGTATAGAAATACTAACCAGAAAGCAACAGAGTCCTCTGACACCTTTTCAGTCCCTCTGTCTAGATATAGCAGTTTACTTCCTTTCAGAGGGAAAACACCATGCATGTGCTAGCATATAGCCACTGTGTGTATAATCCTCATAAAACATTTTATTCAAAGCCGCTCTTTGAATGCAGTGCAAGCTGTTCTCAACATTTTGTTTTTCACTAAACAATTTATTTGGAGAATCATTCCATATGAACACAGAACTCAAACTTTAGCAAAATATTCATAGGGCAGTTTAATTGCAGGGTGAAAGAGTTCATGCAACTTTATTTTAGGAAGTATTGCCAAGCAGTCCTTCAGAAAAAATCCACTTATTTACACTCTTTCCTGAACTATGAGAGAGGGCGCATTGCTTCCATATCCTAGCCTGCCAAAGACTGCATCCATTGAGAAGAGTCTGAAGTATGTCTCTAGAGATTTACTGTTAAGATTATTGATTGTTTTAATCTTATTTATATCTTTCAAAATTTCGTGAGACATCTTTCCTTATGCTTCCTAAAAGAAAATGATAATATTTTTGTATCCTTCATAAGAGAAAAGCAATACATCTACTATCATTTGAGTTCTAAACCCTGGAGAAGAAAAAATTATAGAGAACTCTTGGTGAAAAGGCTTTGCATCAGAGAATTTAGCTGTGAGTCATTACAGAATTGGGAAAGATGAAATATAAGCCATAATATATCTATGTAGTGCAGTCAAGAGGCTCCAATGAACAAAAATATAATCTAAGTTGGTTACTTCACTAAAGCAGGTATGGTTCCTACATTCTCAACAATATAGATTCCAGTTAATCATCACATTAACTCTGTCTCTGTCAGTTATGCATGCAGTACCTTCTAGTCTCCAAATGTTTATCAGCCTTATTATTACTATCATTACTTTTTTTTTTGCAATTATCTGAATGTAATTGGTACAAGAGGCTTGTTGCATTGTCCATGTCCGATAGAGAGCATAATTGTTTCAAAATAGCTTGGAAACTAAGGGAGAAGTCATTTTACCCTTTATTTCCCATTTCCTGTCAGAGTGACATTGACATTTGCTAAGTTATCCTTACTCTATGGATCTACTGTCGTAATTTTTGCTTCATTTTTCTTAATTTATATTATCTTGCTCTATGGCCTACACCTTTGTATACTATCCCAAATCTTTTGGTAAATGTATTAAGAGAATAACTAACTATTTATTATCTGTTATAATAAGTGAACATTTCATAATTCTCTTTGGCAAAGCT
Organism: Hyperoodon ampullatus; assembly: GCF_949752795.1. Taxonomy (NCBI): domain Eukaryota; kingdom Metazoa; phylum Chordata; class Mammalia; order Artiodactyla; family Ziphiidae; genus Hyperoodon; species Hyperoodon ampullatus. The sequence goes on along the minus strand of NC_136921.1, from coordinate 81,999,605 downwards.
ACTCTAGCATCTGTTTCTCACACCTAAGATCAACTCCAGCTTCTCAGAAAGCATATAGGTTGATTATTTAGATGCTGTAGTTTTAATTCCCTAAGGTGGGAACAATGAAAGTGAGAAGGCTGTGACTGCTCTGGGCAGTCACCTGCTACATGTGCAGAATCTATCTGCACAGCTTGACTGCATTACTGGCAGGCTGTGCTCAGGGAATCAAACTGAGGGACAAGGGAAGGAATAAGGCATGGGAGAAGGAGGGAGAGGAAAAACATCGACTTCCGGCATCCCCTTTCTTCCCTGATCTTCGTTATCTCTAAGAAATACAGCTGCAGTTGCTGATAGAGAATGCTATCTATACACACAGCCTCTTCCCGGGAACTAAACTACAGAGAGGCTCAGCACTGGCCCACTGATTGAGTGGCTGTGTCATTCATCATCTAACTCAGAGGCTTTTGAAAAGGAAAGAGAATGCCATTAATAATTAATTCTCAGCAACAGGCATAAACCCAAACTGTCCCCAGAATGCTGTGACTTATGGTCATGCTACTTAACTATGAGATTGAGTGGGTTGGAAACAAAAGGAAAGAGTGGAAGGAAAAAGCTAGATTCATTATCTTGAGGGAACTGGGAGCAACAGGATAAGGTGGATATCCCAGCTGCATTTTTCATTTCAAACTTTAGACCTGTTTTGCACCAGAATCTCTGCGGCAGAATGGCAACATCTGGTAAGGTCAAGGCACCCACGGAATAAGGAAAATTCTAGAGCTGAGGGAGATAAGGTGCTCAGAGGGGTGAAAAGCATGTGATCTTTTGGAGAAGTGATATTCTAAAGTGAGTATTTGCCTCAGCAATTCTGGTAAAAGCTTCGTCTCTCATACTTAGGATATCAGATAAGAAAAACAACCAAAGAAAATGTAATGATGTCTCTGCTTGCTTTTTGAAGGTGGTTGAATGAAACATGGCTATCAGCCAAAGGAATCTTTCTGTCTAGCAGGCTGCATTAGATTTATCCCAAGGGACCCCAGCCCAAGATACTCTGAAATTGTCTGTCTGGGTTGGGCTGCTGACTCCTAGATATTCAACATTAGCGCCAGGAGATTTCTAATATGCAGTCAAGAGCTGGTATAATTCAAATCAGGTGTACTGAGAGGGCTTTCTTTCCCTACAACTCTCAGTACCAGGATATTGATCAGGGGCCACATCCTCTTCCCTTCTCCCTCCTCTCAGAGGCCCCAGGATTCATAAACTGAAGATTTGACACTATCACATCTAGTCAGCCACCCAAGGTCTAGTACAATGTTGAAGGTTTTGTGCCCATCTCAAGCTAACCCAGAGCCAGAGTAGGTGCCAATGGTTGGCCTTTTATGACAACTGGTTCAGAGCTCTTCCATCTGACTGAAGATTTAGGAAATGGTTTGTGGTTCTATGAGCTTAGCTCCACTGCTCAGAAGCTGGGCAACAGTGAAGGTCTGAGAAAATTCACAGTCTCTCTGCAGATTAAGAGGATGCTTAAGGAGGTCACCTCTTTGTGAATGGTCCCCAAGAGCTCCAAGATATAGTTCCAGTTCTGGATTTTTTAAACAGATGTTGAGATCAGGTCTTACATCTCAGGGAAACCAGTTGCATCAAGGACATTAGGACTGAAGATAACTTGTAGAATCTCGTTGCGTGACAGAGCCCCTTTGCATTCCTCTGGGAAGTGGCAAAGAGTACTTTTCTTTCACTTATTAACCCTGAATGAGGCCACTGGCCAGATATTTTTGGCCAAAGATCTGACAGATTCTTGGGTTCACGAGAAATACAATTCTAGGAAGATTCTGGCTCCTTTAAAACTTGTTCATTTTCTTCGGAGTAACAGGGATAATTCAGAAATCCTAGAGGCCAGTTTCACAAAGCAGTAGAAGTTTTGAGAACATCTAGAGAAACTGGGAACATTGAGATGTTTGGAATGTTGAGTTAGACCACTTTCCCAGACTCACCAGTAGGGAATCAACACATTTGTTGTCTTAGAAGATTCAAGTAGGACTATTTAAGGCAGAATCAACTTTACCTTTTGTGTTCCTGGCAACCTGGCTTTCTACTGCCTTTATCACTGTCATAGCGGCATTTGTTAGTCAGGTGGGAGACCCTCATTGGGATCTTATCCCCAGTGATCTGCATCCCTTCCTAATATTTCAACTACCACTAAGCTTCCTGTTCACTGTTCTTAGAAAATTTGCAATCAGATGCAGATAGACTTTGTTATCTGACACTGGTTATGATCTAATCCTATTGTGTACATTGACTGTGTCATTCTGAATCTTAATGTCCTGACTGCTCCCTCCCTCAAGAAGAGGAGGGAAAATTTGACTAACACTGTAGAATCCAGGCCCACCAGTGTTGGAAATGATTTTAATTTCAGTCTCTGTTGCTCTTGAAACTTAATAATTTTCAGAGATGACCAAGACAACTTGGTTCTTATTTGTTTACAAGTCTGTCTCCCATTGTCCTTAAATCCAGTGACTATATTTTATTAATATTTCCAACACTGATACCTAGCACAGTGCTTGACACTTAATATATTCTCCACAAGTGATTGCTAAATAAATGAATGTCAAAAGCAAAAACCATGGTTAAACTTATTGCCCTATATTATATATCAAACTGCAATATTTATATATATTTAAAAAATATATCTGAAATTAAAATGCTAAAATATAGAATTATAAATAAAAATAAGAGTATATGATTATAAATATATTTTTGAGAGACTCACTTATTTTATAACCACTTTCTGCAAGATAGCATATTCCAGTAATGTGTTCCAAGGGGTCTCAGATGGGTTAGGACATCTCAGGAAGGATAGAGTTGAGCAATCAGGAAATCTGAAGCCACCAGAAAGTCCAGAACTGGGACCCAAAGTAAGTTAATCCTAAGTTAGGCACACATAGTAAGGAGTGTTAGCCAAAACTGGCTAAACCCTGGGCAGAATACAATTGCAGAGAATGTAAAGACAAGAGCCAAAAATCAAAAGTCATTTAAGTCAGGAAAGAGTAAAACAATCTCAGGGGCAAGAAAAAGAGTTGGAATAAAAGTACATTCTGCCTATTAACCCGGGAGTCATCATTCATCAATCTCAACCCTTTAAGATATATCTCAGGACAAGAAAATAATCGTTGATTTTTTTTTTCATTGGAGGTCTTGGACTGCCACTCATGGCCTATTATTATGGTGTTTACACTTAGCAAGGTAGAGGCAGTTGTTAGAGGAAGAAGCAGATAGAAGCAAGAAACTTGAAAGCAGTAAAAATAAAATCTAAAAGTCTGATGATATCATGGACATTTTACAAATGTGACAATCATTAAAAGCTTCTCAAGGAGGGAACTCTTTATAGATCCCTTTGTGGAATGAACTTGCACTTTGGCTCAGAAGGTCTCTGGGTCCTGCAATGCCTGTCCAGGACTCCTGTGCCCATGAGAAAACTATGCCAGGCATTTTCTCAAAGCATCAGGCCTCTGCATGCTCTTCTCAGCAAGTTTCATGGCAATCACTGCAGTCCTTACCAAGTATCTCTGATATGACATTGTAAATTATAAGAAATCAATATACTGGGTACATGTAAAATTTTTTTTTCTCGGGAATCAAGGTAGATGTGTGGGACAAAAATTGAGGCAATGCAAAGGTGGGTTTCACTGTAATTATTGCAGTAATGATTTTAATATTATTCCATTTCAATAAACTATCCTGTTTTAGATAGTGGAAAAATAAATAAATAAAAGTCTGATGATAAATGAGATGCAAATAAATAAAGCAGAAGAAAATGTAAAAAGCAGAACTCTTTGAGTTTTAAAAATTATTTAAGTATATCACAGTATTGCAGCTGATTATTGTAATCGAATACTACTATTACTTTGATTTATCAGTAAGAAATTAAATTATATTTTGCATATTCCTGTTATAAATTCTGAGAAATAATTTTAATTAAAAAGATTGTTAAACAAAAAAATATTATGCTTTAAAGGATTAAAAATAACAACTAGTACTTACTGAGTATGTAATACCTGGCAGGCACTGTTCTAGGTGCTTTATATTTATTAACTCATTCAGTGCTCGTATTACCCTATGAAGTAAGTACTCTTATTATTCCCATTTTACAGTTGAGGAAAATGAGGCATGGAGAGGTTAAGTGCCTTGCTCAAGGTCACAGAAAGTTCTAAAGCCCAGATTTGAATCCAGACAAGAGCTCCAAAACCAAACTTTTTTTTCAAATATTTATTATAAAGTATTTCAAACGTGTAGAAAAATTGACAGAACTGTACAATGGACACCCATACACTCAACACCTAGTATCTTCAATTGTAATTTTATAATATTTATTTTATCACATGTCTGTGCATTACTCAAACCATCAACTAATGCTTATTTTTTGATGCCTTTCAAAATAAGTTGCAAATACCATTAGGCCTCACCCATAAACACTTAATAGTTCATATAGTTAACTAGAATTCAGTATTTGTGGGCTTTTTTAAGGTAAAGCCAAGTAAAATCCACAAACCTTAAGGGTATCATTTTTTTTTTTTTTTTTTGTGGTACGCGGGCCTCTCACTGTTGTGGCCTCTCCCGTTGTGGAGCACAGGCTCCGGACGTGCAGGCTCAGCGGCCATGGCTCACGGGCCCAGCCGCTCCGCGGCACGTGGGATCCTCCCAGACCGGGGCACGAACCCGTGTCCCCTGCATCGGCAGGCGGACTCTCAACCACTGCACCACCAGGGAAGCCCCAAGGGTATCATTTTATCAGTTTTGACAAACATATATACCTGTGTGCTCCAAACCCTCAGGATGTTGAACATTACTGTCACCTGAGAAAGTTCCATCGTTCCTCCAATCTCCCAGTCAGTTCCTACTTCACTCCTAGAAATTAATTTTGTCTGTTCTAGCATTTCATATTAAATGGATCATGTAGTTTGTAATCTTTAGTGTAAGGCTTCTTTCACTTGGCATAATGTTTTTGGACTCTCATTTTTATGTGCATCTGTAGTTCATTCATTTTTATCACAGGATTGTGTTCTGTTGTATAAATATACCACAGTTTTAATTTTTCTATCTAGTCTATGGATGGACAACTGGGCTGCTTCCAATTTTTGGTAATTATGCTTTATATTTTTTATACTCTCCTACATGTTTATCATTTCTCTTTCTCTTCATTCCTTCCTAGAGATCTAAATTTCCATCTGAAACATTTGAAAATATATTTTGCCTTCATTCTTGAAGGGTAATTTTGGTGTATGTGTAATCCCAGCCTTACATTTTTTTTACTTTCAACACTTTAAAGATCGTTACATTGTCTTCTGGTTTCTGTTCTTTTAAGACTAGAAGAACAGTGATTATTGTTACCATTGTTTCCTAATATAAAATATATAATATATTATATATATAATATATTATTTTTAAAGTGCTTTTACTATTTTGACTATGATATCCCTTGTTAATATTTAACTGATATGATTTAAAACATTAATTAGTAGTGATATATAAAATAATTTGCTTTCTAAACTATTTTTTTCCATCAAAAAGGTTGTTTTAGGTAGATCCTTTTCAATAGGCTGTCATTGAAATCAGTTTATAAAGAGTTCCACACATTTTGCAAATGCACATAATCGTTTTTCTTCTTTTCAGCTATTTTATATCATATAACTATATAACCATATATAGTATGTATATATACACACACTCATATATACACATATATTTAAGTGTATATATAAAACATATACACACATATACAGTTTAATTTTCTTTATTAAGCTCCAGGTCCAAATTTCCAATTAATCTCTGAATTTTTACTTTTGGATATTTCAGATGGACCTCAAATCCCCAAAATACAAAACATTATCTCTCCCTCCTATAATCTCTAAACTGGTACTTCTCCATATTCCATATTCTCTATATGATATGGTAGTCAGTCCTAAAATCCAGATGTTATAGACCTCACTGTCAGAACCTGTGATCTATGTACATAGTTAGAAATCAACTATTAGTTTTTTTTAATTTATAAAGATATTAAGAATCACATCATTTTCTAGTTAACACTTATTTCTATTTTAAAAATAATTCTATGTGCATATACTTTAAAATATATACATTTTAGCAGCTGTACCTGAAATACATGTTAATTGCTTCTATTCTTAGCTATCAAAATACTACTCTGAACAGTGTTGTGCATATAAATTGGTTTGAAATGTACCCGTGAGGTAAGTTCCTGTTGCTCAAATTGCAAGGGTAAGGTATATACATTTTAATTTAGAGAACTAGTATCAGATTACCTTCTAAGAAATTTGTACGAATTTAACTCTACCAAAAAAGTTTATTAGAGTGCTTTATTTCCTCACATCCTAGGCAGAACTTTGCTTTATTAAACTAGGGCTTCCATTTTAAATTATTATAAACATGTTTACTTATGATTTCTTTTATAAGTTTCATTGTTTGGTGTTTTTATAAATTTTATTTTGATTTGAATCATTGAGCCATCTAACTTTTATTTGGATATAAGTGGATGGAGCCAAGGATAATGGGAACTGCCTAATTCTGATCCTTCATATATATACTACACAAGGAATACAGTCCAAAAAAAGAAAAACAAATAAAACCACACAAAACCCACACCATCAGCATAACTAGAAGGCAGAGAATGCCCAAACTTCAAAATGCCTGTAAAGGAAAAGTAAAACCAAATTCATTTGCATTCTCTCTGTCATACTTCAAGTCTTTATAGAAAATTGAGTATCAATTTTATTTTAAATGACTGACAGAAAGAGAATGCTCCCCCTAATTGTGAAAATGCTGGGAAAAAAGCATTTCCACATACTTCCTTACATAAGCTATTTAATAACCTCTATTTTCCCATTCTGATTTGAAACTACAGTTTTTATGTAGATTCTATATTATACTAATGCTTCAAATTATACTTAATGACAGTAACAAAATCAGTCTCAGGGGAATGAAATCACGTGATAGATTAAAACTCAACTCTCAATAATCTTAAATCTGGGCATCCACAGAAAAAATGGGGGAGGGGTAATGGGGGGGCGAACTAAGTCACAGCCAAGATCAAAGCCAATATCATATGGCAGAATCAGTTCACTTGACATTAATAATACCTCAGCTAAAACCACCAAAAATATAGCTCTAGGCACTGTTACTGACTCCATTGCTACTATTGCTCCCTAAACTGCTGAAAAGTTGAAGCTTCTGACTCTCTGGCAAATAGGGATTCTCCACTGCCTCTCTTATTTTGTGTCATTAAATTCAAATTAGAAATCTTGAGCTAATATATTTGATTGGCTCAGCCAAGGTCATGTGGTCACTTCCTAGATCCATAAGATCCTGGAAAAGTCATTATCTGGTCTTTTTCACTTGTATTGCAGGAGGTCTCCCACCATGATTCATACAGTAATAAATTCCCTAAATCTACGTACAGGGTCACCATGCTAGGCAGCACCTCCTCCTTCCAAATTAATGTCCACTATGCTTGCTCACCTTCTATTTTACAAAATTTTACAAAATGTTTGATTTTGACAACACTTACACAAAGAAAATTTCTAGACAGTCCTATCTGACATCAACCTGTTAGCTACTCAGTGAAACAAGTTATCCTAGTAAGCCCATTGGTTTTTGGATATCTCTAAAGTAGCCATACATAGGTATCAATTGCTTACACTTGTCTTAAAATTTTACAGCTTGTAAGCACTTTTGTGGTATAGTTTAGAGGTACCCAAATTTAGATTTAGACACAACTGCACTAGCATCTATCTTCACTACCTATCTAGTTGTACAATGATAAAGTCATGAAACTCATCAATCTCTCTCTCCTCATTTGTAAAATGGTGATCACAAGGGTAATACATGAAAATATGAGGTAATACAGTTAGAAACATCTAGTCGAGTGCCTTGAAATTGTACTCACTCAGCAAGTGTAACTATAATTATAATTGCCATATTTATTACAGTAAATATTGTCTCATACTCAAATGCTTAAAGTCTGTTTTAGGGAGAATATTTTTTTTTTTCTGAGAATGCACCTCTTAATAGCACTTCTGAATGCTTCAGAGAGGAAGACTGCAGAATTCTGTCTGGTGAGAGCCATGTGGCTGACAAGGTCTTGGTGCTCTGGCCAGGTGTCAGGCCTGAGCCTCGGAGGTGGGAGAGCCGAGTTCAGGACATTGGACCACCAGAGACCCCCAACCCATGTAATATCAATCAGTGAGAGCTCTCCCAGAGATCTCTGTCTCAACGTTAAGACCCAGCTCCACTCAATGACCAGCAAGCTCCAGTACTGGACACCCCATGCCAAACAACTAGCAAGACAGGGGCATAACCCCACCCATTAGCAGAGAGTCTGCCTAAAATCATAATAAGTTCACAAACACCCCCCAAACACACCACTGGGCTCAGTCCTGCCCACCAGAAAGAAAAGATCCAGCCTCATCCACCGGAATGCAGGCACCAGTCCCCTCCACCAGGAAGCCTACACAAGCCACTGAACCAACCTTACCGACTGGGGGAAGACACCAAAAACAGCAGGAACTACAAACCTGCAGCCTGAAAAAAGGAGACCCCAAACACAGTAAATTAATCAAAATAAGTTAAATAAGTTAACAGCAGATCTTTCAGCAGAAACTCTGCAAGCCAGAAGGGAGTGGCAGGACATGTTTAAAGTGATTAAAAGGACATGATTAAAGGGAAAGACCTACAACCAAGATTACTCTCCCAGCAAGGATCTCATTCAGATTTCATGGAGAAATTGAAACATTTACAGACAAGCAAAAGCTCAAAGAATTCAGCACCATGAAACCAGTTTTACAACAAATGCTAAAGGAACTTCTCTAGGCAGGAAACACAAGAGAAGGAAAAGACCTACAATAACAAACCCCTCAAAATTAAGAAAATGGTAATAGGAACACACATATCTATAACTACCTTAAATGTAAATGTAAATGGATTAAATGCTCCAACCAAAAGACATAGACTGACTGAATGGCTACAGAAACAAGACCCATATATATGCTGTCTACAAAAGACCCACTGCAGACCTAGGGACACATACAGACTGAAAGTGAAGGGACGGAAAAAGATATTCCATGCAAATAGAAATCAAAAGAAAGCTGGAGTAGCAATTCTCATATCAGACAGAATAGATTTAAAATAAAGACTATTACAAGAGACCAAGAAGAACACTACATAATGATCAAGGGATCATTCCAAGAAGAAGATGTAACAATTGTAAATATTTATGCACCCAACATAGGAGCACCTCAATACACAAGGCAAATGCTAACAGCCATAAAAGGGGAAATCAACAGTAACACAAACATAGTAGGGGCTTTAACACCCCACTTTCATCAATGGACAGATCAAAATGAAAATAAGGAAACACAAGCTTTAAATGCCACATTAAACAACATGGACTTAATTGATATTTATAGGACATTCCATCCAAAAACAACAGAATACACTTTCTTCTCAAGTGCTCATGGAACATTCTCCAGGATAGATCATATCTTGGGTCACAAATCAAGCCTTGGTAAATTTAATAAAATCAAAATCGTATCAAGTATCTTTTCTGACCAGAATGCTATGAGACTAGATATCAATTACAGGAAAAAAACTGCAAAAAATACAAACACACGGAGGCTAAACAATATGCTACTAAATAACCGAGAGATCACTGAAGAAATCAAAGAGGAAATCAAAAAATACCTGGAAGAAATTACAATGAAAACACGACAGCCCCAAACCTATGGGATGCAGCAAAAGCAGCTCTAAGAGGGAAGTTTATAGCAAAACAATCCTACCTCAAGAAACAAGAAAAATCTCAAATAAACAACCTAACCTTACACCTAAAGCAATTGAAGAAAGAAGACCAAAAAATACCCCATAGTTAGAAGAAGGAAAGAAAACATAAATTGAGAGCAGAAATAAATGAAAAAGAAAAGAAAACAATAGCAAATATCAATACAACTTAAAGCTGGTTCTTTGAGAAGATAAACAAAATTGATAAACCATTAGCCAGACTCTAAGAAAAAAAGTGAAAACTCTCAAATCAACAGAATTAGAAACGAAAAAGGAGAAGTAACAAATGACACTGCAGAAATACAAAGGATCATGAAAGATTACTATAAGCAACTATATGCTAATAAAATGGGCAACCTGGAAGAAATGGACAAACACTGAGAAAAGCACAACCGTCTGAGACTGAACCAGGAAGAAATAGAAAATATAAGCAGACAAATCATAGGCACTGAAATTGAGACAGTGATTAAAAATCTTCCAACAAACCAAAGTCCAGGACCAGATGGATTCACAGGAGAATTCTATCAAACATTTAGAGAAGAGCTGACACCTATCCTTCTCAAACACTTCCAAAATATAGCAAGTACAAAATTTCTTATCCTTAATTGCAATAATAAAATTACAAAGGGGGTTAAGGAGAATGTATAAAGACTAATCAGTCAGTTGTCACTGAGCAGGATCATTTGAAGGGTAGGTTTTGACAGAAATTTGGCTGGGAAAAATCAGCAAAAGAACATAATTTTATATGAGAGGAAAGAACCAGGTTCATAAATGGAGAATTGATGCATGAAATTGTATTTAATGAAGACTAATTGAGTGACCCATAGGACGACTTGAAGTAGATAAAGACTAGAATTGAGAGAGACCTGTAAAGACTACTAGAACAATCCAGAGATAGAATTACAAAGATGACTATCTTGATGTAGGTATATGAACAGTCGATAATATTTAAATACCTAATGGAAAATAATTGTATGAAAATTATTTTTTTCAGAGGAATTAATGACAAAGAAAAACATTTCATGAGTAATTTTCAAGGTAATAAGTTTATATGTGTGTTTTTGTTTTTACAATGGCTAGAAGGTAAGAGTGATTCTGGTCTTGGGGAAAAACAACAAACTTTGTTTTTACTTGTTAAATTGCTATTATTGGTGGATTGCCACATAGATGACTGAGGGAAGGGAGTATTTTGGGAAATGTACTTGGTAAATGCCCATGTACAGTGGTTAAAACTCTGTGTTTGCCTATGTATTTACCAAAAAGGTGGATATAACTAGGGGAAAAGCAGAACTTTAAAGGATATCAAAGTTAAAATTTCAGAGGAAAAAATAAGTCAAAGGAATTAATCAGAGCTATAGGAAGAGATAAAGAAGAGGGGGGCCCCAGAGCCAATGAAAACTGAGTTTAGAGAAGGAAAGTCTAGTCAGTAGTTAAATACACCTGAGAGTGAAATAATTGGATTTGGCCTTCCAACAATCTCTAGCCACTTTAGAACTCTTTCATTACAAGGGAGAAACTGAAAGGCAGATTTCAGGAAAAGAAAGAGGATTCAATGGATGAATAAATGAAATAGAATGAGTTATTCATGAAATTACAAATTAAATCTAATATTAAGTGAAACAAAACCAAGTTTAATGACTCAGATTTCTCTAAAACTCAGGAATTTTCTTTGAATGCTTTTATTCAGTTTGCTCTTCTCTTTTATTCCTATCCTAGACTTTTAAAATTTTTAAATTTTCTTTATATACACAAATCTTATCTAGAACTGAAGAAAATACTTTTCAGGTGCAAAATTGGAAATGGCTTCCCCAGGACCTAAGGGCCTTGTCCCCTTCACCAGAGAGTCTCTTGAAGTTATGGAACAGCATAGTGCTAAAAAACACAGTGAGGAACACAAAGAAGATTTAAAGCCAAACACCGACTTGGAAGTTGGAAAAGAGCTGCCATTTGTTTATGGAAATCTTCCTAGAGCAATGGTGTCAGAGCCATTGGAAGATATGGACCCATACTACAAGAATAAAATGGTAAGGATTAATTAAACTTATTATGACTATATTTTTATTCATTTTCCAGACATGTGAAAAATGTAATTGAGATAGGATGAAAGAAGATGGAAGAATAAGTGAAGAGGTGATTTTAAGTTATAGAAAACTGTATAAGAAATTTCACACATAATTGAGGTTTTTATCAAAACTGAATATTTGCCTGGTAGGTTAGTTTGTTTAGGGTTACTTTACTTTGTATGTAACAGGCTATACTGTTATGCCTTGATGTAAATGATTTATTTTATGTGAGCATAATGATTAGTTCCTTAAGATTACTGACTTTAAAATAACTATCATATAAAATTTCCATACTACGTACAGCAATTTCAACTGTTCAACTTGATGAGCTTACTTGGTAGTTAGGAAAATAAAGCCAATCTATATTTCATTCATAAATTTTATTCATTCATACAGTCACAGCCTATCTATCCAGAGAATGATTTGAGGAACTTACTAAATATTTGAACAATCCAAAAAGAAGCACAAAATGATAAAAATAAAAATAATTATGCTTAGAAAAGACAGAGATCTGTGTAGACTGACAAAGCTGGACGAGTCCCTACTAAGAAAATAGAATTTAAGTTATAGCTTGGAGAACACTTCACATTTTTACAAGGCAAGGGGAAGCTCTTCAATGAACAGTCAGTCAATAGCAGATACTAATTCTTGAATAGGGAAGAGACAGGCTGATGATAGAACTAGAACCCTGTAGCTGTGTTGCAAATTGTGGGAAATAAGATGAGATAACAGAGATGGCAACATGGCTTTAATGTGGTGGCCAAAGTACTGGTGTAATGAATGCAGTGTTTAAGTAAGATTAATCTAGAGATTCCTAAATTACTATTGCATGGAAGAGATAGGGTCAGAAAGATGAAATTAGAGAGAAAACAACTGAGGCCTGAAGTCAAGAGGTCTGGATTATAGGAGTGTCTTGGAGAGAGAGGTAACACACCTGAGAAGAAATAGCAGGATTTGAAGACTGATTAATAATGCCAAGGTTTCCAGCTTGAAAGAATAGAAGTGCTTCTGACAAAAATGAAGTAACTATAAAGAAAGATCAAATTTGGGAGAGATGAGGATTAGTCCCGTTGTAGACAAATGTAATTTGATATTCTTGTAGAGTGTTCAGTGATTTTACCAAATGGGTGAAATGGAAATGAATCACTTTCTGGACAGAAGGCAAAGTGAGCATTTTGTATAATCACAACTCTTTTGAATACTTTTCATGGTGGAAGCGTGTTGACAATTTACAGTATAAATGTATATATTAACAAAAGACTCCAGTATCTCTGGTAGCCTCCATGGGCATTATGCATCATTAGCTATAAAACACCTGTAAAACCTTAAGAACATTTTAGTGAAAATGTAAGTCCTCATCTCAATTATCTCCGTTTTCACTTTTGCTATGCTTAAGTCATTAACAGTTGATATAATAGTAACCTTAAAGGTAACTCTATTATAGCAGAGTTCTGAGTTCTTTGTAGTGTTTACAGACATGGCAGAAAAACCTAGGTGTGTTACTGAAGACAAAATCAAAGATTTTGAAAAACAACCAAAAACAGTAAGGATACCTTAGTATAAAAAGTATTGTTATTAGTGATAACACAGAGATATTAAAAATTTAAATTATATTTAGTTTACTCTGTTAAAGATGGCATACAGATAAATAATTCTCAAATGAAATGAACAATTTCAGCACTTAAACATTAACTAGAAAATTTTTCTATCTGGAACTACTCATTCCTTCACAAAGACATAAGCCGGTTGGCTACATCCTGTGTGAAGTTTGAAATTGTTTTGGAAAATACATGGAAAGCGCATTTTAAACAATCAGATTTATTTTATTTGGCCCTTTTTATTTTCTTTTTGCTTTTAAAATGGAAAGAGGGACAATAACTACAATCAAGCCAAAATACACACAAATTATATGTTGGAAAAGTGTTCCATTGAGGAGAATCAGAGCACGGTTTGTTTTCCATTTAGAATAGGTATTCATAAAATATCAATGAATATATATTTGTATATATAGACAAATATAAATACCAATGTATAGTCACATGTACACCTCTGTATAATTATATATTAAATATAATATATATTTTAGTATATTATAATATATTTTATCACATTGCATTATACACTATACATTACTGTTACATTACTGTTACATTATACTCTATATAATGTTTACTATGTATAATATAGTTATGCACACACCACAACAAATGAATTTTCCAAATGGGTATGTATATATAATAAAAGTAAACATATGTATGTGTGTATATACTTATGTGTGTGTATATATATATATACAGACATACACATATACATATACACTTTTACTGTGTATCCATATTTTACACACGTATACATATACACACATATACATAAGTCCTTTTTTAAGTGTTTCTGATTTTTCCCTTTTTTGGTTTAATGCTTCTATATGCCAACATATGTTTTACATGATATAAACTTCTGTTTTAAATATGTTTATGTCATTGATAACTTACAAGTGGGGTTTTATACCGTAGGTAATTACTAATGATTAATGTAATGTTTGAATGCATTCGGTCACTTTTACTACTATAATCCCACACCTTATTTGCTTCAAAATAAAATTAACTTATTTTACATTCACTGAATTTTAGTATGCTTAAATGCATACCCATGAGCCATCTGGATATAGATTTCTTTCTATTACATTAGTTCTGCAGGAAGACTTGAGGATTGGTATATGGCAAACAGTTTTCTTAGGTAGAACACTGGTTAAAAAAAGTGGTAGATAAGGCTAAATATAAGTAAAAATAGTTTTAAAAAAACTTTCCATTTGATTTAGTCTGTAAAAGGACATCAAAATGTAAGGAGTGTAACTGTTAGACTTCATGACTTAAATGATCATTGGCAATGTGCTTCATAATTGATGATATCATAATTCTCAGTTCTAATTTCAATTGATGTTCTTTTTTTTCATTTCACATTATGTTCTTTTTTTCCTCTTACAGACTTTCATAGTATTAAATAAAAAGAGAACAATATTCAGATTCAGTGCCACCTGGTGTACATTGTCTCCTTTCAATTCAGTTAGAAGAACAACCATTAAGATTTTGGTACATCCATATCCTTTTCTGTTGGTTTTAGACTGTACTAATATCAAATGCAACTATTCTATTCAGATATTGCTGCAGTCTTTTTCTCTTTTTAATTAATATTCATTTTAGGTCATACTGAAATCTTGATTATAACTGCACTGTGTTCCATATTTGAAAGTACATTTAAAATATATTTTCTAGGGACTTCCCTGGTGGTCCAGCAGTTAAGACTCCGCACTTCCACTGCAGGGGGCTCGAGTTTGATCCCTGGTCGGGGAACTAAGATCCCACATGCCTCGTGGCCAAAAATATATATATACATTTTTTTTTCTTTTCTAGTACACACAACAGTAGTAAATGTTAACAAATCTTAGTAATCCTCATTGTTTTCAATATGAGGAGTATATTTTTTTGACATTTAAGAAACTATGTGATCTCATATGTGTAAATACATATAAACAGATTATAGAAACATGTATTTCCAATATTGTTTTTATTAACATTATTCCTTGACGATAACTTACCTTTTTCCGACTGTTAATTTTAATTAGCATCCTGATTGACTGCATATTTATGTCCATGACTGATTTGCCAAAATGGGGGCCAGCATTACAGTAAGTTATATAATTTTATTATGTATAATTGCATATATGATTATATTTTATATTTAACATATTGTGTTACAGTACATTATATATTACATATTATAATATTTTAATATATAATATTAATATTTTAATATATAATATACATTGTACATAATATAATATTTATACACATTCCACAATTAATTGATAGTCAAATTTCATGGTTAATGCTGTAAGACATAGCCCACTCTAGAAGCCCTAACTAAAGCCCTATCCTATGGTTGTCTGGTTGATTTGTTGGTTGGTTGCTTGGTTGCCAGATAATTATCCTCGACATATTACTTCAGAGATGATGATGTATTAGTCTCACTTTTAATATGAAAAGTTATTATATGAAAACTTTTCTGCAGGAATACTTTGCTTGGAATTTATACATTTGAAATACTTGTAAAACTCATTGCAAGAGGCATCTGGGCAGGATCTTTTTATTTCTTTGGTGATCCATGGAACTGGCTCGATTTCAGTGTAACTTTGTTTGAGTGAGTATTTCTTTTAAGTTGCAAACATCTTAATACCTTGCTAAGAAAATGCTTTTCATAAAGAAACATTGAGGATGATAAAGTTTTCTGCCTGCAAAAATTCTATGAGTAAAGAATAATTCATAAATCATAACCATAATGAGCTCTCTTAGGCAGCTCCAACTGAACTAGTCCTCAGAATATGCATTCAAAATTAAAGGAGTGGGATATTATCTCTGTAATCTACCCGAAGCAAAAACAATAGAGATTGAATTTTTGCATTTGAAGTGATTGTTTTCAGTGAACAGAAAATCTCCTGGGAGCTTAAGAGAGGATCCTGGCGTATTTGATTCTTCTCTAATCTACATTGCTTAAAAACAGTAAATATTCTAGTTATCAGAATAAGATCTTTTATACGCACACATTTTCTAGAATGATACATTAAGTTCTAATAATTTACATGTGTATTGATTTATTTAATCCTTGTACTTAGTATACTCTTATTTTATGGGTAAAGAAATTGTCACTGGCATCAAACTTCTGTTAAAAATAATTTAAAATAATACTCTATTTGTGGACTTGGGGTCAATTTTTTAAAAAAAGAAATAACCTTTATAAAGAACTTAATTAGTTTCTGCCATGTTGTAAGCAGTCAAAAAATAGTAGCTAATATCATTGAAATTATTATCACTGCTACTTCTACTATTACTATTATTATTTCTGCTCTTGCCATTGCTATTAGCTAACACTTAGGTAACACAGCTAACATTTAGCCCTTAGTATGTGCCAGGTGCTTTGCTATGAACTTTACATATATTAACTTATTTAATCCCCCCAAATCCTCAGAATTAGGAAGTATTATTATCCTTACTTTACGTTTGAGGAAACTAAGGCAAGAAAGATTAAGTAATTTAAATAGTGGAGCCTGTATTTCTACATGGTCAGTCTGGCTACAGCATCTGTGTCCTTAACCACTATACACATTTACTTCTGCTGTCATCACCATCACCATTGTCATCATCATCATCACCTCATCACCATCATTATCATCACCAGAAGTTTAAATACTTAAATTTTATTCCTTTAAAAAACTATGGATTTCCTTATTTTTAACTATCTCTTCACCAATTAGATTCAAAATATTTATGAACATAATATAGAGTATTTGATATGGAATTATGACTACTCAGAGTGTCAAGCTTTTATAAACTCTCATAATTTGTTTGTAGATTAATACTTACTTGGATACCTTGCACTATAGCAGTCTTTCCCTTCCAATCAATAATAAAACTGTTTGCAAAATGCAATAATGAAAGCAAGTGAAACATTTGGATATATGGTTTTAAAAATAAGTTTCAAACAGTATAAAGAGCCAAAGATAAGTAATATAAACTCAATATGACTTCTAAATGACTCCAATTTAATCCCACAGGCATATATCAAGATATTCACCTCCAAACTTCATTTCAATATTTCGAATTACAAGAAATTTGAGAATTTTGAAAATTATTCCTTTAAACCAAGGTAAGAAAAAGCATTGAGTTCTTCATTTTGTTTTATGTACTTCCGTGTATTCATCTGAACACCCCTATTATTGCTTGAAGAAATGTTAAATTGAACAGTGTTTCAGCTTTGGAATAAATGAATTACCTGATTTTCAAATTTATTTCAGTCACTCCTGGAACGGCAAGAAAGAAAGATCACATTTTTTACTTATTTGAAGTGGGTTCAATTCTTTTGATAATAAAATATGGAGCTCAATCAAAATATATTATTTTTCTATTTTTTTCTTTTTTACTTATTCTTTTGTCTTAAATATGAACTTATAAAATTGTCCTTAGACTTCTGAGAGAGATAGCAGTTTAGACAGATATCTAATCTGGCCTCTTCTTTTCCTCACTGTGTCTAAAAACCAGTTGAAATGAACAAAGCAATATAAAATAAAATAAATTCCCTTTTGCTGTCAGTGCTTGGATAGGATGCATTCCCCATGCCACAAAGTTTAAGAAGGTTCTGCTAAATAAAGTAGAGCTGTGACCACATTGATGGAAGAAGCTGACAACTAATTTACACCTCCCATTCCTGAAAGAATCTTAGAGAAGTCTACCAATACCTTCTGATTTGTTGTTCTGAATGAATAAAAACAATCAGCTAGGAAAACTTGACCCAGAGTTTTTTTGGCTGCTATGAGTCAGAGGTATTATGAAATAGTTGAATGAATAAACCCACAGGCAAGTGTGATAATACCAAAAGTAAGATCTACAGGCAACTTTCATCCACTGGAACATCATGAAAAAGGCCAGATATATTGCATACTCTGTACTTGGAGAACAGGCTGGGCAAAACAGCAAAAAAAGATTAGAGAAATATGGTAATGGATGCCTAACCTTGTGGATATACTGAAACATTAAATAGTACACATTAAACAGGTGAATTGTATGGTTTATAAATTATATCTCAATAAAGCTGTTTGATAAAAATGGTATGTGGCATGGCAGCTTCACCAAACACAGTGAAGAAACCAGCAGTGAGAACTGCCCTGGCAGGAATTTTCACAGTCCTAGCTCTCTTACTACTCTCCATAAATTACTAGAACATAAAATTGTATCACCTTCATCTTCATCTTCGAATCAGAGGTAAAGATTGTAGAATAATTCAGGTAAATCCAAGTTAATACAAGAAGAATACAGTAACTAGAATTGGGAGCACACAGGCTGATAGGACCTGCTGTTTGTTTCAAAGGAGAAAATAAGGCACATATCAGCAATATAGAGTATATGAAAATATTTTGCAATACAGAAGGAAAAACATACTATTCAAGAGAATGAAAATAATCCTTTTTTTTCTTTTAAAAATATGCTCTAAGGAATAGATGCAAGCATAAGAAATCATCTGTTTTGTAGTTTTGTAGTCCCAATAGAAAAAAACTTAGACTCTCAAGTAGAAGATGAAAATGATATCATAAAATAGACAAATAAAAATACATTTAAGACAAAAAAATAGTAAAAATTATAATATCCTTGGTGACCTTTTGATGGTAATAGAAGTAATAAAATATGTAGCATTAGCTGTATAATATTATGGTGTAGTAAATAAACCACTCGTGTGAAGAAAAACTAGAGACCCAGTAGAACCAAAAATGGGATGGATTAATGAAGGAAGACAAAACCAAGTTCCATTATATGGATAATTGGTGATCCTAAAAAAAAGAGACCAGATTAAATATGAAAGACAAATTATTCAAAAATACATTAGAAATTTTCAAGTCCCTTAACCTGAGAAAGACCTTAGTCACAAATGGAAAGGACTCATCTTATACTAGATTTTAAAAAAAGTAACAGATACACTTACACATAAAATTTTGTAAATTTAAAGTATTAAAGAGAAAAAGCATTATAAAACCTACAAGCAAAAGAGCAAAGAAAACGAGCCTATGGAAAGGTTATGCACACCTCTTGATAATATTAAACATGAGTAGACAGTGGAGTTTCAGAGCTGAGGGGAAATGTAGATGGGGAGGTTGTGACACCAGAATTCTATACCTGTCTGCCATTCATATGGGAAATCTACAGAATAATATCCTCAGCCATCCAAGAATTCTGAAATTTTACACGGATCGTTCCTGAGTATCTGCTGAAAATTGAAACTATGAAAATAAAATATTCAACAATGGGAAGATTTAGTACCAAAGGAATGGAATGAACTCTGAAATCGTTTCAACAGAGAATGAATTCCAAATTACTGTTGTTAGTGGGTTGCAAAACAGAACGCAAATATTATAAATCAGAAGTTATAACATGGACGTCTGTGGTTTATTCTTCAACTAGAGACGTATTTTACTTTTTAAAGAAAAATTTGAAATAGATTATAAAAATCTGATGATTTTAACATTAAATTCTAAATTAACTTGGATGAATCATCAGCATTCTTGCGTGGCAACTACCAACTGTAGTTGAGGAGCAGCTGCCTCTTTAAGTCAGGCATATTCATTCAAGTATCCTCCACTCCCTATTTGCATGAATTTATGTTTCCTGACAAGTCTTTGTAATGATTTGAATGTTACCTTTCCTATAAATCATGAAAGATAAGTTATACTGCAAAATACATAAAATTCAACAATTATAACTAGGTTAAAAGTCCTAAATTATGTAAATAAACAAAAACTGAGAAGTAGGAATAGAGAAATGTGAGAAAGTAAATATGGTTATTTCCTTATCTTATATGGTGAGACTATAGTAGATACAGTTTTATTTTTGATGTAGAGAGTACATGCTTTTCCAAAATAAAAACTTAAGTTTGATCAGGTTCTCAAAATAGATACACTTTATCTAAAATACTAGAGGGAAAAAAGAAATTAAAGTTTATTTAGAAAGAATAGGACACATAGTAAATCATAAGGGGAATATAAAAATCAAAAAAAAAGTAATGATAAAGGCCAATCCAACAATAAAGCCAATTTATAGAAATGAATATAATTGGGTAAAAATTGTCTGTCAAGATGTAGAGACTTTAAAATTAAATTAAAAATAAGTTAAACTCCACAAGAGATATACCTAAACTAAAACAAAATGAAAGTTTAAAAGTAAAAAAAAGGAAAAAGTTATACCAGGAAATCAATATCAAAATTGGCATATGGCTCAGAACTTTGAATGGTAGATAACAATGAATTGCAGATAACAATGAAAATTACTAATAAATTTGATTCTGTAAAATTTGATGCTGACTTTTTTTACCTTTAATCAAAATGTCACCACTAAAATTAAAGCTCCACAAGAGGCTTGGCTTTATGTATATTATATATAATATATTTATAAATTATGTTAGTATTAATATTTTATATTCATATATTTATAAGTATATTTTAATTTATATATTTGTAAAAATATTTTATATAATATTACTATCATTAATAAAATATATTTGCATGAATTTATACACACATATATATTCTTAAAGATAATTTCAACAAAACAATATGAAAAAATTTTTTCAGTAAAAAATATACAGAGGACTCATGACAGTTATCAAACAAAAATACACAGTGCAACTATACGTATTTTAAAAGTTTATTATGGTGATCATGGAAATTACATCAAAGTAAAATGATCCTATTTTTCTTCTAATACATTGGCAATGATATTTTTAAAAATGTCCTAGCTTTAGTGAAGGCCTGACTATATATTTATAGTCTCTGGTTTATGCATTGGTTCAACATCTCAACAATTTGAACGTATGAATCGATACTTAAATATGGTCATATATTTTGATACAGAAATTCCATTTCTAATGTAATACTTTAAAAAGACTTGCATATGGCAAAAAAAAATTAATAGTATTATTCCGGGTAGCAAAAGTAGCTATAAATATGTATTTTGGTATGATAGCAATTAAAATTGTATATCTACTCTAGATATCACATTTCTTTAACCACAAGAATAACTTTATTTCAACCCTATTCTATTACACTCAAGAAATCTAATCATCTGAGGAGGTCATTTAAAAAACAGATTTTCAATTCTCACAATGATATATGAAATAGGTATCATTATACCCATTTAAAAAATAATAAAACAAGCATGGAAATGTTGGTAACTTGCTCAACGTCACAGAGCTAGTATATTCTCATCCATTGTTGAGCTGAGCAGTTATTAGGATCATAAATTTAAACAGACCAACAAATAAAAAAGGAGCAAGGGGAAAAAGAGAAGGAAGGAAGGAGGAAACTAATGAAGGAAGGATGGAAAGAAGAAGGAAACAAGGGAGGAAGGAAGGCTTATAGTAGTTTCATCTATGAAAATTAATTATGAGGTTTTTATTGTATCTTCTTGTTTTCTATGTTTTCAAAATTGAGCATGTATTATTTAATAATTAGAAAAATGAATGTTCTTAAATAAATCTAGATTTAAAGTTGAATTCTTGATTAGTAAGTATTCTGATATAAATTCAGCCACATATAATTACAGTTATGTGTTATTCTCATTTCTAATCATTAAAAGTTTTTCATGTTTTACTTAATCAGCTCCAAAAATTGAGTTCTTAAAAAGTTAATGAGACAGCCACTATGGAGAACAGTATGGAGGTTCCTTAAAAAACTACAAATAGAACTACCATAGGACCCAGCAATCCCACTACTGGGCATATACCCTGAGAAAACCATAATTCAAAAAGAATCATGTACCAAAATATTCATTGCAGCTCAATTTACAATAGCCAGGACAGGGAAGCAACCTAAGTGTCCATCAACAGATGAATGGATAAAGAAGATGTGGCACATATATACAATGGAATATTACTCAGCCATAAAAAGAAACGAAATTGAGTTATTTGTCGTGAGGTGGATGGACCTACAGTCTGTCATACAGAGTGAAGTAAGTCAGAAAGAGAAAAACAAATACCGTATGCTAACCGTATATATGGAATCTAAGAAAAAAAAATCGTCATGAAGAACCTAGGGGCAAGATGGGAATAAAGACACAGACCTACTAGAGAATGGACTTGAGAATATGGGGAGGGGAAAGGGTAAGCTGTGACAAAGTGAGAGAGTGGCATGGACATATATACACTACCAAACATAAAATAGATAGCTAGTGGGAAGCAGCCGCATAGCACAGGGAGATCAGCTCGCTGGTTTGTGACCACCTAGAGGGGTGGGATAGGGACGGTGGGAGGGAGGGAGATGCAAGAGGGAAGAGGTATGGGGATATATGTATATGTATAACTGATCACTCCTTTATAAAGCAGAAACTAACACACCATTGTAAAGCAATTATACTCTAATAAAGATGTTTAAAAAAAGTTAATGAAAGAATGTATAGAATACTGCTATTTCAAACTATTTCTTGTTTCAACATTTGCAACCCATGTTGATTTTTAACTCTACGCCTTTACCTATGCTTATAAATAATGGTGATTAGTATGAAAAGCAATAGCCAAGAGAGAAGGCCTGTTCTTTATGTAGTAAAGAGAAACAAACAAATAACTAATATAAAAATACTAAGTTATGTCTAAATTATTGACAGGAGGGCTTCCCTGGTGGCGCAGTGGTTGAGAGTCCGCCTGCCGATGCAGGGGACACGGGTTCGTGCCCCGGTCCGGGAAGATCCCACATGCCGCAGAGCAGCTAGGCCCGTGAGCCATGGCCACTGAGCCTGCGTGTCCAGAGCCTGTGCTCCGCAACGGGAGAGGCCACAACAGTGAGAGGCCCGCATACCGCAAAAAAATAAAATAAAATAAATAAATAAATAAATAAATAAATAAATAATTGACAGGTGTAATAA
The DNA here is from genome assembly GCF_949752795.1 of Hyperoodon ampullatus. NCBI lineage: Eukaryota > Metazoa > Chordata > Mammalia > Artiodactyla > Ziphiidae > Hyperoodon > Hyperoodon ampullatus. The sequence goes on along the minus strand of NC_136921.1, from coordinate 81,976,267 downwards.
ATTAGCAATAATACAGAAACCTCAAAGTTAAGGGTTTTATTCATTTTAGTCATTGGACCTAGATAATGGTGGATTAAATTATAAAACACAAAGCTATTGATTTTGATGGCATCTGCATTTGCCATGGGAGAAGTTTTCTAATCCTGCTTTACTAAGATATTTTATTTTATCGAAAACAAACCTTTCTCTTTTTAGGTCTGAAGTCTTTTGTAGGGATTCTGATCCATTGTTTGAAGAAACTCACTGGGGTCATTATCCTAACTCTCTTCTTTCTGAGCATATTTTCTCTAATTGGGATGGGGCTCTTCATGGGCAACCTGAAGCATAAATGTTTGCGATTGCCCCAAGAAAATGAAACTGAAACACTGCACAACAGAACTGGAAACCCATATTATATTCGAGGTAAGAATCCCTTGCATCTATATCAAAAAAATTAAAACTTTTCTTACTGGCAAAATATTCTTCACAGAAATATTGAACATTCAATTTCAGAACAAATTTAACTTCAGAACAACCTTCATATAAATGCCATAACTATGCTCAAGTACTAATCTGGATCAGTTTCTTTTATCAGGATAATAAAGTTCCAAGTCTTCAGACAGTTAAATCAGGGAAACCTACGTTTGGAATTGCTAAAACTTGCAAATTTTATCCTTTCATAAATAAATAAATATGACCAAAGTCTTAACTGCAATTTTATCAGAGTACAATCCTCATGATACTACCTTTCTTCGATAAAGTTGTTTAAAATTTAAATGTAAGTGTACACATTAGAAACTTTGGCATGATCATATAAATCAAAAAATGACCTACAATATAGAAATTCTTACTATTGTTGTATTTCAATTGCTGCTGCTCACTTTAAATGCTTTGAGTTATACTCTGATGAATAATGAAAATATTTTAGGCTAACAGAAATAATGTCAAACAAGTATTGCTTAGCCCTTATACATAAGTAAATCACATGCCTGATCACATATCTTCACTATAATCCTGCAGAGAAGACATGAATAACCCCTGTTACCAACAGAGAAACAGAAGTAAAGGGAAATTCTGTGAATGTTCTAGCATACTATAACCACACGGTGGCAAAACTAGGATTCTAGCCAAGCTCCATCTGGCTTTAAAACCCATTCCCTTTTCACCAGGCCATACTCTCTTATTAGATTTTTCCCTCATATTAAAATCATCAGCTCCTTTCTGACAGTATTTAGAAAAAACCAAAAGCATATTGTTCAACTTATAAAAATAAAATATTGATAAACCTCAAGTAGTCCTTCTACCTTAATTTTATTTATACTTTGGATTTAATAAGTTCTAAAACAAATCTTAATAAATTTTACTCTTTGGTTTACCCCATAATATGATTATGATGCAAGTAATGCAAAATTATTAGTACATATGTGAAATGTTTCCTTATTATGTAGGTCTATTTCATGGTCTTAATTCTAGTGATAAGAACAATAGGAGATGGATGTTAAATCTTAGATTCCAATTGAAATCCCCTTTTAGCTTCTTTGATGTTGTAATAAAAATATGCTAATTACTAAAAAATAAACAAATTTTGCTACTTCACTGGTTATTGCTAAGAAAATAGAGTCCAAGTTCTTTTCTTTGTTAAAGTATGTATATTATAATGAAATCATTTTAAAGATTATCACTTTAATATTTGTCCAATTCTAGTCATTCCATTTTCTCAAATAGCATGTTAGGAATTGCTGGAAATATATTTGCAAAACACTATTTAACCTAATTTCCATGTCATAGTCCTTGTATTTAGAAGAACACTTGGGACTGACTAGTTCTAATGTCAAATTTCATTTGGTTTTTGACTGTCACTCAAAAGTTTTGATTAATGGTTCCTAACTGTGATTTTTAAATTCTTCTAAAATTATTTTAGGTGACAAATTAAAGTGACATTTTCTGAGATTGGTGTAATTCAATTTTGTATACACACACACACTCACCAGGACTGATCTCATGGGTTTGATTTTTGTGATTTGAATTCAGAACCTAAAAATCAATGCTACTAACCGTGTATGTTCCCAACCCTGGTAACAGATATCTATAAATACACAATTTAAATTTTGATTGATAGCAGATAAAAATACCTGGATGAATTCTATGGGCTATGACTCAGATTATCTCAGATTATGATTGAAACTAGGTGATATCAGGACAAGTAATTAGGCGGCACTGGACACTCATTGTAGAAAAATAAGCTGCAAAGTGGGAAGAGAATGGAAATTAAACCCAGAGACAGAAAACTCTGGTCTTCTGTTCAGGAAGATCATCAGGAATAAACCCTGGAAGGAATAATCCTCAGTTTTCAAGTAAATTAGTCTTGGGAATTTTTCTTTCAGGGTCTGGTCATACCTGGCTGGAGTAGGTGGATTGCCAGAGGTCTTTTGGCCTGTACACTGGATGCTAGGACAGCCTCCTAGATTTTAAAAAAAGGAGGGGGAGGCAGGCTGTATGCTCCTTCCTTCTTACTGTATAGAAGGATGTTCATCTGTACAGATTTAATTGGGTTTCAGATATGATGTTCACTCAAGATTAGATATGGAATATCATTTCTTTCCTATTTTTCAGAAACAGAAAACTTTTATTATTTGGAAGGAGAAAGATATGCTCTTCTTTGTGGCAACAGAACAGATGCTGGGTAAGTGGTATTAATGTTTTCTTCTATTGTAACCAAAAATGAGGTCTGGCTGTTCAACGCTCAAAAGCCGGTAAAGAGGCCAGGTTGGTGGAAAGGAAAGTTTGCTTTATTTTGGGTGCTGGCAACCGGGAGCAGGGGGTGGAGTGGGGAGAGGGTGGAAGCCTGTATCCAAAGGCCGACTCTGACCCCACCGCCCTGACAATCAGGGGGCAAGAGCTTTTATAGACGGAGGGAGGGGGTTACAGGCAAGAACAGTGCAGTCAGCTCTGACAGACATCTTGATATTGGTCATCGGTGGTCTGACCAGCATCATCTTGATTGTTTTAAGAACAGTTAATCTTCAGTTCCAGGGTCCGTTTGTTCCCATTTCCTTGAGGCCAATTCTCAGAATTATGACAACTTATGTCATGGCTACAGTCTGGTCTTCATGTAGTTAACTTCTTCCACTTGGTGGGGATTTCAGCATCTACAGACAGCTCACAGGATATGGCTCAGAATATTATCTGTAGCCCTTGAGAAGGAACTAAAGGTCCTTGACTATGTTTAATGACAAAACTATTATTATTTGGTCTCCTTTGACTGTTTTCCTTTGCTTCTACTTTTTCTCACCTCTCTGATTAAACTTATTCTTTGGTTAAAGTTTTTCCACAGACAAAAGGCAGGCTGAGGACATGGGAGAGCAAGGACCATAGGGTCCTGCTCTGTTTCAGTATCTCTGATCAATAGTATTTATTTAATGGTTATTGCTTTTATTAATGGTTCCCATTTGATTACATAATCTCATTTTACCATCAAAACCATGCTGAGAAGTGTACAATATGGAATACTATTAATCTGATTTTACAGAAAAAAGTATAATGGATAGACTAGCTAAATGATTTATTCAAGCTCAAGAAGTTAGTAAATGGAAGAGCTGGGACTTAAGTAAGAATCTGATTTTCTGTTTTCAGTGTGCCCCAAAGCTAATAGGAATTATCAAGAAAGACAATATAATCTGTTCTTCAGCCCAAAGACTTTGAAGAAAAAATAATTAAAGATGTGATGTTATTTCACTTATATTATGGCTTGTATGTCTTTAATGAATATAATTTACATTAATAACAAGCAGATTGCTCTTAAAAACAGTACTTATAAATAATTCTTCAGTGAGATGACAAAACTCTCAAGTTTTATTGTCCTATAATTTCAGATGAAGAGATAAGAAGGTAGAAATAAAGTGCTTCTCAGCAGTACTATGACTCAATTCCTTCTGTTACTTCCCTAAGCCGTGATGACTTGGCACCCATTTGTAAACTCAGCTCTTTCTTAGAGGCTCTGGGCACAGATTGACAAAAAAGCACACGGGAGAGGGGAACATGAGTTATGTAGTTTAGCTGTATTAAGGTGATTTAGACATATTGTTGCTTATTCAACTCTTTTTGCCACCCTACTGCTGGGCTTCCTTTCTGTTTTCAAGTCCAGATTATGATTTCATCTCATCGTGTCTGCCCCATCCCACTCAAGCTAACCCTTTCAGTGGATATTCCAAATTAAATTTTACCTGAAATGCATGTTGGAGATATCTGGTCATGGATAGACAGAATCGCAATGATATAGTATGTCAAGGCCAGAAGAGAAAGTCATACAGAGTTTCACCTTCAGCCATCATACTTTGCTGCATGGTAAACTATCCCAAAAGTTGGTGCTTTAAGACAAGAACAAAAATTCATTTGTTCAGATTCTGTAGGTCAACAATTTAACAAGCCTCAACACACAAGTACTTTTTAAACCTCTGTTTGCATCACAATTGTTAACCATTAACAATTATGCAAAACAAGTCACATGGCCAAAGTTCCAATAATGTAGGAGGAGCTACAGAAAGGTGTGGATGGAGGAAGCATGATTTATTGGGCCACTACTGTCATAATGGACCACAACACCCAAGCCCCAGTAGGTAAAAGTATGAAGACTCCATGAAAGGAAATGAAATAAATATTTAATCATCTTTCTACCAAACTGCCAGTTCTGCTTATAAATTATTGATAATAAATTTTTTCTCACTCTTAAATAATGGGATGTAAGGGTTTGAGGTGAGATCATTTAAAAATTAAACCCTAAACTACTACAGTTTTATTTTTATCAGTGTTATTTTCCATCAGTTATACTTTCACTTTGATACTGGGTAGTAAAGAAATCTTTAACAAAAGGCTTGGTAAAAAGCATTTGTGAGGGGCTTCCCTGGTGGTGCAGTGGTTGAGAGTCCGCTTGCCGATGCAGGGAACACGGGTTCGTGCCCCGGTCTAGGAAGATCCCACATGCTGCGGAGCAGCTGGGCCCGTGAGCCATGGCCGCTGAGCCTGCGCGTCCAGAGCCTGTGCTCCGCAACGGGAGAGGCCACAACAGTGAGAGGCCCGTGTACCGCAATAAAGAAAAAAAAAAAATTTGTGAGGCCCTGTTGTCTTTTAGTTTAATTATATGTTCACTTATATCAACTTAAAATCTAACTCATATGCAGCTTTTTCTACCGGGAATTGTTTGGGAGAAGACTACTCCCTGTGGAAGAGGGAGCCCTTTATTATTCATAGGCAGATGTTCTATATTTACGATTTGACCATAATCTGAAAGTCACCTAAGAGTAAGCAGTTTTTCTTTTCTGTGTCTTAATTAGTCAGTGTCCTGAAGGATATGTGTGTGTAAAAGCTGGTGTAAATCCTGATTATGGCTACACAAATTTTGACAGTTTTGGCTGGACCTTATTAGCCCTATTTCGGTTAATGATGCAGGATTACCCTGAAGCACTTTATCACCAGGTAAGAACACAGAGAATCTGCACTGCTCGGAAAAATGGTGCCATGTTCCTCCTTTCTGAAATAATGATCAAATATAATACACTGTATTAAATTTTTATGTGAAGAAGAATTTGAGGACAGAAGAAAAGAGGATGAGAATTACCTAATGTCAAACTGTATGTTAAAACTGAGCCCAAATCTGTGTTCTTATGTATGGTATTGATATCGTATTTAATCTTTGAAACAATCCTACAAGGATATAAATATGTATATGCGCTTTTCTATGAAGACCCTAAGATGAGAGCATTTAGGTAATCTCCCCAAAGTTAAAGCACATGTATCTGCCAGAGATCACTATACTGCTCTGTGGTCTCAGACATTTGGCATTAACTAAGTAAAGAGCATTTCTAAGTACTAATTCTTTAGACAAAAAAAATTGAACCTATGAGATAACCATGTATTAAGAAATTATTTGTTGAATGCCCACAATGTACTCTTTCTCTTTAATTCTCTATTTCTTCTCATTCTCCTTTAATATTCAGTAAGGCTCCAGTTGTAATAGCAGAAAGCCTGATGTTATGAGACTTGAAATCAAAATGCTGAGAGTTCTCTTTTATAACTGATGATTTGTGTGCCATAGTGTCTCAGAAGTATACAATACGTGCTCATTAAAATAGAGATTCAATTTTTCTTTTAAGAAAAGTTCCAGCACAGTGGAATATGCAGTGTCATTTCAGCAGCATAGTTAATATCAAAGGATATTAGATAAAATAAATAAGTTACTTTAAATTCCAAAAGTATTTACAGTTGAAGAAGAACACTCTTTTTAAACACACACACCATACTTTTTATGATTGAGTAAATTATGGTGTGTGTGTATGTGTGTTTACAGGCCATTAATAATGATAAGGATAATATAATATACTTTTGGCACAAAGATTCATAATATATTATTAAATGAAAATCAAGTAAACCAAACATGCTTGTAGTATAATTATATTTCTAGTAGAAGTACATAAAAATATTACAAGTGATTTGTTCTTTATACAAACTATATTTTTCTAATTTTGTAAGAGTAGTTATATTGTTATTTCCCAAAATTTTGAAAAGCATCAATGCCTCCTCCACAACACTATAAACTTCTTATTTCTAAAATAATCTCATCATGTTATTCTCCTTCTAACAATCCTTCAGTGGTTTCCAAATTTCTGTGGGATGAAGTTCAAAGTCCATATGCATTGTCCATAGTGCCCTTTAAAATCTAGTCTCTGCATTTGTTGCCAGAATCATTTCCTAACAATATCCCAATATATACTCTCTTCTTTATTTGAGTCAAAAAGACTTGCTGTTTCCTAAATGACCTTTTCCCATAATTTCTTGTTTCAGTGTGTACAAATTCAAGTTTCTTCCGTCTTCAGTCTCATGCCTCAGATTTATGCCTCCAAGCTATATTTCTTTTTTGAGCCTTTCCCCAACCTATTCTTTTAGAGCTGGACATATTCTACATCAGAATTCCATGGTACCCTGTAATTGCCTCAGGTAGTGGTTATTTTAATTGCTTGTTCAGCATTTCCTCCCACTAGGAGATACACTACCTAAGAAGAAGTATTTTGTTTTATTTTAATTTCTGTATTCTCAGCATCTAACACATAGAAATGCTTGATGAAATTTTAATAAACAAAAATATAAGTGAATATTCATGGGCTATGTTACTTTATATAATAGTGAATGTCTTGCCTTTTTTTACAGCTTTCAAAGTGTGATTAGCTAATTTTCTTGGTAACATTGGTCTAAAGGAAATCCTCTCATACAACTAGTGAAGTGAGAAATCAGTCTGGGAGTGCCCTGGTGCTGGAGTCTTACAGGACCTTCATCATTATTGTACTCTAAATTTTTATTGACTAGTGTAGATAAGGTTTCCTTTGATTTGGACTGGATTTTTACTCTGAGCATTGCCATACTGAACTAAACTGACTATGGCTAGGGAAATTTGGTAATTATTCCCAAAGAGTACAGCTCATGTTTTAGAGAATATCATTCTCCGTTCATTCAACAACTATTTATTTGACCCAAGTACTCTTTGATACAGCATCAGTACGGAAATGAACAAAGCAGATTGTCAATCCTCATGGAATGGAGTTATGTTTAGCACTAGTTAACATTTACTGCATACTTGCCATGAGCTAAGATCTTCTCATACATTTTTTCATTTGATTTTCATAACAAATCTATGACAAAGGGGTATAATTAACCCCTATTTCCTGCTAAAATATAATAGAACTAAAATTTGTATACTTTTCCATTCTAATAAGATTGTATACTTTTATTCTCCATCAGCTTCATATAGGGGAAAGAGCAAAAGTTTTGAATTCAGGCATTCCCCCACAGTTGTGAGATCTTTGCCTATCTAATTTTCAGCTCTTTTCTATGTGGTAAATACCACACGAATGTTTTGCCCAGAATTAATAAAATAATAACCATAAAGTATTTATTAATGTACATGTCCTACAGTGTACTCCATGATATCTATTATGAGCTCCTGAATATACTGTAAATGACAGCCATTTAGTAGGAAAAATATTTAACCACGTCCTAAATAGCTGACTCATTGAGATAATCGAATTTATTAAAAATACCTTTAAAGAAAAACATACTATAGATTAATAAGAAATTATTTCTGACTAAATGTTAGAAGGTCGTATTAATTTGTAAACATTCTTAACTCTGTTATATCAACACAGTATTTTCTGTAAATACCTGTCTATTGATTCAAATGAACACTTAAAAATTAAAACTATTCCCATTTGTTTTCTTGAAATTTGTTCATATACTTTTAATCAATGAAGATAAATCAGTGGACTATATTTTGGATTTGTCATATCTACTTATAAATTTAAAAATTTCCTGATATATCCTAGGTAATTATTATGAAATAAAAGCTAGTCAATGTGCAGTTTGGAAATGTACAGTTTTGTATTTTTCTATCCACAAATGACTTCATATAAGTGAATGATATGACTTTTCTTTGTGATTTGTCTAGAGGTTCATCAACAAAGCAGGTATTCTGACAGATATAGAAATATTCCTGTTCCTCACCCCTTTGAATAGACCTGATTTTGTACCTCGTTGTGATGTTTCCATAAAGTAAAATTCAGAGGAAAGTAATCTCCAAACAGTCATTCTTTGACTTTATTACACTTCATATAGTTAAAGATTCTACTTCAAAGTAAATAATCTTTCATATTCAGACTATCCAGCTTTCTTTATTGAAAGATGACAGTTTTTTCCTTTCAACATGTTTATTCTGTTAATGAAGACATAAAAGTCAGATGTTCAGCCTGAATTAATTAAATTACTAAATTCTTCCCTGGTTTTGTACCATATATTTTGTACCTTACATATATGTCTAAATTGAAGAGCTTTCATTTATTTCTCCAGGTACAGCCAGTACTTAAACTGTCTTGTGATTACATTCCACTTATAACTAAATTATTTTCATAACAAAATTTCATTTTTCATTTTAAAATAACAGATTGCAGGAAGACAAATAACGTTTCCCCTCTGTCCTGTTTTCCACCTCTCCTTAGATCCTTTATGCTTCCGGGAAGGTCTACATTATATTTTTTGTTGTGATAAGTTTTTGGTTTGCCTTTTATATGGCAAGTTTGTTCTTAGGCATACTTGCTATCTCTTGTGAAGAAGAAAAGCAGAGAGCTGCTGAAAAAGCTAAGAAGATAGAGCCGGAACTTCAGCAGGCTTTAACGGAACTTCAAGAAGGAAATAAAGCAGCAGAGGTATAGATTTTTTTAATGCTTTTTTGGAGTCAGAGTTTATCTTCTTGGAGCATATTGTCTTCTAATAGATGCTCAATATCTGTGTGTGGTACATAATAAGATCATAAGTGATTTTAATAGGAGGGCTCACTTTTGCTACATAACATTCTTTCCTGAGTGTGGTGTGGTAAGAGTGACCAACATGTTTAAGATTTTGCTTTTGCTCCAAAATGCATATTACTACTGCTGATAAACTATGGATATATTATATATATTTTTGAACTTGACTTCTCTTAATGCAGGTATAATTGATTAATTTAAACTTGCTTCAGACAGCACATCAGAATTAGCTTTGGAAAATTTCGGTGTTCAACTCAAAAGTGACAGTGCCTTCCATAATTTAGAAATCAGAAAGTACTAAAAGCATGGATCGAAGTATAGTACTGAAGTTGTAAAAAGAGGAAAAAATTTTACTTTATTGACTTTCTAACTCGTTCAAGAGGAAATGCACTGTGCATCCTGACCTAAGGAGTTATTTTACCTGTGGAATAATTAAGTCCATGATCACTAAAATTTAATACAGTCTTACTCTAATTTTCAGTGACCTTAGTGTTGTGTTTGAATATATTTTCAGATGTTTAGCCTCATAGCAAAAGATTTGGCCCATGAATCTAAAAGTATTGACAGAAGTACATTAAAGAAGTTGTAGAAGATTATCTTTAAAAATCTAAATTGTGCCATAAGTGTGCAGAAAAGAAGAACAGGACCTAGGAAAGCAACCAGAAGTAGCTTTCTTATATTCCACAGGACCTAGCTATCTCACACTTCCTCTTAGGTTTAGAGAGGGATAGGTTTAGCTCAGTCTCCTAATATCCCTACCCAGAAGCTGTCAAGGTGTGCAGTGGGCAGAAGCCAAAGCAGCCTAAGGGGGACAGCACCCATGCCTCTTCTGAGGTGTTGCTCCCTTCCTCTGTGTTGTGAAGAGTCCCCCTGCCAAGAAGCTTGTTCTTTGGAGGGTGTTTGGCCCAAAGTGATCACAAGCAAGTCCAGTGCTCCCACCCCACTGGCCTAGTTACAGGACCCTCACTTGTAGGAGGGGAGCCGTGCCCTGCCTTCTTTTCCATCCTTCTGGAATATTTATTTTTGCACTCTTAACACTTGCTAATAAAGATTGTCTACACGGGAAAAATACTCGAACTATATTTTCTAGTAGATGTAAAAAGGACAGATTGAGGGAGCAAACAAAAGATAGAAAGGAGCTATATCCAGGATCCTCTCACATAAAAAAGATAAAAAGAGCTGAGGAAAAGTAAAGGGCAAAAGATTCACTCTGGCATGTGTAGTATGGCTGGCTAAGAAGTTCATTAATACCAAAGGCCCCTGCTGGGCCAAAAAGGGGAAATGTTAACTTCCCTGTTATATAGCCCTTTCATTAAGTTGTCATCAGTAAAGAAGCTCTAGAAAAGTCATTCCATTAAAAAGTGGGGTCTGAATGATATGATATAGGATCATACCAAACGACAAGTTATTGATAGATATGTGTATCTATGAGGTTTCAATGCATACAATTGAAAAATGAAGCAATTGCAGACCGTATGAAGAAAACATGTATAAAAAGAAGTTATCAAATATAGCCATCATATCACCCATGAGGAAGTCACAGAAAAACAAATTACAAAAGCTTTCTGTCTCTAGAAATGAGCCCGAGGTCCTTCAGATTGAATGATTGTAGTCTGAATGATATATTGAATGTGTAATTTGTTTTGAAGTTTTGAAATGTCAAGGGCTACACACAAATGCATTCAGGAGCACAATACTTCTCTTATTCCAGATGAGATGCCCTATTAGCTCTGCTTATGAATAACTTAGATTATTTCCTAATTTCCCAATATCTCCATTCATTTGGCTATTCGGATCACATAAAGCCTTTCTGTTTTTAATTAATGTCTTTCAATTATAAAAGATTTCTGTTCCTGGAAGAGTACTAGAACATTTTGTCATGCAAAAGTTTTCTGGGAAAATGAGAATAAAAGTTATTTTCACAAGATGTATTTTCTTTTCCTTTTTTATTTATACATAAGAAAACACTGGACGGTGAAGAATTTAAAATGGAACATACTAAGGACCCTTTAGGTGACCAACCTGATTTAACCCTAGACAGATTCTAATTCCAATGTTGGAATTACTGGGAAATTACATATGTGTTTCATATTCTCACATTATAAGAAAACAGTAGATCATCTTGGCTAAAATCAGAGTTTTGCAGTCAGATAAATATAGATTTAAGTCCATTTTAGCCACTTAATAGATGTGATATTTGCCAAGTCTGTTAACCTTCCTAAACTTCAGCTTCTTCATCTGTAAGGTGTGTATTATAATATCTCTGTCATAGGTTGTTGTGAGATTCAAATTAAATAAATGTTTGTAAAGCACTTAACACTGCTTAGAATACACTAAGCAACTGAAAAAATGGTAATGGTAATTATAGGAAAGACAAGAAGACAACTGCAAGAAGGCACTGTCGTACATATGGAGAATACTTGTCAATATAAAATTCTTTAAGTCTTTGACTATGTCCCCCTTTTAGGGATAATTAAAGTAAGAATAATAATAATGATAATAATAGTATATAATGTTTATTGAGTGTCAACTATGTGCCAGACACATAATTAGTGTCTTCACAAATTCTCAAATTTAATCTTTATTGAGAAGTTCCAGTTACAAAGTTTGATCTATATTTATTGGTAATTGATTTCTCAACACTGAGAAAGAGAACCCATTTTTCATCACTTTACCATCATTGTTCTGGAAAATCAACACTGAAACAATATTATTTCATCAGTTACATAGTTTGTAGGTGAAACTTTGCTATGAATTGTCAGTTATTGGCAAAACCTTAGAAAAGAATGATTTATACAACTGTAAGAATATAAATATTAAAAAAAATATTTGCCCATCTAAACTGATATCCTTACAGTTCACCTGTATAATTAAACATTATTGACAATATTCTGTATGTTAGGCATTGTATTAAGCATTGGAGATTTTAAAATTAATAAATATAAATACAGTGTCTATCATCATGGAGCTAATGGTCTAATGGGGAGATAAACTATAAAAATAAATGGTAACTTTAGGACCACTAGACATTATGTTTCCTGATGTTATGAAATAGGAAACATAAAACACCACAATATATTCTTGCCAAAATCCACACTAAGTCTAATATGCCTCTAGATCTAACCATCTTTTTCCAGAGACTATAGGAGAGAGAAGAATGCATTAAATTAAACTAAAAAGACATAATCTGCCAAATTAAGAATGTGGAAAATTCTACAATATAAGTGATTCAGTGTCTTTAACAAATCACATAGGCTAAATAAATTTAAAATCATGATAATCAGTAGAACTGCAAACCAAAAAAAATGTATATCATTTTGTATTTTGATTGGAACAAATCAACTATAATAGAATGTTTCTGAGCAATGAAAGAAAATTGAGCACGGTCTGGGTCTTGGATAATATTAAGGAATTACTAATTTTGCTGATTGTGATAATGGTGTTGTGATTATCTTTTTAAAAAGCTTATTCTGAAATTTTATGATATCTGAAATTTGATTTAAAATACTTCAGGAAAAAAGTAGGGTGAGTAATACATGAAAAATGGAAAGTATAATGTCATTAATGGTTGAAGCAACCTATTGGGTACCTGGTAAGTATTCTTCTCCACTAAAAAAATTAAATGAAAATATGGGAAGTGCTATAAAATTGAGAAACTTAGTGCTTTGAAAACTTGTAATAAAGGATTTCTCTGAGTCAGAAAAGGTTTTTATTGAGGACTTGGCACTTGAAGTGAGATCTGAAGAATGAGTTCGTTCTCTCTGGCGGGATGGAACAGGATGAGTCAGAGGATTAAAAAGGCCAGTGGGGTTGCAGTAGAGAGAGGAAGTCTGGGTCCAAGATGAACACTTCAGGTGTTCATTGCTAAATGCCAGGAGTATGACTGGGTTCTTCCTTTTTCATATCTCCCCTCCAGAGAAAATTGAAACCAGCGGTGAGAAGAATCCTAGCCCCTTCTTCCAGTTTAATTTTAATGCTGGATTGTCTAAAATTCAGGCATATGTCCTTACTAGCTCTTAAACTTCCAAAAAAAGAGATTTTTTGAGTCATAATCCTTTCAATTTACATTGTAAACTAGCTGTATCCTTAGGAGTTGGCCAATGTATGGGCACTTATTGAGAAATTCAATTGAGATAAATATATTACTAGACTGATATGTGGTTTGTTCATTTTGTATCCTAAAACATATCCATAGTTCAAGCCAAATCAGTAATGAGCATTGACTGTCTCAACAATAACGTTGTCACTCTGCCTGCTCCACTGCTCCCCCCATCACAGATGATGATCTTTACTGGATTGCTCTTTGTTGTAAATTCATCAAACACTGTCACCGTCACTACCAGAAGCAGCTCTATGAGAAGTAATTCCTCGGTATTAAGAATATAGTGGAGGATATTGTTCACGATATGACAAAGTATCATCTTTATGAAGAAACACCTGGGAAATTCCTATCAGACTTTAATAACAAAAATTACAGTTCTGTTGGTTTTTAACTCATGGAAATTTGGAATTATATAAATTATCACATATTTTATGTAGCCTTGTAAGTCAGCTAAGAAAATACTTTCTGGAATAAGCATTGGTTTAAATAAATAAATTAGCTTCACATCCTAAGCTTTTGTTTACTTTTTCAGTTAAAAAAAAAAACAACTGAGGCAACAGAGATCTGTAGACCTAAAGAATCTGTCATTTTCCTGATGGAACTCAGTATGTAGTACAGTTGGTTTTTACCTCCTCTAGCTCTAGTATTTAAATTAGAAGAACTTAACTCCTACTGTGTGAAATGAATATGATGATTCCCTTGATATCTACTCTGGGATTTCAGATAGACCACAGCAGAACCTGCCAGCCAGGGTGTTCTGGGTATGGGTTATCAGTGAGCCTCAACCATGAATCCCCTCAGTGTTAGGGCAGCAGCAGGCCTATGCCAGTTATCTCTTTTCAAAAGCTGCCTCACCTATTTAAAGTTATTTACTATTTATTTCGCCTATTAGGCTCACCTATTTACCAAATAACAAACATACAAATATTATTATTCTTTGTGTGTGCCAAGTGTAAAAACTGTTCGGAGCTCTATGGTGCAATATCATCTACCCATTGCCAGTTTCTTACAGTTTAAATTCAAATACAGAATTTATACATGGTCACTAGAAACATCTGGGGCCATACTTGTGATAATCATGAATATGTAGAACTTGTAACACCTGCATCGAAGCCGAGGAGTTTTGAGTGCCTTTCCAATGCAAGGGTTCTTTTTAACTCTGTAATCACATCAGCAAAACAGAGGATGTCTTAAAACCATTACTCAAGAGTCATGAGGGACAGAAAGAAGTGATTCGTTTTTGGAAGTATCAAATATGTTCTAACCAAAAATATCCTTTAAAATTCATTCTATTACCTGATATTACATGAGACATATTTCATCATCTCAACACCAAATAATTGATTTTATCAAGAGAGTTTACAAAGTCATAGTTAACATAACCTCAAGTAAAAAATGTAAGGTGTTAGAGAAATGTAAGGTGTTATTGTTCAGTAACATGTTTGCCAACTGCATATTCCACAATAATTCTAAACCGTACACTGAATTCTTTGTCAAATATGGGTAATACCACTATCATTCTCTGATTTTCTCCTTTTATAGTTGACCTCATAATATAAAATGATTTTGTTTAGTTGCAAGTAATATACATTCATTTTCCAAATAATCCTAAATCAGTTTAATAATATCTATAGTGTAAAGAGTGGCAAATTATGGAGCACAGAAAGGTTTTTGGAAGTAAGAATCAGCATTTTAAAGAAGGTTATAAGCCTTCTTATAGTTATAGTCTTAGATATACAAAGGGGAGAAGCCAGTATTAGACTAATCAAATTTCTTTTTAGACCAAGACTACAGAAATAGAAATGAAGAAAAGATCATCAACTTCTATGATTACTTCTTTGGATATGTTGGATGATGCTACTATCAGACATAAAGAAGGTAAAGTAAAAAATATTTAGACACTATGGAAGGTACCATTCATATGATTCACTTTTGCAAAATTTTATTTATTTATTTATTTATTTATTTATTTATTTATTGGCTTTGTTGGTTCTTTGTTGCTGCCCGCGGGCTTTCACTAGTTGCAACGAACGGGGGTTACTCTTCGTTGTGGTGCGCGAGCTTCTCATTGTGGTGGCTTCTCTTTGTTGCGGAGCATGGGCTCTAGGTGCGTGGGCTTCAGTAGTTGTGGCACGCGGGCTCAATCCTTGTGGCTCGCGGGCTCTACGTGTACAGGCTTCAGTAGTTGTGGCACGGAGGCTCAGTAGTTGTGGCACATGGGCTTAGTTGCTCCGCGGCATGTGGGATCTTCCCAGACAGGACTCAAACCCGTGTCCCCTGCATTGGCAGGCGGATTCTTAACCACTGCGCGACCAGGGAAGTCCCCATCTGATTCACTTTTAAGGAAATCTTCCAATTTCTTCAGAATTTTAGATGGTAATAACTAAAATTTAAGGAATAACATGAGACTATTAGGATAAACAATACTTTAAAATTTCATAAGCATAGTGTTTTAAACACTGGAAAAGGAACCAAAGAGTACCAAGGTATTTTCTTTGTTTAACACTGAAAACAACATGAAGTATTACCTTGTAACTAAAAATACAGTTTGGTGTATATAACATTAACCTATTAAGGTCCTTTTTATACTTATCTCTGCTTTTTAAATATATATAACTAGTAATCATTATTATAGACAATATTGAAAGACATTATTTTGTAAAGCATGTAAATCTAAAATTATAAATATACTCTCAATTATATTCCATATTTGTTTTTCTTGAGAGGTACTCCTATGTTTTGATTCTAATACGTAATTTGTCTCATTTTCATTTGTCTAACTTGCAAGCATGAACAAAATAGAAGAAATTTACTTTGCTCTGATTTTTATTAATACAAAATATTTCTATTTGCTAATACAAAATGAGATGTCTAGTTTCAAACCTCCCTTTGCATGCAAAAGTCAAAAATTTCTACTAGTTAGAGCTTAAATAAACAATTAGCTAATGCATAACTTTTCTATTCTTTCATTTCAGGACTTAGAAAATCCAGGAAGAAATGCCCATGTTGTTGGTATAGATTTGCTAAAACTTTCCTGATCTGGAATTGTTCTCCGTGTTGGTTAAAGTTCAAAGAGTTTGTCCATATGATTATAATGGACCCATTTACCGATCTTTTCCTTACCATATGCATAATTTTAAATGTACATTTTTTGGCCTTAGAACACTACCCAATGAGTTTAGAAACCAACAATATTCTCAACATTGAAAACCAGGTAAGGCTCTCATTGTACATTATTTTCTTTTGTAATTTCAACTTTTCTTTAGTCATCATTATCCCTGCAATTTTGTTTTATAACTCCAAAATGTTGCAAATGCGTTATATAAGTATTGGATGAAGTGCTGTGTTCATGCTTTCTCACCTCAGCTCACCCAGCCCTGCTTTGTAAATATTCTTATCATTGAATAGATTTATAGCTAGAGTCCTTTTAAATTTAATACAGTCAGGTTAAGTAGAAATTATTTATTTCCTCTCTCTTCTCAAATATCCCCTCTTTTGGTATGGTAGCCCCTAGATCAAGGTAGGGCAGAGGTGAAATAACAGACACAAGTCTTTCACTGACACCTGAATTTTGAATTCTGTCACAACTGCACCTAATCTTAGACTGGAGCTTATCCTTTTGGCAACGTATTTTTGAGATTCGCCCATCTTTTCTTTCCACATACAATACAAAAGACAAAGATTTCTATGAGTTTAAAAACAAATCACATTCAAGCAAATATATATTGTTTAATTTTGTTTGCTTTTATTGTTTAGTTGCTTGATACTAATACAAACAGCCAACTGCTGCCAATTTTGAACTATATATTTACTTGATACCAAAACAGTAATTTAGTTATTTCTGCCAGTGTAGTTTTCAAAGGACAATTTCCATGGGTTTGCTTTTTTCCTGGATCATATATACTTTTGAAAAATTTCTTTTACAGCTTTTAAAATTATATGTCTTATATGTGCTCTTTATCCCAAAAGGAACTATTCAAGATGAAAAGATTTTCACTCTCAAATATTCTTTTGTTTTCTTCCAGGATGACTTTTATTAAAGTAATTGAAGATTACATGATGTTTGACATTAGATTGTCAAACAAAACCTATGAGCCTGTACTTGTAATACAGACTCTGAAACTAATCAGATCTTGACAGAGGAAATATGAAAAAGGTCGCAGTGAAATGTACAGTTTCTGCATGTGAGGGTTCTGATAGAGCTACTGGAATCATATTCTCATCTCTATGTTTTGTTTTATTTAGGTGTTTATTGGAATTTTCACAGCAGAAATGATTTTTAAAATAATTGCCATGCATCCATATGGGTATTTCCAAGTAGGCTGGAACATTTATGATAGCCTAATTGTGTTCCATGGTTTAGTAGAACTTTATGTAACACATTTTCATGGACTGGCTGTTTTTCGATCATTCAGGGTGGTAAGTATAATCCAAGACCTAAATTTTATTTTATAAAAATTCATCTCAGTTTCCTCAGACATGAAGTGGGAAGAATAGTAATACCTTTCCTTTTGGTATATTGGAGGTAGTAAATGAATTAATTCATATATAACAAGCTTAGAAAGTAACCCAGAAAAGAGTAAGTCGTCTCCAATGCTGTTGTTTGGCTCAGGCATTAAAGGAAATACGCCATATATATGGCAAATTTGAGATACAATTTTAGAAAGCAGGGTCAGGAATACTGGGTCAGTTTTGAGAAGCAGGATAATAAAGAGTCCCAGAAGCTGAATGCCAGTGTGTAACTAAAGAATCAGGTGAGTATTTCTAAATGTAGGGTAGAAAACTTTGTAAAAGAAGAACGGTCAGGCCAATAAAATGTTATTAGAAAATTATCAAGTCAGTATCACTATATATGCCTGCAATGTAGGTGGTGGTAAAAGCATCAGAAAACTAGGCAAAGAAATAATGTTATTAGAATGATATTTATAGAAATGTTGGGCATTTGATAAATAATAGATTGTCTCATTCTTTATAACAAGTTGAAGGAATGTAGCAGATATCAAGAACAATTAAGTAGATTTGATCTTATCCAAATAATTCTTCAGAATCCTATCTTAAATCTTTATCCATAGGCTTGTCTAATGAGTAAGAGAAAAATATAAAAGCTGTATTTATCAAATTTATGGATGAAACAAGACTGGGAAATACAGACAATGTAATAAAAGGTAGTCTCAAAATATGTGAAAGACTAGTAATGGACTGAATCTAAGATGATTACGTTTATTTATTTATTTTTTATTTTTTTGGCTGTGTTGGGTCTTCGTTTCTGTGTGAGGGCTTTCTCTAGTTGTGGCAAGCGGGGGCCACTATTCATCGCGGTGCGTAAGCCTCTCTCTATCGCGGCCTCTCTAGTTGCGGAGCACAAGCTCCAGACGCGAAGGCTCAGTAGTTGTGGCTCACGGGTCTAATTGCTCCGCGGCATGTGGGATCTTCCCAGACCAGGGCTCGTGTCCCCTGCATTGGCAGGCAGATTCTCAACCACTGCACCACCAAGGAAGCCCTAAGATGATTAAGTTTTACATGGATAAATGTTAAGTCCTACCCCTGAGTCCAGAAAGCCAACTATATACCAGAAAAAGTTGAGGAAGGTATAGCACATATAAAAATAATATAAGGATTTTAGATGACCCAAATATTAAGGTGATTTTGTGCCATATAAATAAAAATTTTTTCATCTGGTGAAAAGAAGTGAAATATTCAGACTAAATCTAGCATGTTTTGTTTGGTCTTCCATGTTATTTTTAAAGGTAAATACACAATAGAACTGTCAATGGAATTCAATGGAAACTGAAGACTTTTCCAGCATCATCTTTATGTCAAAATGTGGGAAAATATTCAATACACTGTGAAAAACAAAACAAAGAATGGATACTTGCTTTACCAGATATTAAAACATAAAACTAGAATAATTATAATAGTGTAATAGTGAATGGGAATTGACAGATCAACAGAAGAAAATATACATGGATTTACAGTAATAAACTATAGAATATGTAAGATGTATTAAGAATTATACATAAACTGAATTTTCAGTGCTTAGTATTAATAATGCTCAAAACTGAATATTACATTAAAGGCTACATATGTATATGTGTATAATGCTGATAAAAATTTTTAATGTACATTGTAATGAATAGTGACCAGATTTTTTGTTGTTTTTTTCTTATTCTGGTTTTTACATTGCTCTATCAGTTGCGAATTTTCAAATTGGGGAGATATTGGCCAACTTTCAAGATTTTGATGCTGACTCTTGGTAACTCAATGATGGCGCTGAAAGACTTGGTCCTGCTGTTGTTCACATTCATATTCTTTTCTGCTGTGCTTGGCATGAAGCTGTTTGGTTCAAATTACAAAATATACGTTTGCAACATAGATGAAGACTGTCAACTTCCACGCTGGCACATGCATGATTTCCTCCACTCCTTCCTGAATGTATTCCGGATTCTCTGTGGAGAGTGGATAGAAACTTTATGGGATTGCTTTAAGGTAGCAGGCCAATTCAGTTGTATTCCTTTTTACATGATGGTGATTTTAGTTGGAAACTTATTGGTAAGTAATCCATGCTTTAAAATTTTCCTTGAAAAACTGATGTATTGTAGTCTGGCATTTTCACAATGTGGACTTATGGAAGCCAGTCGTCTATAACTGTGCTGTCTGATATGGTGGCCTCTAGCCCCATGTGGCCATTGATCAGTTAAAATATGAGTGGTCCACTTTGAGATGTGTCATAAGTGTAAAATACCCACTGAATTTGAAGTCTTACCTCCCAAAAAAGAATGTAAATGATTTCATTAATAATTTTTATATTGAATGTATTTTAATTATAATATTTTGATACATTTAGTTGAATAAAATATATTAGTAAAATTAATTTCACCTGTTTTTGTTTACACTTTTAGTGTGCCTACTGGAAAATTGCATATGTGATATGCATCATATCTCCATTGGATAGCACTAGTTATAACCTGCTACTCAAAGTAGCGTTGGCTTTATGGGAGATAGTTATTAATGAAGACTCTCAGATCCCATCCCAGACCTGTGGAATCAGAATCTCTATGTTAACAATATCCCCAAGTGATCTGTATGCACATTAAATTTTAAGAAGCACTTAAATGTAACACTGGTTGTCAAATTTGACTGCACATTGGAATTACCTGGGGAACTAATAAAAATAAACTAATGTCTTGGATTCATTCCCAGAGATTCTGATTTTATTGGTATGTGGACATAGCCTGGTCATCACGACTTTTTAAAAAAAATCCTCATTTGATTAAATTGTGCAGCAAAATTGGAAAACCACTGATCTATAAAACTGTTATGCATTAACTAAGAGGAAATGCTTTCACTTTTAAATTTCCAGTAATTGGAGTGATATTACCTTTTACTTCTTCAAGAAAAAAATGGCTTATAAGACAAAATTGTTCTTACGGGAAAAAAAAGAGACTCAATATTTACTTTTTATTCCTAAGTCATAGAGGTCAAGCACATCTCCCAAAAGGTGGGGGAAAAAATCACAGGTTAGACTCCATTGTATCAGCACATTTCCTTATTGCTTCTATTTACCCTGGGCATACTCCTGTCATATGCACACATTGACATTATGTTTAATTGGTCATGTACTTGTCTATCTTCCTTATTAAACTGTAAGCTCCATGAAGGAAGGGATCATGAGTCCTCCTATTAATCTTTTAGGAGATTAGGCTATTTTTAATTCAGAGCACACTTAAACAAAGCAGTAGCATTTTACAGTGTTATAAAGTTCTTTCTTTAGATCACAGTTCCAGAGCATTTTGAACTTAATTTTCAGCCTTTTAACGCTCTTATTTTATATGTATATATGCATATATATATATATACATATATATATATATATGGGGGGAAGTGTGTGTGTATCTAAGATATAAGAAATCTTACATTGTAAACTCTTAAATATACAGTTGCTGTAGCATAATTTTTCCTTCTCCAAATCCTGGCACAAAAATCTATTCTTTCATTCATTCCATAATTAATTAATTTTTCAACAAATATTTTTTATCATGTAGTTTGTGCCTAGCATTGTGCTGGTTGTCTATTTAAGAGAAAACATGGTTTCTACTCATTTGAAGCTTATAGTCATGAAATTCTTACTAAACACTCTTCATTTTTCTCACCGTGGACAATACTTAACCAAACAAAGGAAAAAGAAACAAGCAACTACCTTAAATTATACTTGGTCTTTCCCTTTGTCCTTTGAGAATGATAGAGATGCTAATAGTCTAGGTCCTACAAGGGCCATGGGGCCCCTGCCCAGATTATCTGTCAATAAACCTTAATATCAAAATGGGACACTAGTGAGAGAAAATCAAACTATTCTGGGGGTATTGACATTCAATTACTGTCTTTTCACTTTTTTTTTTCCATTGAGATTCTGTCATTGTAGGTTATAGAAAATATATGTTTGTTGTTCAGATGATCTTACCTGCAAGAAATTTCCAATGCTGAGCCATCTTATACCCTCTGTTTTATTGCTAAACCAAAACTATGGTTACGATTAAGCTGATTTATTTGATGACTTTGTTATCTGCAAAAATATTTTGATTTTTCCATGAGTGATTCTCATTTGAGCTTTCTCTATTCCTAAGTGTTAAAAATATCTGGGTATTGAGAAGTAAAAGTAATTCATTAGAAATGAACACGATTTGGTGGGTATTTCATAATATTTTAGGTGTATATGTGCATGAGAAACAGTAATAATTAGAGTGCTTGAGAATTCACCTCTTCACATAGATCCAAAATTCTGAAAGATATTTTAACAAATGAATGCTGCAGATCTTCATATACTTAGCTATTTTATTTTATGTACACATAAATTGTCAGTATAATTATTTTTAAAAGTAGATCTTAATATATGAAGAAATACAAGCAGGAAAATGTTATATAAGTTATATACATATTATTACACATAATGTGTAACATTTGAACCTTTCCCTTTAAAAATAAAAGGTAAAGCATAAAGTAAATTAAATCTTCAAAAACTCAAGTATCTGAAGAGAGGAGAGAAAACTGCCAGAATAGACAAAATGCTCAAATTACTTCTTTAAGTCTAAGAGAATAATCAATATAAATCTCCAACACTAGAATCTAAAATTATAATCTATACCCTACAACAACAAACAAAATAAAAATCTGATTCTCTGGAAAATGTACATGCCTTGATCTTATTTCTCAGTGATAGTAAAGGTCGAAATACACACTATCCTCAAATTCAAAATAACTTGCAAGTATTAGGAATGATTCTTCCATCACTCATCTCTTTCTTATTTGACCAAATTTATTATCACAGAGAATCAATTAACTTACCCAATCCTTGTGCTTGCACGTCACAAAGAAAGTTAGATGTGGGCTTCAGAACCAGGGATAGCTCTCTCCCCATGAGATTCCTCATGGGTTTGCAGACCCATGAAGATCTTGGGTTAGGGGTTAGGGCTAAAGTGAAGTCAGCCACCTGGAGTGTCAATTCATTTTCTCACTTTGGGAGAGTTAGCCTGGCTTAGTGAATAAAACAAACTTTGGAATAAGACAGACTTATGTTCAACCTGTGTGATCTTTGATACTTAGCATCTGTAAGCTTTGTGGTTTTCATCTGTAAAAGAGAAACAAATGATATTTTATAGAATATTGTGACCTTGAGATGAGTTCTGGTTATACAAACCACTAACACAGCACTTGGCCCACTGTAGATGAGCAAAAACTGAATAGCCTAAATAGCATTGTAGTGTGTATGCTGTTTTCAAATCTCAGGTCAGCTTTTTTAAAAGATTATTTTGTTGTTGTTGTTTGAAAGGAAACAAAAAAATGAGATGCATTTAACCTCATTTACTTCCTCATTCAGATACTTTACCTGTTTCTGGCATTGGTCAGCTCATTTAGTTCATACAAGGCTGCAACAGCTGAAGAGAATGATGAAGCAAAAAATCTCCAGCGTGCAATGGCAAGGATTAAAAAAGGAATAAATTATGTGCTTTCTAAAATATTATGCAAAAAACAAAATGTTCCAGAGGAAACAATGGACAATGTAAGTGATATATATGTTAAAGAGAATATTTCTGACCATACTCTCTCTGAATTGGGCAACACCCAAGATTTCCTCAAGGATAAGGAAAAAAGCAGTGGCACAGAGAAAAACACAATGACCAAAAATGGGAGTCAGTCACTTATCTCCAGTCCCAGTGTCTCAGAAACTGTACCAATTGCATCAGAAGAATCTGATATAGAAAATCTGGACAATAAGGAGATAAAGAGCAAGGCAGGTGATGGAAGCAGCAAAGAAGTAAGTTGTTTTAATATCATGATTTCTTATTTCTTTAATATTATGATTTCTTGTTTGATGGCATTGTTGATAAGGAAATGAAGCAGTGCTGAAGTTCCAGAGTTAGATTACCCATTCAATCCTAGCTATAGCGTTCCTTGCTCCTGATTTTCTGCTGCTGATCAAGTTTCTTAAACTTTCTAAGCTCCAGTTTCCTCGTCTGTAAATGAGGATAAACTGGTATCTATTTCTTAGAGGAGATAGAAAAGAAAGATAAAGAAAAATAGTTCAATAGTGCATAGAATATTGCCCATATATAGTAAGCACTTAGTAAACATCAGGTAATATAATTATAATAGTCTGTCCGTTAATAAGCAAGCAGCATGAGGTAATGAAAAGCATATTGAAGAAAACTACATTTTTAAAATCTATGTGTATTATTGGAGAAATCACCAAACTCTCCTGGGCTTTATCATGTTTAAAATATAAGATGGGACTAGAAGAGTGCTAAGTTACTTTCTTGCTTGCTAAAATTTTAAGATTCTTCTCAGTTCATTTCTGCAGTGTATTATAGCATATATAATTGAGTTGGACTGCAAGAACAAAGGAAAAAACCACCACTTTGAATTGTGAACATTTTGCAACTTTATAAACACAGGGTGGTGGGGGAGAAGGGTCACATTCAAAGAAGGGCAGATACTACTGTTCACTTAGCTTTTAAAATGTATACCCTACGGGATACGGTCTTACTGTCTTCATTTGCAAGCAGCATAATGTGTTAGTGGGAGCTATCATTAAATACAAAGCTACAGCTATAGAGAT
This sequence comes from Hyperoodon ampullatus, assembly GCF_949752795.1. Lineage (NCBI taxonomy): Eukaryota > Metazoa > Chordata > Mammalia > Artiodactyla > Ziphiidae > Hyperoodon > Hyperoodon ampullatus. The sequence continues at coordinate 81,951,732 of NC_136921.1, read as the reverse complement.
CACATCTGCACTGTGAGCCACTTGCATTGGACCTCACTAGAGAATCGTTTTAGTTCATTCACTGGCATGGGGAAGGGCAGAGAATATCTTTTTCCAGGTCCCCATAGTCTCTGACACCATCTTATCTCCCAGACCTCTTCTGGCTTGGCAGCTGCTCTCTGCAATAACTTATCAAACTGGCCTTCTAAAAGGAATTAAGTTTCAAATATTCAAAGTCCTTCTAGTTTCTAGTGCAGGCATCTTTGTTTCCGAGAATCATTTTCACTCTTTATCACACCCCATGTTCTCAGGTTCATTTTCCTTTAATTAATACCATTATTAGAAAATGAAAAGTATTCTTCTCCAGCACACTTCTATATCTTCACTTAAATATTTATGAATATTTATAGAGTGCTAGCTGATTTTATTTAAATTATAACAACACTATAAGGCATGTACTACCATCCATTTCTCAGTAAAATTACTATTTATCAGAGCACATCATGTGGAAATGGGAAACTTCTTGCCAATCTCATTAGAAAGTTGGAGATATGAAATACATAGGAAAGATGGAAATTAATATAACTGTAAATGTTGAAGTTTCAGAAGTTGTTATTTAAGCTGCATAATTATTTGGTCTTGTTGATTGGTTAACTACTAAAAGCAGATTTATTCATTTATATATTTCGTTATATATTTATAACACTTTCCAGATTATGTAGCCCAAGAGTGCTTAGGATGTTGATCTACCAAAAGCCAAAGATGAAATATAAAAATTACATGTGATCTGATAATTCAGAGATTCATACTCTCTTTGGTATTTAAACTTTCATATTTTATTACAAATATATAACTATATAAATTTCATAAAAACATAAAATTTAAATCAGATTCTGAAACTTGTTTTTTCATAATGTAGCAATATATATTGGCCATTAAATAGTCTTTTACTAAAATGATTTATAATTTTGAATCTTAATTGATTTATTTATAAATTTAGAATAATAAGTACTCACACAGTTTTGGGAAAATGTCATCAAATAATTTATGTGCAAGGGTTTTAAAAACTCTAATAAAGCATTTAAATATAAAATGTATAATTTTCAATCATTGAATGCTCAAACATGATATAGTATTAATTTATTTATTGTCTGCTCCCAAATCAGTGTGTTGCTATACCCTTATTTTATCAATAATAAAGAGAATACAACGGGAAATGAAATAATTTTTCAAAAGATTTGTTTATAAAAGAGTAATATCCTGCTGGATATTTTATTTTTTTAATTGAGCACCATGATGTCTTACAACTGACCGTATATGGTTTAAAGCAAACAAAACTTCTAATTTTATTTCCTTGATGCTTACTGTGCAAAAGACAAAGAGGTAGAACAAAATATTTATACATATATTTTATATAGACTCTACCTAGATCTTTCCTTTTAGAAATTTGAGATAGCCTGCACATCTTTTAGGAGAACAGTGTTATTAACTATATGTTAATTTTAATCTAAAAATTATTTTATCTTAAATTAATTTTTTAAATATCTTTTAAAAACTTCAAGTCCCAGAGATATGTATGCATTTTAATATCAATTATGAAATTGGCCTGAAGTCTTTTACGCCTGACAGTAGTCTTTCTGTACATAATTTTTCTTTTTTCTGAAAATAAAATAAATTTTAACTACAGTGAGTAAATGAAACTTTAACCACAACTTTCTTGGTGGGATTTTACTTTTCAGAAGGTAAAGCAATCTAGCTCATCTGAATGCAGTACGGTTGATATTGCTATCTCTGAAGAAGAAGAAATGGTCTATGAACGTGGAAAGCCAAAGCGTCTTAAAAACGGTAAGAAAAAAATTAATTCCTTTGAAAATTGTATTTAAATTAGACTAAATTTCTCTTAACCTAAATAATACTATTGAATATACTTTTAATTTTAAAGAGTTTATTAATTTGACTAAGGAATACACACACATGAACGTGTCTGTGTGCATGTACATGTACACATGCCCATATGAATCCTCATAGAAACGTATAATAAATATCTAAGAAAAAGTCAGTATTTGGAAAAGAGAGGAAGGGCTTACTTCCTAGGGAGTCTAATAAAGTAGTTAAGAGTGTTGGTTCTGAAATCAGACAGCCTGAGTTCGTATGCCAGCCCACCATTTACTAGCTTTTACTTACCCTCTCTCTGGCTCATTTCCTAACATGTAAAATGAGAATAATAATAAGACTTCATGGGATTATTAAAAAGATTAAATAAGTGTACATGTGTGTTTTTTTATAACTCATGGAATGGGGTCAATATTTAAAATACTCATAGGAAAACAAATCATGTAATGGTCATGTATTTTTTATATACCACATGAATATTAAGAAATGTATGGGTCTTCTGTCAGTTGACTGACTCACTAGATATGTAGCATTCAACCCTCAATGACTTATAATTCAAATTAGTTTCCTAACAAGATTAACAAATAACTGTAGGTTCTGAACATTTGAAATCACTGGAAATCATCAAAATGGTAATTGCTAAATGTTCAAATTCCTATATTCAAAAATAAGAATCCGCTCTTGGTATCTTGAGTTATAGCACTTGTATCATACAAGACCAGGGAGGAAACATTTTCTATATTTTTCTGACCAAAGATGTATAAATTGACTCTAGGTAAAATTCTATAAAATTCTAAAATGTGTTGACTTTAAACTCCACCCACCTCCATTCTTCATTCTCTTACCTGTTAATCATACCCTTCTCAAGCCTCACGTTTTCCTTATGCTAACTCTCTTGATGAGAAGGTAGAATTCAACCTCATACACCAGTACCCTACCCACAAATTACTCCATAATCCAAGCTTAGCTCCTTAAATAGTCTCAATCAAAATTTCTATTCCCATGCCACCTAAGAGCTGGGATCAATTTAATTTACTTAACTGATATTATACCTCTTACTATGTCATAAATATTTGTATATTTAAATGGAAATGCTTGTTATGCCATGTGAATCTTCAGAGAATGACTTTTCAGGCATTATACAAAAATGTAGTGATCAGAAGATGGTGTGTGTGTGTCTTGTGTGTATGTGTGTGTGTGTTTTGTAGGAGCAGGGGTGAGTTCTATTCTCAGACTCTGCCCAGCAGGGTAAGAGGATGTTCTAAGTCATCTCTTCCTTTCACAATTTCTTTCCTCCTACCGTTACCAAACTCACAAGTTAAGTTTTTTCTTTTTTTCCTCAGTGATTGCACTGGTCACTACAATAGAGGTAAAACTCAAATATTTATGTCAGAAAACACCTATATTAGACTCTGTAAATAAATACTTGCCAAAACATTTGGAATGTTTACTTTTTCATGAGTTTTCTAGATTTCTGTTCTTAATAGTTTCATTCTTGACAGGTTATGGACGGAGATTTTCATCTGCTCAAATCAGCAGAGACTCCAAGAAAGGAAAAATTTGGCAGAACATAAGGAAAACTTGCTGCAAGATAGTAGAAAACAGTTGTTTTAAGTGTTTCATTGGCCTTGTCACTCTGCTCAGCACAGGTGCTCTGGTGAGAGTTCATATTTTTATGGAAAAAAAATGCGTCATGAGTCTACATTCATGAAGTCACCATGCCAAATCATTTTTCCCCAGAATACTTATTATAGCACCAAATTTCATATTCTAGGATTTTAGTTTTAGAAGACATACATTACAGTTTCTTAGAAAGTCTGTATATGCCTCATTCGATATTAAATAAATAATATAATTTCAAAATATATGAATGATAGCAGGAAAAAAGAATGTTAATAAATACCCAATTTTTCTTATTTTAATAAAGTTTAATAAAATGCACATATTGTGCTAGTACTTTGTTACCCGTTCCATTGGAAAGCGAAATATTGCATTTACTTTTTTGTATAATTAATTAATTAATTTTTGGCTGCGTTGGGTCTTCATTGCTGCACGCGGGCTTTCTCTCTAGTTGCGGCGAGCGGGGGATACCCTTCATTGCGGAGCGTGGGCTTCTCATTGTGGTGACTTCTCTTTGTTGCAGGCTCTAGGCGCATGGGCTCAGGAGTTGTGTCTCGAGGGCTCTAGAGCACAGGCTCAGCAGTTGTGATGCATGGGCTTAGTCGCTCCGAGGGATGTGGGATCTTCCTGGACCAGGGCCCGAACCCGTGTCCCCTGCATTGGCAGGCGGATTCTTAACCACTGTGCCACAGGGAAGTCCCTGCACATACTTTTAAGAACCTTTGAACTACAAATATATTTACCCATTGACCCAAGAATCTTAATTCAGGGAAATTATCTTAAAATCTTCACACGTATTAAATGCATTTACAAGGCTATGCACTGAAGAATTTTTTGTAATAGCAAGATTGAAAAACAAAAAAGAAACTATATTAGGTGACTGTTTAAATATGCTATGGTACAGTCATCCAATGGCATACTGTGCAGTTACCTAGAAAATACAAGAGCTGTCTGCATGCTGATATTGCAATTCCCCAAGATACAGTAATAAGTGAAAAAAAGAAAGAATAAAGTGCACAGCATGCTACATTTTATGTAAGAAAGGGAGAAAAATAGAATGTATATTGATATTTGCTTGTGTTTGATTAAAGAAGATCAAAGAATGATACACAAGAAATAGTTAATCATGAGATGCACAAAGCAGAGAAGATGGAGTCATGGTTGGGAACCAGACTTTGTACTGCAAATATTTTTAAAGTAAATTTTATACTGACATTTAGCACACTTACTGAAAAGCATGCAAATCATAAGTATATAGCATAAAAGATTTTCACCAAGTGAATGTACCTATGTAACCATCACTTGGCTTGAGAAATAGAATGCTACCAGGGCTCCAGAACCATACTCTGACCCGTAACAGTTACTTCTTCATTCCATGTGGATAGCCAGTATGTGGACTTCAACTGCCACAGATTGGTTTTGCCTATTTTTTAATGTTTTAATTGAAATAGAGACTTCTGTATATCTTTTTATATTATTTCACATTATATACCTATTCAGTAAGTAAATACATGTAATGAATAAAGTCCTTTAAAATAACTTTGGGTGATATTTATAATCTGCTTTTATAAACACTTTTACTCCATAATTCGTTCGAGTCAGCAATTCTCTTATTTTATATTTACTTCTATTTAACAATAGGTTTTTAAGAATCACACCATTCTTTATTGAAGATTATTTTCATCCCTGTTTAATCTTTGACCTCAAATGCACTTTGAAACAAGTCTGCCTGAGGTTATTGATACTTTATCGCCTTTTTTTCAGTGCTAAAAAAATACTATGAAATTGCTTTGAATGACATTATCAGAATTTGCTTCCTTCAGAGTAAAATTGAGGTTGATCTATTAAAACCAAGAAACTTTAGAAAAACATTATAGTTTTATTTCATATTCATGTGTTTCCAATGGTTTATCTGACAAGCTTTGTGACTTTTTCATGTAATAGCAGCATGGATTTCTGAAAACACAGGTTTGGGGGTTTTGTTTCTTTGTTTGTTTATCTCTGCTCCTTTAATCTCAATAGCATATATCTATGTGATGGCTATGTGGAATTAGAGACAAGAAGCAGGTCAGATGTGACTAAAGATTCCATCTCTTAAGTTTGATTAACTGATTTGAGAGAGGATTTTCAGATCACTAATTAGAACACAATTTGGAGGTTCTGGAATCAATGAATGATGTCTGCTACAGGCATGGGATCAGAACACGGATGTGGATTGTGTGAATAAATCCAAACCAAGTGAACAAGCCCTTGAGACTACAACCTATGACAATGCTCACCATCTAGAGATGGGATTTCATTCCCCTCTATGCCAAAAGAGCTTATAGAAATTACATGTACACTAATCCTTAAATTTTTTACCCACAGGCTTTTGAAGATATATATATTGATCAGAGGAAGACTATTAAAATCTTATTAGAATATGCTGACATGATCTTCACTTACATCTTTATTCTGGAAATGCTTCTAAAGTGGATGGCATATGGTTTTAAAGCCTATTTCACTAATGGCTGGTACCAACTAGACTTCATGGTCGTTATTGTACGTATTTTAAAGAAAAAAATTAAAGGCTATTTGATTTACTCTTCCTTCTTTACTCTGACTTACTCTTCCATTTACTTATATCTTTCTTTTCCCTCTCTCTATACATTTTCAGTCACCAACATCCCATATTTCTTCATATGTAATGCTTCACATCCATCCTTTTCTTTTCATTCTAAAATTTTAACAGTTCAGTACTTAACTCCTGATTCTTCTAATCATCGCCTATAAACCTGCTGCTAATTAGAATCGTCTTATTGCAGAATATCTTGAAAATATCAGCATTCTAAAATATTTAGATTGGTTCTACCTTTAAATCATACATTTAAAATTAGACTATTTATCATAACCTTCACCAGTACCACACTGATGCAAGCTACCAGAACTGCCCATTTGTATCACTGCAGTAGATTCCAAGCTGAGATCCTTGCTTCCACCACTGCACGCCTTTGTTCTACTCTCCACATAGCAGCCACATATGTTGTACTGTTGTAAAATGAAACTCAGCTCAAATCACGTTTCTTGAAATCCTCCAATAGACACACCTCACTCATAGTAAAAGCTACAGTCTTTGCAATCAAAGGCCTACAAGTCTCTACATGATCCAGTCTTATGTCCTGCTACTCTCCCTTTCCCCCATCCTGGTCTATATACTGCTCCACCAGCACTGGAATTCTTGCAGTTCAAAAACCATGCCAAAATTACTTCTACCTTAGTGCCTTTGCACTTATTCTTCCTTCCACCTGAAACTTTTGCTGGCTCACCTCATTTATGTCTGCTGAAAAGAAACTGTTGAAGTTAGGTCTTTCTGCACTACCATATTTAAAACTGCAACCACTACAATACTCCTTTGTGCTTTCTCTGCTTTCTTCATTTCCTATTAATATTATATGGGGTTGGCCAAAAAGTTCCTTCGGTTTTTAAGTAAAAATAAAAGACACATTTTTCATTTTCACCAAGAACTTTATTGAACAACATATTCACCCTTCTGTTCCACTACTTTCTGCCATTTTTCAGGCAACTTCATAATTCCATCTTCCCAAAACTTTTTATCTTTTTGAGCAAAGAACAGTTCTAGGTGCCTTTTACAGTCTTCCAGGGAACTGAAATATTTTCCATTAAGAGAATTTTGTAAAGACCAAAATAAATGGAAATCCAAAGGTTCAGTGTCTGGTGAATATAGCGGATGAATCAAAACTTCCCAGCCAAACCATAATAGTTTTTGTCTGGTCATCAAAGAAACATGTGGTCTTGCATTAAACTCATGGAAGATTATGCGTTTTTTGTTGACTAATTCTGGATGCTTTTCGCTGAGTGCTGCTTTCAGTTGGTCTAATTGGGAGGAGTACTTGTTGGAATTAATCGTTTGGTTTCCCAGAAGGAGCTCATAATAGAGGACTCCCTTCCAATCCCACCATATACACAACATCACCTTCTTTGGATGAAGACTGGCCTTTGGTGTGGTTGGTGGTGGTTCATTTCACTTGCCCCACGATCTCCTCCATTCCACGTTATTGTACAGTAGCCACTTTTCATCGCGGGTCACAATTTTTTTTAAAAAACAAAATGTCTTCATTACATTTAAGTAGAGAATCACATGCAGAAATACGGTCAAGAAGGTTTTTTCACTTAACTTACGTGGAACCCAAACATCAAAGTGATTCACATAACCAAGCTGGTGCAAATGATTTGCAACGTTTGATTTGGATATTTTGAGTATGCCAGCTATCTCCCACATGGTATAACAGTGATTGTTCTCAATTAATGTCTCAATTTGATCACTATCAACTTCATCTGGTCTACCCAACCATGGAGCATCATCCAGCGAGAAATCTCCAGCACGCAAAACACTTTTGACACATTTGACCAGTCACAGCACCTTCTTCAAAACCTGCTAAATCTTTTTTTTGCATTTCAGTTGCGTTTTTATCTTTTGTGAAATAAGAAAGCATAATATGCTGAAAATGTTGCTTTTTTCCTTCCATCTTCAATATTAAAATGGTTACACAAAAATTCACCAATTTTGATGTTTTTAAAAATGCATACAGATATGACAGCTGTCACAATACAATCTAACAAAATTGTTTCAAATGAAGTTAAAGACACCTAAGTGCTACTAGAACCATCTTACAGAAAAAACCAAACAAACCTTTTGGCCAGCCCAATATAATTTACTCACTGATTTTGCTTACTGAATGATAAGCTCCATTAAGGCAAAATAGTTTCTCAGTTTGGTTCTCTCCTTATCCTATATGCCTAGAACAATTCATGACACATATTAGGTGCTCAATAATTTTTGTTGAATGCACAAATGTCTCCCTATTCTATAAACAATGATTGAAGCTTCTCAGTCTTTAAATAATGACTTACAATATCTGACCTTTGTCTTCTAAATTAATTCTTGCAATTAACCTTCTACTTCAACCAAACCATACTACACCTGCAATCCACCTTCCTGTTTCCTGGTTATTGTTCTTTTGAGTCCACATCCCTCCATGCTTATATAAATGATACCCTTACTTCAAAGTCCACTTCAAGATAATCTCTTTAGCATGGGGTAAAAGAGAGTAAATTTTTTCATTTATATTGCCTTGAAAATACAGAAAATATGAAGATACAACAAAAGTTAATCATAACTATACCACCTTGCTCAATCTCCATTAATTTTTTTAAATTTGAATCATATTTATACATATATGTTTAGTTTAAAAAATCACCTTAGAATCTTGCTATATTTTTTGGTAATTAGTACTTGGACTTAACAGTATTCATTTCCTTCTTTATGCCTCTTCTCTGAAATCCTATTTTTTATATCATCTTAACCATCTTCACATTTAGATTCATATGTAAATATATTCCAAATTTTGTTTTAATGAGTACAATGTGTACTATTACTATATTGCAAATAATCATGTAACTGATTCTTAATTTAATTTAAAAATAAAAAATGGATATAAATATTAAGCCTTGACCATAAAGAATCTCAAATATCCAAACTTTTGTTTATCTTGATAGCATATATTCCTGTTACCAGAAAATAGTTTTATCTTTCTTTAAGTGATTTTAACACAGAATGATTTTCTTATATCTTTCTGTAGGTCATCATTAAGATATATTGAAATGTATATTAAAATATTTCATAAATTTCTTAGTAGGCTTTGACTGTATCTTTTCCATAATGAAAGTTTTTTTACACATTGTTTTGCTTAAAGTTAAAATTAAATTCTATTCACTTTTTTGATATACCCAGGTGTTTTGTCTTAGCTTAATAGGCAAATCTCGGGAAGAATTAAAACCACTTATTTCCATTAAATTCCTTCGAGCACTCAGAGTTCTATCTCAATTTGAAAGAATGAAGGTAAGAGAAAAGTTTCTAATCTATAGGTTTTTATTTAGGATTAATAAATCTCCATAAATTAACAATCATTGTTGTCTTCACATTTGTATCTTTAACAATATTAATACAAAAGTCTTACATACTACTAATTAAAAATATAGAAGAAAGGTTTATTAGTTATGCTTATTAACATTTTAGGCCTTTATTGCTCATAAGATATGAAAACTAATAAAGATAAGCAAAAAATTAATAGTTGAGAGAGAAAAAAGTAATAACCCACTGATACATAGATGTATTAATGAAATTATGTCCATGTTAAAAATATAACTGATAGAAAATGAAATGTTGATCAGTTAGCTAACTTTTTTAAATTATAAGGACATCATACACACTTATTAATTTTCCAATATAGGACCCCTATAATTCAAATGTTGGTGCATTTAATTTTGCCCCAGAAGTCTCTGTGACTGTCCTCAATTCTTTTCATTCTTTTTTCTTTATTCTGCTCTGTAGTTATTTCCACTATTTTATATTCCAGGTTACTTATCCATTCTTCTGCCTCAGTGATTCTGCTATTGATTCCTCCTAGAGAATTTTTAATTTCATTTATTGTGTTGCTTATCATTGTTTCTTTGCTCTTTAGTTCTTCTAGGTCCTTGGTAAATGTTTCTTGTATTTTCTCCATTCTATTTCCAAGATTTTGGATTATCTTTACTATCTTGAGTACTCTGAATTCTTTTCAGTAGACTGCCTATTTCCTCTTCATTTGTTTTGTCTGGTGGGTTTTTACTTTGCTCCTTCATCTGCTGAGTATTTCTCTGTCTTCTCATTTTGCTTAACTTACTGTGTTTGGGGTCTCCTTTTCACAGGCTTCAGGTTCGTAGGTCCTGTTGTTTCTGATGTCTGCCCCAAGTGGGTGAGGTTGGTTCAGTGGATTGTGTAGGCTTCCTGGTGGAGGGGACTGGTGCCTGTGGTTTGGTGGATGAGGCTGGATCTTGTCTTTCTGGTGGGCAGAAACATGTCTGTTGTTGTGTTTTGGGGTGTCTGTGAACTTATCATGATTTTAGGCAGCCTCTCTGCTAATGGGTGGGGTTGTGTTTCTGTCTTGCTAGTTGTTTGGCATGTGGTGTCAAGCAATGGAGCTTGCTGGTCGTTGAGTAGAGCTGGGTCTTAGCATTGAGATGGAGATCTCTGGGAGACATCTTGCCAACTGATATTATGTGAGGCCAGGAGGTCTCTGGTGGTCCATTGTCCTGAACTTGGCTCTCCCACCTCCAAGGCTCAGGCCTGACACCTGGCCGGAGCACCACGACCCTGTCAGCCACACAGTATTCAAAATATGATCTTAAGACTAGCACATGGTTATCATGTGGCAGCTTGTTAAAACTTGAACATCTCAATCCTTCTTTTCTTTTCTTTTCTTTTCGTTTCGTTTCTTCTCTTCTCTTCTCTCTCTCTCTTTCTTTCGTCAACCACTCTCATTGTTTTAGTTCTACTGCAGGCATTTTACTCCTCACATTTAATAAACCAGGGTCTCGCTTCTTCCCTTCCAAGGGTTGTGTTGGGTGAAGCTGTGCTGGGCTGACCTGGTTGGGGTTCAGAAGCCCTCAGGACCTATTATATTCTTCCAGCCTCTCTCTACTTCTTAGAAATCCAGCCCACTCAATCTGTCTGCCACTCCGTCAAGGCAGGCCCATCTTCTAAACCTAAGACATTTCCTTTCTCCTCCACAGTTCAAACTTTCCAGAAAGATCAGCAATCCGAGGCTGGTATCGTCTGATTAGCCAGCACTGAAGTTGCTCATGCAGTAGGCAACAGGACCGTCTGGGCAGGTGTGGGTGGTGAGGTAACTTGGGGTGCGCTGAGGTTGACACTAGAGCGCAGGCTCATGGCCTTTAATATACATTTTTAATTGAAATTTGTTTTTTAGGTTATTCAAATACCAGATGTGATTTATTTAATCTTTAAAGATGGCCTTTTTTGTTGTTATTTCAATATGACATTACATTAATAAATATTTCCAATTTAATTAAAACACTTTCACAGTTCTTACTTAAAGTTTACATGTTTGTTTTTTATATGCCAGGTGGTAGTGAGAGCTTTGGTAAAAACAACTTTACCCACATTGAATGTGTTACTGGTCTGCCTTATGATCTGGCTGGCTTTTAGCATCATAGGAGTACACTTATTTGCTGGCACATTCTATGAATGCATTGACCCAACAAGTGGAGAAAGGTTTCCTATATCTGAAGTCATGAATAGAAGTCAATGTGAAAGCCTTGTGTTTAATGAATCCATGCCATGGGAGAATGCAAAACTGAACTTTGATAATGTTGGAATCAGTTTTCTTTCACTGCTTCAAGTAGTAAGTACATGTTTGAGTTTGTGAATTACATGTTCATTCATATTGTATGTGAACATAAAGGACAAAATGTGGGTGCTTAATAAAGTTGGTTTTAAATTATTTTAGCAATTATTAATTAGTAGATACATGTTATGGGACATACTATACTAAGCTCATTTAGAAAGACAAAAGTGAAATATAGTCCTTGCTCTGTTGGGAGAAGGAAGTGGAAATAAAGGAAGGACTAATGGAGGAAATGACAGGTACTGGCCAAAGCTATTTCCTCTACCACTGATGAGATAATAGGTTCACATTTTTTGATCTAACTCAGATTACTGCTATTTTGTTTCTACTTAGTGCTTTGAGGAATGGCTACTTGGTCCCCCAATATCTAGCAGATATAAGGTGGTGAATAATTCCTGTCTTACCTCTGTCATAGTAAAGCACATATACAGCAGTTACAACTAACTATGACACTTGGGCAGCGTGTATTTATTTACCATTTATCTATCTATCTAACCAGTGCCCTCTCTGTCTCTTTTTATTAATACTATCTTAAAACATTTTAAGTTATTAACTACAATTAAACTAAGTAGTTTTAAAATAGTTGTTAATAGACAATATAAATGTAAAAATGAAAGTGGTAAAGATCTCAGTTACACAGTATATTGAAGTGTGGTCAGCCTTACTAATCAAATGCTTTACTGTATTAATAACAGATTGAGTTTTAATTTTTATTTGCCACAAAGCATAAGATTTCTATAAAAATTAAATACATGCCATTTTTACAGGCCACATTTAATGGATGGATCACTATTATGAATTCGGCAGTTGATTCTATTGGTGTAAGTACAATATAATCCTAGAGCCACTGTTAAGGTTCACACAAAGTCATTTTTGCAATTCAAGGACAGGACACAAGCAATAATTGAGTAATTAACATGGTAAAAGCAAATGCTTATGCTAGATAGAAATTAAATACATTTCAGATTGAATATTTCATGAACAATGAACTCCTTCCAGGATTATATACAATGGTGGAGGTCAAATAGACCCATTTGAAGGATGATCATAACAATAATTAAACCAATACAATAAACTTTAAAATTCAAATAATAGCCATGATATCTCTTCACCAAAGAACAAGGAGGAAATATTGCCTCAAGTATCACTGTTGTATTTTTTTTGTCATAAATTATTTTCTAAGTCTTAAAAGGTCAGTATAAATATTTTGCTTATTTTCTCACTTTTTATTTTATTTTTAAAAACAATTTTTTCAGAGAAATTTTAGATCTACAGCAAAATTGAGAGGGAGGTACAGAGATTTCCCATATACCCCTGCCCTCACACATGCACGCCTCCCCATTATTGACATTCTTCACCACAGTGCTACATTTTTTACCAAAGACGAACCTACATTGACATATCATATTCACCCAATGTTCATAGTTCATAGGGTTCACTCAGTGTTGTACATTCTATGGGTTTGGACAAATGTATAATAACATATACCCTTCATTATAATATCATACAGAGTATTTTCACTGCCCTAAAAATCCTCTGTGCTCTGCCTTATTTCGCTTATTTTTTAACTTAACTTTTAGGTAGATATGCAGCCTAATTTTGAAGACAACATCTACATGTATTGTTACTTTATTGACTTTATTATCATTGGATTATTTCTTCCTCTGAGTATGTTGATTGGTGCTATTATTGCTAATTTCAACAAACATAAAGTAAAGATAAGTATAAATATTCTTTGTTCATCAATGCCCGAGGGGAAAAAAATGTCCTGCTTCAAATAATTGGTTTTGGATTCAGCTTAATATTGTTTTTATTTGGTACTTATCTTTAAAAAAATGATTGATGTTCCTGCAGATTGATGGATATTGCTGAAATGTTCACTTTTACATTGTTTTCTATATTCAAATAAGCACAGACAAGTTTAAAAGTTAAAAATTACAAATGTTTCTGTATATAGGTTTGTAAATAATGACATGCTGAAAAATAACATAGTTATGCATCTGCACAAATATCTGAAGATGTTCAAGAAAAATAAACCACACTTTTTTACTCTCTGATATACTCAAAGCTTTCAGAGTCATAAGCAGCAGAGACATCTTTGTCGGCTGAAATAGCTTTTTCTGCTAGAAGTAGAGGGAGTCATAAATCCTAACTACATGACGTAAATAGGAGCCCTCAAAACAAATAAGAGAGAATTCAGAGGCAGAATTGAACAACACATGTTTGGTGCCATCTCCACACAAAGACTCCCTTCAGGGCTTCTATTAATACAAATGCCTCAAAAGTCATATAAGTTCACTTATTTTAACCTCAGGGCCCTACTTTCTATTAGGTGTAGGAATGCCTTATGGTAAATCAAAGAAAAAAAGAGTTTAATCTTGAAATTCCATCTTTGGCCATGTCATCAAGTTTAACCACATGTAGAATCTGGTAAACAAACCACTCTGAGTCTGCACTAATTAGATGGGATTAGAAAGATCAGTGGTCAAATGAAATATTCATTGGATTGGATGCTTCATCTGCCTAGGGATTTCAACCTAATGGGATGATATCCTAGGATTTGCTTCTGGACTTCAAACTGATGACCCCTGTCAATTTTAAGTGAGCAAGTCCTGCCATGGGCAGTAACAATTCCTAATTCCTAGATTAACACATTAAATGTTCACCTCTTATTCACTTTGCATATTCTGTATAAGATACTGAAATTAGCACTAGAAACACAAAGATGAATAATCCCTAGGAGGTTCAATGAAGAGGTAAGCACTGGTGCTTTTTGAATAATAGTGAAAAGCATCTTCTAATAGTATTTGGAAAATTAAGTAATGTATGAACATATAAAAACACATATATGACCACTTATATTTCTTCCTGATTATTAAAAGGTACAAACCAGCTTTACCTTTAGCTTTTTAGTTCAACTTTTCTTAGTCACCTTTCCAGATATCGTCTGCTGTTTCTCCTTTGTCTCTAACAAAAGGTAGGCCTCAGTAACTAAAAAGTTAAAATAGTTGACTACCCACAGGAAAGTTCATCAAAAGATAATTATCAATCATTTCCAGTATATACTCTGTGTTTTGTATGAATTTTTGTGCAGAAGGTCAGACATGTTTAAACATGATTTAGTTCATTGCAGTTAAGCCTTTTTTAAAGGATTAAATCAATAATTGCCAAGCTTTCAAAAATGCATATTAATGTAAGATGAAATTTGGATTAAATATGATTTTAATATCTTTTTCTTTCATTTCTTTACCTGGGAGGCTCAAATATCTTTATAACAGTAAAACAGAAGAAACAATACCATGCACTGAAGAAGCTGATGTGTGAAGTCTCTCAAAAACCAGTACCTCGCCCAGGAGTAAGGAAATACCTAGATTTTTTTTTAAGTTCTGAAAAAGTTTCCTTTATATATTCTCTCTTTAAAATGAAGATGTGTTTTTAAAATTCTTAACAACAAATGCTTTTGACAAAAATTTTTAAATATAGTCTTTGAAAGAGCTTTTGATGGTCTTTCTGTTTGTTTGCTTTTACTCTGTGCTATAGTTATAGCTTGGTAAAAACTTAGTCTTCAGTTATTTTCCTATTTATGCTGGGAGGGAAGCTGTAAATCTAAAGACAATATGTCTGTATAAATATCTTATTAATAAAAATATTACACCTTTTTTCTTTACACACAGAACAAATTCCAAGGATTTGTCTTTGACTTGGTAACAAATCAAGTTTTTAATGTCATCATCATGGTTCTTATATTTTTCCAAGCAATAACCATCATGATACAAAGTGATGAACAGAACCCCAAAATTGACATTGCTGTCTACTGGATTAACTCAGTTTTTGTTACACTGTACACTGGAGAATGTGTACTAAAGCTCATCGTTTTCCATTATAACTATTTCACCAATGGATGGAACATTTTTGATTTTATGGTGGTTGTTTTCTCTATTACAGGTAAGATTTTGTTTAGTCAAATTTTCATTTGTAATAATATTAATTCAGGCAAGCTCTTAGAGTAAACATCTCCTGAGATATAGTCTCTTAATAAGCAAAACAGGTAGGGATCCTTTTTATTTCCAGCAGGAATGCCTTACATTTACATTCATACATGTACACATGCCTGACAGATATAAGATATTAAAAATACTTTCTGAATTAATACGTAGACTTTACTTCACAGACCACCAGATAAACGCTTAATTACTCCTTCAGTATATCACATACATTATTTTTCTAAGATGACACTAGAAGGACCTTTATTTCTTAGCATGATATAACCTTTCAAACTCATTATTGTTCCCTTTCCTCTAATCTCTAAAACTGTTTGCTACTTTCACAACACTAGAGTTTTAGGGTTTAATGAATTTGTTACAAGTTTTCTCTTACTCTGGAGATCCCAGTCCTTTATTTAACAAATATACTTGATTACCGTCTTTGTGAATATATATTATGCTGTGTGCAAAGAATTCAGTTACAAACAAAGTAGGCATAATTCCTGTATATACATAGTTTATAATCTATCAAGGGATGCAGATAATTAAACAGTACATGTTAATGTTGTGCTATTAAGGTTATGATAAGGGAAGAAGCATGGGGTGCCACAGCAGCACAACAGAGCGAGGAGCACCTAATCAGTAAGTAGAGATCAGAGAAAACTTCATGGAAGAAGCAAAAATCTAAATAGAGACCCATTGGATAAGGAGGTAGCCAAGAATCTAGGATAAAAGTGTTTTAGGCAAAGAAAAGTGTGTTTATTGTCTGCCTCCCATAAGACACATACTAGAATGTTATCTCCATAAGAGTAGAAACAATATTTAATGTTATTGTCAAGTACTATTCTATGCAGTCAGTAGTGAAAAATGTAGATAAACTGCTCAGTTGTGCTCCCAGAAAATTCATTCATCAGCTGGTAGTAGAGGCAGTGCAGCTAATATTGATAGACAAGTACAAGAAGCTTGCTAGAAAAGTCTGTAAAGTCAGGAAAGGGCTGATAGGAAGAAAACAGAGGAAAACAGAATTAAAGAGCCCCATGAGATTGAAATGAGAGTTACTGAATCAGACATCTAGAAGGAGAGAAAATTGCAGTCCGAGATAAAGATGTTCGAATTTGAGATCTCAGAAGGTCAGGTACACTGGGTGCAGAATGTGGCCATAGATGGGTGTGTCTACAGTAAAATGATGGAGATTATTAAAATTTAAGAAAGCAAAATACTGGAGGGCTAGCCTTTCAATGGGTTGTTGATGGTAGGTGCTGGGGTGGAAAGGGTGACAGTGAGCCATGTACCAATGTCTCCAGTGAATATGAATGAGGGAGAATGAATAGTTCATAGAACCAAGGAATGGTAGGAGATGGTATAGTTGAATGTCATGGTCCACAAACAGTCAAAAATTTCTTTTTTGTTTATAAAATTAATGTGAAGGAAATGTATCTGAAAATCACATTGGAAAGAGGGAAAGATGCTTGCTTGTTCCATCTTTCTACCCTGAGAAATGTGGAATGGGAAAGAGTGAGTTATCTGTGCTTGAGAGTGTTGCAAGGGAAATAGCGTCCTCAAGATAGAGTCAGGTTTTAGATAAGAAAGGAAGTGAAGAAAATTTAGTGATGAAGAAGTAAAAATGTGTTTATAATTAAGTAGGGAAACCTCCTGCATAATGGAAGGGTTTGAGAGATTGAGGAGAAATGAAAATTTGAGTCAGAGTAGAAAGTTCACTAAAGCACTGTGGAAATGAGGGTATATGTAAGATAGAACGTCAGTGAGAATGCCATCATTGACAGTGACCAAATTAACAGAAATGTGAGACATGATCCTTCCAGATTCAGCAAACATACCATCTCATTTAGAAGTTTCATGGGATTTTCCCCTTCTCCACCTTCTCAACTCAGAATGAACCACACCCTCTCCAGTACTTTCAGAGAGCATCCCTTATGTTTTTTATGGTAATTATAATTTCACCTTGCTTTATAGTTATATATCTCCCTCTCATAGTGCCGTCATCCTCCCACCATTGCCAGAAAGAAAAGTTCTTGACGAAGATTCATTTATTCAATTCACATTTAAAGCTCCTAAGGTCCCAGATACTATTTATGAAGTCAATAAATCAAATTATAATCTGTGATCACTGAAAACAAAATATTTTTTAAACTATGTTTATCCACTAGGTCTTTCTGCCTTGCATTATAGTTAGCTTAAATATCTACCTCTACTCCCTAGATTATAGGGTCTTTGAGGATAGGAGTCATGTCACTCATCTTCGCATATTTTCTTGACACCTTTATTAGGTACCCAATAAAGGTTGGGTTGAATTAAATTTCTTGATCTAACTGCAATCAGGAAAACAAATATATGACTACTGTCCTATATTATGAATTCATGCCATCTGTGACTCCAGAAGTGCTTGATCTGTAATACTCTGAAAATGATGGTAGAAATAATTCTCTTCCAATTTTGTTAGACACTCTGAGCATTGCCACAATTAGTATTTGGCTAACCCAGACTTTCAATATGTGCTAAATGTTATATGGGAAGGATTAATTACCTTAACATATAGAAGAAAACCAAAGAAATGTAAAATAATTTATATTCCTCTAAATAATTGTATTGTCTGCTTTATCTTTTCCTACACCAAGGACTATTTCTGCCTCTGATGGTGGGATATTACCTTGTACCTCCTTCCCTTGTGCAACTGATACTTCTCTCACGGATCATCCACATCCTGCGTCCTGAGAAAGGACCAAAGGTGTTCCATGATCTGCTGCTTCCTTTGATGCTGTCCCTCCCCGCATTGTTGAACATCAGTCTCTTCATCTTCCTGATCATGTTCGTCTACGCCATATTTGGAATGTACAATTTTGCCTATGTTAAAAAGGAAGCTGGAATTAATGATGTGTCCAACTTTGAAACGTTTGGCAGCAGTATGCTCTGTCTTTTCCAAGTTACAATATTTGCTGGTTGGGACGGGATGCTCAATGCAATTTTCAACAGTAAATGGTCTGACTGTGATCCTGATAAAATTAACCCTGGGACTCAGGTTAGAGGAGACTGTGGTAACCCCTTTGTTGGGATTGTTTATTTTGTCAGTTACATCCTCATATCATGGCTGATCATTGTAAACATGTACATTGTTGTTGTCATGGAGTTTTTAAATATTGCTTCTAAAAAAAAAGCCAAGACATTGAGTGAAGATGATTTTAGGAAATTTTTTCAGGTATGGAAGAGGTTTGATCCTGATAGAACCCAGTATATAGACTCTAGCAAGCTTTCCGACTTTGCAGCTGCTCTTCATCCTCCTCTTTTCATGGCAAAACCAAACAAGGGCCAGATTGTTGCCATGGATCTTCCCATGGCTGTCGGGGACAGAATTCATTGCCTTGACATCTTACTCGCTTTAACAAAGCGAGTTATGAGTAAAGATGTAAGCATGGAGAAAGTTCTTTCAGAGATGGAATCTGGATTTATGTTAGCCAACCCTTTTAAGATCACATATGAGCCAATTACAACTACTCTGAAACGAAAACAAGAGGTAGTCTCAGCAACCATCATTCAGCGTGCTTATAAAAGTTACCGTTTGAGGCAAAATGACAAAAAAACATCAGATATTCATATGATAGATGGGGACGTGGAAGTTCAGGCTATCAAAGAAGATTCATATTTTGACAAAACGGAGGGAAAGTCAACTATTTAAAGCCAGATCTAATCCCACTTACTACCTTTCTACCTTCTTTACATATTCCCCAAATGTTAAAAGTTTAGATCAGAAATAAAAGCAAAGATCAGAGAAACGAAAGATTTCACTTAAAAATCAATTGTTTACAACCCATGGAAGATAAGCTTGTGCTCACAAGATCCCACATCCAATTCACTTTTACCCCTGTATATTCAGTCTGACCAAGACAACCCCTTGATATTACTGCAGAGTTAAATTGGGTTAAAACTGTTGTTTAATAATCCAATACTTGTTTTCTCTATATGGCTTATATGGTGTGTGCTTCTTCTGGAGGGTTAGGAGAGGTAGTAGCAGAACTTAGTAGCCAAAGGAGCTTACTTATACATTTTATGTCTACTTTAACTTGATGGGATTCAAGTCACTACTAATGGGACATAATTACAAATAAACAAGTACTTTCTTAAAGTGGGATGGTATTTTAAAAAATAGTACAATGCTACAGGCCATTAAATCATAAACTTGCCTAGACTGATGCCAATCAGGGGAAGAGGAAAGGCAGTTCTTAGAAAGTGTCTTTGAGATTAATCAAAGAGACTCTTGGGCTGATTCAAACCACTTTTGAAAAAGATTGATTAGAGCCTAGGTTTTGTTTTTGATTGTTTTGGTTTTATTTATTTTTGGTTTGTGAATTAATGTTGTTTCATTGTTCTTGGATTCCTGGTTTCTCATCTTTTTGGCTAGTTCCAGCTAAGGACCATTCTCTCTTTAAGAGAATGAGTTCCTAGAACAATCAGCATAAAGGGAACTACAGTTATAGCCTACATTTTCTAATTTTTCTCATTTCTCATTGGGAAACAGTGGCCACTTTGTAGTACTTTTCACTGCACTTCATGGATTTTTATAACTTTGAGAAAGAAAATGATCACTAAAACTGTGTGGACTCTGAACTAGGAGATCAAAGTGTGAGTTTGTTGTTCGTGGTGTTTTATAACATTAGTGTATGCAGCTTAGTTTCCACTTTCTCATTTATCTTTCCAAGTTTTCTGTTTTGTTTTGTGTTTATTTCATCACATACATAATTACTGTGTAAAATGTTTTATGTTTGAAAAACTTTAAAATCCTAAGCATTAATTTTCACTAGTAAGATAGGCACAAATAGTTGTTTTGATGTAATCATAAAATGCAGTCTCTTGCATCCCTGTAGTTTGAGATTCAGATATTTATTCTATTTGTAAGATGATTGATTTCAGTGTGCCTACAAAGTCCTGAAGGATTCAGAAGGAAAATATGTATACTGATGACTTAATGAAAAGCTTTAAATATGTTGTATGACATTCAATATCACTTAAATATCAGTAATTGTATTTTATTATGAATGCATGATCTTGATTGAGCCTTAACTATTATAATCTATTTCTGCTCCTCAGAAATGTATTAACCTGACCAAGATGCCTTTGGGGGATCCCCTAAGCAAATGTAATTTCAGGGTTCTGTTTCTTACTATAAGTGTTGCTTCCCTCTCTCCTCCTGTTCTCCATCATGTGATGGGGACCAGTGAGGAATCAGTGTTAATTTGGTGACATGGTGACAGCTGGTGCTTTATTTAAGCTTCTCAATTTTCTATTTCTCGGAAATGCTTTAATGTGGAAACAGCTTCAAATATTTAAACTGAATCTAAGCTTGCTTCTGTAAATTCCATAAAGACTATGAACTGATTTTGGTTCGAAAATGATATCTTTTAATTGTAAATCGTGTTTGCCACTAACCTTCCAAAAACTATGTAAAGAATTATTTTTAACAAATCTTACAATATATTTTACTTTTTAGATACTAAAGAAAATAGTAAATACAACTTGTTAGCCAAGGTAAGCTTTGGTTCTTTTTCTTTCGTAAATTAGGTTGGCAACTTTGTGTAATAAGAACTTTTTAAAATGAGCCTTACATTAAAGCTTATTCATTCAGGTTCAAAGTTCAAAACTGGAAATAATTTTGCTTCATTTGGATTAACTTAATTTTGTAAAATAAATATTAGTAAGCTTACCAGAGATCCTTACAAACTGAAAAATGTAAAAAGCACTCCTCTTAGCAAAATACGAAGTTTACTAGATATATCTCCATATTTTTAGAAGTTGCTATATGGAAGATAATGCTGAAATTAAATTTATTGTTATGCTAATATTTACCAATACCTGCTTCTTTAATAAATATAATTCACTTTAAAATGGTTTTTAAAATGTTGGAAATAGCTACCGTTTATTGAGCAGACTGTTAAGCCCAGCCTTGTGCTAAGTATTTATCATGCATGAACTCAGCATTCACAACTCATGAAGCAATGATAATTCTCATTTTATAGATGAAAAAACTCAGGCTTAGGAGGGTTATAAGGGCTTTTATATGACACAGAACTTGTAATTAACACAGCCAGGAATGCAAACCAGGGCTAGTTTAAGAGCCTGAATAGTTAACCACTCTGTTTGACAATTGTCTAGTAATAAATAACCTGGGTAAAGACAAAGGAAGTTTAAGATAAATTATATTTTTGTGCAGAGATAAGGAATCTTCTTCCTTCCCTCTCCTCTCGCCCTCTCCCCCACCCCTCTCTCTCCCTCTCTCTCTCCCTTTCTCCCTCTCTCCTTCTCTCCCCAACATCCAGCACCCCCCCACCACTGCCCACACCCCACCCCCGTGGAAGGAATTTTAAAAGTCATGACCACTTCTGGAAAAAGGAGAGGCACAAGGGATAAAACTATAGAAGTTTTTTTTCATTCAACATTTATTGAATGCTAGATACTAGAGATAAACCCAGAGCCTGGATAGATATACATACATATACACATAGATACATACAAAGATAAATATGAAACTAAAGAGTTTATTGGCTACCAGGGGAAACATAACTATTCAGCTGGATATATAATATATGGTAATTTTTATACTATTTCATATAACATGTAATATATATATATATACAGGATGGAATGATGGATTCTACATTAAAAATTATAGGTGATGTTAATAAAATGAGCCCCTGAAGAAAAAGAAAGATTTTATCAGTTAGAGAAAAAGGTAACTGTATTCAACACAGAGACACTTTTAAGGAGAAGAGTTCGTCATGGAGATGAGACCTAAGGTTCCAGCTACTAGTTCTTCAAGCTAGACAATATATATAGAGAGGAATCAACAATAGGATAAAATTTTCACAGCAGAGATGGAATAGAAACTGGAGCAGAATTACTCTGGGCACTCTGAATCCCTTCCCAGACATGCTTTATTTTGCCCTTTGGCTCTTGAACCCTCTCCTCCTTTAACTGTTCCTTTCAATAAATTCCAGTTCCACATGCTCAACTCAACTCTAACAGTCAATAACATGCCCCAGTGAATGACTGAGGCTTCACTCTACCGGTGGAGATTTTCCTTTTTATGTTAGGTAACCTAAAACTGTCAGGGTCAGACACTTACTCTTCTCCTCATCTTTAAGTGACCCTCTTATCTTCACTGACTTCAAAATTACAAATTAGCTCACAGGATTTTCTCTCAACTCCAGCTATCTACTCTACTAAACCATCCAGGTGGCACAACACCCCTACTCCTGGATTCTAGTCTAAACCACATGAAGGTAACATCTTCAAATGACCCATAAGTTCAGGGTCCCCATTCATACAAAATTTCATCACCATTCTTCCCTTCTTTTCTTCTTACTATCTTTCATAAAAAACTGTTGACCATCTCCTAGGCACAGTAATTTAGAGATAAAGTTGTCTTTATCCTTAAAAAGGTATTAGTCAAGGTTCTCCAGAGAAACACAACTAGTAGGATACATAGAGATATATAAGAGGAGATTTATTATGAGGGGAATTGCCTCACACAATTATAGAATCTGAGATATGCCATGTGCAAGCTTGAGAACCAGGAAAGATGGCAGTACAGTTCTGTCCACATCCAAAGGCCTGAGAACGAGGAGAGCCATGGGGTAGCTCCCAGTCCAAGACCAAAGGCCTAAGAACTGAGGAGGGACACTGGTGTAAGTCCCAAAATCTGAATCTAAAGGCCCTGGAACCAGGAACTCCAATGTCCAAGAGCAGGAGAATATAGATGTCCCAGCTCAAGAACAGAGAGAGAGAATTCATCCTTCCTCTACCTTTTTGTTCTATTTGGACCTTAAATGAACTGGATGATGCCTGCCCATTGGTGAGGGAAATCTTCCTTGTTTTCATTCTTTTACTTCCAATAGACATATATCACTGAATTTGAAGTGGGTTTCTTATAACCACTATATGGCTGGGTCACATTTTTTAATCTAGTTTTTACTGGTATATTTAGATCAATTACATTTAAGGTAATTATTGATATGTTAACATTTAAGGTTGTCATTTAGTATTTGTTTTCTATTTGTTTCCTCCAGTCTCATTTCTCTGGTTCTCTTTTCTTATATTCCTGAACAATTCTGAACATATTTTAGGATTCCATCTGGATTTATTCATAGTGCTTTTAAGTGTATCTCTTTGTATATTTTTGGCAGTGCTTGTTCTGAGTATTACTATATCTACTTATCTATATATCTATCAATCTACACATTATACAGTCTAATATAAAGCATTTTACCACTTTTAGTGAAGTATGGAAACCTCACTCTCATTTGTCTCTTTTTCTTCCCTATTTGAAAATATTATTGTCTTGGGAATCAGAAGGCACTACAATTTTTGCTCCAGTCATCAAATATGGTTTTAAAACACATAAGGAAAAGAACAGTCCCTTGTATGAGTCCATATTTCTGCTCTTTACATTACTTTTTCTTTCTTCCTGACGTTCCATCATTCCTTCTTTTATCAATTATTTTCTGTTTGAAGAATTTTGCTTAGCCAATCTTTAAAAGTAAGAGAGTTTATTTCTCTTTAATATTTTTATATTTAATATATATTTATTGCAAGTTGAAATGATAGCGTTTTGATATATTTGGTTAAACAGAATATATTACTAAATTTTTAGAAAGACTGTCTGCTAGTAACAAATTCTTCTATCTTTTCTTCCTCTGAGAATGTTTTTATTTCTTTCATTCCTGAAGGATAAATTCATAGGATATAGAATTTGTGGTTGACAGTTTTTTGCCTGAAGAATATTGTGCCATTTCTGGCTTCCATAACCTCACATAAGAAATCCATTGTCATTTGCATGGGTATTCATTCCACTGTAGGTAAAATGTCATCTCCTTACAGCTGCTTTCAATAATTTTTAATTTTTAGTTTTCAAATTTTTTAATTGGGTGCAGCTTTGGCATGGATTTCTTTGTGTTTATCCTGTTTGGTATCTACTCAGCTTCTTGGAACTGCAGATTTGTGTCTTTAACCAAATTTATGATATCTTCAGCCAATACTTCTTCAAACAATTTTTCAGCCTCACTTTTTTCTCCTTTCCTTCTGAGATAGTAAAGACATGATGGATGACTCTTTTGTTATTGTCTCACAGGTACCTGAGGCTCTGTTCATTTTTTTTGTTGTTGTTGTTAACAATCTTTTTTCTGTCTGTTGTTCAGATTGGGTGAATTGTATTGTTCTCTGCTTAAGTTCACTGATTTTCTCCTTCATCATCTTCACTCTACTGTTGAACCCATCCATTGAGTTTTTTATTTCTGTTATTGTATTTTTCAGTTCTATAATTCCACTGATTTTTTTCTTATAGAATCTATTTCTTTGCAGTGATTTTCTGGTTTTTAATTTGTTTCAAGAGAATTTGCAATTCATTGTTGAAGCATTGTTATAGTGGATGTTTTAAAAATATTTCTCAGATAATTCCAGTATCTGACTCATCTCAGGATTAGTGTCAACTAATTGTCTTTTGTCCTTCAACTTGTGATTTTTCTTAGCTCTTGGTATGTTGGCTGTTCTTTTAAAATCATGCTCTGGATATTTTGTCTATATTAGGAGATACTGGACCCTACTTAAATCTTTTATTTTAACAGTTAATCACACTGTTTAAGTTTAGCATATAGGTCTTGGTCTATTTTTGCAGGCTGTGGTTCTCATAGTAGTTTAATTTTCAGAGCCTTGGAGGTGTTATTTTGGTTTTCCTTGTTTATCTGATGTGGCTTGGGCTGCCACTGGTCCCTGCTGGACTGAAAGAGGTTTCCACAGGCCAAGCAACCTGGCTTTTCTCAGAGGGAGGTCAGAGAATGAGGAAGGATCCCTCTACTAACAGCTCATGAGGACAAGGAGACTTTCTGGACCAGGCTACTTGTGTCTGCATCCTCCTTGCTGGCTCCTCCCATCCATTCAGGTGTCTCTGGTCAGAGAAGGAAAGTCTCTGCATCTCCCAGATTACTGGGTTTAATTTCCACTCTTTATGGCTGCAACTTCTGTAACTGACACTTTGTTATAGCTACATCTAGTCTCTAGGGAAATTTTTGTAACCATGCCTCCTGCACCCTGATCCCCAGCCCCCACCCCGCCTTCAGGCTTAGAAGCAAAATCCCTTGACTTCCCTTTAAACTCTGCCCATACATTTTATGAACTCAACTCTCCACAAATTATCCCTGATCCATACACCAGCTAAACTTTTGACCTTTTATAGTTCTTGAAACTGAAAGAACTCAAATTCTACCTCCTGTAATAATTGACCTCAAAGTAAGCTTAAATCTTATTCTCTCTCTTTTTAAAAATTTTTTAAATTTAACTTTACTTTTTTGAAAAAGTAAAGGAAGGAAAAATGGAAGTAAGAAAAGAAGGAAAGGAGGGAGGGAGGGAGAGAGGAAGGAAAGAAGGAAGGAAGGAAGAGCACATCCTATGATACTTGTATTTTGCTGAGTGTTAACAAGCTTGGAACCACAGCTGAACTGATTGCTCAGAACAATAGAGAAACTATATGGCTCTGAGAACATGGGAAGTAGGAAAGGAAACTTGGATATAGAAGAGCTGGGCAAGCAACGTTTGGGAAGAAGTGACCTGTGTGGTGAGGCTTGTAGAGTGAATTGTTTAGATCTTTTCACCTCCCTGGTGGCCCCGCTTTGAAAGAAGCACTACTGTTTTCAGTCTGGGAGAATCACTTTTTCTAGTCTGAAGAAAGGAAATTCACCTTTCCCCTGTGATTTTTCAAGATGTTTTGCTTCTATCTGAAACTTACCTAAAACCTATAAGTTTTCCTAAAGATCCAGGCTTTTCAAAAGCAAAGTCTAGAGTACTTAGAAGCTATTTGTCTTTTCTGCCTTGACATATAATTGGCTGGGTTTAGAAAGAACAAATCAGTTCTCTTCCTAAATGTGTGGAAATTGAGGGAGGGCAGAAGCAAAGGTTAAAAGGGTGAAAAAAATCTGAACTGATATCAAATAATATCTGAAAATATGCAAAATAGTGTATTCCAACCCTACACTGACTTTCACTTTTTGCTTAGGATTCTCTCCAATAATCCTAAACAAGTGAATTGGAAGGAAACTATCATAAACTCATAAAATAGTGCTTTTCGATCATTGGGTA
Source organism: Hyperoodon ampullatus (assembly GCF_949752795.1). NCBI lineage: Eukaryota > Metazoa > Chordata > Mammalia > Artiodactyla > Ziphiidae > Hyperoodon > Hyperoodon ampullatus. The sequence goes on along the minus strand of NC_136921.1, from coordinate 81,924,875 downwards.
CATCATACTGTTTCAGTACATGAAAGAGCTATCTTTTTTTTTTTGCTGAATAATTCTTTTTGTGTTAAAATTCTTATAGCATAGACTGTCTCATATATGCCAAAAAACCAGTCTGTTCTTATTTCCAAGTAGTATATTTAGGTACAAAAACCAAGTAAAATACAGACTGCCTGACCTCAAAAAGTTGACATCTAGGTGGAGCAACAGACCATTAATAAAATGACATAAAAATAATTAAAGGTGGTATATGCTGCAACTCAGATTACTAATGGAAGTAAACGTACCACAGCTACTAAATTGATTATCACCATAGGACTTGATCTGGCCTTTGATCACACACTAGCAGTATGAACACAATTAGGAAAAACAGTATTTTCACAAGTTTCAGCCCAATTCTTCTTCCTCTCTTGCTTCAACTCCCAATTATTTGAAGTTCTTCTGCTCAGGAAATCACATCTTTGCTGCCACAACCCAGCCTGAGCACTTGAAAATCCATCACCAAGAATACTGTCTTAATTCTCTCCAAGCTTCCAGTCCATCCAGCAGAAACAGAGATAGCAGCCTCCTTTCCAAATGGGCACCATACTCTCATCCCGATGAGAAAACTACAGAAAATTCAAGGCACGACAGTGAAAACTGTTCAATAAGTTCCTTTTAATAAGTGTAAGATTTAGATAAAGGCTAATTTTCTAACTAGATCTCATTGTTAAGCAGACTCTTAGTATGTTACAAAGACTCTTTGTTCCCCCAAATTTGTTCTCCCATCCTTACGTGGTAATAACATTCCTGATTCGTAGCTAGATAACATGGCCTTCTGGAATAAATATTATACTTTATAACCTTTTTTTTTTTTCAATTAAGGCTGTCCATGTAACTAAATTCTAGCCTTTTTAACTTTCTTTGCACTGACCAGAACATAGATGAAGAGGCAGGGCATCTGTTATGAAACAAGGGAGGCCAACAATCAGTGAACGCTAAGCAATAAGTTAGAAGGGTCTGGTTCAGATAATCATACTTTATGATTAAAGTATAATCATATTTTATGATTAAAGTAGGGAACAGTCAGATCACATTGTGTCTCCTTTACCTAAGCTATGAAGAAAAATATGAACCCTGAGGGATGACCCAAACCTCTTTCCAAAATTTCCGGGCAAAGGTCCAAATCTTTGAAAAAAAATCACCCCATTATAGCAGAATCATATTCTCTAGAGCTTAAAACTGAAAAATTGTTATACAGCAGTGCAGTAGAGAGCATAGCACTCTAATATAATATCCCATTATAATTGTCTCTTTGTAAACCATATGGGTATTACGGGCAGTACTTTCCAACCCTACACTGACTTTCACTTTTTGCTTAGGATTCTTTCCAATAATCCTAAACAAGTGAATTGGAAGGAAACTATCATAAACTCATAAAATAGTGCTTTTCGATCATTGGGTACATCATACTGTTTCAATACATGAAAGAGCTATCTTTTATTTTTTGCTGAATAATTATTTCTTTCGAATTGTTCTATCAACCATGCTTGACAGTTATGGTGAAGGAAAGTATTCGTTCTCTCAACTGAGAGAAGCTTTTAGATCAAGGAGAAGCACTGACATACTTAGGAAAAGCAAGACTCTGCAGTAGTGGCATCAGTTCGATTAAAGGAGATGTGTTGATTTATTTTCTTTTACATCCCAAAGAGTGACTAAGAATAATCTCTAAGATGTCTGTTTTTCTCCTGAACGTTAAATTATTAAACGTATTTCCGTGTCCTCACCTTGCTTTCTGCAGAAGAAAACACTGCATCCTTCCAGTGCACACAAAGATTCTACTGCAGTGCAACCCAAGAAAAACCAGCCAAGGTCTGCTGAGGATCTCTGCTGCTGCAGCATTTGATACACACAGGAAAAGTCTCATGAATAATGCACAGTTATAAACAGGTAGCCATATCAAAATCTCTTCACTTAATTCTATTCCCAAACACACTCCAAGGAAAGTAATTGGATACCTTCATTAACGATTGATCTGTACAGGAAGAAAGTATGATTAAAAGCTTTCAAGACATCGATTGCATGTGCATTACCTTGCCCTGCCCTGCATTGTTTTCTACTGAAAACCCAAGCAAATTGTAGCAATAATCAGAATTGTAGTGCTAAACAGAAATATAAAATATTTTAAAACCACAAGTATGAAAATCCAGAACAGTTCATCCACTGCAGAGTATGTAAGAAGCAAAAGCAGATTGTCATGAGGTCACATTATAACTGGGTAAGTGCTTGTGAGGCAGCATGAAGTGCTGATGTGCTACCAATGGAACAGCTTGTAAGAAATGAATCCACTCTAGTCCATTTTCTTAACACCAATGACAAGAAATGTCAGGAGGCTCTAAACACCTTCCTGGAACAGCCATCATTAATCTCTAATATGATCACATTATTTTTTTATTATTTTAGATGAAAAAAATAGTGGGCACTTTTTTGTTGTTTTTGTTGCCCAATCAGAGACTATGTGTTACACCTACAATATAACAGCCTTTGTGCATTCACCTCAATTTGCCAGAATTATCAACACAATTGGCTGAAGTTGATTGCTGCTCTTGGTGGAGGGAGGGAGGATGGCCGCCATGACCAAGTCATACACTACAAATATAAGCCTCTCTACTCTTTTACACAAATCTTCTTTAACAAGATGGAAATGTGTTATACTATCCTAACTATACTATAAATTATTATTATTATAGTAAGCATTTATAGGTATTTGTAAGACAGCACTCAAATAATTTCTGTATGTTTTGTTTTGCTTTATATTGTTTTATCTCAGTGGTTCTTATATTATCAGTTGAGTCCTATATAAGGTTAACTGTATATGATTAACTTTTTCTCTTTGAAATTGTAAAGTAGAGTAATTCATCTAGGCGGTCCGGAGATTCTATGTTGCTGACTGTGGTAGTAAGTTTTGTTTATATCATTACTCTGTTATGGTTATGTTCTCCATATCTTAGTTACTTCAAGATATCTGTGTTGATTTAATGCATGAAAATTAAATATGCTAATGTGGGAGAGAAAAAATCAAATTCTAAGCTGTCATTAATATGAGGTGCAACCACTGGGGAAGAGGGCTTTATTTAAGGTTACTTAAAATTAAAGTCAGGATCTTCTGCCTACATTTACAAAAGATTGATGTGGGGATTGCCATCTCACTGTAAATAACTAGAAAACTTGACAAAATGTATGAAACAAATATTTTTAGACATTGAACAATAGTCAGCACAAGATTATGAAATCTGACAGAATGGGTCCTGAGACAACTAAGTTTCAGGATCTCTGCCCTTTATCAAAGGCTGCTCCAGACCTGACTTAAATACACTTTAACACAAGCCTCAAAAAGGCTAAACAAATCTGAAAGGAATTTAAGTGCATGCCATACTTAAGGAATACAGTAAAATGCAGCACTCAGTACTATAAAATTCACAATGTCCAGTAACCAATAAAAACTTTCAGAAAATGGAATAAGCGGGAAATGTGGCTCTTAAGCAGAAGTAAAAAGAAACAGACTCAGTTATGATATTAATTATGAAATAAGCAGAACAGGATATTAAAATAGCTATTCTGAATATTATAACCATGGACAAGGTTATAAAGGAACACATGAAGTAATAAGGAGAGAAATTAAAATTATAAACAATTATCCTAGTAGAAGTCCTAGGGATGAACAAAAATCATCTGGAATGAAAAATAAACAAGATGGGTTTAACTGCAGATTAGAAACTGCAGTAGAAAAGATCAGTGAACTTGAAAATGTGGAATAAAAACTATGTAAATTTAGAGAGAAAAAATATTACAGAGTCTCAGTAACCTATGGACCAATATCTAACAATCTTATATGTGTGTAATCTTGCCAAAACAAAGATAAATACTTTTTAACACAAACAAAAGATAAGAAAATTTATCAGCAGTGTTGCTGCACTACAAGGTCAAAGGAAGTTCTTCAGGTAGAAAGCAAATGATATCAGATTGAAATGTGGATTTAAACAATGGAATGAAAAGCACTAGAAATTGTAAACATATGAATAAATATGAAAGACATATTCTCATCATTAATATTTTTAAGTTGATTGTATAAAGCAAGATAATAATGTATGTTTTTTATAATTTGTTTGTAAACATGTATAAAAAATGCCTAACAACAAGGCAAAAAGGACAAGATTGAAGAAATAGAAGTATTTTGGAATAGGTGTTATACTGTATACATGAAGTGGTATATTATTTGAAGTTAGACTGCGATAAGTTAAAGAAGCACATTCTAAATTATAGAATAACCATTTAAAAATATAAAACAAAGAGAAGGTTAATAAGCCAAAAGAGGGCACAAATGGAAACTTTCAAAGTGCTAAAATAATTTTTAAAACAAATGAAAACTTGAAAAACAAACACAAACAAAAGATGGAACAAATAGAAAGTATAGTAAGATAGCAATATCATTGATATAAATTCAACCATATCAATAATTACATAAAGTGTAAATGATCTAAATACTCCACTTAAAAGACAAACATGTCAAATACAATTTAAAAATTACCAAACCCAATTTAAATATGGAGATACAAATAGATTAAAGTACAAAGATGGGATAAAATACACCATGCAATGCTATCCCAAAGAAAGCTGGATTGGTTATTGATATAAAAACATAAGTACAATATATTTAAGAGAGCTATTACTAGAGGAAAATTCATATTTTTTCTTGCAGTAGAAGAGTAAGAACATCAAAAGTAAATATCAATCTTAAATGTATATGCACATAATAGCAAATCTTCAAAATACATGAAGCAAAACTAATGAAACTAAAAAGAAAATTGGCAATCCACAAGTATACTCAGATTGTAACACTCCTTTTTCAGTATTTGATAGAACATGCAGACAGATAATCAGAAATAATGTAGAAGATGTGAATAACCAACTTGATTTTATTGACATTTTAGAACCCTCTGCCAACAAGAGCAGAAAACAGATTCTTTTGAAGTACAAATGAATTATCCACTCAGACAATATAGTCTGAGACGTAAAACACACCTCAACGAATGAAAAAGGACTGAAATTATATAAATATGTTCTCTGACCCCATCACAATTAAATGGAAATCATAAATGAATATATGGAAAATCCTCCAAATTTTTGAAAATTGAAAGCCACACCTAAATAATCCATGGATCAAAGAAAAAAATCAAAAGAGGAGGATGAAGTAAATCTGCCTCTATTTGGAGACAAAAACATGTGTACATTAAAAAATCCCATGGATTTTTAAAAAAATAATTTTTAGAAAGCTATTACACCAGTAGAATTTAGAAAGATGCACAATATCAATAAACAAAGTCAAATAGGGTTTCTCTGTAATATTAATTAATTTTTTGTATATTGCTTTTAAGTAAACAATACCATATGCAAAAGCATGAAAATCTGAAGTACTTAGGGATAAATTTAATAAAATATATGCAAGACCTATTTCTGAGAGAAGTTAACATTATAAATTAATTAAAATTTTGATATAATTTTAATAAATCACAGGATATCTCACTTTATTAGAGCAAATACTAGTCTTACTTTTAATTCTGATTATGACTTTCTTTTATTCAGTCTGTAGATATATACTATATTTAAAAGAGAGATATGCTAGAGACAGCTGATTCTTGAGGGTAACTTTTACCAACCAAATTAGCCACAGACAAATTGTAAGAAAAAATGTTTCAACTAATTCATACTGAACACTTAGTGCTTACAGTAATGCAGCATTTGTAAAAGCCATTTTATGCATTATGCTATAAGTTCCACTCCTTCCCTCAAAGGTGATAAATAACAATAGCTAATAATAGTGGCAATCATTTATTGAATGCCAACGATAAGTCAAGTACCATGCTAAGCATTTTATATGTATTACCTTCTTACAAAGATCCATTGGATGGGAATTATTATCGTCCCCATTTTACAGATGACTCTTAGGCTAGTAAATATATGGTAGAGATAAGATTCAAATCTATGTAATCAGACTCTACTACACTTTAGCACTTCTAAGTAAAAACAGTGAAATATCTATTTGGTTTTCTTAAATCAGGAAAAACTTATATTTGTATAGATATTGATTTGTAGCCCATCTTGTTCTAGAATGCAAATAAGGTAACTTTCAAGATTACTTATGTGGTAGATTATATTTATGGTCCCAATTTTTCACTCTTCCCTATATCTGTGCCATTTTCTATGTGGTGTTACAGTTTATCTCACTAAAGAGTGAGATAAGTTCATTTTTCCACCCTTGAATCTGAGCTTGGCCAGGTGACTTGCTTTGTCCTCTGCACACTAGTTCTGAGCATAGGCTTCAAGAGATCTTACACGTTTCCACTTACTGTCTTGTGCCTGAAAACATGGAAACATGGCTCAGCAAGCCTGCTGGTTGATGAGAGATCTATCCTGTTGAACTGAGCTGTCCAAAACGTCCCAGCTGAGGCCGTCTAGATCAGTCTAGTTTAGTTACATCCAGCCAACCTCCAGATATGCGAGTAAGCCCAGCCCAGGTCTTCAGGACCACCCATTCTATCCCCAGTAAACTATTGACTGTGGCAATAAATGCCAATTATTGTATGCCAGTGAATTTTTTGTGACTTCAGGTTATGCATTATTGTCATGGCCATAAATAACTGACAGAATACAAGTTTCAATGAGCTGAGACTTTGAGTGCTCACTCTATTCTAGATGCTAGAGCTACAGTGGTAATCAAAACAGACAAGGTCCTTGCTCTTTTCAGAGATTACATTCTATAGACAGACACAGATTTTTTTTTAATGTGTACAAGCTACTTTCAGAGAGTGAAAATTACATGAAGAAAATCAAGCCAGATAGTTTAATAAAGACTGATTGGGAAACAGAAGATGTGAGGCATGAAGTATGCGGTCAGGGAAGGGAACATTTTGGTGTGGTATCACCACTGATTTCAGAAAGGGATATTTGGGCTGGTACTAGACTAACAAGAAGGAGTTAGCCATGCTAAGATCTGAAGGCAATCATTCTAAGCAGAGGAAATACCAGTGCTAAGTAAAACTCCAGGCTGGTGTTGTGAGTTGAATTTTGTCCTGCAGAAAGATACGTTCTGACTCCTAACACCCAGTACCTGTGAATGTGACCGTACATAGAAAAAGGGTCTTTGCAGATGCCATAAAGTTGAGATGAGGTCATAATGGATTAGGGTGGGCTCTAATCCAATGACTGGTGCCCTTATAAAGAAGAGGGAAATTTGGAAATTTGGACAAAGACATAGACACACAAGGAAAATGCCATGTAAAAACAGACCAACTGAAGCATTTAGAGACCCCCCCCCAAAAAAAACCCTCCAAGAACTGTCAACAACCACCAGAAACTAAGAGAAAGGCATGGAACAACTAGTTTCTTCCTCAAGAGCCTCCAGAAGGAATAAACCCTGCCCACACCTTGATTTTAGACTTCTGGTCTCCAGAACTGTAAAAGAACAAATTTCTGTTATTTTAAGGCTATCTGTTTGCAATACTTTATCATGGCAGCCCTAGGAAAGGAATATAGCTCAGAATAATTTTGGTGGATTAAAAGACCTGAAAGAAGACTCGTGAGCTACAATGTGGTGAGTTGGGGGCTGGGGGAGTGTGGAAGTTGAATTGGAAGAGACCCAGGGGCCCCAATATTTAGGGAAATAAGCTATGGTTTAGTTTTTAAAGTAAGGAAAGAAGGAAATGAAACTAAAAGAAAAGAAGGGAAGGAAAGATATAATGAAACCAGGAATAAATTTAAGTAGTCAAATATCCATTTCATGGATGCCCTTGTAGTTGTTAGAAGTGGACCGTGAATATTGCCCTAAATTTTCTATTGTCCTGTGCAGAGAGAAACTCATGAGTCAAAGTGCTCATAAGATAACAGCAATCTAGTTGCCCATCACAGACAAGATAAAGTCTAAGTTCCTTGGCATGTCATATAACTCACTCCATGATTTATTTCTGCTTATCTTTTCAACTTCATTTTCATTCACTCCCTGCCTCATACATAAAAGTCATCCAAGAGATTGTAATAATTTCAAGGCACCATTTTATTTTTGTTTTCCATGTTTGCACATGTTATTTGATGAAATATTTTACCACCATCAGCCCCATATTCACTTGTCAATTTCTTCTTCTTCTTCTTTGTTATTCCATTCATTCATTTAATAATTGAGCTTCTTCTCTGTACCAGGCATCCTTTAACATTAAGGTGTAATAATAAATAGAGTATATATATTCCCTTTTTTTCACAGAGCTTTGGTTTAGCAGACTAGGCTGAAAAATAATTCGACAATTAATTACAATTTTGTTAATGTACTGAAAGGAAAGTTCAAAGCATAAGGCAGGGAGAAACTGAGCCAGTCTTGGAAGTTGAGAATTGGCTTCAAACTGAGAAATAATGGATGAAAAAAATTATCTATACAAAGAATGGGGGTGACTTTCCAATCAGAGAAAGCTGCATGGTCAAAGGCCCTTGAAATGAAAAGGAGTATTTCAAAGGCCCTTGAAATGAAAAGGAGTATTTTCACAATCTGAAAGAAACTGCTTCTCCTTTCTATCTCTTTCTTTCTCTGTTTCTGTTTCTCTGTCCCTCCCCACCCCTGTTTCTTCCTCCCTCCCTCCCTTCCTCTCTCCCTCTTTTTCTCCCTTTTTCTTCTCTCTACCCCTTTGGTTGTCGAATTTTGTTTCCACTCAAAAGAGGTGGTATAGCATCATTTATTATTTATGAAGGAAGTTACTTATGATATGCCTCCAGTATCCTTATCTGTTAAATAGGAATAATAAAAATCCTTAACCCTTGGATTGTAATGAGGATTTAGTGTGATTGTGTGCCAGTGCCTCAAAAAAACTTAGCTATTATTCTATTTATTCATCTATTTTTCATTGAGCATTAACTATTTGTTTCATGTGGCAAGCCTAGTGTTAAGGTCTTTATATAGACATGGTTGTATGAAATCCTCACACTCATACAAGACAGGTGTTACTATTTACACAATGAGAGAACTAGGACATAGAGTGTTTAAATAACTTTCTCATAATAACACAATTGACAAGCTTCACCTGCCCCTAAAGCCTAGGCTTTTAAACACTACAGTATGCTTCGTCCTCTCATGAGTTTCATGATTTAAACACAACAGTATCACCCTTTTTTTAAAAAAAGAAAATATGTTCTTTAATACTGACACTGTTTAGCTTTGTTTAGACATAGAAATTTTGAACTCAAATGTAGGATAGAAACAAGATAAGATAGCATGATTCTTCAGCTCATAACTAGTTACTGCAAAGTTAAATCACTGGAATAAAAGAATAGAAAGCAAAGAGATTGTTAGAAGAATGTAAAAGGAAATAAGTCAATCAAAATGGAGTCATTATGTTTTTAATTCCTGAGAACTATAATGCCCTTGCCAACCCAGCTTAATGATACAGATCATTTTCCAAATATGTATAATATGGGAGGCTTCCAAAAAACTATAGGGTAGATCATTAAAAGCTGCAATTAGCCAGTGGACATCATTTCAGCCTTCTGTCGCCATCTTCTTCCTTCCCCAATTCCCATGAGGCTGAGGCTTATGATAACATCCCTCAGAGTGGGCCAGTGGGCTAAGAGATCTGGAAAAGTGTCAACTAGGTCTCAGTTTACAGTTATCTGATGGTCTGTTTCAGATATATATTTTGGGGGTGTTCATAAATCACAAGCACATATGGATGGCTGAATTTTCAGACAGTATCCCCTTTCTTTCAACAATGCTATTGAAGCACAGAACGTAATACATTCTCTGATAAGAACCTGAAGTGAAAATTATCTGTACTTATTAAGTCCAGATCTTTTGTGCATCATTTATTTGGGGTACACTCCATATTTTCAATCACACTACAAAGGCTATGGTAAGGAGTAATATAAATAGCAATAGACTCTCCAAACAAGAGGCTGTCACTGTTGGCCCATGATTGGTACCAATTCATGAGGAATTTTCACCTGTCCTCAACTTCTGACTTCTCTATAATGGGGATCAGTACTTCCAGTCTACACTCTCATCATAAACAGACGTCTATCTGGCTTGGAGGGATCTGCTGTCTCCATAGCTCTTATGACTCTAACAATTAGCCAATTCACTCCCTGGCCTCCAATGTTTTTATTCTCAGACTTCCAAGGAAAAGTCAGAAATATTGCCAGATAATAGAGACTGGAAAATATTTTCTTCAGACTCTCACAGTTTCCCCAGAACAATATAACAGGGCAATTGACTCCACTTTCCTCAACATTTCTATGCAATACCGACTCTTGAGACAGGAATCAGACATAAAGAGTTGTATGGAAGTTCTTTGGGAAGTCATCTCAGGAATTACAGCTGAGCAGAAACAAAGGAAGAGGGTTGGACAAAAGAAATTGAACTGCAGTGCAGTTGCTACAGCAGCCTCAGTCAACTTAGAGGAAGTACTAACCTATATCCAGGCAAAAGGTCTTGGTACCCTTCCATTAGCCAGTCATTGGATGTGGGCTGCCTCTGGGGAGGGCCACACCTTGAGTTAGGCTTCTCACTTCATTCAAGGATAACTCCCATATAGGATCACAGCTATAAGCCATCAGGAGCCATACACCCTCTAATTTTGGGAATGAGTTCATTTTTCCTGAAGGGGGATGGGAAACATGCCAAAGCATCCACTACATGTTACTAACTGTGAGACACTAGAGCCAGGGTATACCAGGTATTTGTTCTCTTCTCTGCATTTGCTACCAAATGTGGATCCCTAAAGTGACAAGCCTAAGTCAAGAAAATAATTATGAGCCATGTGATACTGCCAAATAAAATTAAATTGTAACTTTCCAATTTAGAAATTTATATACATACACACACACAAATATATATATGTATATATGTAAACACAAAAGATTTTTTCCTGTCAAGAACATAACTTTATTCTGAGATTATGTTCTGTGTACTCCTTTGGTGTTAAAATACAGGTTTTAAATATCATATTTGGAATTTAAAAAAATGACACTGAGTCCACACATCCAGATTTCTTCCAAAACACTTCCACTTGGATGTCCCCCAGCATCTCAAACTCAATGTGTATAAATCCTTACTCATAAGCTTCCCATATTAGTCTATTTCTCTTATAATATTAACCCTTTTGGAAGCAGTGGAGGTTTGTTAATAAAATTGTCATTGTCATTTGTGGTCACCCGAGTCAAAAACTTTTCATTTATCCTAAATACCGCTATCCATTCTCCTACCTGAATTCAATAAATACATTAAAAAAATAAAACTCTACTTAAAGAAAAAAACAAAACAAAACCCTATCAGTTCTGACTATACTGCTCCATTTTTACTTCATTTATTTCTTTAGGTCTTTATTTTTTCTCTCCTCTATTATTGTTCAAGCCACCCTTCCCCGTGTTGCCAGAGTAATGTGTATTTTTATTTTTCAATAGAAATGATGCTGGTGAAAAGCAAATATGATGGTGGTAATTCATATTTTCAAAACATTTAAAATGTCACCCTTCTGGATTAAGTCCAGACAATTTATCTCTGTATATTCAAGACCTTTTGTGACCACATGCCTCCTTCTCTCTTGGCTTATGTTCTCTTATTTTCCCAAGTGCCTCCTAAACTTCATTCAAACTGAGACTGAAGTCATCTACAGTTGCGCAGGGATATTCCCTTTTCCTGGAAGGTCTTTATTCTCAACCCCATCCACCTGACTAATTCATGAACAGCCTCCCAGGTCCAGCTAAAGCATCACTTTGTTGGGAAGCATTTGCTGGCATCCAAACAAACAATTACAATAAAATGTGATAAATGTTTTGATAAGGGAAGTTCAATGTGTAATGGAAGTAGGGAGGAGGGGAATTTAACCCATACTTAGCTGGCAAGCAGGGCTTAGAGAATGTGACTTCTAAGATCTGCAGAATGATAGGAGCGAGTTAAGCACAGGTGCTGGGGCAGGGTGCTCCATCAGAGGGAAGCACAAGAGCAAAAGCCTTCCTGCTAGAGGTAAAGCCTAATTTAAGGAATTTGACCTCCATCCTGAAGGTCACTCATTAAATAGGGAGTGTAGAGAATTGGTTAGAATTGGTGATGCTGAAGCTGACAAAGCAATGTGGACACTGTTTTTATAACCCAGATGAAAGTTCATGCCACTCAAGTTAAGAGACTGGGAATAGTAATGGAAGTAAATAAATTTTAGAGGATTTGGCATAAATTTTCCTCAAAAAAAGAAATGAAGGAAGGAAGGAAGAGAAAGAAAAAGAAAGGAAAGGAAAGGAAGGAAGGAAGGAAAGAAGGAAGGAAGGAAAGAAGGAAGGAAGGAAAGAAGGAAGGAAGGAAGGAAAGAAGGAAGGAATATCAGGATAAAAATGTTTGCTCTATGCTTCTTTCCTTTCTCCTTTGCTTAGATAGAACAAACAGCTCCTACTTTCCAAGAGGCCACCAAATCTCCAATATTTTCCATTGACTGCTTCTTTTGTCAGCATGTATTAGAATTTCTTTGATTATTTCTTCGTGAACAAAAGGCATTTAAAGCCAACCCAGAAGCAAAGATACGACATTCTGGAATAGTACTCTTGTTATTAATGTTTTTGCATTTCATCGAAAAAGGCAAAGATCATTGCCAGATGCCTCCCACCATCTGCCTTTACTTAGCATTACCTTTCTCTTTCTTTTCTCCTTTCCTTCAAGAGCATATACTAGTGAAAGTAGGAAAAATGAGAGGAGATATTAGGAGTAATATTCAAGTTTGAGATCTATTTAGAAGTCTATTAGGGATTATTCAAAGCCTTGCCACACTTGGGAGTAATCCAGTTTAAGATAGTTTCAGGGCTTAGAAGACAACCGAGGCCCTGGAATTAAACAGACTTTCCTGAAGAGACGTAGGCACATCTCCTCTGAAGAGTATGTGTCCCCCACTGATACTATAACCTTTCCTTCTTCTCTCACCACTACACAAGCAGTGCTAAGAGGCCTTTCCCTGCTCTACTCCTTGGTTTCCTGTCCAGCCAGTGATTTTACCTGGTAACTCTAACCACCATACCTTGAATTTCCTCCAACCTATTTTATTATGATGAAAGAAGTAAAAATAGGTTGTTCATAAATTCAAATAATTTTTATTTGAGGTATATTTTTAAATTAAATTTTGCTTCATAAAAATTTTAATTACATTTACATTTTCAGAAAGAAAATTTTCTTAAATATCTTAATTTATATACCTATTTCTACTATTCCTCTGTTTTGTTTTAAATATACAATAGAATATTACTCAGCCATAAAAAGAAACGAAATTGAGTTAATTGTAGTGAGGTGGATGGATCTAGAGTCTGTCATACAGAGTGAAGTAAGTCAGAAAGAGAAAAACAAATATCATATGCTAACACATATACATGGAATAAAAAAAAAAGGGTTCTGAAAAACCTAAGGGCAGGACAGGAATAAAAATGCAGATGTAGAGAATGGAGTTGAGGACGCAAGGAGGGGTGAGGGTAAGCAGGGACGAAGTGAGAGAGTGGCATGGACATATATACACTACCAAATGTAAAATGGATAGCTAGTGGGAAGCAGCCACAAAGCACAGGGAGATCAGCTCGGTGCTTTGTGACCACCTGGAGGGGTGGGATAGGGAGGGTGGGAAGGAGACACAAGAGGGAGGAGATATGGGGATATATGTATATGTATAGCTGATTCACTTTGTTATAAAGCAGAAACTAACACACCATTGTAAAACTACTATACTCCAATAAAGATGTTTAAAAAAAAAAAGGTAATCTCTTCAACAAACAACACTGGAATAACAGATCATTCACAGGCAAAAAAATGAATCTAGACACAGACCTTACACCCTTCACAAAAATTAACTCAAAGTTGTTTACAGACTTAAATGTAAAATGCAAAATTATAAAACTTTTAGAAGATAACATAGGAGAAAACCCAGATGACCTTGGGTATGGTGATGCCTTTTTGGATACAACATCAAAGACACAGTCCATGAAAAAGAAGAATTGATAAGCTGGACTTCATTAAAAGTAAAAACTTCTACTCTGCCAAAGATAATATCAAGAGAATTAGAAGATAAGTACAGAGTGGGAGAAAATATTTGCAAAAGACATATCTGATAAAGGACTGTTATCCAAAATATACAAAGAACTTTTAAAATGCAACGGTTAGAAAACAAACAACCCTATTTAAAAATGAGCCAAAGACCTTAACAGCTACCTCACTGAAGAAAATATACAGATGTCTAATAAGAATATGAAGAGATGCTCTACATAATATGGCACCAGGAAAATGTAAATTAAAATAACAATGAGATATCACTACACACTTATTAAGGCCAAAATCTGTAATACTGACCACACCAAATGCTAATGAGGATGTGGAACAACAGGAACTCTCATTCATTGCTGGTGGAAATGCAAAATGGTACAGCCACTTTGGAAGACAGTTTGGCAGTTTCTTACAAAACAACACTTACTCTTAGCATATGATTGAGCAATTGCCCTCCTTGATATTACCCAAAAGAGCTGAAAATTTATGTTCACACAAAAACCTGCACACAGATATTATAGCAGCTTTACTAATAATTGCCAAAACTTGGAAGCAACCAAGATATCTTTCAGCAGATGAATAAATAAACCAAGGTACATCCACACAATGGAATATTACTCAGTGCTGAAAAGAAATGAGCTATCAAGCCATGAAAAGACATGGAGAAAATTTAAATTCATATCATTAAGTGAAAGAACCAATCTGAAAAGGTACATAATACTGTATGATTCAAACTATATGACATTCTGGAAAAGGCAAAACTATGGAGACAATAAAAAGATCAATGGTTGCCAAGGGCAGAGGGGGAGAGAGAAGAGAAGAAAAGCAGAGCATAGAAAAATTTTAGGGCAGTGAAAATACTCTGTAAGATAGTTTAATGATGGACATATGTAATTATACAATTGTCCAATATCCCATAGAATGTACAACACCAAGAGTGAACTCTAAGGTAAACTATGGACTTTGAGCGATTATGATGCATTAATGTAGGTTCATCCTTGGTAAAAAATAAACCATTCGGGTGAGTGATGTTAATAATGGGGGAGGCTGGGCATGCATGGTGGCAGGGGGTATATGAGAAAGCTCTGTACCTCCCTTTCAGATTTGTTGTAAACCCAGAACTTCCCTAAAAAAATAAAGTAAAACAAAAATAGAAGAAAAAGAAAACAGTGTAAAAGATTTTTATGACTTTCTAAAACATTTGACATATTTTGAACACCAGGTGGCAGTAGATATAGCATTTATCAAAATGAATGCGTGAGGAGGAAACAGTTTGTGTATGCAAATTAATAGTATATAGAGAATGTCCACTGTATGCAGTGTGCTAGAATTTGACTGAGGTACCTCCGAAGGAATGAGTCATAATCCAGTGCTGTAAGGATAACTTCACATTTGAGTCTATCGCTTTTATTCAATTAATTCTCATTTGATTATTTCTCTTAACTTGTAACAATAGACACTAATTAGCCATTTTGATAACATCTCCCACGAGTGGCCATCATAGAGAAAATATGAATACTGAATACATGCTGCTTACAAACAACAATTCCCCAGTAGGTAACATGTTTCAATGAAAGAATATTCGATTTAAATTTGACTTAGAAAAACTACACATATTCATTTAAAAGAAACAAATCTAAAAGGTTAGCAAAGAAAGGATCTTAAAAATAATTTAGTACAAACCTTCCTATTTAGAGAGGAGAAAAGTGAAATACACAGAGATTAGGAGACTTGTGCAATGAACGACACAGTCAAAATTGGTAGGTCAGGAAATGGCTTCTGTATTCTCTCCACTGTAATACAATGCAATTGAACTTCTCTGACTTGTTTGATTTCAGTAAACATGTTTATTTGTAAATAAATGAACTACTGAGAGATTTATTTTATGTTTATATTGTTCTTCTACGTTACAATTACTTTATTTCCAATTCATAATTATAATGTAGCCTGGCCAATTTTTCTTAATTGTAATTGTATGTTTCTTAATGTATATACTGTCTTTATAAGACATAGAATAGCCATTTCCCTGTGGGATTAGTATCTCTTGGTGCTTAAGCACAGACTCCAGAGCCTGATTACCTAGGCTGACACCTTGGCCCTTCCACATATTAGCTGGGTGAGCTTGGGAAAGTTAATTAACCTCTTACATTTAAATGTTCTTACCTGCAAAAATGGGGATGATAATACTACTTACTTCCAAGAGTTGTTGTATGGATTAAATGGGTTAAACAAGTAGAGTTTTAAAAACAATGTCTACTACATATTGAAAAGTAAACAAGTGTTATTAATCTCACTGGCAAGAACAAAAATAATTTGAAGTGTGAAACCTAACTACTTTCGTGAATTCTTTATAAAAATATACTGACCATTTTAAAAAACATAGTATTATTTACCATTCAGTCTATCTTCACTACATTTCACATAATGATGCACTCCCGAAATATTTTTGGAATAGGTAGCTATTTTAGACATTGCTTAAACAGGATTCAAATTTAAAATTTACCATATCCTGGCCATCATAACACAAATACATTCGGTTTTAAAGAAAATCTGGTTTCCATTTTCTTTTTTTTTTTTTGATCTTTCCTTACTGCTAGAAAATTTGAGTCTATTTACTGAATTGCTTAAAACACAACAAAGTAAACCTTTTTGCTAATTGTCAAAACTCCCCACTACAAAGATAATCTGATCATTTGAAAATCTGTGATTTCAAAGATAAACCTTAACTAATTAGTATTTATATGATAAAAAGTTGCAGTGTGGGAATCTTTAAACAACAAAATTAGTGCTTAGAACATGGGGTCTATAAATAGCAAACAAGTCCCTACAAATGTATCTCAGACCCTTTGAACGCTGGGCTCCTGGAGACCTCCCCAGGCTGACCCCTCTCTTAGGTCTTTCTTTTTTTTTTTAATTTTTTTTATTTTTTTAATTTTTTTTTAACTTTATTTAGGTCTTTCTAAATCACTCAGAACTTCTGATCCACGAACTGGGAACATTCATTCCATTGTTTCTTCTTTCTCAAATACACCATCCCATCTTTGCTTTAACATCTCTTACTCTGGCAAAATTCAGTTATTACCACATCCTAGACTACACATTCGAATTTGCCAACAGTCTACTTCTGACAACAATCAAAACAACCACCAAAAAAATGCCTATATAAACTCCAGTTACATAAACTCCATTTAATGTTGCATAATGGAAGTTTCAGTTTAGTAAAGATACCGGAGGTAATGCATTTAAATAGCTGTTACCGCCTTTAAAGAAGCAGCTTGGGAAGTTACATCTTGATTTCACTAATGATA
The DNA here is from genome assembly GCF_949752795.1 of Hyperoodon ampullatus. Classification (NCBI taxonomy): domain Eukaryota; kingdom Metazoa; phylum Chordata; class Mammalia; order Artiodactyla; family Ziphiidae; genus Hyperoodon; species Hyperoodon ampullatus. The sequence goes on along the minus strand of NC_136921.1, from coordinate 81,907,490 downwards.
ATTGCTGAAATATTTTTAAATTTTTCTTTTGGAACTATCTTCAAGGCATGTTTTGTATATCTTTAATGGACAAAAATGTCTAAACCTTGAGAGTGAACTTAATAAATATAAATATTAATATAATATGTTAGGTAAATCCAATATATTAAAATACTTATTGTGAAGTTAAATATGGTCACAACTTTGAATTATTATAATGGCAAAAATTATGCATTACTATTTTATTGTTTCAAATAATATTATATTTGTTTACACAGACAAATAAAAGTCTGGAAAGACAGTGGTCAACCTGTTAAATAAAACAGTCCGTACATGAAATTCAGGATTACAGGAGTCATTAGTTTTCTATTTTGTGTATACATATATATTCTTTAAATATTCTTCCAAGTGAGTATTACTTTTAAATACCATGGATTTTCAATTTCTTATATTGTATTTTTCACAACTAGAAGTTCAGTTTTGGGTTTTTTGTTTGTTTGTTTGTTTTTGTGTGTGTTTTTTGCGGTACGCGGGCCTCTCACTGCCGCGGCCTCTCCCGTTGCGGAGCGCAGGCTCCGGACGCGCAGGCTCAGCGGCCATGGCTCACGGGCCCAGCCGCTCCGCGGCACGAACCTGCGTCCGCTGCATCGGCAGGCGGACTCTCAACCACTGCGCCACCAGGGAAGCCCTGGGGGTTTTTATATCTTCTATTTCCCTCTCTTCATCGTGCTCAGATTTTTCTCTACTGTCTTGGGCATTCAAAGCACACATAATATGCAATCTAATGTCCTAATCTGTTAATTCCACCATCTTTGCCATTTCTGGGTCTGTTCCCAGAAATGACTTTTAATCGACTTGTCTGCTGGCTATAGTTCATATTTTCCTTCTTCTTTGCAAGTGTGGTAATTTTTTTTAAAATGGATGCCAATCAGTGATAATTTTATGTTGTCAGGTCCTTCAGAAATGTTGAATTTTATTCTGGTTAGCTTTTAAGCAAGTTGAAACCGGTTGGATTCTTTTGTCTTGCTTTTAAGCTTTGTTGCTGTAAATCCAGAGCAACTTTAAAGTTAATTTAGCCCCATTACTAAGACAATATCTTTTAAGGATTCTACCAATATCTCACATGTGACGAGATCTTTCCACTTTGGCTGGGGGGAATACAATTTCTAGTCCTGCGTGAGGTCCAGGAATTTTTTTTTTTTTTTTTTTTGCAGTACGTGGGCCTCTCACTGTTGTGGCCTCTCCCGTTGCGGAGCACAGGCTCCGGACGCGCAGGCTCAGCGGCCATGGCTCACGGGCCCAGCCGCTCCAGGGCATGTGGGATCCTCCCGGACCGGGGCACGAACCAGTGTTCCCTGCATCGGCAGGCGGACTTTCAACCACTGCGCCACCAGGGAAGCCCCAATCCAGGAATTTTTTGACATGCTGCTTGCCATTAGTTCTTTCCCTGGCCTTAGGTATGTCTGTTCTCACACAATGGCACATCAGGATCAATCAAAAAAGGTGAGGGTCTCCTCTGCAGGTCCCTGGCATACTCTCTATGCAGCTCCCTTCTCTCTGGTTCTCTAGCCCACAGATTCCAGCTGCCTCAGCCTCTTAAACTCTAGTTTCTGTCTTCTCAACTCAGGGAGGTTGTGGAGCTCTTTTGAGGTTTTCCTCTTTCTTTGCTTCAGTCTGAAAACCAATTTTATGTAGTAAGCTGGGATGATCACAAACTCACCTTGTTTATTTCCTTTCTCTCAGGGTTCACAGTTTTGCATATCATGTTGCCCCAATGTCTAAAAGCAAAGGTTTCATATATTGTGTAACCTTGTCTAGTTTAAGGCTTCTGCAAGAAGGAGACTTGAATAACAGTGGTTTTGATCAAGAACCATTCCAAAGAAAGCACATCATCAACAAAAGTGTTGCTCTGGTAAAGGACCCATCAGTGGGCTGTTTGACCTTGTGAGAGGAATTCTTCATGAATAATTGATCAATCAATATATTTACTGAGCATCTACTACATGCAAAACAAAAATATTTTTCTTTACATGAGTTTACTGGCACAAAGGCCAAGACCATGTCAAATTAGATCAGCAAACACTCTGATGTTGATACATTTTTAGGAAACTGCTTTTCTTCTGTTGTTTCATTATGCATAATTTGTCCAACTTATCACTTCAGCTTATGTCTGATAATCTTCCTTGTTTATTGCACCATGTTTTAATTATAGTTCTAGTTCTTTTAAATCCTACTTTGAAACTCTACTTTTCTTTTTTTTTTAAATTAATTAATTAATTTTTGGCTGTGTTGGGTCTGTTGCTGCACGCGGGCTTTCTCTAGTTGCGGGGAGCAGGGGCTGCTCTTCGTTGTGGTGCACAGGCTTCTCATGGCGGTGGCTTCTCTTGTTGTGGAGCATGGGCTGTAGGGCGCGCAGGCTTCAGTAGTTGTGGCACACGGGCTCAGTAGTTGTGGCTCGCGGGCTCAGTAGTTGTGGCTCGCGGGCTCTAGAGCACAGGCCCAGTAGTTGTGATTCACGGGCTTAGTTGTTCTGCGGCATGTGGGATCTTCCTGGACCAGGGCTCGAACCCCTATCCCCCACATTGGCAGGTGGATTCTTAACCACTGCACCACCAGGGAAGTCCCTGAACCCTACTTTTAAAAAAATATTTATTTATTTATTTGGTTGTACCAGGTCTTAGTTGTGGCAGGTGGGTTCCTTAGTTGTGGCTCACAGGCTCCTTAGTTACAGCTCCAGGGCTCCTTAGTTGCAGCACATGGGCTCCTTAGTAGTGGCATGCGGACTCTTAGTTGTGGCATACATGTGGGAGCTAGTTCCCTGACCAGGGATCGGACCCAGGACCCCTGCATTGGGAGCATGGAGTCTTATCCACTGTGCCACCAGGGAAGTCCTGAAACCTACATTTTAGCTATGTATACACAAAAAATCATAGCTCTATTCTTCCATTTTCACAACAGTGTAATTGTTTTTCCTCAAATTAGAATATTGCCATGTAGCAGATGTTAGAAGATAAGTATATATTTCTAATCCTATTTAATGAGAAAAACTCTGCCAGTACTGTACTGCTTAGTTTATTGTCTCATATTACTGCCTATCTACCTCTTTTCCAGAAACTTCTGTAGTTTTGAAAATTGGAGTGGCAATTGTGGAAAAGATAGATGTGTGGGTTTCCATGTTACTACCAAGTAAAACAAAATTCTTCATTCTTGTTCTGGTTTTGAAGTATAATATTAGTCAATTTCAAAGTATAAACATCCCTACTTTTTTCTACCCAAATTATAGAATATCAGTTGTGAATAGTCCAAGAATTTATTGGTTCTTGGCTGGCTCAATTGGGTTCTTCTCTGCCTCCCATAATTCAAGCCTACCCTTTAACCTTCTCAATGGCACTATCTACTTATGTCTACATGTGACACCATCACTTAGTGTTTGGTGATTTCTTAGGGGTATTTAGTGTAATATTCAATAGGAGACTCAGATAGTCTTTTTCTGAATTTAAAAGGAGACAAAAAATCCCAGCACTGCCAAAAGAGCAATAAAAACACAGACAGCATAGACTAAAGGCAACAGATTACAAATTCTTGCAAGACAGAAAATGGTACATAAACTAAATAGATGGATGGTAACTAAATAGTTGGGAGATGAAAGAGAATTAGAAAAATAATGAATAACATACACCATGCTTTGCCAATGAATTCACAGGTAAAATCCCACCAGGGACCCCTCAGACAGAACAAGGAGGTTTTATTTTTGAAGACCCCTAATAAGAACCTAGGTATATTGAACAGATTTTTAGAGTGGCAAAGCATGGTGTATATTATTTATTGTTTTCTTAGTGGCAGGGGGAAAGAGATACCAAATCCCTTTCCTACCACACAGGTGGGAAAAAATTTTGGTCATTAAGAAAACCTGCTACACTTCATCAAACCAATGGATCACCCAGCCTAGTATCTCATCACTATCCCAAGTGAAGTTTTCTGGGTAGTCCTACATGATATTAACCACCAAAAGTGACTCTAATTTCCTATAATTCCATATGGTGCCATCATTTGTCAATTCATCCTGACTCTATTTTTGTCTTCATTTTTCAACATCTCTAGGAATAACAAATCCAATAAACTCACTCTATACTGTATTTTATAATATGGTACTTTGGTTTATTCTTGATTGCTTCTTTAAAGCTTTGAGTATTTTGGAATTTTATCAAATCTGTGTTAATCATATTAATAAATTTTATAATTTCAGAGGCATTGAACATTTTTTCTTTGTCTTTATCAGCTAGAACTTTATTGTTCTAATTTATCTTCTTAAGGAAAAAATAACATGGATTTGAAATTCTGTGGGTTCTAATTATTCTGAACGTCATATGGATTATTCCCTAATGAAATGGAGATTAGATGTCAGAGAGCTGTAAGAGAAAATGTTGATTGAGCTCATCTTACATCAAAGTGACTGTGCATCAGACAATTTAGTTGAAGGGATACTCCACTTCAGGGTGGTAAGAAAAGACAGTGGCTTTACTGCATCTAATAAAAAAGGCTGTCTCTCCTAGTACAGTTAATTCTTCTTCCTATGTCTGCAAACAATGAAGGAAGAGAAAGTGACTTGGCCATGACATGGTATTGAGAATTAGGCCCCAGTGACCCAGTTCACTCTTCAGTGGAAAGCCTCAGAAACTGACAGTTTCCTTCCTTCAATAGCACATCTTACAAATCAAGAATGTAAGGTCCAAAGCCCCAGGGCAAATCTCAGGAGCTCAGTAAGTGGCCCAGAAAGGTAAACCCTGGGACCTGGAATCCTGTGTGTTTACCACTAACTATCATTTCCATAATAGGAGTGGAAGCAAATTACACTACAGCTGCAAATGCCCATCATTCATATTTATACAGCTAAGTGATCTGTCCATTTTATAAGGCCGGGATCCGGAAATCTACCCTGCCTCAACGTCTTAATCCTTCGATTTTTCCCCTTGGTGGAAACTTCCTGTTTCTCTTTGAGAAAGATAATTCTATCCTGTTTTCATCGCTTTCCTCCCTGCAGGCTGCTGTAGAAAACAAGCGCGCGCGCACACACATCGCACAAAATGATTTATAAAGATTTCTTTTCACAGTCGCTCCTACCCAGCTCTGAAAGTCAGAACCTATATGACTGATGGTGTAACCAGATGAGCGGGTCCCAGATCCGGGAAGGCAGGTCCCCTCTGCCCCAGGTCCCCCTCTCCACCCACGGCGAGTTGGGCTTCTCTCTCCGCCTTTGAAAGAAAATGCATTCTTTGCTTCCCTGGAAGACTTGGCAACCCGATCGATCTATCATAAAAAAAGAAAAGAAAAATCGCAGCCTAGAGACAGGTCTTGCGCGCCACCAACCCAGCCTCCGTGGGCAAAGTCCCAGGGAAGGAACCGATTCCCAGTATTGAATCCTCGGAGCCCAGGGCCCAGGAGGCAATGGCTGGGCCTTTGCCATCGGTCCCCACCTCCTCTGCCCGTAGTTCTCTCCAGCTCCCCGTCAAGCCGCAGTAAGTGACTTCTCGGAAATCTCAGGAGATTCTGCTGAGCAGGAAGGGAGGAAGGGGTGATGGGGGCGGAGTGAGGTAAGGGAAGGGCTCTTCTGGCTCCTGGACACACACACGCACACACACACGCGCGCGCGCGCGCCCCACCCAATGGGGTAGGTGAGGGTGCGCGGTCTTGCCCTCCCCTCCTCGGCCTTCTACTAGCGCACAGTAGAGAGACTGCAGCATCTCCAATACCTCGCCGGCTGGGTCACCGCCCCGCGCCCCCTGCGGGAGTGGAGGGCGGCGGGGAGCTAGGGTGGGGAAAGGGCGGGGAACGAGGAGGGGCCGGAGAACCGGGGCGGGGCCGCTGCTTCCCTGGGCGCGCCCCGGAAGGAGGGGCGCAGTCTCCGGGCTGGCCCTCGCCCGCACTGCTGTGTCGGGTGTCTGGTTTCCAATTCCGCGGGCTCGGCCGGCTGGGGCTGGGTGCCAGCGGCGGGTAGTGGCAGGCACCCCCTGAGCAACAGGAGCCCAGAGAAAGAGGGAGCGGCAGCGGCAGCGGAGAGGACGCCGCGGGAGAGAGGCCGGGAGCGAGGAAGGGTCCCTGAAGCCCGCCCCCTACCCGGCGCCAGACTCTGCGTGCGCACTGGGTGAGCATGGTCGGCGGGCAAGGTTGCAAGTAAGTGCCTTTTCTCTTGCTCCTCCGGTATGGCGGGGAGGGAAGCCGCCAGTCTCTCGCCAGTGCTCGCCTCGACCGCCACACCCACCTGTGCCTGATTTCACATCTCTCGGGTTTTGGCCGCCCGGTGTTAACGCCACCTGGAAAGTAGAGAGGGGAGAAGTTAGGCGAGGAGGTGCCCGCGACTGGACAAAGAGGAGCTGGAAAGGCAGCCGGTCCTTTGCCAGTTTTGACGGTGTGGATTTCAGGTTCTGAAAATGTGGAAAGGCAAGGCAGCTAGCTGTACCTCATGGTTTACTATTATTTCTTTCTGTCTACGCTAGCTGAGTCGTTGGATGGATTTCGGTTCCAGGGGTAGGTCGTATTCTTTACGAGCAAAAAGCATGTGTTCTTTTTCCCATCTGCAAAGGTGAGCGTGCAGAACCAACAGAGCTGACACTACCTGTGGAGACGGCGAGGATGCGCCGGACCCCTTCGGAGCACACAAACACAAATGATTGACGGGACTGCTTAGCCCCATTTCTCGACGCAGTTTTTTTTTTTTTTTTTTCCCAAACGAATGTGCATTTTATAGTGAAATTCAGATGAGATTCAGAATCATTTTAACTTTTTATCGACTTCAGCTGAAACCGTCATTTAGTTTTAGAAGAAAATAGTTGTTTTCGTCACTTCTATTAAAGACAAAATATTAAAGCGAGATTAACATACTAGAAACTTCAGTGCCAACTTTTGTGATTACAGCAAACATATTTCTCATTATTTTAGTGTTTTTTATTACAGTTGCAACATTCAAAATAATTTATATCTCCTCTGAAGCTAAGAGCAATTTTTATGTGAGAGAAGCTTAGGGGAGGTTTTAAAAAGCTCACTTCAATAAGATAAAGACCAAAAAAACATAGGCTTTTAAAAGAATGATGGATTTTCAGTTGTTGAGTGTGAAGTCAATGCTAGAAGGTTCAGGTTTTTTTCAGAAACACAATGTTCTTTTCTATTTCTCCTGCTTCTCTATGGGCAGGAGAAAGGTATTGTCTTTCTTTGGTAATTTAAAATATATATTCATGATTTTTGCTTTAATGTCAATAAAACCTATCTATATATAATACGCAAATCAGGTCCAATTATTAAACAGTCCATTTTATTGAAAAGTCTTTAACTTATTTTTCCATCATTGAAAACAATTTAAACTAGAATTCACTTTTTTAGAAACTATGTTAAGTAGGATCTTTAACAAATTTATTAATTATTTGAAAGCTAGCCTTATCTGAGCCCTACGTGTGGAATGATCATGATTGCTAGAACAGCTTATTTACAACAAAATGCTAGACAAAATATGGCATTTGATATAATGAAGGATGTGCCCTGTATCAGGCAACCGACAGTAGTTTTGCTTAAGGTACGTTTTTGTATTTTGTAGATGTTTAAAGTACCTCTTTATTTAGAGGTCCCCTTTTGAATGTGAACCATTGTGCAATCATGGGACACCATGACATATTCTTATAAAAGCCGGGTATATGGTTTGCCATGATTCCTATGGTGCAGGGCAGGGCTTACAGGGTACCTGATGCTTCTATGGAAGAAAGATGAGTCAGGTCTGGCTCTCTGCCAAGAGCATCCTCCTGCCTCTGTGACTCTTAGGACCAGGAGATAATCATGGGAGCCCTGCTGTGGTAGTGCTTCTGTGATTTTGCTACCTGTTGCTGAGGAGACTTTTGGCAGCAAAGAAAAAGTAAGAAATTCAGAGGTGGAATCATTGGGGTCCTATTCACGTTATTTAATGTGACCAACCAACTTTCTCTGTGGCAAGGAAAAAGAATAGAATCTTGCATTTTTCATGAATAATAAAAATTAATATTTACCTAATGTCTATTCCTGTTAGATATGTGAAAGAGTGTGAAGTACTGGGAAGAATTATATGTTATTTTTCTAACCCTGTAAAGGAACTTAAATTTATTAATATGAATGGGTCATTCTTAACGTCATAGTTGTACTAATTTATGATTTTCCCTAAAACTCTTGTCTCAGATCCTTTTCCCCAGTCTTTGTCATCTGGATTAATGGTTCCACCATCCACCAAGTGCTGATTGCTTTCTGTTCCTCATCATGGCATTTTATCCCTAATCAGTCCATATTTAGATCTCTCAATCTTATCTCCCAAACGCATCTCTATTCAATTATATTTCTCAGCTGTACCTCTTCCACTCTGTTTTCTATATCTACCCTGCCGCCAAATTAGTGGCATCATCATAATTTTCCTGGATTCCTGCTACAGCCTTCACATTAACCTACCTCCATAGTTCGCTCCCTTGTGATTCACTCTCCATACAAAGCAATGCCATTATGCCTCTCCTTAAGAACATTCAGTGGCTCATAACTACATAGAAAAAAGGAATAAATGCAGAAACACAAAACAATTAATAACAAATTCCTTCTGATAGCCTACAGCTCACTCTCTGATCTGGCCCTCCGCTACAATCTCCCTGAGCGCATCTCCCACTCATTTATATGCTCCAGCCACCCTGGTTTATTTATTTATTTATTTGTTTATTTATTTATTTATTTATTTTTATTTATTTATGGCTGTTTTGGGTCTTCATTGCAGTGCATGGGCTTCTCATTGCAGGGGCTTCTCTTGCTGCAGAGCACGGGCTCTAGGCACGCAGGCTTCAGTAGTTGTGGCACATGGGCTCAGTAGTTGCGGCTCGTGGGCTCTAGAGCGCAGGCTTGGTAGTTGTGGTGCACAGGCTTAGTTGCTGTGCGGCATGTGGGATCTTCCAGGACCAGGGCTCGAACCCGTGTCCTCTGCATTGGCAGGCGGAGTTTTAACCACTGTGCTACCCGGGAAGTCCCCACCCTGGTCTTTTAGTACCTGAAACACATGAAACAATTTCACTCCCTAAGGCCTTTTCAAGTGTTCCCAGTGCCTGGACTATTCCTTCCTCTCTTTAAATGCCTAGCTCCTTTGCAACTTTAAACTTCAGCTCAAAGGTCTCTGCCTCACAGAGATCATTCTTGATCACCTTGTCAAAAGTAAGCTGTTATCTGTTAGTTTCTGTCTTACTTCCTTGTTTTTTTCCTCCATCGTGCTTATTACAGCATGTGGGTATTTTGTGGATTTGTGGATTTTGTGGATTTGTGTATTGAGTGCTCCAAATGAATGGGCACCATGTCTTTACTCTTGACCCCGCTTCCGTAACAGTACCTACAGTGAAGCAGTAGGGGTTTCCTAGATATTTATGTAAATAATAAAGTACAAAGATAAGACTTATTTCACCATAGAGTGCACTAACCCTGCAAACTTACGCATTTTAGGATTCAATTTCTTTTTTATTTGTTGAGCATTGGGTATATTTACACTCAGTACTATGATTGTGAAGAGGTAAAATTAAAATATCCTGAGATGTATTCCCATCTCTCAGCAGTGTAGGCATTAAGGTATTCAAAGGGAAGTAGACTATAACACACCCTTAGAAAGGCAGTGACCACAACTGGATTAAAATGTATTTTGAAGAAACATTGGAGTGCATAAGCCAATGACTTTATGACTTTAGTGTGAGTGATTCCTAACATACAATGATGACCTTATTAGGTTTAAATCTGTATGTTTTACCAAAATTTGAGGGTCGCTTAGTAATCACTAAATTTAAAATCTTGTTTTGTAATAAATATGGCCATTTGAGTAGGCTCATTTGATGGAAGTATGGTCAAATGAGGCTGAGTCCATAGATCGGGTGCCAACATGATCCAAATTGGTGTTTACTCCAGACTCAAGGGGCAAATTATCTCACAAATGCAAAGGGTTCACTAGGGGAGGCTCAGAGAGACACTGTGGACTAATACAGGAAAATCCATCACTATTATTGGGGAAGGGGAGTGGGCTTCAAAATTCACGCTGGTGAATGATAGCATCATACTTATACTAGAATGTATACACACACACACACTCTTTTTTTAAAATTTAATTTTATTTATTTTTTTATACAGCAGGTTCTTATTAGTCATCCACTTTATACACATCAGTGTATACATGTCAATCCCAAACTCCCAATTCATCACACACACACACACACACCCCACCGCTTTCCCCCCTTGGTGTCCATACGTTTGTTCTCTACATCTGTGTCTCAACTTCTGCCCTGCAAACCAGTTCATCTGTACCATTTTTCTAGCTACCACATATATGCGTTAATATATGATATTTGTTTTTCTCTTTCTGACTTACTTCACTCTGCATGACAGTCTCTAGATCCATCCACATCTCTACAAATGACCCAATTTCGTTCCTTTTTATGACTGAGTAATATTCTATTGTATATATGTACCACATCTTCTTTATCCATTGGTCTGTCGATGGGCATTTAGGTTGCTTCCATGACCTGGCTATTGTAAATAGTGCTGCAATGAACATTGGGGTGCATGTGTCTTTTTGAATTATGGTTTTCTCTGGGTATATGCCCAGTAGTGGGATTGCTGGGTCATATGGTAATTCTATTTTTAGTTTTTTAAGGAACTTCCAGACTGTTCTCCATAGTGGCTGTATCAATTTACATTCCCACAAACAGTGCAAGAGGGTTCCCTTTTCTCCACACCCTCTCCAGCATTTGTAGATTTTCTGATGATGCCCATTCTAACTGGTGTGAGGTGATACCTCATGGTAGTTTTGATTTGCATTTCTCTAATAATTAATGATGTTGAGCAGCTTTTCATGTGCTTCTTGGCCATCTGTATGTCTTCTTTGGAGAAATGTCTATTTAATTCTGCCCACTTTTGGATTGGGTTGTTTGTTTCTTTAATATTGAGCTGCATGAGCTGTTTATATATTTTGGAGATTAATCCTTTGTCCATTGATTCGTTTGAAAATATTTTCTCTCATTCTGAGGGTTGTCTTTTCATCTTCTTTATGGTTTCCTTTGCTGTTCAAAAGCTTTTAAGTTTCATTAGGTCCCATTTTTTTTTCTTTTTATTTCCATTTCTGTAGGAGGTGGATCAAAAAATATCTTGCTGTGATTTATGTCATAGAGTGTTCTACCTATGTTTTCCTCTAGGAGTTTTATAGTGTCCAGCCTTACGTTTAGGTCTCCAATCCATTTTGAGTTTATTTTTGTGTATGGTGTTATGGAGTGTTCTAATTTCATTCTTTTACATGTAGCTCTCCAGTTTTCCAAGCACCACTTATTGAAGAGACTATCTTTTCTCCATTGTATATCCTTACCTCCTTTGTCATAGATTAGTTGACCATAGGTGCGTGGGTTTATCTCTGGGCTTTCTATCTTGTTCCGTTGATCTGTGTTTCTGTTTTTGTGCCAGTACCACATTGTCTTGATTACTGTAGCTTTGTAGTATAGTCTGAAGTCAGGGAGCCTGATTCCTCCAGCTTCAGTTTTTTCCTTCAAGACTGCTTTGGCTGTTCGGGGTCTTTCGTGTCTCCATACAAATTTTAAGATTTTTTGTTCTAGTTCCGTAAAAAATGCCATTGGTAATTTGATAGGGATTGCATTGAATCTGTAGATTGCTTTGGGTAGTATAGTCATTTTCACAATATTGATTCTTCCAATCCAAGAACATGGTATATCTCTCCATCTGTTGGTATCATCTTTAATTTCTTTCATCAGTGTCTTATAGTTTTCTGCATACAGGTCTTTGGTCTCCCTAGGTAGGTTTATTCCTAGGTATTTTATTATTTTCATTGCAGTGGTAAATGGGAGTGTTTCCTTACTTTCTCTTTCAGATTTTTCCTCATTAGTGTATAGGAATGCAAGAGATTTCTGTGCATTAATTTTGTATCCTGCAACTTTACCAAATTCATTGATTAGCTCTAGTAGTTTTCTGGTGGCATCTTTAGGATTCTCTATGTATAGTATCATGTCACCTGCAAACAGTGACAGTTTTACTTCTTCTTTTCCAATTTCTGTTCCTTTTATTTCTTTTTCTTCTCTGATTGACATGGCTAGGACTTCCAAAACTATGTTGAATAATAGTGGTGAGAGTGTACCTCCTTGTCTTGTTCCTGATCTTAGAGGAAATGCTTTCAGTTTTTCACCATTGAGAATGATGTTTGCTCTGGGTTTGTCATATATGGCCTTTATTATGTTGAGAGAAGTTCCCTCTATGCCCAGTTTCTGGAGAGTTTTTATCATAAATGGGTGTTGAATTTTGTCAAAAGCTTTTTCTGCATCTATTGAGATGATCTATGGTTTTTATTCTTCAATTTGTTAATATGGTGTACCACATTGATTGATTTGCATATATTGAAGAATCCTTGCATCCCTGGGATAAATCCCACTTGATCATGGTGTATGATCCTTTTAATGTGTTGTTGGATTCTGTTTGCCAGTATTTTGTTGAGGAGTTTTGCATCTATATTCATCAGTGATATTGGTCTGTAATTTTCTTTTTTTGTAGTATCTTTATCTGGTTTTGGTATCCTCATAGGGTGATGGTGGCCTCATAGAATGAGTTTGGGAGTGTTCCTTCCTCTGCAATTTTTTGGAAGAGTTTGAGAAGGATGGGTGTTAGCTCTTCTCTAATTGTTTGACAGAATTCACCTGGGAAGCCATCTGGTCCTGGGCTTTTGTTTGTTGGAAGATTTTAAATCACAGTTTCAATTTCATTACTTGTGATTGGTCTGTTCATATTTTCTATTTCTCCCTGGTTCAGTCTTGGAAGGTTATACCTTTCTAAGAATTTGTCCATTTCTTCCAGGTTGTGCATTTTATTGGCGTAGGTTGCTTGTAGTAGTCTCTTAGGGTGCTTTGTATTTCTGCGGTGTCTGTTGTAACTTCTCCTTTTTCATTTCTAATTTTATTTATTTGAGTCCTCTCCCTCTTTTTCTTGATGAGTCTGGCTAATGGTTTATCAATTATGTTTATCTTCTCAAAGAACCATCTTTTAGTTTTATTAATCTTTGCTCTTGTTTTCTTTGTTTCTATTTTATTTATTTCTGCTCTGATCTTTATGATTTCTTTCCTTCTGCTAACTTTGGGTTTTGTTTGTTCTACTTTCTCTAGTTTCTTTAGGTGTAAGGTTAGATTGTTTATTTGAGATTTTTCTTGTTTCTTGAGGTAGGCTTGTATAGCTATAAACTTCCCTCTTTGAACTGCTTTTGCTGCATCCCATAGGTTTTGGATCGTCGTGTTTTCATTGTCATTTGTCTCTAGTTATTTTTTGATTTCCTCTTTGAATTCTTCAGTGATTGCTTGGTTATTTAGTAACGTATTGTTTAGCCTCCATGTGTTTGTGTTTTTTACATTTTTTTCCCTGTAATTGATTTCTAATCTCATAGTGTTGTGGTCAGAAAAGATGCTTGATATGATTTCAATTTTCTTAAATTTACTGAGGCTTGATTTGTGACCCAAGATGTGATCTATCCTGGAGAATGTTCTGTGTGCACTTGAGAAGAAAGTGTAATCTGCTGTTTTGGGATGGAATGTCCTATAAATATCAATTAAATCTATCTGGTCTATTGTGTCATTTAAAGCTTGTGTTTCCTTATTAATTTTCTATTTGGATGATCTGTCCATTGGTGTAAGTGAGGTGTTAAAAAGTCCCCCACCATTATTGTGTCACTGTCGATTTCCTCTTTTATAGCTGTTAGCGAGGTGCTCCTATGTTGGGTGCATATATATTTATAATTGTTATATCTTCTTCTTGGATCGATCCCTTGCTCATTGTGTAGTGTCCTTCCTTGTCTCTTGTAACATTCTTTATTTTAAAGTCTATTTTATGTGATATGAGTATTGCTACTCCAGTTTTCTTTTGATTTCTACTTTTATGCAATATCTTTTTCCATCCCCTCACTTTTCAGTCTGTATGTGTCCCTAGGTCTGAAGTGGGTCTCTTATAGACAGCATATATATGGGTCTTGTTTTTGTATCTATTCAGCAAGCCTGTGTCTTTTGGTTGGAGCATTTAATCCATTCACGTTTAAGGTAATTATTGATATGTATTTTCCTATTACCATTTTGTTACTCGTTTTGGGTTTGTCTTGGTAGGTCCTTTTCTTCTCTTATGTTTCCCACTTAGAGAAGTTCCTTTAGCATTTGTTGTAGAGCTGGTTTGGTGGTGCTGAATCCTCTTAGCTTTTGCTTGTCTGTAAAGCTTTTGATTTCTCCATCGAATCTGAATGAGATCCTTGCTGGGTAGAGTAATCTTGGTTGTAGGTTCTCCCCTTTCATTACTTTAAGTATATCATGCCACTCCCTTCTGGCTTGTAGAGTTTCTGCTGAGAAATCAGCTGGTAAGCTTTCGAGAGTTCCCTTGTATGTTATTCGTCGTTTTTCCCTTGCTGCTTTCAATAATTTTTCTTTGTCTTTAATTTTTGCCAATTTAATTACTATGTGTCTTGGCATGTTTCTCCTTGGGTTTATCCTGTATAGGACTCTCTGTGCTTCCTGGACTTGGGTGGCTATTTCCTTTCCCATGTTAGGGAAGTTTTCGACTATAATCTCTTCAAATATTTTCTCGGGTCCTTTCTCTCTCTCTTCTCCTTCTGGGACCCCTATAATGAGAATGTTGTTGCGTTTAATGTTGTCCCAGAGGTCTCTTAGGCTGTCTTCATTTCTTTTCATTCTTTTTTTTTTATTCTCTTCTGCAGCAGTGAATTCCACCATTCTGTCTTCCAGGTCACTTATCTGTTCTTCTGCCTCAGTTATTCTGCTATTGATTCCTTCTAGTGTATTTTTCATTTCAATTATTGTATTGTTCATCTCTGTTTGTTTGTTCTTTAATTCTTCTAGGTCTTTGTTAAACATTTCTTGCATCTTCTCAGTCTTTGCCTCCATTCCTTTTCCGAGGTCCTGGATCACCTTCACTATCATTATTCTGAATTCTTTTTCTGGAAGGTTGCCGATCTCTACTTCATTTAGTTGTTTTTCTGGGGTTTTATCTTGTTCCTTCATCTGGTACATAGCCTTCTGCCTTTTCATCTTGTCTATCTTTCTATGAATGTGGTTTTTGTTCCACAGGCTGCAGGATTGTAGTTCTCCTTGCTTCTGCTGTCTGCCCTCTGGCGGATGTGGCTATCTAAGAGGCTTGTGGAAGTTTCCTGATGGGAGGGACTGGTGCTGGGAGAGCTGGCTGTTGCTCTGGTGGGCAGAGCTCAGTAAAACTTTAATCCGCTTGCCTGCTGATGGGTGGGGCTGGGTCCCCTCCCTGTTGGTTGTTTGGCTTGAGGAGACCCAACACTGGAGCCTACCCGGGCTCTTTGGTGGGACTAATGGCAGACTCTGGGAGGGCTCATGCCAAGAAGTAGTTCCCAGAACTTCTGCTGCCAGTGTCCTTGTCCTCCTGGTGAGACAGAGCCACCCCGTGCTTCTGCAGAAGACCCCCACCAACACCAGAAGGTAGGTCTGGTTCAGTCTCTATGGTGTCAGTGCTCCTTCCCCTGGGTCCCGATGTGCACACTACTTTGTGTGTGCCCTCCAAGAGTGGAGTCTCTGTTTCCCCCAGTCCTGTCGAAGTCCTGCAAACAAATCCCACTAGCCTTCAAAGTCTGATTCTCTAGGAATTTCTCCTCCCATTGCCGGACCCCCAGGTTGGGAAGCCTGACATGGGGCTCAGAACCTTCACTCCAGTGGGTAGACTTCTGTGGTATAAGTGTTCTCCAGTTTGTGGGTCACCCACCCAGCAGTTATGGGATTTGATTTTATTGTGATTGCGCCCCTCCTGCTGTTTCATTGTGACTTCTACTTTGTCTTTGGATGTGGAGTATCTTTTTTGGTGAGTTCCAACTGTCTTCCTATTGATGATTGTTCAGCAGTTAGTTGTGATTCCAGTGTTCTTGCAAGAGGGAGTGAGAGCACGTCCTTCTACACCGCCGTCTTGAACCAATCTCCTCACACACTGTTTGTATGACAATAAGTCCCCTCTTTTTTTGAGACTGTACTTAAAGATATGAAACAAATAAGTAGTTTTGCTATTACCATTTGGTTGAAAATTTAGCTTTTGGTTAAGCAGTCAGATTTGATTAATGATATTTTTATCTAGCAAGTGTCTAACCATATTTGTTTGTTTGTTTTTGGTAAAGAATTTGGCAATCATGTTTCTTCTTGAAGGACTAAACTATTTCATGAATTGTCACCAGGGATTTGGTTAAATTTTGCAATTATGGTGGCACAGCGTGGTTGTTGTAATCTGTTGGAATGCATCTGTGCACTAATTGAAGTTGGGCCTCCATTTTACACATCTCACATTAGCTAATTCATTCTCACATGGAGGTATTAGGGCTTCCTTCTTCAGAACTATGTAGGATTAGATTACTGTTTAAGATGGCAAGGTCATAATGAAATGGATAGTCTAAGATTGTATGAAAATGACTTTCATATGAGAATTTTTAGGAGAGCATTCACACATGTTGGGTAGATTACTTTTGTGGAATATGAGAGAACAGTTTTGGTGTCTTTTGCATTCTGCAAAATGAAATTTCTTCATTGAAGATTTAACTTTCTCTTCTCTGTGTAGCTAGAAGGAAGCGGCTTTAGGCAACAGGGAAAGCCATCAGTTCTTGGCAGCTAAAGGTAGAATGAAGTTTGGAGGAATGAAACCCTTGAGTGGTGAGGAAAAATGCCAGACCATGAAAGAGGGGAAGGAGGAAGGAATGCCTTGAACAGTGCCAATAAACATCATCGGCCACAGACAAATTTGAGTTGACGTTGTATATAGAATTGGATGATCTTATATCTTTTTAGCCCCACTGAGAAAATAATTCTTTCTTTTCTCTTTAAAATAACAACTATATTTTAAATGAAAAAATTCTGTCATTGCTTCTTTAATACAGGAAATTGAATACCTTTGGATTTTTAAACTGTTATAACTGGGAGCCAAAAATACCATATATTATTATTGTTAAAATATACCATGACTTTAATTGTAATTTCATTGCTGTTCATTTTATGACTTCCTTTTGTTGCGTCAGGTGTTTGAGAGACTGCCATTATTGATCACAACTTTCTTTAAAATGTCTCTTTGGATTTTTTACAAAGCTGTCTGAATCATTTATTAAAATATGATAAAACTTTAATTGCACCTATGATTGTTCACTTGGAAATTGTTCAGTCTTACAGGGAGTGAGTACACTTGCAGTATCATTAACCTACCATCTCTGCCCTGCAATGAATTCCTTTTTCTTGCCCTTTCTCTCTTATATCTCATCTTTGAAAACATTTGATCTATATACCAGTAATACAAATTTTGCCCCACAAGTAGGTCAAAGTATTAACACAAATAATGGAAAATTGAGCCTCTAAAGAAGAATTAGTAAGGTTAGATAGATGCTTTAAAATATAAGTACAAAGACATTTCTGTGTAGATGTTTAATGAAATCTTCTTTGTGTTATATGCCAAACAAAACTCCTGTGTCATCTGATTGTTTTTTAAAAATAGGGGTGATTTCACTAGATGTAATGTTTGCCAACTATATTCGTCACTCATACAATATATATCTTAGAATCTAATGTAATTAAAAATATGTCATCTTCTTCAGGGCCTGTTATTTAGAAGTTCAAAAAAGGAGTAAATAGAAATTAACAGTAGATATACAAATCCATACATCAAAATAAAATGGGAAAGTGAGAGAAATGTTATATGATAATGAAATATTCCCTTATATATTGACTTAAACTCCACTAAATGATTATTCTTTCAAGTCCAATGGACAAGTGCTTCGTTTAGGGCTTAGAGTATGGATAACTTACTAACTCTATGTACATTTTAAATAGAATAAGTAGAATATTTTATTGGTAAATTATGCTTTCACTTTCTCTGGGTGATGATATAAAGTTAACATTCCTTCTAGATAAATTTTATGGGACCAATCTTCATAGGTGATCCTTTCATGGAACAAGTATTACAAAGTTGAAGTGATGATTTCCCCACAAATGGAAATACATATATATTCTTATTACCCTGGACAAACTTGGCTCAAGGTAATTCAAGTAGGGAGAAAAGAAATGGCATCCTCAGGGGTCAACTAGGAGCAAGCTTCTTATAATCCCATGAGATCATCTGACAGACTTTCAGGAATGAATGTTTGTGGCATGGCTATGCAGAGAAACTCTTTTGAAAATTCATATTATGTCCCTCCTATAGTTCAGAATCATTGTAAAATATTGTTATAACATGTTAAAAGCACAGAGGAATAAATTTGTGTTCACATTAGGGTAGTGAAAAGTGTCTAGTTATCTCTCTTGCTGAACATGTGATCTTAGTCAAACACTTTTACTTCTCAAATGCAATTTTGTTATAAAATTGGTAGTGTCTACTTCTCAGGATTGCTGTACAAATTAGATTAAAAAATATATATCCACAGCAGCCATTTTAGTGTCTCACACATGATACGGAGGTGTTCAATTATGTTGGCTAGACATTTGGTAACAGTATATAGACAGCACAGTTTCCATTTTGTTAATATTACTGATACTAACATTAATTTAACAGCTTCATATGTGAGGGTCTCATTTATGCCGAGTAGTGCATTAAGGGATTTGCAAATGCTCCTTTTAAATCCCCACAACTGCCTTCTGAGGTGAGTAAACACTAAGGCTCAGGAGTTACCTAACCTTCACAAAGACTCACCGTGTTTACTAAACTTGAATAACATATATATTCCTTTTAATGGAAATAAAATCTTATTTATCCCAAGATTACACTTGCAAATATCCCACAGAGGTACGCCTGGTTACCAGGTATGCCACAAAAGCCTTTTTAACCCATAATGGAGCTGAAAGAATCTACATTTGCAATTAAACATAGCAAACTATGTAATTACAATACTATAGAACAAGAAAAGGAAAGGTTGAATATTGGTTAAATGTTTCCCTTGAATACTGATTCTTGGGCAGTGCATTTGTATTAAACTGAAATTGAGATTTAGGTAGAAGTTTGAAGACAGTATGATATTATGAAATGTATCTATACATTTAAAGTGTTTCTGAGGTTGTTTTAGACATTGAATAGCTTTGCTTTCTTGGTCCAGGGGTGTCCCTGTATTACTCTGACTTGACTTGGCCACAATTAGAGTATTGGTTTTTTTTGGTTTTATTATGAGAGAATCAAGACAGGAAAGGGGACTTTCCCAAGGCGGACAAAAATTGACAGAAGAGGGGTAGTGTCATTGAAAAGGGTATGTGTGTGAAATGTCTCAGGAAGGTTCATCCAGCTATGAGCTATGAAATGGAGTAGAAACAGGGAGTGGAGTTGTACCTATGAGATCCTGGGTGTTAGAGGATGGAGAAGGAGAGAAAGCAAAGTGATCTTGTGCAGGGTAAGGAAAGAAGACAGTGTTCATCTAAAGTGTTCTTATGTCCTAACCTAAAGCTCAGTACTTATTGTGACAAAGAATCAATGATTTATATCAATAACAGTGATCCTTTAACATCAATGATTCAGGGTGCTTATTCTTGAGGGTTTTAAAACATTTGGGGAAAAATAATTTATTTTACATGATACTTATAATAATTTTCTAAGGCAGATGATTTTCTTTTAATACCTGTTATCTACTTAGATACTGTTCTTTGAGTGAGATATGAAAATCATGAGAAATTGGACCCCTGAGTTCTATGATATGTCTCAGTCTGTTCTAATGGTTGTGGACTGGCAGCTTATCCACTAGACTGTTAAGGTTTTAAGGGTAGAGACCATAACTTGTTCATATTGGCACCCTTTGGTGCCATACATGCAGTCATTCTTGATACATATTTCATGAATAAATGATACATACTACATAATCAGGTGCTTGACTTTTATGAAAAATAGATTTTTCACTGAAACTGAATGCTTTCTAAAAATATAGGAGGAATAAGTTAACAAGAATTTAATATGTATGCTTCTCTTGCCTAGCTTTTTACCATTACTAGGTAAATTCATATTTCTTATTTCTTAGGGAAGGAATAGCATTCCTGCTTATTTTCTGCCCCAGTTTGGGTTCATCAATTCTAGGTGACAATGTTTAGCCTCCTTTGCATAAAAGAGCCAAAATATTTTGACATGTACTCAAGTTGATGCGTTAAAAAGGCTGAAGCCCAGGGCTTCCCTGGTGGCGCAGTGGTTGAGAGTCCGCTTGCCGATGCAGGGGACACGGGTTCATGGCCCGGTTCGGGAGGATCCCACATGCCGCGGAGCAGCTGGGCCCGTGAGCCATGGCCACTGAGCCTGCGCCTCCGGAGCCTGTGCTCCGCAACGGGAGAGGCCACAACAGTGAGAAGCCCATGTACCACAAAAAAAAAAAAAAAAAAAAGGCTGAAGACCAAATCCTTTTCTAAAGATTTGCTTAAGAGGTGGACTGGTAATCAGATAGTAAAAAAAGGTTTGAACTACAATTTCCAACTGATTTGTCTTGAGCTCATGATCAATCATTAAGTCCTATCTGGTTGGCCTCCAAAATGTGTAGGTCAGGAGTTCGAATCCAAGTTTGTATCAGTGCCATTGAGGTTTGTGGGGAGGGAGGACCTGGCAGAGATCCCAAGGGTAGTGGTAAAGAGATACTGAGTTGCTCCAGGTCTGTTCCTAGAACTCTCAGCCTCACTATTCTTGGCATTTATATGTTTTCTGAAATTAAATGGTAATTCCTTCTTTCCTTCCCTCTTCCTTTGTTCACTCCCTTCAGCAAGTATTTATTGAGTAGCTATTCAGGGCACTGCTGTAGACACTGTACATGCAGCATTGAACAAAACATAGAGGTTTCCTGCTAGTTTTGAGACAGATAATGAATAAGTAAACAAATGTTCACCTCTTCCTGACCTTGTATTATACTATACACTGTGAAGAAAAATAAAGCAGGACAGAGAAAATTGAGGGAAGGAGGCATTGTTTATTAAGGGTGGTTAGAAATGCCTTTCAGAGGTGCTATTTGAGCAGAGACTTGAAGGAGGTAAGGAAGTGAGGGAGCCAGCTATTAAGCGACAGGAACATTATTCTAGTCACAAGAAGCAGCGATTGCAATAGCCCTAAGGCATATTTGATGTGTTTACGGAACATCAAGGAGGTCAGTGTGACTGAAGTGCAGAGAGCAAGGTGGAAAGTGGTAGAAGATGGGGACCTTTTCTTAATTTGGAGAAGATTACTAAGTTTGCCTAGAGGTCTGTGTGATGTCAACATTACAATAACTGGCAGGGGACAGACTTTGGGAGGGAATGAAGTGTGCTTTCTTTAAAAACTGGATCCCATTCTGGACGTGGGTACCACACAATCCAAATATATGATTGGGAAACTCCTAATTTCCATACAAAATTAATCTTTCAGTCATTTTTTGTGATTTATATGTAAATGTTTTATGTTCTTTTCTCATCTGCAATAGATTAGATTCTTGGAAGCCATTTGAGAAAAGAAGGGCTAATATGACAGAGGTTACAATTGAGAGTGTCTTTAAATGTTTAAATTCTGGAAATTAAAACGTGGCAAGAGTACAGTAATATTTTGCATATTTTGATTAATTTTTCTATCTATTGTACAAATTATTTCTCGAGAAATAATGATACTGCATATATATAAAGGAGTCCTGCCTGGCAAAATAGATACCAGAGAAGCACATCCGAATCCCATTGAGGTTGACCCACTGTTAACTGCCATGACTTTGGTATCTTCCTGACTCTCCTCCTTACAGTTCTCAGCAAATTTTTGCAAATTAAAAAAAAATTTTTGCAGTAAAATATACGTGGCATAAAATTTACCATTTCAGCCATTGTTAAGTGTACAACTCAGGGGCATTAAGTCCATTCACATTGTTTGCGACCATCACCACCATCCGTCTCTGGAACTTTTTCATCATTCCACACTGAAACTCTGTACCCATTGGATAATAATTCCTCATGCTTTCCACTCCCCCCAGTCCCTGGTAACCACCATTCTACTTTCTTTCTTTATGAATTTGACTATTTCAGATACCTCATGTAAGTAGAAATATTCAATATTTGTCCTTTTTTTGTCTGGCTTATTTTACCTCGCATAATATTTTTAAGGCTTATTGATGTTATAGCATGTATCAGAATTTCCTTCCTTTTTAAGGCTGTATAGTAATCTATTGTATGTACATACCACATTTTATTTATCCATTCCTCCACTGATGGATGTTTGAGTTGCTTGTATGTTATGGATAATGCAGTGATGAACACCATTGTACAAATATCTCATTGAGTCCCTGCTTTTAATTCTTTTGGGTGTATGCCCACAAGTGGAGTTGCTAGATCATAAGATAATTCTATAATTAATTTTTTGAAGAACTGCCATACTCTTTTGCACAGTGGCTGCACTATTTTATATTCCCACCGGCACTGCATAATGGTTCCAATTTCTCTACACCCTCACTAACATTTATTTTCTCTCTTTTTAAATAATGGTCATCCTGCTGGGTGTGAAGTTGGCTCTCCCTGTGGTTTTGACTTGTATTTCCTAATGATTAGTGAAGTTGAATATTTTTTCATGTGCATATTGACCATTTGTATATTTTCTTTGCAGAAATGTGTATTCAAGTCCTTTGCTTATTTTAGAATAGGGCTGTTTGTTTTTGTTGTTGAGTTTAAGAGTCCTTAATATATTGTGGATATTAATCCCTTATCAGATACATGATTTGCAAATATTTTGTCTGTTCTTGGGTTGTCTTTTTACTCTCCAACAGTGTCCTTTGACACACAAAAGTTTTAATTTTTATGAAATCCAATTTTCTTTTTCTTTTGCTGCCTGTACTTTTGGTGCCATATCCAAGAAATCATTGCCAAATCCAATGTCTTAAAGGTTTTCCCCAAGTTTTCTTACTTTAGTTTTATAGTCTTAGCTCTTAAGTTTAGGTCTGTGATCCGTCGCTGATTATTTTTTTCCATTCCTATAGACATTATAGAGTCTAAGAGTCTCCAGCTTCCCTTCACCCATCACTCCCAGGGGTTTGGTTTTTAGTTCAGTATTCCTTACTGAACATTTACCTTTCTTTTCAGTAACCCCCATCTCATTTGTTCTTTCTTGTATGCTAGGATTAAAATGCTTTAATTATTGAAAGAGTATAGTAGTGACAAATAGGGATCCCTGGTGCAGAAAGAATATTATATACTCACATGCTCCTAGTCTCTGATTGGGTTCATTCATCCTTTTGACCAATCTTATTATTGAAAAATGTTTGGGTTTAGTCCCTTCCTATGTAGTTTAGGAATTCTGATTCCTTACTCACTAGATAATAGATTCAGGAGCTCTTTATATTCTGATCCTAGGTATTAGATGATATGATTAAATAGAGCAAGAATTTTGTCTTGCTACAGTTATAACCCCTCCAATCATAGCACACACAATATTTTACACAGAGTGGGTTCTCAATACTACTTGATTGAATAAACAGGCAAGTAAATGAATGGGAAAAAAGACTATCTTGTTTCCTTAGGTGTTTGGTAAATCAATGGCTTCTACTATTTAGAATTTTAGATTCATTTTAATAAAGAGCAAGTTCGAAAATCTCCTTTCCCCTTTCCCTTAATTCTTAGTGAAGACACTAATTTTTCAATCAGTTTTGTTAGAAGTGTTTTTAGAAGAGTTTGCTGCTGAGAACTGAGGTTTGAAGATTAGAGTTTATACCACAAATATTTCTATTCCATTAGACAGTCCTTGTGGAGGTTAAGTCCTATAAGCAGCACCTTTCCCCTTGGGTAGCTACCAGCAAATGAAAAATGGTGACTATTTATAGAAACTCAAGGTCACTGTGTACAGTTTATATTGTCATGAAAATATGACATATGAACATCTTTTTGTTTATAAACAGTTAAATGCATTAATTAGAACAATAGCTGAAAGAAGTAAAACCCATAAGTAAAAGTTAAGCCCCTTTGCCATTGAATTGTTATATACTCTTTTTGCCTAAACACTCACCTTATCTCAGAATACAAGTCTTCTGGTCAGATATCTACTGGAATGTAAATTTGAAGAAGGATGGGAATTATTTTCTCCCCACTTACTTGTTACTCTGTGGCCAGTATCTAATCTGGAATTTTCTCCACTATTCTAAGCCTGTTTACATTTATTATGAGAGTCTGAAAAACCAGTTTAAAAGTGACAGAGGGCTTCCCTGGTGGTGCAGTGGTTGAGAGTCCGCCTGCCGATGCAGGGGACACAGGTTCGTGCCCTGGTCCGGGAAGATCCCACATGCCGCGGAGCGGCTAGGCCCATGAGCCATGGCCGCTGGGCCTGCGCGTCCGGAGCCTGTGCCCCGCAACGGGAGAGGCCACAACAGTGAGAGGCCCGTGTACCAAAAAAAAAAAAAAAGAGCCATATCCTTCATCTTTTGAATATCTTTTAAACAACGACTACCTCAAAAGAGGGTACTTTTTAAACAGTGTTATATGGGTTTCATCGTATTCCCAGGTTGAGGTCAGGGCTACTGAATGCCTTGCCATAATTATAGCCTCTAGTTCTAAGAAGGAGTTGAGAAGTATGAAGCACAGGAAGTTCCTCTGTTGATGAACATATTAGTTCGATGGACATATTAGTTTGCAAAGGACTTGTTTGTAAGTTCATGTGATTCGTTCCATGGTTCTTTACCATCCCTAGATGAATTTCCACCAAATAAGCTGTTTCTTTAGAATCATAAAACCTCCTTTCCCTGCCATTATGCATTCTAAAAAAATGTCTACACCAAAAGTCTTATAAGTAGACTGACAACTTTTCTTGATAATGTCCACAAATATTCCAAAGAATCTCTTGGCATGTGTGCTACTTAATTCACTTGTTCTGATATTGAGTTAAAGGGCTTTGAGTCTATTGAACCATTCCTGGCCTGCCAGGAATATTTTGTCAGCAGCTGTCACTATGCTTGGATTTTACCTTCTTGAATGAATACCTAGCCTTCCCTTGCTTTAGCATTAAGTTCTGGAGCATCCACTACTAATGAAGAATAATCCTCTGACCCCTACTAGAAATTTTTCCCTATTTTTTTTTAAAATAATGTTTCTGTGTATCATGCTGGTTATTGCCTACCCTCAGCATTTTTAACCTATTGCATGATCCTGCTCAGTCCTAAAGAACCATTTCTAATGTCAGATGATTAATCTTTTATGAACTTGCCACATTCCTTATTTTCATACATTCAATTATTTTATTATTTCCACTTTGGTTTTCATCAAATTCCAATTTTTTGGTTATCAAATATTTTAACACTCTCAGTATATTTTCAGTTAACAAGTCTGATTGATTTAGTAATTTTTATCACCTCCTACAAACAATGCACACATTCTGCATACACTGCCTGGACAGACTAATGAGCCTTATGTCAGGTAGGGACTAGATGACTGTATGACGTATATCGCCATCTGTTGGTAGAAAGCACTGTCGTTTTGGTTGATCATAGTTTAGTTTTAATCTTTAAAGTATCTTGAAAGTGGAGACTCACAGACTTGAAGAATGAATTTATGATTACCGGGGGGAAAGGTGTGGGGGGATAGTTAGGGAGTTTGGGATTGACATGTACACACTGTCAATCAGTGTGTACAAGGACCTACTGTATATAGCACAGGGACCTCTGCTCAATATTCTGTAACAACCTAATTGGGAAAAGAATTTGAAAAAAGAATAGATACATGTATATGTATAACCGAATCACTTTGTTGTACACCTGAAACTAACAAGACATTGTTAATCAGCTATACTCCAGTGTGAAATAAAAAGTTAAAAAACAAAACAAAACAGGTACAGCCCCTAAGAAGAGCAATTTGGGAATATCTTTCAAAATTACAAATACACATATCTTTGACCTAAAAAAAAAAAAAATCCTGAAGAAGAAAAGTTTCTGTGTGTAGATAAATGCAAAGCTTTATCTATTATGAAGTAACCAAATTTATTCTCCTTTCTTGAGAGCATTAGGTGTGCAAAATCAATGATAAGGAAGTTGATAAAAATCATTCATAATAACGGTTCAAGTTTTTGTGCACATAAAACATTATCAGGAAATAAGCTGAATGAATGGTTAGAATGTATTGTACACTTAAAGTGTACTAAGAAGTGTGCTTCATGTTTAAAATGCAGTGTCTCATTTTTTCCCTTACAATGACCTTATTGGATAATTATTTCCAGCCCTGTTTTCCAATGCAGAAACCAAGCTTTAGAGAGGTTAATTAACTTGCCCAAGGACACAAGGTAATAAGCAGTAGAGATGGAATTTGAACCCAGGTCTCTCTCACTCTGGAGCCACAAATTTAAGAACTATGAATATTGCTAATATTTAGTCTAGGCACTGTGGTAGGCACAGAAACTGTTTCTATTTTACCTAATAACCTTGTAAGACAGCTAGTTTCCCTGCTGCATGTATGAGGAGTTTGCATAATGTCACAAGGCTACTTATGTGTTATAATTAGGGAAGTCAAAAAACCTAACCCTGCCTGGCATCAAAGGTATTATGCCCTTTCTCCTGCTTCATGTATGAGGAATTTGCATAATGTCACAAGGCTACTTATGTGTTATAATTAGGGAAGTCAAAAAACCTAACCCTGCCTGACAGCAAAGGTATTATGCCCTTTCTCCAAAACCATGTTGATGTTTTGGGGGAGGTGGATATATGCATAATCAGAGTGGAAATGCACTCTCTATACAACACTTTATAAAAAGGGGTAGGACCTCTTCTGCAGCCATACTTTAGTGACCCCAGAAGTTACCTAAGTTTGTGATGATTTGTGCTCTCAGGAATTCTGACTAACAGAGAAAACTTAATGTGAGCAAAGAAATCTTTTCCCTTTTTCCTTCATACATCACATGTAAATGGGACTACCTGAATTTTCTTTTAAAAATTTCAGATATGCCAGCAATCATTGACAATCATCTTAATTTCCCTCAAAGTAATATACTTTTTGAGGTTATAAACTTTAATTTCTTATAAATTTGAGGAGTACTGTATTTTGTAAGCCCATGCATAGAGGCAACTTCTGTCTTAAAGTATAACATAGATAATCATTACAGGCTGTCTGAAAGACCCAGATCACAATATTTCAATAATTTTCCTCATCAAAGAGTCTAGAAATAAATCCCTAACTATCTGTCTGCTATATTATCACATACAATCCTTAAATTTTTTGTGTATCGGTTGATCAGATGCTATAAAATGTCATGAAAACTCTTTGAGTGATTTTGGGATGTGGAATATTGGGCTACTCCTTTGAAGTGTTTGTCATCCCCCAAATTATACAGCTCTAAAAATAATAATCACTTTAACAATTTATTAATATGATTAACATGGTGTTAAATATAAAGGATGTAATGGTAAGATTTCAGCAATCATAAAACAATTAAATTGATCGCTTATTTATTGATTATTATATTTAATTTATAGATGATGTATCTCTACTTAACATTAGGGGCTTTAAAGCTCAGCTCATTTTTCTTATGATGGTATATTTTGTGTTTATGGTCTAAAGAGAAGGTATTAAGGAAAGGAGTTATAGCATATAAAGACAGCAGTTCTTTTTAATTTAACTTATAAATTTACTGCAATCCCAATGAAAATAAAAATAAGATTTTCACTCTTTGAAATTAGATCAACCGAGTCTACTTAGCTAGGACAATATACAAAAGAAAGAGTAATGTCTGATAGGACTTACCCCATTAGATATCAAATGATTTTATAAAACTAGAGTAATTAAAATGGTATAATATTGATATAATACATAATGCAGTGGAAGAAAATATAATGTCCAGAAATAGACATAATTACATATGAGAATTATAAAGGTGGCATCTCAAGTAGATGCGAGGAAATATTAGTTAATAGGTATCATTGGGACAGCTGGATAGCCATGTGGATAAGGATAAATTCAGATTGCTACCTCACAACTTAATCCCAAGATACATTCAAATGAATCAAATATTTAAAATATAAACCACAGGAAGAAAAAATGTTACTAGAAGAAAACGTTGAATTTTTTCAAAATCTTAAAGTAGAAAATTTTTCTAAGGTAATGTAAAGCACAGTAGCCATTAGAGAAAGCATTGCTGAATTCAGTTTAATAAAAAACTAAATGCTTTGAAGGGGAAACATCACCATAAACCAAAAGAAATGAAAAATAGCAAACTGTTAAAAATATTTACATCTTATTCCACAAAAAAGAACTAATTTCCCTATTATATTAAGAGTTCCTAAATTAATAAGAACAGACCAATAGCCCATTATAAAAATGGACAAAGGCTGTATACAGAGAGCTCACAGAAAAGGAAGAACCAATGGTTTCTAAGGATAGGAAAAGATCCCCAACCTTACTCAGAAGAGAAAATGCAAAATAAAACAATAGGAAGTTGTCATTTCCCACTTCTCAAAATGGCAGAGATGAAAACAATTTAAGAAACTCTGTGTTGAAGTTATGTGCAAACAATTCCTGACATATTGTGGGGAGTATGAATTGATAGAACCTCTATGAAAAGTAATTTGGCAATATTATCTTTTTCCAAATTAAAAACAGAGATACAATTATGACCCAGCAATTCCACTTTCAGGCATTTGTCTCACAAATATAGTTCCGTATTGTGAAGCTATATATGAGAGGATAATCATCATAGCTTTGTGAAAAAAACTAAATGTTCTACAAGGGGGAATGGCTAAATAATTTTGACATATTCCTGGACATATATACACTACCAAATGTAAAATAGATAGCTAGTGGGAAGCAGCTCCATAACACAGGGAGATCAGCTTGGTGCTTTGTGACCACCTAGAGGGGTGGGATAGGGAGGGTGGGAGGGAGACGCAAGAGGGAGGGGATATGGGGATGTACGTATATGTATAGCTGACTCACTTTGTTATACAGCAGAAACTAACGCCCCATTGTAAAGCAATTGTACTCCAATAAAGATGTTAAAAATTTTTTGATATGTTCATACAATAGGAATTTATGAAACTGTTGGAAAAAAGAGGTGGTGCCTCTATACATACTATTACGGAAATATTTCCAGGTTATACTTTTAAGTGATAAATGCAAAACGTAAAGCAGTGTGTATATAGGGTATTATTTGTGTGAAAAGAAAAATTAATAGGTATTTTTGTGTTTATAGAAACACATTAGATGGATACACAAGGGATTGGTACCAGTGGTTCCCTCCTAGTATGGTAAGAGTATAGGTGGCTGGGAAACAAGGGAGAGAGGGAGAATTAATTTTCATTATATATACCTTTGAGTTTTGTGGCTGTGTTTAGTCTTCAAAAACAAATATAAGAACACTATTGAGGGGAAAATAATGAGTCATAAACCTGTAGTCTTGACCCAACTATTCAACTTAAAAGTATTCTATTCTTGGAGTTACTAATTGCTCTGAAGCTTAGGGTTATAATCAAATAGTGTATACTCAAAAATATGTCTAGAATGAATGAATGATGCAGGTGAAAGTGTTTAGCAAACCATGATGTGTATAAAAATATATAATATTATTATTAGCCTTATTTAGAATAGAGTCATCTGAATTAAAGAAATTTCATTCTACAAAAATTCCAAATGCAGACAAGGTTATACAGAAGATCAGAGGAGGTACATGACCCAAACACCGAGAAAGAGGAGAGGCAAAGGTTGAATTGGATGAATCCAGTCGAGGTAAAATGAGCAACCTGTCTCAGCCTCAGACCGGACTCTAGGGACTGTATGAATAGCTCATTCCTAGGCCTGTGATTCCCAGAAATACACCTGGAAAATAAAACTCTGCTCTCACACTAGGAAAAAATACGTATGCATAAAAAGTGAACATTTTAATGATAAAGTCACTGTATAGATTTTTAGATAGCAATTATGTAAGTCTTTTCAAAAACCAGGTTTACCAAAGACAAAAATTAAAAGATGACAAACTGGCAAAAAATAAGTAAATAGAAACTTTTATGAAAAGGGACCAATATCCTTAGCATAAAAAGGCCCCTTATCGGGCTTCCCTGGTGGCGCAGTAGTTGAGAGTCCGCCTCCTGATGCAGGGGACGTGGGTTCGTGCCCAGGTCCGGGAAGATCCCACATGCCGCGGAGCAGCTAGGCCCGTGAGCCATGGCCGCTGAGCCTGCACGTCCGGAGCCTGTGCTCCGCAACGGGAGAGGCCACAACAGTGAGAGGCCTGCGTACCGAAAAAAAAAAAAAAAGACCCCTTATCAAAGAAGGAAATGATGAAAACTCCATAGAAAAAGGACCAAGGGAATAAGCAGATTTATTAAAGAAGAAACAGAAATGTTCCATGGAATGCACATTTTTAAATGTTTTTTTCCTATCAAATTGGGAAGCATTTTTTAAATTACTATATTTAATATTGTTTGGGTATGGAAAAATATATGCTTATATATTGCTGGACGGAACGTAAAATTTTTTTTTAAGTTAGAATTTAAGTTAGAATGAATCACTAATCTACTATTGCATCTGTGCCTAAGTTTCTGAAACAATTAAGTTATCACTTTGCTAGAGATCCAGACATTTGGGGATTTGTCCTTAATCAAATACGTGTTTCAAATAAAGTATTTGCAATTTGGGGGTGCTTAAGCACTGGTGAAATGGGAAAACATTCCTAATGAATTTTTAGGAGTGACTAGTATAATTCAGAATTGAAGAATTTTACATTTAATTAGGTGATGTCCACCATATTGGTCTTCCTTCTCATCTATCAGATCAAGCTTTTAACTTTACTGTTTTTGGTTGTTTGAATGCTGCTTTGATTAAACCCAAGCAGATAGGCAGTAGTTTTTATTTTGGTATCATTAAAATGAGAAGCAGAGTATAACAGCAGAAATTTTATATTTCTTACACACATCAGGCTACATATAAGGATAGGAATTGTTTTGTTTCTGAATGTTTTTTAATTTTTTAAATGAGGAGCAAAAGAAAAATTGAGTGCCATAAATTTTTTTCAAGTTTCTGATGTAAAGTCAATGACATGACAGTTATTGATTATTGTATTTGAAGATACTCTCAAAATATTGAAAACTCTTAAGTAATTTCATTGAATAATAACTAAAATTTGCTTACAAATCAGTATGATGTATACATTACCTTAAAGGCAAGATTCTTGCTTCTTCATATATTTGGGTTAGGAGAAGTTGTCATTCATCAATCATTCAGCAGGTTCCTATGATGTCTAGATACCATGCAATACACTAGTGATAAAAGATGCCTAAGACAAGTTTCCTATCTAAGAAGCTTAGAATCTAGATGAAGAAGACAGGCATGGAGACTAATGAAAGAAATGAGGCATTATAAGAAATATGATAAAAATCTGCACTAGGTGGTAGTTGGAAGCCCAAGTCAGACAGGAGAGATGAGAGAAGGAGAAGCTGATGAAGAGTTGAATTTATATTTGAGGGAAGAAAGGTAGGAGATGAGATCAGATCTTTTCATATAAGAGGTGCTGAGCTGAATACTAAAAGATAAGTAATCAGATGATCTGGGTAGTTGAAACTGGATAGAGGGAGCAGCATGAGAAGGCAGTGATCATAAAATAATCTCGCTGCCCTTTGGGAAATGAAATGTAGAGTGATGTAGCTGGAATGTAGACACAAATAGGGGAAGAAAAGAGGCTGTCAGCACCTGGCTAGGAAAAGCATTCTGTGCCAGACCAAAGCCATGGCAGATTATGCTGTAGGCCGTGGTCAGCTATAGAGGATTGTTTTTTTTTTTTTTTTAAGCAGGGGAAAATCACTGAATTTCCCATTGTAAAGGCAGGATCTCTTGTACATTGAATGAATATTATAACTGATCCAAACTTACTAGGTACTACCCAACTAAATACTTTCCAGCATTTTCTGTAGCACAACTGTTTTTTCTTTTTTTCCAAAAGAAATCTTGCTGTGCTTCAATAAGAAAAATAGATAAAATGAAAAGATAGGGTCCTTAACAGTTTTAAATCTTGGTTTAGAGAAAATAATTCCTTTTTCTAACAACCCCTGATATTGCTAAATTGAAAACCACTAATGTGTCCCATCTCACATGCACAGAAATGACACCCAATTTTCAATTGATGGAGGCGACAGAAGAGAGCAGCACAGAAACGTGAAGCCCCCTTTCAGGTGGAAGGCTCAGGTTCCTAAAATAGGCTCTGTTTGGAGTTTCTTCCCTTTTTTTACGTTTGAAAGTCTGACTATATTCTTATAATTGAGGGCGCAAAACTACCTTGACAAGATCTAGGAGAATATCTTACAGTATATTCAGTTAATGAATTCATTAAAATCCATACAGCAACACATGTATGATTAACCGTTAATGATTAACAGTTTGTGGTTGAGGATTGCTTTCCTAAATACTCCTTTACTTCAGTGTAGGATATGCAAGGTCTTCGCTAAGGCATTAGTTGGTTTCTTCGTTTCAGTCTTGCTGTACTCTGCCCTTATGGTAGGTTTTTTTTTCTTTTTTTTCTTTTTTTCGGTACGCGGGCCTCTCACTGTTGTGGTCTCTCCCGTTGCGGAGCACAGGCTCCGGACGCGCAGGCTCAGTGGCCATGGCTCACGGGCCTAGCTGCTCCGCGGCATGTGGGATCTTCCCGGACCGGGGCACGAATCCGTGTCCCCTGCATCGGCAGGCAGACTCTCAACGACTGCGCCACCAGGGAAGCCCTATGGTAGGTTTTTAAAAAAAATGTATCTCAATCATTAATTTGCCATGGTGTTTCATTTTTTGAATTTCACTTGTTTAGATCATATTTTAGGTGCTTTATTTCTTGTCTCAGAGCAAAGGAATACACGTCAACCATGTAAAAATTTGTTGAGTAGAACAGTCTTTAAAAGTACATCATTAAATCAGTATGGATTTATCTCTTTTAAATTTTCTATTAAGTTATCTAAAGTAAGACTGTGTAAAACTGATAATCTGTTAAATTATAATAGGAAATGTACCAGTATTCCAAGTTAGCAGTTTTTCCCCATCTTACAGGTATAAGGTTTCTTTTCTAGTTATGTCAATATAGTTTCAACATTGTACATGTTGCTTAAGAACATGCAGAAGAAGGAGGACAGTAGACAAGAGTATTTGTGATATAGGAGATATCATATATAATTTAATAATATAATATAATCGGTTATAATGGGGCTAGGCTGTATATATAATATACATTTATTTATATACTTTTTTTTACTGTGTCTTACAACAATAAAAACATTATAACACTGTACTGGAATAAAAGACTTTTTAAGTGTCACTGTATTATTTTGCATATAAATATGTTCTTAGGTGGTATCAGCTATGCTGATGAGGTGCTTCATAGTAATTGTTTAAAACTCCACAATGAGATTTGTTCCCATTCTAATCGAGAAGGATAAGGCATTTTGAAAAAAAAAAAAAGATCGATTCTCTGGTAATTAAAGTTAACCATATGGGCACCTGGCTGAAAAGATTTGGACATCGTAAATCCACGTGGTTTTTCTACCCAATCCACAAGTCTAATGACTTTGATGATCCTGTTATATTTGCTTGTCTATTGCAAAGATAGATGGATCAGCCAGGGAATTCTCCACTAGCTCTGCCTTTCTGAAACCACAGTCAGGAAATGTAATCAGAGTGCTCAGCTGAACCAGAGCAAGAGCTTTCCTAATGGGTAACTGTGACTTGAGAAATCACATCCATTAGATAAAGTGATTAAATATACATCAGCCCTTTGGCAAGGGAGCCATGAAGATATTGCAATAGAACATCATCATGTGACCCATCTCTCCTGCTTGAAAAAAGAAACATGTTTTTACCTTTGACATGTATCAGCTCTAAATTCCTCAGCTCAGTTGCAGGGAGACATTTTTTGTGACAAGATTTATGCAGTTCTGATTTTCTGTGAACCATAAAGTAATTGTGTAGTTGATAAAACATTATAAAGGAAATATTTCTGACTTGCTCATTCCCCCACACTGTTTTTGTTTTATATTGTTGTTCTTCATTTCTTAGGCATTTCACACTTCAGTTACTTTTTAAAAATTCTTCCAGTGGAAGCTTTTTGTGCCCCCAAATTAGGTTTTTTTTTTCACTTTAGGTATACACATCTTAAATATCTATTTAGAAAAAAAATTTTGTTGTGTCTGTGTTCATGCAGATTCCTCTTAGCTTTCCAAATAAGTTTATGTTAAAATAACATTTAAAGAAAATTTAGCTTTATAAAGAAATATCACCATCAAATAGCATTGACTTTGACTATATTTATAGTTCTAGAGATTCCTGTTTCTTGCTCTTAGTTATAACCATCTTTTGGTTAATAATATGCTGCCCATCATATATTAGTATACTTGCTACTAACGTACTTGAGGTAATACATGCATTTAGAATGTTCTTTTTTTTTTTTTTTTTTTGCGGTACGCGGGCCTCTCACTGCTGTGGCCTCTCCCGTTGCGGAGCACAGGCTCCGGACGCGCAGGCTCAGCGGCCATGGCTCACGGGCCCAGCCGCTCTGCGGCACGCAGGATCCTCCCGGACCGGGGCACGAACCCGTGTCCCCTGCATTGGCAGGCGGACTCTCAACCACTGCGCCACCAGGGAAGCCCTAGAATGTTCTTTTTAAACGACGAATAATCTTTCACTTTTTCCGTGGTGACCATCAGTAGACAACTGCAAGATGACTGACAGAGCATGTGTTTACAGTCATGGAGTCATAGATAACTAAGTTGAAAGTACCCTCAAAAATTATAATCGACTTCCTCACTTTACAGATGAATCCCTGAGCACTCAATTCATTGTGTTTAGCATAATAGAAAGCACAATTAAAGACAAGATTGAAAGTAATTGTCATTTTTGAAGTTTCATTAGTGAATTCCTGAGCACACCTCTATACACAATAATTCCTCTCCCCCAAATCAAGATTTCTCTTCACATTCTTAAATCTCCAAATCCTCAAAGTCAGCAGAGATGAGAAAGTGAAGCTCTGATTTTCTTGGGTTTTGTGCACATATTTATTGGGTTCTAAAGCACATATAGGGATGTCTACTTTCATGAGACCAAGTGGTGGGGATATTACATACACAGAGAAAGTTGTCACAAACAAAACCAGGCAGGAATGCATATGAAGTGCCTGGAAAGTTGTCTTCACTAGCCTGTTTAATAATGTCTGCTGTTTTGTAAAACACTCAAATTACCTGTAAATTATACATGCAGGAAAAATGGAATCAGAATTTTTGTACAGAAAGGAACCTTACAGATGTACTAGTATAAATATTCTCTGTGCCAGAGATAGTTTAGCTATAGCATAGCAAGTTAGAGTCAAGTCTGTGAACCATTCATTGGTAGAAAGGCTTTCAACTGAAAATATAGCAGACCTAGGATGTTACTATGAAACATTTTTATGTACATGATGACTGTAGGCTCCTATAGTGTACTGCCCTCAGTGTCTACTTAAGAGTGTTTAGTAAAATTGTGTCCTAACTTAATGTAGTGGAGATATTATAATTTGCAGAATTGACAGTATTTTAATTCTCTGATTATTGAGAATGTTTCATTTACTATTCCAAAACTGAGAGATGAGGGGAAAGTACTCAGTAGGTAAGCAAAATATGTGGTTCAGTGCAGAAATTGAAATAAATAAATTGGATTGTATAGAAAGTAATAAATATGAGAGAGAAGTGGAGAACTCATTACATAAGTTTGTGACATTTTTCTTTTTCTTTTATTGGGATCTTGAGTTTTGAGCTTTTTCTAATCTTTTCTGGAGTATGGAATAGAGAAAAAAGTATATAACCATTGAATCAATGTTTGTTGTCTGCCTACTCTGTGCCTCATTGGGAGTTGAAAGATGAATAAGATGTCAAATCACAATGAGAGTAACTACTTTGGAGATTTAAGGAAAGTGGTCCTGGGTGAGATAATCCTTGGACTGGCTCCTGAAGGATGAATGGGAATGCTCCATTGGACCAGAGCCACTTCTCTAGAGTTCTGAATAGGTGGGTGGGCCTGAATTTCATGGAATGAGGCTGGGGTCACTTAAGAAAGGCCTTTGTAGTTAATCTCATAAACCAACCATCGATGATTTTTTTTTTTTTTTTTTTTTTTTGCGGTACGCGGGCCTCTCACTGTTGTGGCCTCTCGCATTGCGGAGCACAGGCTCCGGACGCACAGGCTCAGCGGCCATGGCTCACGGGCCCAGCCGCTCCGCGGCATGTGGGATCTTCCCGGACCAGGGCACGAACCCGTGTCCCCTGCATTGGCAGGCGGACTCTCAACCACTGCGCCACCAGGGAAGCCCCCATCGATGATTTTTAAGTAGAGAAGTGAAGTCATTAGTTTTGATTTACCACTTTGATAGTAATGTGTAGTCTGTAGATTAGAGGAAAAGGGACTGGAAACCTAGACATTAGGAAACTATTGTGATAATGCAGATAAGAGGTAAAGAATAAAGAGAAAAGCTGTGGGGATGTAAAAGGGAATGAATTTAGGGATGGTTTAGGAGGAATAATCAGTAGGACTTGTTGATTGGATATTAAGAGTCTATTCTGTATCCCTAGATAGTGAATGATATTTGTTACTTCTAGTACTGGCTACTGATTAACAGTGTCATTTAAGTGATCAGGGTAATATAAGAGTATAGGAAAAATAGATACCAGTTTGCTGAACCTGAAGGACGTATATAGGCTGGAAAATAGTTGTTTCTCAAGTTTTTACAGTGGAAAGCCTTTCCGTTCTTAGTTTGTAAAAAAGAAAAAAAAGTCCATTTGATAATCAACAAATAATTGCACATGTACAGAGGTGGTATCTTAGCTGATTTCCATTGGCTCATGAGTTGACTGCTTCCTGGCGTCCTCTCTGAGAGTCACAGCATGACAGTTGGGAAGTGGGCGATCTCTCCCCCATGTGTTCTCCCTGCATGTGCACCTGATTTGAGTACCCACCATCTTATTATACTGAAAGAAAAAGGCCTAGTCCCTCTGGATCATTGTCATGAAAAGTTGCCAATTCCTTATGTAGGTCCTGGGTCTATTTGAAATTCAAATTCAGCTGGGTACCACATATTTTATCTGGCAACCCTATCCTATAGTTTAAAAAAAATGTTCATCCTTTTCTGTCTCCTCATGACCTCATTATATAAGCTATAGATCAGAATGTATCCCTTAAATTCTGGGACATGAACTTCAAATGCATGTGAAGGGTGGGGTCAGGGGAGGATAGTCTACCAGTCAATTCAAGGTACTTAAGACACTAATTCCTGGATTTATTTTCAGTGTTGTTGTTTATTGGTGACTTCACATAAAGCCTTAATGTGTTTATAACTCAGGAAGAATGATGGAATAGTACTAACAGTGCCCCAGGTGTGTTTTGAGCATTAATATGTTAATTATGAAACACTTGGTTGAGAGGCATCCTAAATAGCTCAGAACTCAAGGCTTTTCACCTCAATTGGGGGTCCACTTAAATAACACTTTACTATGCCAGGAAAAACAAATACAACTTGTCCATAAGGTACATCATCCACTAGGAAGGCTGATCTCCCAGTGTGATCACTTGCATGAAAATATATCTCTTGGGTGTCAAAGACTTTCTAAGAGAAATGATTCATGAACCTCCTGGATTTTTAGGACAATATTGTGAACATATTTTCATCTGTATTCTTAAACAGTTACTTGACATGATTAAAATATTTTATGCTTTGATCCAGGAGTTGTAGGTGTCAGTGGAAATGAGAGAATACTCCAAAAATATAAGATCTCAGAGGAGATTAAGAAGTGGGAGAGGACAAATGGGCTAGGAGGATGGAGAGAGTGGTAGGCCAGTGCCTAAAGATTTTAGACAAACTTGCAGTACTAATGCTTCTAGTTTGTGTTCTCTAAATTCCATTCTTATTAATTCAGGGTCACCGTAATACATAAAAACATATTTTTAAAGAAGAAGACCAGTCAGGGATCAGCAAATTGATGTGGAGAAGGAGAAGGATGAGGAGACACGTGGGGGACTCAGCTCCAGTCCCAGTTCCCCATCCTGATCTTCATGTGAAATAGTCAACCCTTCAAACAAACTGAGTTCTGTCCAGTCTGAGGCTCAAATGATTTGAATGGTTATCTCAAAACTATTGTGCAGGTGTCCGTTTTTCTATATTTTTGTGGTCTGACTTTTTCTTCTCACTTTTCCACCTACTGTTAGAAGTCATATTCTTTTTTTTTTTTTTTTTTTTGCGGTACATGGGCCTCTCACTGTTGTGGCCTCTCCCGTTATGGAGCACAGGCTCTGGACGCGCAGGCTTAGCGGCCATGGCTCACGGGCCCAGCCGCTCCGCGGCATGTGGGATCATCCCAAACCGGGGCACGAACCCGTGTCCCCTGCATCGCCAGGTGTACTCTCAACCACTGCACCACCAGAGAAACCCTAGAAGTCATATTCTTGATCGTGTACATTTATATATTATATACCCTTTTCACCGAGCTCGATTCCCACCTGAACCCATGCTATAGAGAGAACAATGATAGTTTTCTCTGCACCTGTTCCATGTTTAGTAAGTTTCCAGTTCCTTTCGGTATCAAACAATAGGTATCTCTGCAGTCCCTCAGGTCACTAGTGTGCTTGGTTTTGTTGTCAAGGTAGCAGCTGAGCTATATCTTTCACAAACAGGTGGTAGATTGTTTTCCAGCTTGAGCTGAGCACCTCCCATTCATTAGGTAGAAATGCCCTTAGAGGCCCATCTTTATGTTGTCGACACGGCCAAAGCATTGTATACTTTAAAATGTCTAATACGTACAGTATTGAATTGTTTTAAAACATTAAATATCCTTAATGTTTTAGTAAATCCTCTTTGTTGAGATGAATAAAAGGTGTCCAATTTCCCAAGGCAAGACTGAAAAGATCTATGAGAAATGCCAAGTCATGTTGGATTCATTTGGGGAAAAAAGAGAAAAGGTTTGTGCAAAAGATTTATGATCTTTGGTATTAAATTTTGGAATTAAGAATAGGCCTAAATAATGAGAAGATTTTCTGATGATCTGTTCCGTTTTCATATCCCCTGACCAAGCCTGTTTTCCTTTTGAGAAATTGGCTAAGGCAGGAAAGAGGGAGCAAGTGTCAGGGAACCACTGGTGCTTCTTTCCTTGTTTGTTTACAAGTGGTGAGACAAATTATCTACCACAGCAGCACAGGTTAATCAAGAGGCTCAGAAGAGCAGGAGAATGAGACACTCCTTACTGATATTTCAGTACAGAGTTCTCCATCTTGGTGGTTTCAAGGCAGATGACAAAAGTTCCCAAGCCTGTAAGTCCCAACAAGCAGACCTAATGACATAGGACTTTATCACGTGTTCTATGGTGGCAATTTTAAGTGTATTCTGCACTTAAAATACTCCCTAGCGAGGATGCTAGGTCTAGCTGTTCTTCAGTAATATTGGAAAGTCTAATCCATAATACCTGTGTTTAAACAGTCTTGTTTCTAACAAGTTATATCTTTGGAAGATATTCTCTTGGGTGAGAACTTTAAAATACAGGGTAGGCAATGTTAGTTTTATTTTGGGAGGAGGTGGTAGTAGGGGAAAACGTAACCAAGGATATCATCCTCATTCCTAATCACGGCAACATGGAATTCTGGGAGCTCAGGAAGAAGGAAAGCAACAAATACTTTCACCTTCAACAGGACCTTCTGGCAAATATACCTGGGTTTGTTTGTTTTTTTGTTTCTTTGGATTTTGTTTCATTGTTTTTTTAATTCCTCTATTGATTTGAAATACCTATTTGTATTGTGTGTTATAACTTACACCTTTATGTCAGTCAGTATCCCATTTTCCATAGCTTTCTTTCCCCTCACCTTTTAAAGAGCCTACTGACCTCAATGTGGTGAAAACTTTCAAAACAGGGAGAACTGAGTTTAGCTTGCCTCTGCCCCTTTCTTGTAGTATCAAAGAAGTTCTCTAAGTCTCCATGAATTGGAATGAGGGTAATAATACATTCATAGTGTTTCTGAAAAGATTACATTTCTAGCACAGTACTTGATACAGAGTAGCTGCTTTATATATACATTAGCTTTCTTCTATAGCACAACCAAACTCGACCTACTCTCAAAAATCATATTCTTTGCTGATGGCATTTACAACTTTGTAAAAACTCTCATTTCTAAGCTATGTACACCACAACTCAGTACCAATTTTGTCATGAAATGACCTAAAGATAGCCTAAGAATAGAGATTCTATGAAAGAATTTTGGGTACTACTAAATCAAGATATGTATTATCAAGCAGCAATTTGCTGGCCATTCTTCTATACGGATGAGAGGTGAGGTCTCTATTTAGGGAGCTTGATGCCCATCTTACACGACAGTTGTGATATTTTAATTCTTGCAGTAATTGGGGGAATATTTGCGATACAATCAGCTCAAATCTAATTTATCAATTTTATGGGGTCTGGAACATGGTCAGAGCTCTCTTTTGGAGCCTTGAGGAAAAGCTGCTTTGGCAAGACAACAAAGGGCATGACTCAGGGCTTTCTGACTTGCACTCCTGCTTCGCATCAGACGCAGAGAATTTTATGTTTAGTGACTTTCTCCTCCCATGTATTTTGGATTTTCTCATCTAAAGGCACAGCTGTGACATCAGCGGTGGAAATTTCCATCTCTGGGTTTGTTATCTTGATTAGTTTTTCCTGCTTGCACAAAGGATTTTAGGTGGCTTTCCATAAAACACACATGAAAGGGATCACTAAAAGGAATTTCAAAATAAATTATATATTACTGGCAGTGGAGAAAACAATCCGAGCAATAGGAAATTTTGTTTTGTCTTTGACAGAAGGTCTACCACATACTGATGAATTTCTAGTATAATGATTATTTATACAGCTCAGATACATCTTCTTCAGGTTTATTCTCTAGTTTCTTTTGACCAAGCCCAGTACTCTTATAAGGTTGAATGAGTCTGATGATAGATGACTAGGAGGACCCCTTTCTAAGCCAATGTAAAAAATTATAAATCCTTAGTTTCATAAGATAACTTCGCACCAAAAGGCTTTACTTTGTGGTTTCTCATGTTTCACACTTCTGTTAACTCCTAGGTGATGGTTAATGGTATCCTTTATAGCAGTGCAATGTTGTTAGGTTCAAATGAAATAATAATACTAAAAAGCTTTACAAAGATAAAAAATATACAAAATGTGGTTTTAAAGATGCTTCATTTATTCTAAATAATATGATGTGGTTAATAATTTTTCAATTAAGTATGTGTCTGTGCCAGTTTAGTTTGGTTGATTGAAATATGTTACTACTAAAGCTAATGCAATGGATTGGATCCATATAGGAACACTTAGCATTTATTTCTCCATGAAAAGACATATTATACTCTCAGGCACTCCTCCTTGACCCTAGCCGATTATCCACATAAGCATAGAATTGAACCTTAGCATTTTGAGCTTTAATATTTTATTGAGTGGTTCTTGTGTTCAGCACCCCCTCATCACTTTATCTTATAAAGTCATCTATATAAATAGATGGCTTTATATGCAGTATCTATTGTAATGCACACAATAACATAATGAGGAAAGGCACTATTGTCGTCTCCACTTTTTAGGTGAGCAAACTTGATCTTAGAGAAGTAGAGACACTGGTCCATCACACACAACCAGAAAATGATAGAGCTGGACTTCAAAAGCTGGTTTGTCTGACTTATAGTTCCTAGTACAATAACTATGTTCCTCAGTCCAAAGGCTCTCTCTTGGCTGCTTTTGAAATGTATAGAAAAATTCTTGGGGGAAAAGAAAGCAAGATTTTATTTAAAATGTTTTCTTTCCCAGAAAAGGTATCTGGGATGTATTTTGCATCAACTGGAACTTCTTTTTTGAAACACAAACATTTCCAGTTCTGTAAAATACTGACATATGTAATGTCTTCTAAAAACTTGGGGTTTCCATATGTAAAGACTCCTTGCTTTTGTTTCAAAATAAAATACCAGTCATAACTCTAAATGGGTTATCCCAAATATGTAATTTTCTCCTCTAAAACCAGCACAGGATATGACAAAAAATTTTATGTGTTCTCCTTTTCACCACACCAAGAAAAATCAGTCTTATCATTATTTCATATAAATATACATTTAGTGCAGATTTCGCCTGCACTAAATTATGTAGTTAATTTCACAACATCTAGAAAGGTGTAATACAGAAGATGTTACAATTAATCTTGATGTTGAAAAAATGCTAGTTTTAAAACCAAAAGTACTCTGTGCACTATAAGTATTTTTGCAGTATGAAGGTAGGAATAGATGGGACATGTTTGCCATGGTTCTCCAGGGAAGTTTTGGTGATGGATGTGAGGCCTGAGTTGAGCTGGTCAAATTACGATTGGGACATGGGAAAGGTGTAATCTGCAGTCTCCAAGTGGATTATGCACATCTAAGAAGGATGCTGGAAGACTTTTTTTTTTAAAATTCTTGTCTTTAAATTTTCAATCTTATATGTACATATTTTTAATTTATATAATATTTTACAGTTGCACATGTAGATTCTTTAAAATTTAGCAATAGTATAAATTCATGTAGGAGATGCTCACTTTATTATTTTGTTATTTTCCTAGTAAAAATGAATCTGGGATGATTCATTCATTCATAAATGAATGAATAAATCATTCATTTAATGATTCATTCTTCATTAAGGATGAATCATCCTTAATGATAAGGATTGCAAACTTGATCCTATACGTATTATCATCTTAAGGAAAGGAAGGAAAACTAACTGCAGGAATTACCTCTTGGCATGTTGTAGCGGTCATGATTGGCCCAGTGTATCAGCAAGTGACCAGACACAAACATCTGCATATGGCATTGACTGAATAGACTGGCCCCACCCCTGATTTAAATCATTTGTGTTTCCTGTACAAATTTGAAATAACCCAATAATTCTAAATTATTTTAAAGTAAATATAATGTATTATTATATTATATATATACATATGTGTTCATATATGTTTATTTGCTCCTCTTTTTTCTATTTGTAAGACATCATAATTTCCCAAATGTCAAGGAGAGAATCTTCATGACAAGATTTTTGGAAAGTATACGCAGTCTTCTCTCAATTAATTATTATTTTGATAGATATTTATGCAACACACAGAGAAATAAGTCTGAGACATTTCCTGTGTATTGACCTCATTATTCTGCAAGTATGCTTACAAGACAATAAAAGACCAGAATCTCCTAGTTTTCTTAAAATTAAGATCAAAACTTGCCTCATATTTTCTGAATGAAATGACAGGTTAATATTATTGATGAAATGATTATGGCTTGGCTTCCTTGAAATATAAGCTGTTAGAAAAAAAAGGCAATTAGGAAAATAAGAAAAATGAAACAGCAATTCCTCTCCCAGTTTTTCCTCTGTATTGTGTCATGAGCAAAAGAAACATAATAGCCATTAGCTATAGGAAACCTCTCAGACTTTGTAACTGGATCTCTCATTTTTCCCACAGCAAGGGTGAACTAAGAATTTATTCACAGATAGGCCTGGTTCATTCCCATGAACTCTCATCAGTGTGTCTTTCTGAGAGCCTTAAAAAAAGAGAGACCCATGTACATATTTAGACATATTGGCTAAACTGCCTTTTTTTTTTTTTTTCTGAGAGCAATTATCTTTAGGCTTATTGTTGCATGTTCTTCCATTTACTATCCAAATGACCTATCTTAAGCAGAATGAAGTGGTGGAAGGCATGTGAACTCAAAGCTCAAAACTTGACTTCTAGTCATGGCTCCAATATCTCCTTCAACATGACTTTGCAAATACTAAACTGTAAACCTTGATGTCACCATTTATATTAAATTAAGGAAAGGATAGTTGCATTTTATATTTCAGAGCATTGC
Organism: Hyperoodon ampullatus; assembly: GCF_949752795.1. Taxonomy (NCBI): domain Eukaryota; kingdom Metazoa; phylum Chordata; class Mammalia; order Artiodactyla; family Ziphiidae; genus Hyperoodon; species Hyperoodon ampullatus. The sequence goes on along the minus strand of NC_136921.1, from coordinate 81,863,678 downwards.
CATATGAGAAAGAGCTGTGAAAATTATAAAACTATTGTAACTCAGCATATCTTTATATAAATTTGTGTTACTCTTGAATTGGAAATGTATTTTTAAATTTTTCTCCCTAAAAGGTACTATCAATTAAGCAGTGTTTCCAAAAGAAATTAGTTCTTTAGAAATATGTTGGCATATTAATGTCTGTCAAAAAATATGAAGAAATGTAGATATAAAAATAAGATATAGAGCAAATACACAAAACCATGTTCTTGGTATACTTTTGTACATCAGGAAGTAAACTTCATAATGTGATGAGAGGACTAAATCTAAAACATTAGAAACCTGATAAAATAAAAATTAGAAAACCAGAGTCATGTACCACAGTGTTCATTGCATCTCTATTTACAATAGCCAGGACATGGAAGCAACCTAAGTGTCCACTGACAGATGAATGGATAAAGAAGATGTGGCACATATATACAATGGAATATTACTCAGCCATAAAAAGAAATGAAAATTGAGTTATTTGTCGTGAGGTGGATGGACTTAGAGACTGTTACACAGGGTGAAGTAAGCCAGAAAGAGAAAAACAAATACTGTATGCTAACACATATATATGGAATCTAAAAAAAAAAAAAAAAAAAAACTGAATGAGAGGTCATGGTGGAATAGATGTGGAAACAATATTTGGTAAAATGCATATGTCTTTTTTTTTTTTTTTTTTGCGGTACGCGGGCCTCTCACTGTTGTAGCCTCTCCCGTTGCGGAGCACAGGCTCCGGACGCGCAGGCTCAGCGGCCATGGCTCACGGGCCCAGCCGCTCCGCGGCATGTGGGATCTTCCCGGACCGGGGCACGAATCCATGTCCCCTGCATCACCAGGCGGACTCTCAATCACTGCGCCACCAGGGAAGCCCTGTCTTTGCTTTTAAGTCATATATATCAGTGTTAAAATTGTATAGCTTGGGAGAAAACCCATGTCAAATGCAGTCGATATAAATTATAAAATTTCTAAAAGTACATTCTTTTCAGTTTGTATTATTGGGGAATTTTGTTTTCACTCATTTTCATTAAGGAGACATTTCCCGTTTGCTTGCTTGCTTCCTTCCGTCCTTCCTTCCTTTCTTCCTCCCTCCCTCACTTCCCTCTCTTCCTCCCTCCTTCCCTCCCTCCCTCCCTCCCTCCCTTCTTTCCTTTCTTCCTCTCTCTTTCTTTCTTTTTGCTGTAATGCTGTAGAATAAAACTAACCAGTTTGTCAAAACGCTTATCTCATGCCTTCTTCCTAACAGATTAGCCAGATAAGTTCCTCACCACTGAAATGGGATGTAGAATTCCTGAGTGTCTGAGAGAATAAATTACTTGCTCTTTATACGACAGTGTGAAGCCAACGTTTGGACCTGTGATTTTGTGACAAGAGTGCTTATGATTTGCTAGCTGTAATATGCTACCTCTCTAGACAGTGGACTTTAGTTTCAAAAAGAAATATCATAGGAGATGTTGTATGTACTTATATTCCTCACTAAAATTCTCATTTATTTAAAATGTTTGCCATATTATTATATAGAGGTTATTTAAATAAAAGTCATCTTAAGATGATTTTTATACTAACATCAAGTTTCTTCTTTGCAGTGGAGAATTTACAATTCATTAACCACTACTTATTGAGTAGACACTTAGATGCAAGGGACTCAATTTTGTTGTTAATATATATTTTTTTTAGTTAAATATAGAGATTCCATATCAAATATTGGGATGAAAAGTAATAGATTTAATAAGCTTCTCTTCCATCTTCATAAATTCATTACACTTAGGGGTCGGGGCCTGTAAAAATACAAGGACCAATAGATTTGTTGTACTTCAATAAAATATGAGAAAATGTGTTTCCTTCCCAAGGTATTTCTTTAATATTCTTTTGTCCTCACCTATTTTTGCATATTTACTAATCTTTAATTATAATAATTACAGATTTAGAAATTCCCAAATTATGTTCCTATCAATAAAAGATTACTGCCTACGAAATGAGCTTTTTCTTTGACACATGAAGTATCAGAGAGTTTGCAATTACTTGTGCATGCCTTTAAGGAAGTTAAGAGCAACCTGCCTGTCATTTTAAATTTGATTTTCAAAGAGCAGTGTGACAGAAATGTGACATAAGCACCCCAAGAAATTGTAGCTTCTAGGTGTTACTGATGGGTAGACATTCCTCAATTAAGTTTCTGGAGATTGTTTTATTTAATTACAAAGGCAGTTTACTAGATAAACTACTTGCTGATTGAGTTTCTAGACTCAAGCCTGCTGAACAAAGCCAAATGAGTCATCAATTAAAAACTTCGGTGATTCAGATGCCAAGACCTCTGTGACGGGTACATACTCTAAGCCATATACTTCTGCATTTTGAACTTTTAAAAACATGAACATCCCTTCTCTAACGTTATCTTTTTTTCTACATTGGGGATCAGCAGACCTTCGTCCTCGTCCTGACTCTGCTTTACGCAGCTCTGTCATCTTGGACAAAGTCACCCTCTAGATGACACTTCAGTTTCCATATTTGCGAATTGAGAGGTCTGACTTAGATTTCCTCTAAGCTCCAATCACTGTAGAGTAGTATTTTTAAATGGGATTAGTGAGTTGTAGTGTGTAGATTTAACACACACACATACACAAAGACAGTGAGGGTAGACTAGAAGAGAGAACCTCCTGTGAGTATTACTCAACAGTAAGAATATATATTGTTTGTGAAACTTTGTTTCAAATATAAGTGAACATGTATACTCAGCCACAGTGTAAAACATAGTTTGCACTGTGGGTCACGGTCAAAAACTGTGAGAACTTCTCTAGAATCTTACCCATCTTTCCCACTCTGTTTATAATGGTTGGTTTGCAAATGAAAACTTAAATAACACCTGTTCCCATTACAGAATTTTAATTGTCGCAGCCTTAAAAACACCATGTCCCCAAACAGTAAGCCTCAAAACAAACCCAACACAAACCAGGATAATTCATGCCTGGAATATGTACAATATAGGGTTTTTTGATTATCCTAAATGTAGTCATGGAAAAGCAGAATGTGTTCAAGGCACTAAATAGTATTTTGCCCTGTTAAGGTGAGGTGCATTTTTAAGTATTTGCTGCATCCTAAAAGTCTGATTAGTGGTTAAATTTTAATGTTGGCTTTGCTGCACCCTGTTCCTTTCAGAATAATGAGTCTGATCATTGCCATCTGAGATTTGCATATTAAATCAAGATGATTAATAATTGTTGAGCCTCAGTAGATAGTAATTAATGTAGTCTTCTTAAAGTATTCAAATTGGCTTTTTATTTCTAAGCTATAAAATAGATTTTAGCACTGTTGGTCTTGGAAAACTTCAATTAGGAAAATTTGTTTTAATATAGCCATTTGTATGCAGACCCTTTGAACCAAGGTCTGTATGCACTATAATTTTTGGCATCTTATTAAAATATTACCTCTGGATTCATGGGTATAGTCCTTGAGATTTTCTTATAAGTGAAGCTGATATTTTGCTGTACCTTGAACTTCCTCTCAAATGGCACCTAAGATCTAGTTGCTCTGTGCTTCATTCTTCTCTTTGGAAAAAATAATATTAATTATGGTATTAAAGTTATTCAATTATGAGATTGGTTTTATAGCCCTCTGCATTTCATAAGGACTGGGCTTTTTGAGGAAACCAACTTGTGTGATAACATGTCAAACACTAAGATAATTTTTAAAAGTTAGGAATAATTATGAAAAATTAAAGTTTGATAAATGTAAAAGAACAGAAGCATGTAAAATGTGTTTCAGTGTTGTATATGATGTTATTAAGAATAATTTCATTCAGAGTTAATCAGTTTATGAATCAAATTAATATCCCTTAATTGGATAGGTATTCAATATTGCTTTTGTGTCATTTGGAATTAGATTCAGCTGCTAATAATAGCGACCTGAACACAGTAGCTCAAACTTTCAAGTTGTTATGCTTTCACTTAATGGAAGGCCAAGATAGACATCCAGGACTGGTCCAATGGCTGCACAAAATCAGTGGGTACCCACCCAGATCCTTCTTCCTGCTCTGTTACTTCTGACTTCCAACCAGAAGTTCACATTATAGTCCAGGATGGTTGTTGGAGTGCTAATATCCAAATTCAAGGCAACAGAAAGAAGGGAAGACTCAACTTCTCCCTTTCCAGGCAACTGCAAGGAAGTTCCATTAACATTTCTTACCTTTATTTAGTCAAAGCTAGTCACACCCCTACCTATGAGGAAAACTGAGTAAATATGGTTTTTCAGTTGGGCAGATAACCCAGGGTTCTCGTGGAAAGAAAAAAAGTGAGAATGAATATTAGAACACATACATTTCCTCTTTTGTTACAAATAATGGACCCATGTTCGGTTTTTTATTTTTTTCAAAAAGCAGTCTCACTATCAAGTAATACTGAAGGGTTTATGAAATAATCATTTATAGACACTGTGCTCTTTATTCAGAACAAGTTAAACATATTCTGGTAGTATTACTAGTTCAGAGAAGCTATTTAAATTAACTTTTTAGACCAGAAAAGAACTTAAAGATCACCATCTAAATTCTGTGTTTTCTAGGTGGGATAACTGGCACCAGGGTAAGCTGAGTGACCTGCTCAGGGTCTCATAAGTGACAAGAGTAAGAGCCAGGACAGAAATATAGGTTTCTTAAGGTTCCTGCTAGTACTCTTCCTACTACATGATGGCATAAAAATTGCTGAAAAGATTCCCTTAGAAGGGGAATGCCTGTCACCACTACTCTGCTGCTAGCAAGTTCTGGTTCATATCATCTATTCCTGGGTTTAGGGCTACCAAGTACTCCATAGACCTCTCTTCGTTTCCTTAACTTGCTCTGCATGTTTTGATGCATCAATGCCCTGGTTCAGTTTGTTCCCTCTGCCTGATTAATAATGATAATAACAGCAATCATCATAGGCATTTATTAAGGTCTTACTGTTTCAGATACAGTTCTGAAGAGTTTATATTTGTTGATTCATTTAATTCTCCATCATCCTTTTCATACTCATCTTACAAATGAGTAAATTGAAATGCCCAATTAAGTAATTTGACCAAGGTGACATAGCTTCTAAGTCTTGAAGTCAGGATTAAAAAGAAGGTATCCTGGCTCAGACAGTCCAGCCTTGAGAAATACACATTCAACCATGTACTTCTGCAGAATTCTGACTTATCTTTCCTGTACTAGCTCAAACCCACTTCTATTTCCTTGTGTTTCTAAAGTACTTTTGAAATACTTCCATTCAAGTAACTATATCATCCCTTGTATTATGGTAATTTGCATATAAGTCTTAAAGGCTATTAACCTATTAAGAGTAGAAATTTTCCTGGTCAGTGTCAAATAGTTCTTTGTGCTGGTGACTCCAAAGTTACTATTTCCAACCCAGGCTCATGGATTGAGTTCTAGAACAACATGGCTAACTATTTATTGGACCTGTATACTTTATGTCTCCAGGCATGTCAGACACATTATGACCAAAACTGGAACCATCATTTTTCCTCCCTTGGTTAAGCCTCATCCTCCTAGTTTTCCTACCATAGGAAATTATGAGAGCATTTCTTTGTTGACCAAGTCAGATACCTGAAAGTAATCCTTGATTCTCATCTCTTTCCTAGGGTCCCACATTCCAGTGTCAATTCTAACCTTTCATTATCTCTCAAATATGACCACACCTCTACATCATGATATGCTACAGTTTCACATTCATTTGCTAGCTGATCTCTGTGTCGTAGATTCACCCTCTGCACAGTGGGAGACCTGAGCTTTACAAAATACAGATTTGATCATTTTCCTGCTTAAATCAATTCACAGTCATTGCATCTACCTTCTTCTCCAACCCCCTTTCTCTCCACTCTATTTTTTCAAGGACATAGTTCCTTTAAATATAATGGAAATGGTGAATATTTCCCAAGTGAATTAGTGTCAGTGTCTAGGGTCTATAGCTCTGCACAGATAGTCTCTATAGAGAGTACTACAATAGGAGTACCAAAGGTTGGACCAAAGGTAATGACAATGTAATGATTATAAATGAAAACGGTGGAGACTTTGGATTTATTGACAGGCTACAATACCCTTCAGGAGATAGAGAACTAAAAACTGAGCCATCTGCTCGGGGTGTTTACAATGTAAACAGCAAGTAGATAATGTAAAAATCAATTAGAGCCAAATTAGCAAGTAAGTTCCTAAGAACCCTGGTCAGAGCTAAATCAGAGAGGCCTACAGATGAAATTGTGGTTTAAGCATAGGTTTCTCAACTCAGCAAGGTTGGTATTTGGGCCATATAATTCTTTGCTGTAGGAGGCTTTCCTGTTAGCAGCCTTCCTAGACTCTTCCTACCAGATGTCCATAACAAACACTCCTCCCTCTTATTGAGTTAGGAGTTAATCATAAAAACTGTACTTCTAAAGCAGAAACTGATACACCATTGTAAAGCAATTATATTCCAATAAAGATGTTTAAAAAAAACAAAAAAAAACTATACTTCGTTTGGTGGAGACAATACAAATATAATTTGGTGAATGTTTGCCTAAAGGTGTGTTGTTTATTCAAAGTTGAAGCAAAGTATAAATGAGCCTCTGGGTGGTGTTGGCTATTCTGCCGTATTGTACATGATGAACAACATCTGGTGTCCTTTATATTGACAGTAAAGTAATTGTCATGAAATTGTTTTCTTATTTTAGGATTCTGTTCAAGCAGAATGATTAGAGGATTTTTGTGTTTTTGTTTGCATTCCTTATTCTTCAGTTCTCGTGCATTCTAAAAAGTTAGTGGCTCTCTAACAAATGAGGTGGAGAGAATCCTCGACTATTGAAGCACTGAAATCATACATTAATTCTGAAAAGGCCCTACAAATTCTTGCTGACTTTTTAAATATCTCATTGTGTGAAGCCTACCTATTTCCTGTTTATGGTTTTCAATTTCTCTTTACAGTAGGATTATGCTGTTTGAAAGAAGAGTAGAAAGTATTATTGAAGTATTCCACTGCTTTAAAAAACTTATTGAATGAAAAAAATGAGTGAAAATGTTACTCGTTAAATGCCAAGGCTGTTTTTAAAAGGGACAACATTACTTCGGACCACGTGGGGAAAAAATCCATTTGAAGTGAATGATTTTTACAACAGTTTTCATGACTGTATTTTGAAATGGATTCTACCTCTTGAAGAATTTGATTCTTGTATATGAATATTGCTAAATACTCTTCCAGAATGGGAATAATTGGAGTCATGTGTAGTCAAAGAAGAGAATAAAAATTCACGACATTGCTCTTGTTTGTCAGTAGGCAACATTTTAAAAAGTTGTAGATCAAGAGATACAACTTAGTCCTGAAAAATACAAAAGCAAGTTATGTCATGAAAGATAACAACTCTGAGCCTTGCTGTTTCTAACTTTATATACATATGTGTTCAGTATCCCAGCTTGTAAGGCTAATATTGAACATGTTTTCTCATTAATGAATGTTCAGTGGACAAAAGAATGAAATAAGTGGATGTGACCACTATGGCAGATATGTTACAGTGTAAATGGAACATAGACTCTAACTGCAAGAAATTTTATGAGAAAATTCTGCAAAGCAAGGAGCTGTTAATGAAAGCCAAATCATCAGATATTCAGGAAAGATATATATATATATATATAGTTTAGATACTGATCATTTATTTCCGATAAAAAATGAATGAAGTTTTAGAATAAGTATGTTCTGTGTATATGTTTTATTTATCTCAAAATGTGCATAGGCAATTAGAAATAATTTAAATTTAACTGAATGTTGTGATTTTTTACTTCCTAACTTTGGGAACCCTATCTGAGAGGTGAGTAGGGAAGAATTGCCCTGTTGAGAGAACCACTAATTTAGGCCAAGATCAAGTAATATAGTGTTCTTATGATTATTTAAATTACTTGATTATTAGTCTTTATATTTCTCATAATCACAATATTCCTGTATGTCCCAGACTTTCCTGAGGATGAAAAACTACAAATATTTTATTTTGAAATGTATTAAAAATGTAACTTTAAAAGAAATTTTAATTTTGAAGTATTTTAATCACTTAGCAAAACTGCCCTGTCTAAAATTAGGCTGTTCTTATCATAACCTAGTTTCCACACAGTGAGTAAGAAGTAATTTTCCCTTATTAAACAAGAATATTGGTTGACAGCAAGAGAAATAAACATTGGCTATCTCAAGCCAAAGGGAGATTTATTTAAAGATTCTGGATCCTCACACAGTCACTGGAAGACTTTGGGTATCTGGACGAGCTGACTGGGGAAATGAGCAGACCAGCGGGAGGGCTAGAGGCTGTTCGGCAGACTCATCTGGCCAGGACAGAACTGCTGGATGATTCTGCCGGAATTGGGCTCTACTGTAGTTGCACAAAGGAAATCTAACTAGACCTTCCTTCATGTTGGCTTCACTCATTCCGGGATCCAAGTAAAGGGAAAGTTAATCCATTCGGATTAGCTTAGGAGATGCAGCCTTGCCATACTAACAAGAGTAGAACGGAAGGATAATTCACCTTAGATTTCCACAGCAAGAGGTAGGGCTCGAGTTCCATCACCACTACTCCGAAGGGGAGATCCTTGTTCACCCCAGTTAAGAAGGAAGATTGGCTACTGGATATAAATATAAATATATACACATATACACACATACGCATGGACACACCTATAATTTGCTTTGGGGTTTAAAAATGAAGCAGATTAATATCTGATTATGCAAGATTGATGAGGTATGTGCAGTCAGACATTGAGTGACTGAATGGTTAGAATGGATATACCTTATATACTTGAAGCAAAGGAAGGCATTTTACCTCAAGTAGTATAACGATTAAATAAAGTATCATTTTACATTTGAGTTTAAGTAATCTGGTGGCAATGGATGTCCCTCCTCCCCAAGGTAATAGATAATTTGTGGTGCTTTTCTAATTTGTGAAGTTATCATTCTATAGTTCAGAGAATTCCCAAGTGATTTATACCCAACTACGCCTATTCTCTAATTTGATAAGTGAACTATGAAGTAGTTTATTATGAAAAGATGACATAAGTGTGAAAGGTAATGCACTAAAAGTAAGTTATATTAAAAAGAAGCAGTTAAAGTTGAGGGCATGGCATTTTGTCTTTTTTTATCATTGAATTCCCAGATGTTATGCAGTATCTGACATAAAGTGGTTATTCATACTCTATATTGGTGCTCCAAGAAAAGAAAAAGAAATAAAAGGAGAAAAATTGTCATTATTTCCAGAAGATATAATCATCTATTCAGAAAATATAATTGACAGACTAATAGAAATGAAAATTAAAGATCACAGGATATAAATTCCAATCAGTAGCAATTACCAACTAGAATGTATGTGTTTTTAAAATAGGACCTCATTTACAATAGCAACATAAAAACTATACAGTGTCTAGAATTAATTCATTAATTTAAGTAGTAATATACAAATCCTTATGTAGAAAAATTTAAACTTTAATAAGGGACATATAAAATTATTTAACCTCTTCAGATGGGAAGACATATTATAAAGGTATAATTCCTTCGTAAATTATTCAATGGCTTCAATTCAATTCAATTCAATTATTCACAAATTATTCAAGCCAATTGACATTGGCTTTTTGGAGAAATTGATAAAGTAGAAGACTAAACGATCATGTATAGGTAAGTTAACCTCAAGTAGAGAGAAAAGGAGAGGACATGTCTCAATATGGATGAAAACATACTATAAGAAATCTTTGTGGGAGGAGAGGTGAAGAAGCCTATATGAAGCAAGACTTTCAGAACATTAAAATAAGGCCAATTAAAGATACCTGTTCAATGAAGAGAAGATACCACTGACAAAGTTAATGATAGAATAGAAGATACTTGCAATTCTGAAACTGAGGTATTACAGTCTAGTTTATATGGGAACACCTGCTAATCAACCAGTGAAAGACAACAATCATAATAGAAAAATTGGAAAAAGGATAAGAACAAAGAATTCACATAAGAAGAAACCCAGAAAGTGAGTAGGCATACAAAGAGATGCTCAACATCATTATAGACCAGAGCAATGGTAACTCAGTTTGAAAAGTGATAGGTTTTTCACCTCATAGCCTGATAAAAGTTAAAAAACGGAATAATGCCATATGTTGCTGTTGATGTAGAGATATAGAACCTTCTCTGGTGGGAGAATAGAAAAGTGCAGCCATTCTGGAGAGGAACTTGGCATTACTTAGTCCAATTAAGTATGTATGTACCCTAGGACCAAACAATTATGCTCCCTACCTCGGGAGATTGCCAAAGAATTCTTACACAGCTCCATAAAGGGACGCATACCAAGTTGTTCATGACAACGTTATTTTGTGGTGGCGACAGAAGTGAGTTTAATGAGGAAATAATAAAGTTTAATCTAGGAGGAGCTTTAGCAATTTTTTCACATGTTACCTATTTTGGTAAGATTTACAAAAGTAAGATATTTTAACTATCGATATTACCATGATTTTCCCTGCTATCAAGTAGTGTTGGAGTAGCCATGACCATATCTGGTTTGTAGCAAAGAGGAGTTGAGTTGGAGATACATTTAAGTTGACTTTATTTATGGGGTTTACAGTTACTTCCGTGTACATTTATCGCACACACTCTTATAAAAACACTAAGTATATAGAATAGGTGCCATGTTCAGCTCTTTAATCTTGCCAGAGAAGCTTCCCAGTAACTGAAATCGTGATTACTTTGGTATTTTTCAACAGTTACATTTTTTTTTTTTTTTTTTTTTTTACTGATCACATTTCATAGATGGCATATTTGAAACACAAATGCCAACTTGGAATTTTCTTTTATTTGCTCTGCCTATATAAAGCTTCCCAAACTACATGAAATAGGTACAATGAAATTCCAAAATATATCCTTAATATATATTTTGGGTTTCTTGAGAAACCCAATTACAAATGAGGTACAAGATATTTATTCACAAACACAATAAAGCTCAAATATGACAGTTTAATTGCAATTTAGAAAGATATATAAGAATACTCTAAGTTAAAAATTACACATTAACTAAATATATATAATATATGTATATATATGAAAGGCACTTTCTTTTTCATCTTTAACTTTTTGTATTAAAATACTGAGAGAAAATTTAGATATACAATTAGTGGAATATGAAACAAAAATTGTAAAAAGCAAGGAAATCATTATATATTAACATTGAACAGTGAAATATAGCAAGCATTTTGTCATATCAGAAGCAAAAGTAAGAAACAGTATTTCTCTAAAAGGAAGAGGTGAATTTGTAATAGAAGTATTAAATAGTCTCTTGGATTGTTTGATAATCCAGTTAAAGAAGAGTGAATCATATAAATACGTTGGGGGAAAAATACTTAACTTTCTTGCTGGTTGGCCATGAAATACCCAAACACATGAGATGACATGAAATTCATTGTATATCACTACAATGAGGACGTCGATGACAAAGTGGTTAATGAGTGTTGTCAATTCAGAGTATATTAAGATTAGCCGTTGAACAAGGACACTCAACTGCTCTGGTATCTTAAAGCTCAAATATGAAAGGAACTTGGTGGAGGTTTTCCCAAATCTGACAGTAATACTAAAAATGTACATGCTATTACCAAGACACATTCCAATTAGTTATACTAAAGGAAAGACTAAATTGCCTCTGTTTCCCTCATTAAAAAATTGTTACCCTGTGTAGAGATGGTCAATGAGAATGAAACCAAAAGTGGAGGAAAAGTGTTAAAAGAGGTGTACTAGGGAGTTAATTCATTAAATTTTGGAATTTATGGTGTTTGTGGTATTGGTTAGTTTTTTTGTTTGTTTGTTTTTTTTTGCGGTACGTGGGTCTGTCACTGTTGTGGCCTCTTCCGTTGCAGAGCACAGGCTCCGGATGCGCAGGCTCAGCGGCCATGGCTCACGGGCCCAGCCGCTCCGCGGTATGTGGGATCTTCCCGGACTGGGGCACGAACCCGTGTCCCCTGCATCAGCAGGCGGACTCTCAACCACTGTGCCACCAGGGAAGCCCTATTCATGCATTTTATTCTACATAGTCTTAAAATCCATGATATAGAATTATTATTGCTTTGTATAGTCATTCATTTTTGTAGAGTCAGTTTTTCCTTTTATATACACAGACACGTACCCACTCCAATGTTCTTCATTTCTCTCTGTATTTCCACTCTTCTTCCCTTAGGATCTTTTCCTTCTGCCTAGAAACTTCCTTTAATGTTTAATGTATATTTTCGTATGGTGATGAATTCTCTCAGTTTGTGTTTTCTGAAAAAAGTTTTTAAATTTCACATTCATCTTTTTAAACTTTCCATGAAGTACAATATACTTACAGAAAAACACATGTATCCTAAATATATAGTTCCATGAATTCCTCCAAACTGAACAAACCATTCAACCAGCAATGGGGTAAAAACACAGAACTGCTCACTCTAGAAGGATATTTTTATACCTTCTAATGTTCTGGATTGTCAGTGACCATGAGACTACAAAACCAAGTGGCAGGTCTACTTTGTTCTAAGCACAATTACAGGCTAAGGATACACTGCTCTCTAGGATCATATAATCTTAGAGATTCCTAGAGACACCTAATTCTAACAATCAGTCAAGTGAAGCTATATATTTATGGGCTATAGTTCAATGATGACACATATTAGTTCATCTAACCCATCTTGTAAGGGAAGGCTCCTTAGTACCAGCTAGATGTGAGGAATGACTAGGATAAATCCGCAATGAAGATAGGCAATTAAATGATAAAGTGTACTATATTTAGTGACTACTGATGACATTGTAAGAAATTATATAAAGTTAAAAGCAAATTGAGGAAATAGAGGATTGCATATAGATTCCTAAAGGCTGTCTTAATTCTGGTCTCCTTACTGCCTACTTAAGTGAAAAAATTTTGGTTAATTTTTAAATTCCAGCTAACGAAACAAATAATATGGCCATCACCTAAATCCCTAAACATAATGGATTACAGCCACTGGTTTTACTGAACCGTGACCTGACAGAGGGTAAGATAAAGCATCAGAGGTAGAACAATTGACAATTTGAAAATTTGTACAATTTTCAAAAATGATAAACTGATAGGAAGTGTTAGAGAGGGTCTGCCCAAATTAGAGCTAAAATTATGTATTTATTTTGATCAAAATTAGACAGATATATCAAGACAGCAAATTAAAAGATTAGTCAAGGGGTTTTATAGACCTTTTATTGCATATTAAATGCAGTGCCAAGCAGTATTTGAATATAAACCATGGTGCTTCCAGCCTGCACCTGAAGCTGGGAATCTTCAGTTATCGGAGGTCCCAGGCTAGAAGACTCCCTGGGATGTCATTTAAGCAAGGTGTAGGATTTCCAAAGAGTAGCAATGTCATTATGATTAAATCTTAAGAATTTAAGATTTACGTTCTGCCTATGTTTATTTTGGTACTGCTGTGCAGCCATAACGTCTGTCTTTCAGCAAAGCACACAGTAGCTGTGGTACACCTAGACAAATAATGATCAAAACAGTTAGTCTTATATGCTCCCATAAAAAGGAAAGTATTACAAAGGAATGCCTTGTAAAGATCTTAGGTCCTTTTTGGTAACTTCTAGGATGTCTCACAAGTAGGATGAGCATATATCGAAGTTTGTCCAGAACAGTCCCAATTTATGTCTTGGTGTCTGATGTGATGTAGCATTTATTCTTGACAAAAAATCTTGCTTCGCAACATAAATGCCATGGTCATCCTGCCATGAATGGAACAAAATTTGTACAGCCAGGGCATATCTGTCTATTGCCTTCCTCCAGTGATGTTATCAGGTGTTCACGTATCAGCAAAATGAACGTCTATTGAGAGGCCTTCTAATTACAATTCAGGGAGCAGCCGGGAATGGACTCAAACCTGGTTTAGTTACTGTTTTTTTCCCTATACTCTCCAGATTCAGTCCTCCAGCAGCTTTCACTTTCTTATCTAAATAGTAGAGCTACTGGCTGATTAATGTACACTTCCTCTTATCTTTGAGTGTTTCAGCTTCATCTTCCTTGTCCCTGACAGATAGGATTTGTATGATCTAGGTATTCCTCTCATGTACTGCAGCTGGGTATAGGAAGGATCCAAGTGTTTCCTTTGGTGCCAAGATGTAGAGCAGAACTTCCAGACTCATCTGTAGTTTTGTAGTTCTGATAAAACAGAGCTTATATCATAACAGTTCATACTGGAAGTAAAGGTTGCCTCTCCCATCTCCTGATGATGACTTTCTCTTTTATCATGGGATTTTAGATTTTATGAGTAGAAAAATTGTAAAGGGGATGTCACTGAACATAGATGAGGGTTTTAAAATGCTATGGTGGCAACAGAGGACTTTCGTTATAAGAAATGGTTAATTAAGTGTATCCCTGACTATTGTCAGGTGTTTAGAAGTCAGTAAAATGAGAATTTCTGAGTCAGATAGATTTCCTTCATCGCAGTGTTACCCCACAGTTTCTAAAGTAATACAGAAACCAAAAGAGAGCCTTTTATAGCTTAACTGCATCATCATGACAGACATATAATAATGCATTAATTTAACAACTTAAAAAATACTAGGTATGCTTAACACTACCGAGTGAGCTAAATTACCCTTATTCTAAAAGAAAACACATATGAATCCCTTATAGATGAATTTTTTAGCCTACTTAGTCATAATGATCTCAAGTATAATTAGGACTCAGACATTGTGACTCCAGTCTAGTTCTGTGTTTATAAGTTGTAAGCTTATTCCTTACCCAAGAGGCATATTTATAAAAATTACCCTCCCAAGCATAATAACTTAAAAATTGTTCAGCATTTCTAATGGATCTCCTGTTTATCAAAGCGATGCTATTTTTTACTATGCAAAATATTTTTATGTATTAATTATAACCCATTTTAATTAAAGTAGCTCTGTTTTGTAGGTCTATTATCACTTAGGTACATTCTAAATAATGGCAATGTATTTACTTGATAAAATAAAATTACTGATACATTGTTAACTTTACATAATATTAGTGTAATTTTATACCTGTGTTGTCTCTTTTTTTTTAAATGAACTTTTTATCTTGGAATTGTTTTAGATTTATGGAAAAATTATGCAGGTAGTACAGAGAGTTCTCATGTACTCCATACCCAGTTTCCCCTATTAATAACAATTTACATTTTTATGGTATATATCTTGCAATTAATGAAACCATAATGATACATTATTATTATTAAGTAATAATACTTTACTCAGATTGCCTTAGGTTTTCCCCACTATCTTTTTTTCTCATCCAAGATCCTGCCCAGGATACCAGGATTACATTTAGCCATCATGTCTCCTTAGACATCTATAGGCTGTCACAGTTCCTCAGACTTTCCTTGTTTTTGATAACTGATGATTTTGAAGGAGTACTGGTCAGGTATTTTGTAGAATGTCCCTGACTTGGGGTTTTCTGATGTTTTTCTCATGATTAGGATCAAAGTTTTGAATTGTGGGAGGACGACTATACAAGTAAAGCACCATTCTCATCATATATCAAGAGAACATATCATCAACATGAGTTATCACTGTTGATGTGAGGTATGATTTATTTTAAATTGCCCTTTAAAATGCTTGTGTATGGATTCCATGGTGCCTTGAGAAGGCTTTAAAAATGAACGGTACTCCAGCTAAAATTTTACCTGTGAGAAAATATCACTGTCTGTTTCCAGACAAGTGACATTTTCAAAGCAATTTTTCATTTGACAACAGTGAGATCAATATAACATCCTATTTTACTTATTTTTACATTTGCCCACTGTCTTAAATAATTTAGATTTGACCAAAGTTGATTCAGATTTTGGCAGATCTTCAAAATGGTTTATTGGATCTATTTTAATTTTATATAACTTTAAGTTAGCTATAGGTAAGAGACTCAGTGATGGAATGTAAAGCAGAGCCTGAGTTTATTATAGAATTACAAACATGTAATTATTCTCCTGTTCCTTGAAATGAGGAAATATCATATCTTTAATTGTCTAATCACAAAGAAATAAGAAATTCAAATATTACCTGATCTCTACAAGAAATGTTGAAACTTGTCAAATGAAACTAACTGCTAAAGTAATTCCATAGGAAATATTTTAAGAGAATAATTCTATTTTTAAATATATATTACATGGGTAAGACAAAGTATGCTGATAATCATTACAAAAGCCCATTGCTTATTACAAAATTATTTGGACATGATATACACATATCCTACTTGAACCACAATAGAGTTGACACTCTGGCATTAATAAATCAATTGGGAACTGCCATTTAGAGTTCCAGTATTAAGCACCTGCCATGGGGCTAAGAGGCCACTGAGACCTTTACCAGCACAAGATAATGGGCACAGACCACATTTTTTCCCTTTTCCACATTTAAGTAAAAACTGGTGTTGAGGTTCACTTCATTGATTTCTGGGAGATTCCCAGTTTGGACTGTAAACATCTAGGGGAACCCACACCCATCTCACTCTCAGAGATTATCCCTATCTGAGGGGCTTCATAAGACCCTGAGGACTAAAGGAGTCCCCCAAAGCAGCTTTGTCATGGCTGCTGCTGATACATGACTACAAGAATATAATTTTTGGAACAGTATGTTCAGAGCCATAGAAGGTACCCAGAGTCCCTAAAACTCTCTAGAGACTGGGATATTTCTTTGCTTGAAGGAAAGGATCATTCCTGTACTCTGTTCAGAGACTCCATTAATGATACTTAAATGCTTCTCAGAAGGTGAACCAAGTGGTAGAATTCACTCCCTTTTGAGCCTGTACAGAAATACCACTTCAATTAAAAAAAAAGAAAAAAAAATCTTAATGATAGCTCTTGAACCACATAATTTCATCTAAATAAAAAATTATCTCACAAATGTTGATATAAAGTTCAAGGCAACAAAGGCAAAATAATGGGAATTTACTTAGACAAAGGAAACTCAGCAGCAGTCTAAATCTCTGAGCAATGAGGATTCATTCTAGGGATACTTGTAGCATTTAACATTATGTTTTACAAAGTAACTGGTTCTGTTGTAAATGCTTCAGTGTCTTTTAGGCTCAGATAGGTTGCATAACTTGGATATACAAGATCACATAACTAGTAACTAGTAAACCCAGGATTCAAACTCTAGGATTTCTGGCTCCTGAACTTGCACTTGAATCACGTCTCTAAATCAAATCTCTGCTTGTGTTATACATATATGTGAACTATGTTTCTTGTTTAAAAGGCTAATAAATTTCTATAAATTGAAATATCCTCAAGTTTATTGTAATTAGTAGATCTTAATTACAAATGTATGATGTAAATGACCAAAGCAAGGAATTCAAATGGAAAGATGGGACAAGTTAATAATATTAACGGCACCATATATGGTTACTATGTGTAAAATTCTCCTAAACACTTTATATACACTTAACCATGCCAACCCTAACCACTCTTGGAGGCAGTGATTATTAACCCCATTTTCAAACTAGGAAACTGAGGTTCAGAGAAATTAAGTCATTTGTAAAGGGCCAATAGCTATAAAATGTGGAACATGGATTGTGATGGGAAAGGTCAAGATGATGACTGATCTGTGAGCTACTGAAACCAGTTTGAGTTTTTCTGTATTGAATACAAGTACACTTCATGGTATATATTATGAAGGATTTTGTCCATTTTACATTTTTGGAAATTGAGCCATATTTTCAATGTCTTGCAGAAACTCAGATTTGAAGAGAAACTGGAGAAACTTATGTAAAATGAAAAAATTTTTTTTAAAGTGTGTACATTGCTAAATATTTAGCATTCATAAATTAATACATACCTTTAGTTCTTAAGCTGATAAACATGTTTCTTTTAATATCTTTGTCTTCTTTTTTTGCAGAGCTGTCATTTATTCCTAAAAGTTGAAAGATCAGCTTTTTTTAAATTGAGGAATAATTGACCTATAACATTATATTAATTTCAGGTGTACAACATAATAATTTGATATTTGGGGTTCCTTTCT
Organism: Hyperoodon ampullatus; assembly: GCF_949752795.1. Classification (NCBI taxonomy): domain Eukaryota; kingdom Metazoa; phylum Chordata; class Mammalia; order Artiodactyla; family Ziphiidae; genus Hyperoodon; species Hyperoodon ampullatus. The sequence continues at coordinate 81,845,685 of NC_136921.1, read as the reverse complement.
TAATAGAGATGAAGTAATATGAGTAATATGACATGAATGATGCTTAAAATGTTGAGAATTAAAAATAAAAATTAATATGGTGAAGAACTTGCTTTGTTTTTTTTTATTGTCTTGGTCTTTGTAGCCGGAAGGGAGCTAAGGGACCAAGGGTATTTTTGTTAGTCTCTCTCCCTTTCACCCTATTACACTCTCCTTTCCTGTTCACTTTGTTTATCATCTTCCTTCTCTCGTTCGACCTTTTTCATTTCCTCCGTTTTTCCCCTCATTCCAAATCTTCTTTCTTTAACTGAGCATAATATAGATTCAGAGTTCAAAAAATGTGTTGTTTTTATTGAATCGAATTTATGTTTATCTTTTCAATTTTAAAATGGAGACTTTAAACTTTCATATTTTACATTCCTACTACATACTCTTCAAATAAAACAAAATCCGAAAACTTTTGTGTGCTTTTAATTGCATTTGATTTCTCTTATTGAATAATAAAACCTGGTCATTAATTTATATGTATTCATCTGCTGTTTTTGATTTAGTGCATTTGTTGCTTTAAAAATGGTGCTTAAAAGGGGAATCACATCAATATTTCATGCTTTTTTAAAGTAGATAAACTTAAACCCCCCCTCAAAAATTTTATTTCAGCATTACTTAGATAAGCCCTGACAGCTGTAGTTTTTAAGTTATTCAGATGATTCTTTTATACACCCAGGTTGGGAACCAAAACAGAGTATACCTTCATTCTGACATACATTTTTTGGCAGCAATAGGGAAAAATGACACTTAGCTGCCTTTTTTTTTTTTTTTTTTTTTTTTTTGGCTGCATTGGGTCTTTGTTGCTGTGTGTGGGCTCTCTCTAGTTGCGGCGAGAGGGGGCTACTCTTCGTTGCGGCATGTGGGCTTCTCATTGCGGTGGCTTCTCTTGTTGTGGAGCACGGGCTGTAGGCGTATGGGCTTCAGTAGTTGTGGCACCCGGGCTCAGTAGTTGTGGTGCGTGGGCTCTAGAGTGCAGGCTCAGTAGTTGTGGCTCCAGGGCTTAGCTGCTCTGCGGCATGTGGGATCTTCCTGGACCAGGGATCGAACCCATGTCCCTTGCATTGGCAGGCAGACTCTTAACCACTGCGCCACCAGGGAAGTCCTTAGCTGCCTTTTTACTGTTACCTAAGTGAAAAGAGCTTTTAAAATAGTAGTATTTAAGAAAATAGTAGGGAATAGGACTCATTAATTTTATAATATGGGTTCTTGATATTGTTTAACATGATGCCAGTATCCATACCTAGTTATGGAAGAATTGGTGAGATTCAATGAAAATTGATACCATTGGAAATCATACATTCAGCAAGCCAACCATAGGTGGCACCTAATAAAGCTTTCTGTATTCATCTAAGCAAAGAAAGTAGAAGAGACATTCCTGACCCTGTGGGAGTTTGCAGTGTGACACATTGGTCCCTTGAAAGGAAGATATTAATAGAATAAATTTCAGACTGTCTCCAATTTACCCTAAAGAGATCAAAACAATGGATCTAATATATGGGTGTTTTTCAAAATCTTGTCTTTCTTATTGGAATTCTAAATTTTCACTAGAATCGACCTTTTTAATTGAACCTCTTTTGTATTTTCAGCCTGATGACTCTTGATTAATTTTCTTCTATCTTTTTTAAATTATTATTTTCTCTTTTCCATTTGCTGCTCCCTCTTTTGGAAGCTCAAATGAGACTGATGTTGGGACTCCCTGGATTATTCTATATCTCCTGAATTTTATTTTGAGCTTTCCTTTGCTTTTTTGCACTACTTTTTAGGAGAATTTTTTGACACAAATCCAAATTATAGAACTCCATTAATTTTTACATATGTACGTACCCATGTGACCATCACACAGATCAAGATACAGAACATTTCCACACCTTAGAATGCTCACTTATGCTCCTTCATGGTAAAGTACCCTTGAAAGGTAACTAAAATTCTGACTTCTAGTTCTTTTCAGCAAACATTCTATTGAAATTTTTATTTTGACCATCATTCCTCTAATTATCAGGAATTTTTGTTTTGATACCTCTTTTTTTTTTTTTTGTAGCCTATTCTTTTCTGTAATAGATTCTCTATCCTCTCAGATTTCTCTGGGAATACTAATTTTAAACTCTTAATATTCCCCTATGTTTGCTTTTTCCTTTCTTCTAGAGTTAGGAGTTTGGTCTGTTCATCTTAGTCCTTCAGTTTTATGTTTGGTAGTCTTTGATTACCAATTTATCCTTAATTATCTATTAATAGTTATAAATGAAAGGCTATGCTGTTGTTGGTCAGGATTTCTTCTGCCTTTATGTAGGCCTGTTTTCCAAACAAATACTCCCTTGAAAGAGAGGGATGACGGCAAGCTCTCTGTGTGTGTCTGGTGTGTTGATAGGCTGGCTTCCTTTTAGGATGTACGGGCAAGAAGAAGAGTCCACCTTTCCCCAGTCTCCACTCTGCTTTCAGCTAAAATGGAAATGGACACCCTAGGGGTCTTATCTCAATTAATTCAGAGATTAACTTTTTGGTTTTAGCCTGGGGATAAATTCTGCTGCTTTATACTTGAATATAGAGGGAGTAGTGGGAAATGTGACCTGCAAGTTGTTAAATCGGTAATCCTTGGGTTAGTCAACTTGTTTTCTGACATCTTTGTTTTCAGTGCAATGGGAATTTGGAAGCCAAGGGGTGGTAAACACATGGGGCAAGACCATTGTCATGAACTGGAAGCTGACATTGCTTTGATTGGAAAAGATGTATGAGATAAAAATAGGTAGATGATAGAGAGAGAGAGAGAGAAATGCATACATACATAGATAATAGCTAGAAAATAGTAAGAGTTCAGAATAAATATTTTCATACCTTTTATAATTGTAAGAAATCATAGATACAAGGATAATACCTTCAGTTTTTATTTTCAGAAGTTAAGTATCTTCTAATATGAGATTAATGGTAAGTTGGCAAAATAGTCATGAGAACACAAAAATATTGTCTTCATGTGCAATATTGTGATCTTACTCTGAAGAAGATGCAGTCATAGTGATATTAATAAATGGAAACATGGTAATTTTCAAAATTGTAAACTAAACATGGAAAGAATAAACAAGGGCTGATTTCATTAAATATATTAAATCAGGTCAAATAAATTTAAGTGCTTCTTTTTAAAGTACATTTTTTTGGATAAAAACGCATGACATTTTTATTGTTAAAATTTGAAAAATAAGTATAAATAAATTAATAACAATAACTCATAAGCCCTCAGCTAGGAATGACCTTCATTAAATATATAGTGTGTTTAATTTCAGAGTTTCTTTCTATACATTTTTTCAAATTAAGATGAATATAAATATATGTTTGTGTACATGTACCCTGTATTCTATTAATTATCCTTTATAAGATTTTTAAAATTTATTAAATAGTCTTTAAAAGCATTCTTTAAATGCCACTCAGTTTTTCATTGTATGTTTATTTTCATTTAATGAAACCCTGACTGTTAGACTTTTGGATTGATTACAATTTTTCAGTATTATAAAAACATTGCAGTAAACATCTTCATAAATGTTTGAGGACATCTGAGATTATTGCTTTTGGTTACATTCCTAGAAGGGAGGTTATTTGGCCATAAAAATGAATCAACATATTTGAGGCTTTTGATAGATATTGCAAAATTACTCTCAAAATTTGGTACACATTATTTTTTCCCATCATCCAGACAGGAGGCAGTGATTTCCCCTCTACCCTCCAAACTAGAGGATGATTATGGAATCTGACCGGAGTCTCTTCAACTTAACTTTTCAAGGCCCTGATGTTAAGCAGGTGCTTAGTGTCTTCCTTCAATTTAGCCTGAGGAAAATATGTCCCAGTGGTACCACTGACTTGAATCACCCACCATCTCTGCTATTTCCATATACTACAGTGACTCAGAAACTGTATATTGAGAATGTGCATGAGCAAGGAGAAGAAAAAGAGGGAAAAAGAGAATAGGAATATTGAAAGAGTGGAGCTGGTGACTGGACATCTGAGTTCATGACATCTACTTACCTGGATTTCTGTCAAATAATTCTTGAAAGAGGTGACACCTTCATTTGAATGTAAGATGTACAAAAATACCAGTTCTTCAGCCATCTCTTCCCAAAGGAGACCATGTATGTGTACACTGAAAGTCAGTTGACACAAGTAACCCCTCCTCGCCTTTGTGATTTCCAAAAGTGTTGAGGAATCTCCTAAGCCCAAGTGGCAACTACACTCACCGCCTTGCTTCTCAGATTGATTTGTGACCACAGTTTAAAAACCTGTACCAGGCTTGGCCTTCAAGTGCTAGAACTAAACCTTAGCTTCTCCTGAATTAATCTTACACCAAGAGCAATCCCATGTTTATACTGAGACTACAGAGACATATAGTGATTGGTGTTGAGTATGTGCATTTGTTTCCATTTTCCTAAACCACTCTTCTCAGCTCAGGGCAGTTTTCACAGATTTCATGATTCAATTTTCTTAGAAAGCTTTTATAATAATTTTATTGAGGTGTAGCTCACATACCATAAAAATCATCCTTTAAAGTGTAAATTCAGTGGTTTATAGCATATTCACAGAGTTGTGCAATCATTGCCATTATCTAATTTCAGAACTTTTTATCACCTCCCCAAGAAACTTCATTCCTATTAACCATTAACCCCATAACCATTAATGGTCTCTCCTCACTACCCCCTCCCCCCAGCCTCTTGCAATAGCAATGTACTTTTTGTCTCTGAGGCTATGCCTGTTCTGGACATTTCATACAGATGGAATCATCCAGTATGTGACCTTTTGGGTCTGGCTACCTTCACGGTGTTTTCAGAGTTCATCCATGTTGTAACATGTATCTGTATCTGATTTATTTTTATTGTCGTATTCCGTTGTGTGGATACACCCCATTTTGTCAGTTGACGGCATTTGGATTGTTTCCACTTTTTGGCTATTAAGAATAATGCTGCTATGAACATTCAGGTACAAGTTTGGCGGGGACATGTTTTCAATTCTATTGAGTACTTACCTAGTAGTGGAATGCTGAGTCATGATTCATTCTTTCATGAGTCACTCTATCCTGCTTTTGAATGCGCACATGCAGTGTCCCTTATTTTTCACTACGTTCTTCGAAATTCATCTCAACTTTAGTTTCCATCAAAATATATATCTCTTCTTACTGGTTTGAATTTATAGAAATAACAGAATAAATAATCTTAGTCAAATACTTTAAAACCCAGGGCAAACCAGCAGACACATAGTCAATTAACTGTATGAATTTTGTTCAAAAGCAACAATTTTAGCTGCTTGTGGCCAGGAGAATGGACTGACTTTGCTCTGCTTTTTCATAATTATAAAATTCCATAATTCTGAATCCATAAGTAGAGATGTGTTCTTATTTCCAAATATGCCATTGCATGGCTTTCAGCAAATTCTCTCCCATGAACTATTGCTATATATCTACTATTTATAAGATGTTTTGAGTTCTCCACGTTTGGAGAGGCTCCTAAAAGAGTCCTGGAATTTATGTCAGAAATGTTTGAAATTTTGTACTTAAATCGCAGGAACTCGCCACTTCCTATTACCTATGGTACCCTCTCTCCTGGCACATGCCTATATCTCTTTCTCTGTGTCTACATCGGGGTATAAAAGAAGGCTGTGAGTTATTTAAGCTGATTGTATTCTCCTGTAGTATGGCCAAACCAGGCTTGTCTTTGCTGTATGATTTGGTATGATTGGTATTCCTTTTTAGAATGTAAGGTCCTTAATGACAAAAACTGTGTTTTCTCCTTATTCTCACAGCTTTAAATATCTGATATAGGAACATGCCCAGATTAACTATTTGGTAAAAACATTTTAAATGAATATGGGTTAGCAGATTTAAAAAGAAATATGATGATACATACCATGGCAAAAACCAGACTCAATTATGTGATAAAAACATAAAAATGCATTTTTCAGAAAAGCTATATTTGCATTATAAGCCTTTCTATAATTTTACATTGCAAAATGATTTTCTGTTTTTTTTTTTTTTTTTTTTTTTTTTTTTTTGTGGTACGCGGGCCTCTCACTGTTGTGGCCTCTCCCGTTGCGGAGCACAGGCTCCGGACGCGCAGGCTCAGCGGCCATGGCTCACGGGCCTAGCCACTCCGCGGCATGTGGGATCTTCCCGGACCGGGGCACGAACCCGTGTCCCCTGCATCGGCAGGCGGACTCTCAACCACTGCGCCACCAGGGAAGCCCTCTGTTGTTTTTAAGCTGGTTTTCCACCTTAAAAAAATACATAGATTTCTGATAAGGCTTATTCTTATACCGTGCCCAGATAACTAAGGGGAAAAGTCATCCATTTTGCTCTAAACATAATTGAAGTAAATTTTGTTTGACATGGGAATAGGAGAAATCTATAAAAGAATAATTAGTTTCAGCTTCTTTTCACTACTTTTTCTGAATCTATATAACCTGTGTTGTGATTTGCTTAATTTTTATGTTTCGCATTGGAAAATAAAAGAACAGACCATGGCTTCTCTTAGCTTATCCTCCCTCTGTGTGTCATGATATCACTTAATATACAACCTTTCAATTTGTTCACAGTGGGTTGACATACTAGAAGTTAGTGTGTCCCAACTCTCAGGCAATCCTAATGCAGAAGGACTCATTTTTATTTTCCAGTGGAGGAATTACGAAGTTACCTTAACTCATTGAAATAATAAGTCTGTTATTTTTAAAATAAGAACAGTTATTTTTTATGCTCTTTTATTTAGAACATTCCAAAATAATAATATATAGAAGTTTGAATTTTTTATTTTGTATTTTTCTTTCCTGTAGTTCTTGTAATGTTTTGTATACACATGTAAGTTAATTAGGGAAGTCATAATTTGGATGCCTATTATAATGTTTTTTTTACTTTTTAAATTGAATCTATCCCAAACCTTTCCCAAATTCCTTGTATCTTCTTTGTTCTTCTGAAACATTTGCCTAAATTGTTTTTAATTCAAAATGGAAATATATTTTTTTCTGATTCATAAAGGTATATGTATTTATTGTAAGAAAATCTAAATGTGTAAAATAGAGTAAAACAATCTTCCACCACCTCACTTCACAGAGATGAGTTTCCTCAAGAAAGAGAAGCAGAGGGTGTGAGTATATTAAGAGATGTCAGACAGAAGAGGATCAGGTGACCAGAGAGGCAAGAAGGGAACCTGGAGAGTGGTGCTATCAGAAGCACTGTCATAAAGATTTTTAAACAAGGAAAGCTGAATTGAATTGCACTAAGAGTAAATACAGATGAAAGATAAAGGGAATTAAACATTTTTCATTAAGTTGTCACTTTAAGATCTGTGAAGTGTTAAGTTCAAGTCCTTAAATAAAGATCATTAGAGAGCATAGAAAATAAGGCATGTACATAGTAGTCACTTAATAAGTGCTCATTCAACAGGATGATAATTCTGTGAACACAGTACTTCTTGTAGTTGAAACCAAAATCTGTTTTATTATTACTATTACTATTATTTTTTTTTTCAAGTGCCGTCCCTGGCTGGCACCCACTTAAGGCTTTGTTTGTTTCTACTTAGGCCTCTTATGTAAGGAGCTGAAGGGGAAATAAAATATACAGGATGAAAAGATGGCAATGTTGCCTCCCCCAGGACCTCAGAGCTTTGTCTACTTCACAAAACAGTCTCTTGCCCTCATTGAACAACGTATTGCTGAAGGAAAAACAAAGGAACCCAAAGAAGAAAAGAAAGACGATGACGACGAAGGGCCAAAGCCAAGCAGTGACTTGGAAGCCGGCAAACAGCTGCCTTTCATCTATGGGGACATCCCTCAGGGCATGGTTTCGGAGCCCCTGGAGGACCTGGACCCTTACTATGCAGACAAAAAAGTGAGTTTATTGTGCCTGCAATGGTGTGGTCTCTGTTTACCTCTTTTGTACAGAAAGATATTTTAAATTGAGATTAAGTGGAATTTAGTGAAAAGCCACATCATGACAAAAACGTTTAGTTAAATAAATATGTAGGCTCTTTCAGAATATGTACTTTTACTAATTTTTCATCAAAACTGGTTCTGTCACTGGCATACTATTTCGATTTTTTTTAATTTAATAGTGTTCAGTATAATGTTCTGCCTTTTGAGACATAACATAAGGGCATCCTGGTAGGAACAAAATAATTGTCAGTTTGAGAAGTAAGACCTGGGGATATGTCCAGAATGCATTTGCATGGAGATGACAGTTGAATCCATGGGAATATATAAAATCACTCAACTAATAATGGGATTTAGAGGGCCACTCATTTAGGGGGTTGGAGAGAAAGAGTCTGAGATGGTCAGAGAGGCAAGACATTATAAATCAGAAAGTTTTCCATTATTCAAAAAAAAAAAAAAAAGGGAAGAGAGTATCTCATAAAATTATCCAGAAAGTTGAGGCTGGAGAAAGGCTACTGGAATGAACAAGGGGGATGAGTTGGTAACTTTTTGGAAGCAGTTTGTGTTAGGTGATGGAAACCAAAGCAAGATAGTGGTGGATAGCAAGTAAAAGAGGAAGTGGGTGGCAGTCGATGCATGCTGAAAAATTTGAGAAATTTCCACCAGAAAGATGGTCACCTGAGGCAATGAATAAATTGAAAACCTTTTCAACGTAGGGTATAAATAGCACGTTTGAAAGTGGAGAAAAATTATTCTCAGAGAAAAATACAGAGGGTCGAGTAAGTAGCTAGTTGCTGATGTTAACAGAAAAGGGATAAGCCACAGGGCAGCTTGTATTTGCATTAGAAAAATGGAGCAAAGCCTTACTGTGTGAGCCCTGAAGGGCAAATAGGAGGATGAATTTGAGTCCTGATATGTTGAAGTAAAGGTAGGCACATCTGAGGAAATGCATGTTAAATCGTATCAATATTTTCCGTACTACAGGAGTGGAAATTGTCCTTTGAGAGTCAATCTTGAGAGCAGCAGATCTGAGAAGGTGTTGATTGCATTAAGGAAGTGGGAGAGTTTGAAACAACTGCTATAAAGGTTATTCTACCAAGAAAATGAGAAGGGGATTACAATCATTTCTGAGACAGTAGCAGATACAACCAGATTGAACTTGACAAAGAAGAGACAGTAAAGGATTGGATCAGCACGTTCCATAACTTTCTCCAACAATGCTTTGCTGCATGGCAACTGCAGAGTTATCTTTAAGGGGTCAAGAAAGGCAGGATAAAGTCCATTAAAAAAATTATTTTGACTTAAGATGTAAATAAAAGATTATTTATTGATAACACATCTAGGAAATAAAATAAAGGGCACTGAAACGTCTTGAGAAATAGAAAATGTGATGAAGTTAATTTTGATGGTAGAAACACATCTTCTTTGGGATATTTGCTATGAATAGCAATATGTAATATTTTGCTTCACATTAAAGCCAGCGTCTCAGCAAGCTGACAGCACAGAAGGAGAAAGCAGAATACCTGAGAAGCCTTTGAGATACTACCCAGCATTCCAATTAACCAATCAGTATTCTGACACAGGAAGGAAGAATGTTAACACCTATTCAGGATCTCTGCATCAGGCACTAGACTTTTGATACAAATTAGCACACATATTTACTATAACTTGGTAAGACAGGAAGTAACAAAGGACCTGGGGAAAATAAGTAACTTACAAAATGCTACATGCTAGTAAGTTTGTCACAAATTTTTTAGTTCAAGTTGATTTGACTCTCTACTGAAATATTCTGTTGTATAACATCTCTTAGTTTAATTTCTGTTGTATAGCAATCACCACGCTCACAGCTTTACAAAAATGAATGGGAGAATGAATGGGTAAATAATGAAACCGGCAATATAAAAAGTACTTTTTCATTTTACTTACTACTTCATCCTGAAAAATGCCTGGCTCTTCCTGGATACTTCCTGCATTTCCCATTTCTCAAGGGGGCCTGGATGTTACTTAACCAGGGACCCCTGAAGGAGGAAAGGAATCTTTCTGAAATAAATCCCAATTCAGAGATATAAACTAATATTGGCTTAAAGTGACTTGGGAGGTAAGGAGAAAATGTTTGTATTCGGATGGAGGATTAATTAACTAATGGAATCATTTTAGGTATGTGGTAGACAACTTTAATGGAGAATATTTAGGGGTGGGACTCCAATCCCTCACCTTGGCCCCAGCTCCTTTCAAATATGACGCCAACCACATCAAAAGCCTAACGCACATCTACATCAGTATACTTGGGTAGAGCTAGGTCAAACGAAGTAATCTGTTTCTCATGGTCCTCTATTAACAGATGAATAAATACCCACAGGGATCACCGAGGCTTTTATTTTATTTTTGTGGTTTCGAGCTTTAAATGATCAGCTTTTTGTGCCATGTCCTAGCCCTTCAATCATTCTTTTTTTTTTTTTTTTTTTTTTTGCGGGCCTCTCACTGTTGTGGCCTCTCCCGTTGCGGAGCACAGGCTCCGGATGCGCAGGCTCAGCAGCCATGGCTACGGGCCCAGCCGCTCCGCGGCATGTGGGATCCTCCCAGACCGGGGCACGAACCCGTGCCCCCTGCATCGGCAGGCGGACTCCCAACCACTGCGCCACCAGGGAAGCCCCTAAAGTAGTTTTGACTTCCACTTGCAGCTTCAGGATTGAGTTCTTTGTGGATTGATTCCTTAATGTTTTGGGTTATTCACACTAATTGACAAGAACTTTATTTCTGCTACATTATAATCACTGCTTGGATTAAAAATCTAAATGACTCCTGATTTGACCTGGGTTCAGATTTTCACTTATATTTGAGTGTAATTATCAATGCTTTGTTAAAAAAAGACACTTAATAAACTAATGATAGAAATTAGGGCTTCATTTTCATGTGTGATGAATATATTAAGTGCTTTTGAATAGTTTTATGCAGGGCCTTTATTAAGGGTGAAAGTTTGTGTCTTTAAGAAAGCATAAATTACCAATCACCCTCTGCTGTGGGTATTAAGAGGACAGGTACAATGTCTTGTTATCTTCATATCATTGGTGCCTTATATGTTGCCCAAAATATCAGCAGCTGTTCCCACCATTTACTAAGAATTTACAATATACCAGAACTTAAAAGCTTCATAGACATGAAGTGCTAGCTCTCAAGTTGTGAAATGGTAGATCAGGTATTTAGAATCCTATCTGTCCAACTCTAATGCTTATACTCTTTAAGTACCTTAATTCTCTAATTTTATGTTCAATAAATTATTAAATAAGTGAGCAATATTAAAAAAAATTTATTCAGACCTTGCCATCTATGCATTTCCTAGTAGGATTTTAGACTTTGCTAAAGAGACTCATTCTGCTACCCAAAATTTTTTAGGCATATCTATTTTTCCCACCTGTAATTAACTTCTGGTTGTTTATAAACCTAGACAATCCTAAAGAAGTTTTTAATGAAAATGAAAATTGGGAATCTGAATTTAAAAATAGTAAACCAGTTCTTTTTTTTAAATTTCAAGTACAGGGTAACTTGATCTTGCCAAGTTGAGGCAGTAATATGATTTTCACATTAGCTCAGATGACCTCTGGTTCATGAAGTCCCCTGATTATTCTGACAGACATGTGACCATGCCCCCTTTTTACTCTCATGCTCTGCCATTTGTATTTCTCTGTATGCTACCTGTCACATCTTGCCTTTTATTAGAGTTATTGTGTTCTTATCACTTTTCTAGGAAGCTCCTTGAATGCAAAACTCATGCCTCATTTATGTTCAAATTCCTTTCATTGCCTCTTATGCCATAGTTGCTCACTTGACAATTGTAGAATATAACGGCTGAACAAATTTTAAAAAGCACAGTGTATTAAGATTTAAGAAAACAATAGTTGGACTCAAAGGTAAGATATTAATTTTAACACTAATTTTCAGTGTAAAAGTGAACTTTATGTTAAATTATGTTTAGACATAACTGCTATAGTAAAAGGGACCAGGAATATAAAAGGGCATCTGAAAATGATAGATTCTGTTTGTTTTCTTGGAGGATCTGCCACATACAAAAGCAAGATTACCCGAAGTTACATCTCCAATTTAGTGAAAAATATTTAGTACCCGAAGCGCCCTTATAAACTTATATAAAATTCAGAATCAACAACAAAAAGAACAAATCAGTGTCTTCTAGATAACACAAGGAATTTGTTTGCCAACCACAGAAAAATAAGACAAGGATTTGAACTTGGTCTTTCTGATTTCCAAGCCAACTCCTTCAGTTGTTTTAATGTTTTGTTGTTATTGCTGTTTGTTTGTTTGGGTTTCAAATTTTTCAACTAAATACCAAAGACATGGAAAATGTCACTCATTATGCAATGGTTACATAACATATTTCTTAAATGTTTGGTTCTATTCGTATTATTTCAAAAAATTGCCATGGATAGTAGCAAGCAAGTCCTTTAATTTATGTTCTTTTATTTTAGCTGTTATTGGTATTAACATCTAAAATAGGAAAATCATACTGAGTAGTAGGATTCTTTCAACCCTAATATTCCTTAAATTTATGAAAATATTTTTGAAAACTCATATTTTGGAACATTTGCTACTAAACCTGACAATAGCCAAGAAGTATTAAAATTCTCTAAGTGATATGATAAAAATCAAGGATAGCTAGTTTCTATTTGGTTTGCATAAAATGCAATGTAATGAAAGAAGGAAGTTGTATTTAAAATATTTCCAGTGGCCACAAGTTATTGTTACTGATTTGGGTGTTGAAGGGATATGAACAAGTGAAAACTGTATTTTGAAAGCTCTAAATAATACATGCTGATAAATGGCTCACTTCTTATTTTACTGAAGAAATGGACAATGGACTTGGAGTTCATTGGCCAACATGAAGTGAATAGCTGCATCAACGGTATTGGAACCACATTGCTTGAGTCTGATAGCAGTGTTTCTTTAGTATGACCCTACCACATGGAGAGGTAAATTGCAGATATTAATCTACTACATTGAAATTTTGCAGTGTCGATTCATACTGTTTTCTTTTTGCTCCTGCAGACTTTCATAGTTTTGAACAAAGGGAAAGCAATCTTCCGTTTCAATGCCACACCTGCTTTGTACATGCTCTCTCCTTTCAGTCCTCTCAGAAGAATATCTATTAAGATTTTAGTACACTCATATCCTTTTTAAAATGCTTACTTACAATGGTTTTTAAAATGCAGTTTTTGTTATTTTTTTAAAATATAGATTTTAGTCCTTTTGTACCTGAAAAGACTCTGGTTTATCAATCTCAATATAATTTGGTGTAGATCTGTGAGTAAATTGGGAGAATGGCAATTTTAGTATTTTAGGAAAAATTGCTTTTGTCTATTACTCCCTTGTTCAAAGAGATTTTTTTTGTCTATAGACGTGCTTAGAATTTTTTTCTAAGGAAAAATTGTTAGCATTTCAACAAATGTCTTTATCAAATATTCAAAGTTCCTACCGTGGTCTTTTATCATATTCCTTGATTCTAAGCTACCGCATTCAGCATGCTTATCATGTGCACTATTCTGACGAATTGCATATTTATGACCATGAGTAACCCTCCAGATTGGACCAAGAATGTAGAGTAAGTGGGTTTAAGTACATTTTAATATAGTCTTAGTATGATCATTTTTATCCTTTCCTTTTTATACCAGGAAGTTATTGCATCTATAAAAATTGTGGTGTTTATCTTCCCATGTTACATAGTTGCTTTTCTTTCAATAATTTTTTTCTCCACTACAATATTAACCTGCTAATATTAGAATAGAATAATACATGCTACAGTCTTTTCTAGAAAAAAAACCTTATCAGATACCCTGCTTTGTTCTTAGACATATCTCATATTTCTTGTCCTTGGGTATATTTCTGATAGGAACAATACAGGAATTTTCTAGGCAGATCTAATACCTGTGTTCTTAGTAATTTTTAAATACCTCTACTTTCTGAGAGTGTTTCTGATATGTACATTTTAAGATTTTCTGGAAAGACCTTTACTGTAGTTTATTCTAATAGTTAGAATGGGTCCATAAACCAACAGCCATACTCCAATAGATGCCTTCCTTTGGTTGATCAGAAAAAATTGATTATAAAGATTCACATGGTATTGTATTCTTTTCACACTTAATATCCCAATGGATTCTTGTGCCTAGGTACACTTTTACTGGAATATATACTTTTGAATCACTTGTAAAAATCCTTGCAAGAGGCTTCTGTGTAGGAGAATTCACTTTCCTTCGTGACCCTTGGAACTGGCTTGATTTTGTTGTCATTGTTTTTGCGTAAGTACTTTCAGTTTTTTGAAATGCCAAACTCATGAAAGTCTCAGACAGCACAGTATTCCAGTAAGAACAGACTTTTGGGGTTTGACTTTTCCTGCATATAATGGTTGCATTTAAAGGATACTGTATGAAATTTAGTCATCAAAAAACTATTAATATTTTTTCAGATAGAGCATTTTCTACTCAAAAGTGTGTGACATCATTAAGATAGATGATCTTCCTCCATGCTCAGTACTTGGATAGATAATGTATGTGGTGCCAGTTAGGGTCACACTTTTTCCAAGTTCTTATTTAAAATCTTGTAACACCTATAAGAAAAACAGAAAAAACTCAGACATTTATTATAAGTATGGTGCTCTTTTTTTTTATTAACCTATATTATTCAAAAGCTAATAAGTATATTTTAATATAGAAATAAATCTTTTTATAAGGGCTGTCACTGCATACTAAACCTAACATTAATGCATTGTGTATGCATTACATAGGCATCCACAGTTTATCTTCAAGGGAAAAGTATCACATTAAGATATAATTTTAATTTATTCATATTGCTGCTCTTTTCCTAGATATATTTGTCAGAAACATTTCTTTATCTTTTAAATCTCAAACCTAGATACAGTATTTTCCGTCTGTCATTTTGAATTGTAAAAGTAATACATGTTCATTGGAGGAATTTAGACAGTACAGAAGGGTCTTGAATTTCTAGTCTTCAATTCCCGCACACCCGTCCCACCTCTTTGTCCTTCAGGCTGGCTCTTTTTGTGGTCATATAAGACTGCTGTAGTGCCACCCACCACCTGCTAAGACAACACTGTGTCAAAGAAGGCTGCTTCTTCTCAGGGGTCTCCTTTTTAAAATTTATGTGCCATAAACTTTACCATTTTTAAAGTATAAAATTCAGTGTTTTGTAGTATGTTCACAAAGTTGTGCAACCATCATCACTCTTTAATTCCAGAATATTTTCATCACCCCAGAAGGCAGTCACTTCCATTCCCTTCTCCCCCCCAGTCCCTGGAAACCACTCAACTGTGTTCTGTCTCTATGGATTTGCCTATTCTAGACATTTCACATGAATGGAATCATACAATATGTGGCCTTTTTGTGTCTGGCTTCTTTTAATTAGTATACAGTTGTCTAGGTTTGCTGCTGATATTTTATAGAATATTAAATATCTATATTACCATAATATTGAAGTTTAGTAATTGAAGCATTTAATTGTTTATTTAGGCATTTATGTGTATGAAACCATTTTAATAATACGTTTGTATTTTGCTCACATCAAATGACTCAAATCAAATCAAATTAAATTAGTAATGATAGAAGCAAAAGACTTGCAGAACTGTAAATTTAAATAAGAAGTTCCAAACGTAGGAAACACCTTGACTAAAGGCACAGGTAAGTATCATAGACTCTATCTAAATTCTGAATAACTCTGATTTAATTCTACAGGTATTTAACAGAATTTGTAAATCTAGGCAATGTTTCAGCTCTTCGAACTTTCAGAGTGTTGAGAGCTTTGAAAACTATTTCTGTAATCCCAGGTAAGAAGTAATTGGTGTGAAGCATTAGGCCACTCATAACTCCAACTATTTGGGAGTTGTTCTTTGTTTGTGTGTGTGTTGTTACCGTGTTTGTGTATAAACTCCCCTATTACAGATATGTGACAGAGTTTGTGGACCTGGGCAATGTCTCAGCGTTGAGAACATTCAGAGTTCTCCGAGCTTTGAAAACAATTTCAGTCATTCCAGGTGAGAGTGGGGTTAAACACCGGGGCTGACTTTGATCTTTTGAAGGAAAAACAAGAAAAACTTTCTCTTATACAATTTTCATTAAATTTGATCTCATGTTTTTCACAATCGTTATTAAAAGTCAGCCTTTGAGTTTAATCAGTTGCATGAGTCTTAGGCAATGAAGATGGCCATTTGGTTCACATCTCAACTTGAAATTTTCCCTCCTGTCTAACAGTTCATTTTCCATTTTGCTTATCCAGGAATGAAAATTTCAATTTGTTTTATTGCTTTTCACATGGTTAAGAAAAGAGATATAAAATATCAGCATGGGGAGGATTGCATGACATAATGTTTTTTCCCTTCCTCAACAAACCATTTCTTAACTGGAAATTAGTAAGTTGTCACTGTGTGCTGCAATTCAGCCTCTTTTCTGTTATGGTGTCGTTATAAAGAGATGTTTTGTCTGACAAACATTCACTGAATTGACACTTTTTTTTTTTTAAAGACACTTTTTAAAAATTATTTTTTCAAGTGAGTGTGCATATGGTTTGAGCAACCAAATTATTCATTTTGACAGTTTGCTTATTCTCTGGAAATAGTTTAAAGTTTTTAATCACTTGCTGTAATATACAGAAACAAAATATATAAAACAGCAAGTCCACCCTTTTGAGCTGGTAGACTTTTTTCCAACTAGGTTATTTAAGATCATTGGTTTGAAAAAATGCATGCATTTCTAGGAAAGCTTGTGTTTTGTTTTCGTTTCTCATTCAGAGGCTTTATTTCATTTTGAACACCTATTTCTCCTCCCCGTATTCAGGCCTGAAGACCATCGTAGGGGCCCTGATCCAGTCTGTGAAGAAGCTTTCTGACGTCATGATCCTGACTGTATTCTGTCTGAGCGTGTTTGCACTGATTGGACTGCAGCTCTTTATGGGCAACCTGAAGCAAAAATGTGTGCGGACTCCACTTGAAAATAATGAAACAATAGAAAGTATATTGAATACTCTGGATGAAGAAGACTATGGAAGTAAGAATGCCCTTGTAGTTATTAATAGGTTGAAATAAGGCTAAGAGCATTGTTCTCTTCTGGCAATGAAATGTTGCTTTCATTTTAATTATTTCAAAAACACTCAAATATAGAGAAAGTTGCTATAATGTGAATTTGGATCATGTTATATTTTCATAAATTTCCCTGGATCTAAGCTTTTTAGCAGTTCTGGTATTAAGAACATGGGATAGTTCCATAATTCTCAATTTCTGTAAGATAAAAAAGAATAAGTTTGCTCTAGAAAAATAAATTTAGCTATGAATTAATGATATTGACCATTAAATTTCATAAGTTATATATTTATATACTGTAGTTTTATTGAGTAATTTATACTTATGTTTATTTTATAGTATAATTTATTATATAGTAATATAATTATATTTTTACCCTTGTATTTTTCTTATGACTATAACATTGTACAGTCATGTTAATCATGTTATAATGATAATATTATCACATACTAAAATGTTTGTCTCAATAGTATTTCTAAAGATTTGTATAAGCAGAACAGTTTATTCAGCTTTATCAGCACTATCGTCATACTATAACCAATGATGAGTTTTACAGCTCTTTCTAATGGCTTCCCTCGATCTAGCTAATGACCATCAAAGTTTAATTCATCAGAACTAGTTCTGTAGATACCATTTAAGATGATCTGTACACACAGTCTCAGAAGTCTACTTAATTCACAAGTGTATTTTAGAGTATCTTACAGAAAGCATAAATGGCATGTTTTCTAAATAGTTATCCCGGGCCTCCCTGGTGGCGCAGTGGTTGAGAGTCCGCCTGCCGATGCAGGGGATACGGGTTCGTGCCCCGGTCTGGGAGGATCCCATATGCCGCGGAGCGGCTGGGCCCGTGAGCCATGGCTGCTGAGCCTGCGCGTCCGGAGCCTGTGCTCCGCAACGGGAGAGGCCACAACAGTGAGAGGCCCGCATACCACAAAAAAAAAAAAAAAAAAAAAAAAAAAAAAAAAAAAAAAAAAAAAAATAGTTATCCCCTAACACAGTTTCTCTCACCAGAGCTGATGAGTTTGGGTGAGAATGAAATCTAGCAAGATTGTAATTTCTGTCTAACACTTGCAGTGTGTCTGTAAGATGTTGCCCACGTGAACCCATAAACCTTAATAATTAGATCCAGAGGTAAGGTGGACATGCAAGTGCCTTTGATAGAAGGAGATCAGGGAGTAAAGGTCAGGTGTTAATTCTCCTTAAATAATAAAGAGTCGTATACATCATTTTTTTTTTTTTTTTTACTTTACTCAATGTGTTTTTTCCTACTCACTGAGTAATATAAAGGCAAATAAAACCTAGCTAATATAGTAAAAGACTGTAAATAAAGAAAACTGAAAAAAAGGAAGCCTAAAACAAGAAAACTGAAGGTTTTCAAAGTAAAATTTTTAATGTATATGTTTTTTACTACCAGCATTTGATGAGGAATGTAGCATATTTTCCTTTCCTTTATTTTTTCAGCTTCTGACTTTTATTAATATGACCTTAAATTTTATTCCTAGTTTCCAAAGGATTTTATTTCTTAATTTATATACCATGCAAGTTACAGAGCTTACAGGTAATTGCTGACAATTGTACTCTGTTTTATGAATCAGTTTACAGCACTTACTTAAACTTGACTTTTTTTAAACTAGGATCATTACCAGTCCTTTTATTCTGAATCTTGGTCTCATTCCTGAGTTCATGCTTTGAGTGATTTTTTTTTAACCTTCTGGAATTGCTTCAAGCAATTTTTTTCAAAAGGAGTAGAAAAAGCTCTTGGATTTTGCAGTGTATCTTCATATTGCATTTACACATGAGTGAATGACAGCTTAGCTAACAATGAAATTTTATACCACAATCTTCTCCCTCAACTCTATACATTATTCTTGATTTTCTTCTGAAATATAGTTTCACAGCAGAGATGATTGTGTTAAGTCTGAGTTTGGTTTCCACCTGTTTCCTGTGTCATAGAAGCCCAGTCTCACTGCAATATTTATTCAAGTATTCATTTATCATATGGGTTTATTGAGTGCTTCCCTGAGCTAAGCATTGTACAAGTTTCTGGACCTGTAGCAGTGAGTATGATAACCTCAGCCCCTGCATTCACAGAACTTATCTTCTAGGGAGAATGAAAGAGTAAAAGGAGGGGAACAGACAAATAAAAAATATTGCAAGTTATAACAAATGCTATGTGAAGAAAATAAGTCTCAGGGGCTGAGATACCAACTAAATGAGAAGCCCTCTCTGAGGAGGTGGCATTTAAGCAGAGATCTAAAGGATAATAAGAAGCCATAAAATAGTGTAAGCGTAAATGGGGGCTGTTCCTTGAATTAGAAGGAAGAGCTTGTGGAAAAGCCCTGAGACAAGAAAGATTATCATGTGTTTAAGGAATGGGAAAAATAGCAGTGTGGTTAGACTTTAGCAAAGGAGAGGCAGAATGGCAACTGAGAAAGTTAGAGAAAAAGGCAGAGGTCATATCATGAAGAATGTCTTAGCCCATGGAAAGGAGTTTGGATTTTATTTTAAATGCAGTGGTTTTAATCACTTTACCATATGGGGAGCTGATTGGGTAAGAGTAGATGGTAGATTAGAATAAGGAAGACCAGTTAGGATGATGTTTCTATCATTCCAAACAAGACAAGTGGTTTCATCTAGAGTGGCAGCAGAAAGTGAAAAATGTGAGTTCAAAATGACACCTATAGAACCCGCTGATGAATTAGAGAGGAGAGAAGGGCTTGGGGATCTCGTCTACGTTTCTGGCACAGTAACTGGATAGGTTGCAATGGGAAATGAGGGAAGAGTGGGCAGATTTGTAGGAGAAAGTCACAATTAACCGGTTAAAATTGAGATGTCATTGGGATATCCAAGTGGAGATAGAAAGTAGACAATTGGAGATTTAAGCATAGAGATCAGAGAGAGTGCCTAGTTTAGAGATATTCACTTCGAAGTAATCAGCAAAGGGAAAAGATATGTACACACATACACACATCCTTCTGAAAACCCTGATGTTTATAAGTAGGTAGAGAATGGGAAACCTGGTGTTTAAAGCAAATTTGGTGTTTAGAAGATGTTCATCTCCACAACCCTAATGTCTAGAAGGCAGGTAGAGAGGAGGACCCCCAAAAAGATGCAGAGAAAGAGGGGCCAGTAAAGCAAGAAGCAAAGATATAAGTAGGAAAACCAAGAGAAAAAAGTATGTTGAGAAAAAGGGAGTGCTTGTGTTGAATGACGCTGCAAGATCAAGGATTAAGATCAAGATCAAGGATGATGAGGATAGAGAAATGTATATTAGCTTAAACAACATGGAAGTCATTAGAGACTTTCATGAGCAAATTTTCGTAGAGCAGTAGGACACAAGGTTGGATGAAGGTGGTGATGGGTGAATATGATGTCAGAAAGAAGAGAAGACAGTATGTGTAGACAATTCTTCCAAGAAATTTGGCTGTAAGGGAATCAGAATAAGAGGGGCAATGGCCGGCATTTTTTGAAAGATGGATTTTGGTAGGGATGTTTTTCTAGTGCTAGAAATGAATGGTAAAATATGGATTAATAATTCAGGAGAGTGGGGGAGAGCAAGTCCTTGAGAAAGTGAGAGAGCGAAGGGGAGAGACATCTCCACCATAGAAGCAGGAGGAAAGATGGAAGAGCAGGCTCCAGCGTAATCAGAGGAGGATTAAGTCAAGCCCAGTAGCTTTTATTTCCACAGAAAAATGTGAGATGGGATCATTGGCTGGGAGTGCAAAAGAGGAATTCTTCTCTTGGTATTACATTTTCCCTTTACATGTTAACCTTAAATTCTCTTGAGGCTAATTATCCTAATAATTTACTGTTTATTTGTTTGGGAATTATTTTCAAGTGTTCTGCAAGACCAGAGTGAGCTACTCCCATTGCTACACCTTTCACCATTTGTGTATTGAATTGACTATTTCAGTCCTGCAACATGCCCATACAGGCAGCTCTAGAGCCCACTTTTATAAAGCAGCTCCTCAGTGATTGGTAAATGTGAACTGGTATTTCTTTAAAGGATAACTCTAAAGTAATCCTTCCACAATAAAAATATCTCAGAGGTTTATGTGTAAAACGTTGCATGATAACCTCCTCCATCCTCATTCTACCATGCCTACCCTCCCTAAGGCACAGGATTTTTTGCAAAAATGAACACTGAGAGTTTTCACCCCAAACTAAGAGGCCTTATTGGTTTATTTGTGTCTTTTAATATTTGTATCTTCTACATAAGACCAAACGATGGCATATAAGTCAGTTAGTCTTATCTGAAGTTGTTTAATAAGAGCTGCTGCTCTTTTAGCATCATGTAGAAACTGTGGGTCACTGTGTTAAGTGTTTTACATGCAATAGCCTATTAGTACTAATTCAACAGTTCTACAAAGTAGGTGTTCTTATCCACATTTTACAGATGCAGAAGCTAAATCTTAAAGTGATAAAATAATTCACCTACATAGGAAGGGGTAGAAACAATATTCAAATCCAAGTACATCTGACTTCAAAGTCTTCGTTCTGCTGTTACTCCAGAGCCTCCTAGAAATTACATCTTTATTTATTTTGACTTGAGCCAGATAGGAAGTTGGGCCCTTATTAAAAAAAATTCTTTTTGTCCTTTATACCTTTACTGTATATGTTTGGATCAGCCCCCTGTATTAAGAATAAGTCATTATAGTAAATAAAGGAAGAGTTATGAGTTCCTTTGCACCTGAAAATGGGCACAAAGGGTACCATGAAAGGGGAAAATGTACATTTATTTCAGTTCTGTATCCTCAACATCCAGAACTTAGTAAGTCCTAAATAGATGTTGATTGGTGAGTAAACAATGAGAGAATTTCCAAAAATAAATTTCCTTCACTTATAGTGTTGCCTTGCCAACTGTACCCCTTCTGGAATACTTGGGGCTGAGCTGGGGGCTCTTTTCCTTCTCTTTCCCTCCCTTCCCTCCCCTTCCCCAGCTCCACTTTCTCTCTGGGTTAACTCATCAGGTCCCATGGCCTGACGATAACACCCATCTTTGTATCTCCATAGTTGATACCTTCACTGACCTCAAGACTCATATCAATCCAGTCACTTACTTGACAAATATAATTTAATACCTAATAATCATCTTACGTGAAGCACAGCTAAAACGGAGCTCCTGGTTGTCCTTCAGGCCATTCCTTGCCCCACTCTTCCTTATCCCAGTAACTGGTACCACTCTTGACCAGTTGATACATCCTTGTGTCTGCTCTCTTCCACACACCCCACATGCACTCCGTCAACACATCCCATCCACTTGATTCTATCCCTTTCTCTCCGTATCCACGGCTACTCTCTGAATCGTAGCCATGTCACCTGTCACTGTAGTCACTTAGCTTGTATACCTGCTTCCACACTTGCCCTCCTATAGTCCATAGTCCACAAAGCAGCCACAGCAACATTCAAAAATGTTAATTATTGTCTCACATCTCTACTTCCTACTTCTATTACTTCCTATCATACTTACAATCCAAACTCCTTTCCATGGCATGCAAAGCCTTGTTACATGGCCCCGGCATACATCTGACACCACAATCCTCCCCACTCACTGCACTATAACTGGGCTGGCCATTTTGCTTTTTTGTTTCCATATACCAACTTCATTTCTACCTTGGGGTTTTGCTCTTTGCTCTTCACTCTGTCAAGATGTCTCACGAGGGTCCTCGAATGGCTGGCTTCTCTGTAGCATTTAGGTTCCAGCTCAAATGTCATCTCTTTAGAAAAGACTTCCCTGACCACATTTTGTCACATTGTCTTATTTTCTTTAGGGCATTTATCCCTATGTGAAAATACCTTGTATATTTACTTATTTACTTGTTAAGTGTCTTTCTCCATCCCCAACCTCCACCCTTACCTAAACATAAAGAAAGCTTCATAAAATTGATGATCTTATTTATCATGTTGGCCATCATATTCACTGCCTGGCCCATAAGAGGTTATCAACAAATATTTGAAGGAAAAAATATAAGAATACAATAAATAAATGAATGCCTATTGCCTGGCACTGGGCCTGAATATGTTTGTAAATATATCTATATTAATTAACTGACCTGCTGTGTCACTCTTAAAGCTTACACTCCATAATGTTATATTGTTCAATTTCTTCCTAAACAGAATATTTTTATTACCTGGAGGGATCCAAAGATGCTCTCCTTTGTGGTTTCAGCACCGATTCAGGGTATGTAATATTTGTTTTCAGTTTAGTCTAAAGGCTGGGGGAAACAAACTCAATCAGTTTGCTAATAAGAACCTTTGATCCTATATTATTTTCATATATTTCATGGCAGTTTTTGACTCATTTTGTCCCACAGTGAGTCCAAAGTTTAAAACTTTCATGGTTAATGCATACCATGCATTTGAAAGCAATACTTTGAGATAGTGCTTGAATTAAAGGAAGATACAAATCATATACATCCTAAGAAAGTAGAAAAAAATTACTTCCAAAAAACCCCACCAAAAGTTGGATGGATAGTTTCCAGCCTTTCTTCTTTCTGGGAAGAAGAGTGACAAAAATCAACTTTTCTTTCCATCCCCAAATTATACTCATTCTCCCATCAAGTATGGTTCATAGGTGACAGAATGCAGTGACAGTTTGGCCACTCTAAACAAAAGGATCCCATGGACTGGGGTAAAGATATTTTAAGAATGTCGTATTTATGTAAGTACCCATTTTGTTCTTTCTCCCACACACCGACTCTATTTCTGCTGCAGGGCCTTTGTTCTTGCACTGCCCCCTGCCCAGGAGGAGGTTCTGGGTACACTGGGAACATAAAAACAAACAAGATAAGGTTGCTGCTCCTAAAGACACTTCAGAACATTGTGTTTATTTGACATCATAGATACCAATCCACTAATTTTAAAAAGAAAAAAGGTCTTAAACTAGAAATCTCTATGCATTTACACAATTGTTATCTATTGACTGTTCTCGATTCTAATTCACCCCAAGAATAATTTGGGGAGACAGTTTTATTAGAGGCCTATATATCAATCTTTATGGGTACAAGAACGACTATATGACATCTGGTGAAAGTTTCCAAGTCTTAATGATTGATGTTGATGATGATACTAATAGAAGCTACCATTTATTAAATGCTTTCTATGTGCAGGAACTAGGCGAGGTAATTTGCATACATTATCTTCTTTAAACTTAATAACAGTCTTAACCTTTGGAGGTAGGTATTATTATCTTGCCTCACAGAAAGAAGGAACTGGGCCTTGGAGAATTTAAGTAATTTGACAAAGTCAACAACTAGTAAAAAGTAAGGATGGGGTTCAAACCCAGTTCTTGCTGACTCCAAATAATGTGTTCTTAATCATTATTCAATATTGTCCCCCGGAAAGGAAACCTTGAGTTTCCGACTTCTCTGTAGTACCCTTTAGCTTGCATCCTGAAGGTACTCTGACTTGTGATATCCTTTTTCACATGTAGTCAGTGTCCAGAAGGGTACACCTGTGTGAAGGTTGGCAGGAACCCTGATTATGGCTACACGAGCTTCGATACTTTCAGCTGGGCCTTCTTAGCCTTGTTTCGGCTAATGACCCAGGATTACTGGGAAAACCTTTACCAACAGGTGAGTGCCAAGAGAAACATTCATTGCATTCATTGCACAAAAATCTGATGTATGTTCCTTACCAGCTTTATATATGAGATGTTTTATTCAATTTCGAATGGAGAAAACTATTGTCTTAGTACTAAAATCAGACATGTTCTATTTCTAGCACTATTAGAATGGATAGTTCTTAAATCATAAATTATTTTCTTACTCTTCTGGGCTTTTTGATCTCTAGATCTCTTTCCCCCTTTCTGAATATAGCATCCCACATGGTCCTAGGTAAATAGCAAGAAATATACTGTAATGTTCTCTCACAGCACTCCTACACACACTGTGCTTTCCACACTTGCCTCCCTGCCTGCAGTGCCCTAAACACCAGGCTCTCCTGTGCTCACTGTTCTTTATCTTGTGCACTCCCATGTACAGTTGTTCTGGACTGAATAGTATCTCCCCCAAATTCATATGTTGAAGTCCTAACTCCCAGTACCTTAGAATGACTATATTTAGAGTTAGGGCCTTTAAAGAGGTAACTAAGTTAAAATGAGGCCATTAGGGTGGGTCCTAAACCTATCTGATGTCCTTATAAGAAGGAAACATTAGGACATGAGTAGAGATACACACACACACACAGAAAATACCTTGTGAGGACTCAGTGAGAAGGTAGCCATCCGCAAGCCAAGGGGAGAGACCACAGGAGAAACCAAACCTGCCAATACTTTGATCTTGGATTTCAATCCTCTAGGACTGAGAAAATAAATTTCTGTTGTTTAAGTTACCCAATTTATAGCATTTTGTTATGGCAGCCTGAGCAAACTAATATGAGAATGGAAGACTCAATTCATGTCTCTGAGATTTTCTCTCTCAACTCAGTTGTTCCTTCTTCTACACCTCCATGCCCTTTGACTGTTCTTCAGTTTATAGCATCCATCTCTTGTACTGGAATTCTTCATTCATGTGAACATCTCTCTAACTTACATGTGATCCTCTTGTGATTATGGCTCTATCTTTTCACCTATATGTTATCAGTACCCAACCCCAAGAGGAAGGAGACCAAAAATGATTATTCTATATTATAAAAAATAATGAATCCCTTCTCAAATTGCTACAGATTCTTCTTTTGGCCTGTTTTATGTCTATTTAATTTCTGAGAATATTATAAATGAATGTAGAAATTATATAAAAATCTTACTTCACAGGAAAAAAAAGAAATACAAATGACTTTTTAAGTATGCAAAAAGATACTCACCTTTACTGCAAATTAAAACTGGAGTGACATATAACTTTCACTTGTCGGAATGACCAAAATCAGAAAGTTGATCAAAGGAAAGATACTGTCTGACTAGATGTGGGGAGGTAGACTTTCTCACACATTTCTGGGAACCACTGGAGAAGATATCATGGCAATTTCTATGAAAATTAAAATGAATATACCTGTTGACCTAAGAATTCCACTACAAAGAATTTATCCAAAAGAAGAAATCAGTACCAACAGTAACTGATAGAAAAGGCGATTGAGTTACCATGCATCAGAGATAGAATAAAGAGACTTGTTTTTCATTTAATATCTGTTTGTACCATTTGAATTTTTTACCATGTATCACAGTTAAAAATTTTTAATAAATGTTAATTAAAGATACATAAAAGATGGATGCATAAATTCATATATTAAGGCTATCTACCTTGTGTTAACATAATCATTAATACTTCTTAAAGGTATAATTTTATCAGTAAATGATACTATGGAAATTATCTAGTCCTATAATTTGAAAATGAGTAAAGCAGCTAGTTTTTGAGTAATTTTCAGATTAGGGGAGAAAAAATCCAGGGTTATTATTATGCTTACTAATAGTCAAGAATCATACTTAATTTCGGTACAAGCTTAATTAATTGCTATATCTTTTGTACTGAAAAAGTGTGTATTTTAATACTGATTGTTTTCAGTGAAGATACAATTTTATTCCTTTATATTTTTGATAACATGAGAGTATACAGAACTGTACGATTTACATACCTAATATGCCATTCAAGTTGAAATGATTTACCAAAAAAACCCTTTGTGTTATTAAAATAATAATTACCATTTTTCCCTAGACACTGCGTGCTGCTGGGAAAACCTACATGATCTTCTTTGTTGTGGTGATTTTCCTGGGATCCTTTTATCTGATAAACTTGATCCTGGCTGTGGTTGCCATGGCCTATGAAGAACAGAACCAGGC
The DNA here is from genome assembly GCF_949752795.1 of Hyperoodon ampullatus. Taxonomy (NCBI): domain Eukaryota; kingdom Metazoa; phylum Chordata; class Mammalia; order Artiodactyla; family Ziphiidae; genus Hyperoodon; species Hyperoodon ampullatus. The sequence continues at coordinate 81,818,902 of NC_136921.1, read as the reverse complement.
AAACATCGAAGAAGCTAGGCAGAAAGAGTTAGAATTTCAACAGATGTTAGATCGACTTAAAAAAGAGCAAGAGGAAGCTGAGGTATTGTTATTTGATTTAAAATTCTTCCTAGAAGTAGAAAAGCAGCGGAAACAGCAGAAGCCCTGTGGCCTATGCTCAGCCTTCCCCGGGAGATTTTCCTTCCTGGTTTCCTTTCATTTTTATAAATGAAAACTGAATTTTCATTCTGGTGTGGTCAAAGGAAGCAATTCTGGATTGAGTTAGAACTGACATCTGCCACATTCCACCTTCCCACATAATCAGCTCACTCCAGCACGGAGAATGTTCTAAACTCTTCCTCCTAAACCTGTTACTCACAATTCCTCTGTGTGTATGGCATTATGCAAAGTCCCAGAATGTATATGGTGTATTTCCCCAGAGTAACAATTGTACACAAATGTTTAGGGAAAATTATTTGATGTTAAAGTTAGATACTCTGTGGGGTAGAAAGCAAAATGTTCATCAGTTTTGGTTAGTGTTGCAAGGATTTTAAGATAACGTGTGAGATGTTAAGGAAATCATACTTACGATTGTGGCCACTTTAGGTTAAGTCACAAATTCTTGAGGATTTCTTCTTACTCCTCCCTCCAAAGGGGTACTTCAGTGGAAAAGTTTGAGGAGGCTTGTACTAAGAGAACCAAAATTTCAAATATTCCACACGTGTTTGATGATTTGACCTAGCAAATCTCTTCAAGCAATCTAACCTATTTGGGAGAGGGTAGTAATCTGTGATGCAAAGAAACTTTGAAGCAGAAAGATGTTCAAGACAGTATTTAAATAATATTAAAAATCAGAAAGCATTTAAATTTCCAAAAATTAGAAAATGGTTAAGAGGACTATGATATGTTTGTGTCGTGGAGTATTATTCGGCCATAAAATGATGTGTTTTAAGAATATTATGACAGGAAAAGGTGTTAATATAACAATATGTTAAGTTGTAGAATACAAAATAGAATATAGGATACAAACAATTTAAAAATTATATATATAAAGAATGGAAGAAATGTTAACACCAATTATTGCTAGGATGTAGGTTTCTGACTGATTTTTGTTTTTTATTCACAATATCTTTATTTTACAAATTTTTACAAGGATTGTTTTATTTTAATAATAAAAATTTAATTTTTATAAAAGGGGTAGCACTAGGCTATCCCAGGAATTTCCTAGAGAACCCCTAAAAGGCTCTTTCATTTTCTTGAGATATTATTCTGTAATAATTTATTTTATTTGCAAATAATTCATTCTTCATTAAAGTATAGCTGTACCTGAATTTATTGATAATATTGAGTTAATTACCCGAACATGATATACAAATGAATTATCACATGGTTTATGTGTTTTATGACCCAGAGTTACCTAAAATTAAAACTTTTACATGGTTTATGTGTTTTATGACCCAGAATTACCTAAAATTAAAACTTTTACATATACAATTTAAAATTCCACATATACTACTTAAATTGATTTACTATATAGTAATAGTGTGTAATAGTTTAATTCCAAGGCACAGTATGGCTTTATTACAATGCAGGAGAAGCAATAAACATATATTTTGTAAGCTCTCTATTCAGAGTGCAAAGAAAACGACATTACTTCCCTTACAAGGGACGTGATTACATGAACAGTGTAATTGAATTTGTAGTAAACAGGTGCCCCATAATAGGGTTTCCCAGACTTTGGAAATGACTCACTGTGTGTGTGACCTCTTGGTGCAACAGGCAATAGCAGTGGCAGCAGCTGAATATACAAGCATTGAGAGAAGCCGGATAATGGGCCTGTCCGAGAGTTCTTCCGAAACATCCAAACTGAGCTCTAAAAGTGCTAAAGAAAGAAGAAACAGAAGAAAGAAAAAGAATCAAAAGAAACTCTCCATTGGGGAAGAAAAGGGAGATGATGAGAAATTGTCCAAATCTGAATCCGAGGAGAGCATCAGGAGAAAAAGTTTCCACCTTGGTGTTGAAGGTCATAGGCGAGCACGTGAAAAGAGATTGTCTACCCCTAACCAGGTACCACTGACACCGTCACATGCATATCACCAGAGGTGGCATCATAGAGCAAAGTGTTCTATCTGAGGGAAGGGACCTCAGGAGAGGAGTGAGTTGTTGTTGTAGCCACTGACTACAGAACAAGACCCACATCTTGTCAATGCCATGGACTGGCTTCACCTCAGTCCTACCTTTCTCAACCTTCGTGTACCCTCAGTCCCCCATGATTGTTTACTCTCACCTACATACCCTACATTTTCATTTCTTTATTACTTGTTACACATGGTCTCCTCTAAGTGGGATGATTTTCTTCCTTGTTTGCCTCCTGGCATAGGACCACCCATTCTTTACCCATTAGCTTAGGTGCCACCCATCCACAAAGATTCCTCTTTCCTCTCCACTCTTCCTAATCTGCTCTTCAGTTACCCATGCAGAATTCCTATCCTTTTTATCTACATCATCATTTAAAATTTCTATCTTCTACTACTTAAGTCTGTAAGACCCTTCCAGATACATACAATTATAAAAGTCCCTGCCTTCAAAGATTTCATAATCTGGTTGGGGAGACAGAACTTGAATACATGTGATATCAATAAAAAGAAATATGACAAGAGCAGTCCAAGCTAGTTTTAAGGTAATGACCCTGTCATACCCATTTTCCATTATTCACTATGCCTACCACCTTGTCCTGTATATAGCAAGCACTAATGTTTATTCAATTAGATACTTCCAAAGAATATGCAGTTTGGTCTATATACATGGTTTATCTTGGACATGAGTCATATAAATGGGACTTTTTCCCCCTCTTTTGTACTGGGCAGCTTCTTTTCCAAGTTCTAATATCTTATGACTTTGTAAACCCACTAGTATTAAAAGGTCTTTATAAAAAAATATTTATTTATTTATTTGGTTGTGCTGGGTCTTAGTTGCGGCTCGCCGGCTCTGTAGTTGTGGCATGTGAACTCTTAGTTGTGGCATGCATGTGGGATCTAGTTCCCTGACCAGGGATCGAACCCATGTCCCCTGCATTGAAAGGAGGATTCTTAACCACGGCACCACCAGTGAAGTCCCAAAAGGTCTTTCTTAACACACCTTAACCAAGCCCTCAACATGCAGGGTAGAGTTGCAAGCAATGGAACGCAAAGATACATACAGCATGGTCTTGGGCCTCAAGAAAGTTTCAATACTTATGGAATGTATAGGTTGATATATGAAAAGCTCAATAACGGGCATCAATACCAATTTTTTTCTTTAAGTGATATGTTCTTTATAGCAACATGAATGGTACAGAATGAATGGAGAGATCACTCTAGGCCAGAACTGTAGAGAGCAGTACAGCAACAAATAATGTACCTGGTCCTGAAAGGATGAACTTTTCCAGTCTCTTCATTCCTTATTTGGAAGAATTTGTCTTTTTGCTGAATTTCTTTGTTTTTAAATATGTTTCATTTAAACCTGTACAGAGCCACCTGCCCTCAGGCCAGTGGTCTCAGTGGAAGTTATGGGAAATGAACTTCTGTTTTGGGGTGCTTCAGCAGATACGTGTCATCTCTTATTTTTTCTGCAGTCACCACTCAGCATTCATGGCTCCTTGTTTTCTGCAAGGCGAAGCAGCAGAACAAGTCTTTTTAGTTTCAAAGGTCGAGGAAAAGATATTGGATCTGAGACTGAATTTGCTGACGATGAGCATAGCATCTTCGGAGACAACGAGAGCAGAAGGGGCTCACTGTTCGTGCCCCACAGACCTCGGGAGCGGCGCAGCAGTAATATCAGCCAAGCCAGTAGGTCCCCCCCAGTGCTGCCGGTGAACAGGAAGATGCACAGCGCCGTGGACTGCAATGGTGTGGTCTCCTTGGTGGATGGACCCTCAGCCCTCATGCTCCCCAATGGACAGCTTCTGCCAGAGGTGATAATAGATAAGGCAACTTCTGATGACAGTGTAAGGACGTTTTAAATAGCTCAGGCATGGCTCGGCCCTTACTCTTGCATCCATCAGTCTCTCTGCTGGAGGGTTCTTCTCTCTGGTCCTGTGAATGCCTCTGCATCTTGCAATACTTTTTATGTTAGAAACACACCTTTAACTGATTAACATACTCTTCATACTATTGTTGTAGGTATCTAATTCCAAGATATTTAAAACCCCATTTTTGAAAAAAGGTACTTATCTCCTGTTACTGTACTTGATTATGAATCATCCCCTTAGAAAACAATTTATAAAAAATCTATATATCAGCACAAAATGCATTGATAATGCTGATCTTATTAGTTGATAATAGGTCCCATGTCTCTAAGGAAATTTGGATTATTTGTCACCTACTGCTATTTTTTTCAAGTCACTACTTAATATATATACCTTATTGCAAGGATCTTATTTGAGTTGTTAATAATTAATAATAGTAATAATAATAGCAGACACATTAGTATTTACAACAGCCCTATGAGATGATATATTATTATTCCTGTTTTACAAATGGGGAAACTGAGGCACAGGGAAATAAAGCAGTTTGTGCAAGGTCACTCAGCTAATAAATGGTAGTCCTAAAGTTCAAACAGAGACCCTCTATTTCAAAGCTTGTGCTTTTAACCACCATACTTTCTCTCCAATGTGTGGTAGGCTTCTTGGAAATAATTTAGAATAACTGTGCTTTTTCCCATTCATAAATGAAACTTACTGTTTTCATTAAAAAACAACAAAACTCTCTTATCTGGAATCTATGAATAAAAACATAATATCCAAAACACATACAGAAATGCAAACATATATATATAAAGACAAAAACAAAACACCTTTCCAAAACAACAATTTCAAGAGTTTAGGAGTCATTGAGTGGTTTGAGAAAAGGGTGTGATGAGGCTTGAAAGTCTTTCTGGTTTATGGAGAATCTAGGTAACCTCTTAAGGCCACTCACTATGTTACACTGCATTACTCAGTATCAGCAAGGCTTTGACTTTGAACTTGGGCTACCTATTCATAAATTCATAGTTGCAGACAATGTAGTATTTCAAGTGAGAATAAAGTTTCATCAAAGCCATGGCCACACACATATTTTCGTTTGGTTTGAAAGAATGCATGTGCTTTTAGGTCACCTGTGACCTCTATGCTTGCACAATACAGCTTCAGCCCTCTGTCAAGGTATTTTTCCTTATCAAACGAGCATGTTAAATTTCCATAGGATCAGATCTTTGTTGTGTTTTGCTTTTCAACAATGTGTATTACCTGTAAAAGATTATATAATGTGTATCAGATTTGGAGATTATTTCCTATTTTTAAATGAAATGTTTCATTTAATACTTTATTTTTACCCACAGAAAAAATCAGTAGCACTCTAAATCCTGAAACTAAAACTACAAAACTTGAGTAATTAGTGGATACTTTAAGATTCAATAGAAATGCAAAACATAATAGTGGAATAATGTACAGTTTAGATGAAAAAATTGCATGAGAAATAATATAAACTTGACACCTGAGACATGTCTACATGGAGAACAAATTATTTAATCAACACAGCTGATTGTTTGGGGGAAAAAGAAATCTCTGCTTCTGGGAAGTCAGTAAATTAGAGAGTATATCAGAGAAAACATGGTTATAGAAAGATTTCTATATAAAGCCACCTGCATTATGTGTGTGTGTCTTTGCACATAAACATACATGCATACATACACACATACATATATTTTTGCCTGTTTGTCAGTGTTTTAATATGTACACAAATATAACTATATCTAAACAACCATACAACTTTACAACTCTAGATCTGTATATCTATATATATGTAGAATGGTGTATATGTTTGTGTGTATACACATGTACATACATACCACACACAACTAGATAGATGATAAATGTAGACTTGTATAAGTTGTTTGTGTGTATATATATGTGTGTGAGCATGTGTATGTGTGTGTGTGTGTATTGTTGGCCTGCACTGAACTGGCATAGTGTTTTAACTTTGAATTAGTTGCTAAGATTTAGAAATAAGACATCTTCACATAAAAATGGGTATACCTGGTAAGACTGAGCTCATATTCCTGCATAGCAGCAATCCTTTAGAGCTGGAGAGTGGTCACCTCTTTTAGATGGAGCTTATATCTCCATTTTGCTACAGTTTCCATCAGTCTTAATTGTCCTTTTCCAACTGAGTCATTTATCCTCATAGCCTCAGAGCAGTTCATGAGATCTTCCTTGGCAGTGAGAAACAGTCATTACAGTTGCCTCTGTTATTGCTGAACCTTAACAAAGAATAATTACAGAAATTTAATTTAACCTAGAAATCCAGGTTCTACCCCTTTACGCACATGCCACTTACAACAATTGTGTAGCTGTTTACACGTAGGATTCTTACATAGTAAAACTATCTGAATAAATTGGAAATACCCTGAAAGATAGATAATGATAGTGAATTTAACAATGAAAGCAGCTCATTTTATTTTTTATTTCCTAAGTACTAATTCATTTAATATTCATAGCAAGATTGTAAGGCAAGTGCTATGATTATCCCCATTTTACCAATATGAAATGGAGTCAGAGAGGTTAAGTAACTCTCCTATGATACACAGCCTGCAATTAGCAGAGCCATGATTCGAATCAACAATCTAGACTCTACTTTTAATTACTCACTACAACTCTGTGAGCAAGATTTATTAGAATTCCATTTACAATTTATTAGAATTCCATTCTTAAAACTGTAATTAATCATCTTTTTTTTTCAGGGTACAAACCATCAAATAAACAAGAAAAGACGTTCCAGTTCTTACCTCCTTTCTGAGGATATGTTGAATGATCCCAATCTCAGACAAAGGGCAATGAGTAGGGCAAGCATATTAACAAACACTGTAGAAGGTACGGAATAATATTCTCTTTACCATACAGATTTTTAACAAAATTCAGGTAAGTCCTAGTCAGCCTTAAATAGATATAACAAGTTCTTAGAAAGAATTCAAAGAATATAAAATGGTTATAAACAATGGTAAGGCTAACCAATGGACACTAAAGGAATTGTCTTTATGTGCTTAAAAAGTGGATAAAGTTATTTGTGATTAAAGACAGGCTTTGGGCGATATGCCTTTCAAAGATAGATAGCTTTATGGTACTAAATGAAGAAAGGGAAGTTAACCCAGGCCTGTGTGCTTCTCTCACTATGTATTCTTCGAAACTTTATCTAATCTCTTGGAATTGATCATCTTTCTGAAATGTGAGAAAATAATACAAACTTCCAGGTGTTTATAAATTGCTGCCTCTGAGCACCTTCTATAAAATTGCAAAATGGTAATATGTGACATGATGTCTGTTAAGATTGTGATCCAAAGGAATTAGAGAAAGCAGTTCAGAGAATATGATGTGAATATTAGTGGTTGGTCAAAGGGTGGCAATTTAAAAAATGTGTTGACTCCCACCTTCTCTCCCCACAATGTGCCCCAGGTCTTACCTTGTCCACGGGCTACCACCTCATCCCCCGACATACCCATGATGGGCCCAAAGTTTTCACCCACCTCCTAAATATATGATGAGAACTAAATGGGCTAATGGTGTTTAGTGCCTATTGCATGAGTCACTCTATAAATTATTTCCAGTCTCTTGGTTCTGGGATTGTTTTCACCTGTGAACTAACAAGAGCTTTTCCTGGAGAGAGTAGAGGTGTGTTATTGTTGTAATGGGTTAAGGACACAGGGGAAAGTATGTATACTGGTATACATACATTTATCTTAAAAATATACGTATCTCCATTAAGAAAACATCAATTCTCTTGTTTACTGTCATATGTTAAGTATATGTTTCTCTCAGAGATATCCATATCTGCTCTCATTCATTAATTTCACTACCTTCTCCTTGGTTGATCTAGTAAATGAACGTGTGATATAAGATTTTTCTGTAACATGCTATGCTTTCATAGAAACAGTACTGTTAAATTTGCAAAGTCTAAACAGAAGACTTGTTTCAGTGTTAAAGTATACTGCTGATTTGTATCTGGTGAGGAATAAAAAGTATACAATAAGCAAATGATTGACTTGGTGTTCTCTGTTGTTTTTCCTCCCAGAACTCGAGGAGTCCAGACAAAAATGTCCACCTTGGTGGTACAGATTTGCACACACATTCTTGATCTGGAATTGCTCTCCATATTGGATAAAATTCAAAAAACTTATCTATTTTATTGTAATGGATCCTTTTGTAGATCTTGCTATTACCATTTGCATAGTTTTAAACACACTGTTCATGGCTATGGAACATCACCCGATGACTGATGAATTCAAAAACGTGCTCACTGTGGGAAATTTGGTAAGTCTCTTAATGTGGGTTATGTTTCCAGAGCTGCTCTTTTTGTTTGTCATGATTGTCGTTTCTTTTTTTGAAGTCAGATGGATATTTAGCTAGGTAATTAGGCATCTCCAGAATTCACAGTATGAATCATTGTACAGAGTCAAGTTTCTGGTGATAGTTACTATTTTAAAATAATTTTGCAGTAATATTGAGGCCTATAAATAACAATACTATTTCCATAACGAGTCACATCTTGGGAGTTGATAGTGTGTTCTGTTTTTCTGCTGGCATGTCTCTTAGTAGCAACACTTTGAAAATTTGATACTTCCTTACCCATTTTATAATTACACTGCAGCTTCCTTGTGAGTACATACCCTACATGTTTTCAGAAAAGCTATGGATACTTTGTTTTGACATAATAGGTAAAGAATCTAGACCTTTGGAGACCCAAAGTCCTGAGTTTGAATCCTGGTTTTGCCTCTTACTGGTTATATGACCTTGGGAAAATGTTTTAATATTTATAATCTTTAATTTTTTCATTTATATGATTATAATACTTTATTTATAAAATAATAATAATTCATTAATATAATGATAATGATATTTTATATATCATATTATTGAGAGGAATAAACACTTTCTACTTATCATCCTGGCATATAGTAAGTACTCAACAAATCAAACCTATTGTCGTCATCACCATCATACTTTCAATGAATCAGCAGAAACAAGCCTTAAGAACAAGAATATTTAGAAACCAGAATGATTAAACTGGACACAGAAGACATAAGGGCAGACTAGGAGGATTCTAGTAGGAAAGTTGATGCACTTTAATGTGCAGAGTTGATCACACTCAAGTTAATTAATGCCTTATGGCAAATAGAAAGTGCTAGTTTCCAACAATCTGCATGAACCAGGCAGAAGTACTATTTCACAGCCAAAAGGTCCCAACTTATGACTCTTCATAAATCATGAGAGACTCTGGACGTCTTTGCAAATGTCTGTATGAGATAATTTTACTTTTGCCGTGGTCCCAAACCACTTGGTCTTTGAAGTCAAAGAGTGTTTCTGAGTTGGTCGTCTCTCTAAAATTTCTTATGAATATTCCCAGTCAGGATGTTTAAAACTCATGTGCTCTAAGTTAGCATTCTTCTTTCTATTCCTCACTGGAAAAAGGCAGGACCGCCTAGTTTCTAGTTGTTGGTAGAGGTCCAGATCATGAAAATCAGTACCTTCTTACTGAGTTGACTGCATCACTGTGAATCCAAAAAAGACTCACCATGTTTCTTGTCTATAGCTACAATCCCAAGTCTGGGCGCTTCCTGCTAGTCTTCTTGATGCTGCATTATTTTAAAAATAACTCACGCAGTTATAGAGCTATTTCCCTTTGAACCTTCTTTGCTCAGTTTCTTTGAATCAAATTATACCCGAATGATTCATAAGTCTTTCACTGTTGCCTTTTTAAATGAGTCCTTTGATGCCATGTCATGAATTAATGATGTTTTGTGATGCACTTTTCAGTCAAAACTTTGGAAGTCTTACTTTAGCTGCTACTGTATCAATTAAATACTTTTTCCTTTACTGATAAATCTTTAAACAGTGAGTCAACTTGTTCCTTATTACCCTAAGAGTAGTCAGACCAGAAAAAAAGACTGGCTCCAAATTTTTGTATCAGTCTGTTTCCTTTATATTATCTTCCAGAATAACTTGTTGACCCACAAAACTTGTTTTGCAAAGATTGCCTGTGTTTATTTTCAAAGGTTTTATTTATCTGAAATTTTAGTATGCTTTTCTATGTTGCTATCTAAAGGTGATGAGAGCTGATAGGTGAGTTAGAGCTTCATAACCCTTCAATGCTTGTATTAGAGCTATAGGACTAGTGATACTTGGTTTGTAGGATTGAATGAAATAATAATATGTTTATAAAGTATCTAGCACATTGTCTGAAACACAGTAAATGTTAAACATATAGTCATTATTATCGTTAGCTTGATTCCATTCCTTCTAATAATACTAGAAAATATTATATTTTTCATGTAGGTCTTTACTGGCATCTTTGCAGCTGAAATGGTTTTAAAACTAATTGCCATGGATCCATATGAGTACTTCCAAATAGGATGGAATATTTTTGACAGTCTTATTGTGACTTTAAGCTTAGTGGAGCTTTTTCTAGCAGATGTGGAAGGATTGTCAGTTCTACGATCATTCAGACTGGTAAATATAAACCAACCTTACCATTATATTCTATATATAAAGGGGTGTTTCTTTGGTTTTGCATTATTATTATTTAAAACTTTTGGAGGCTTGAATCAACAGACAAGATTAGGTCTCAATATCTAGTAAAATAAAGCCCATTCAGTAACATGCACTTAGAGCTCAAAATCACAGAGATATCTTAATTTTAGGATCTTGAAGACATATTCAGTTGTATGCTAGTATAGTTGTAGGGTGATGATTTATATCACAATAAGCTTATGGTTTATAGAATTTCAACCATTATAATATGTTCATTACTTTGTAGATTTTTTTTTATTAGTTTCTGCTTTATAACAAAGTGAATCAGTCATACATATACATCTGTTCCCACATCCCCTCCCTCATGCATCTCCCTCCCTCCCACCCTCCCCATCCCACCCCTCCAGGCGGTCACAAAGCACCGAGCTGATCTCCCTGTGCTCTGCGGCTGCTTCCCACTATCTATCTACCTTACGTTTGGTAGTGTATATATGTCCATGCCTCTCTTTCCCTTTGTCACAGCTTACCCTTCCCCTTCCCCATATCCTCAAGTCCATTCTCAAGTAGGTCTGTGTCTTTATTCCCGTTTTACCCCTAGGTTCTTCATGACATTTTTTTTTTTTTTAAATTCCATATATATGTGTTAGCATACGGTATTTGTCTTTCTCTTTCTGACTTACTTCACTCTGTATGACAGACTCTAGGTCTATCCACCTCATTACAAATAGCTCAGTTTCATTTCTTTTTATGGCTGAGTAATATTCCATTGTATATATGTGCCACATCTTCTTTATCCATTCATCCGATGATGGACACTTAGGTTGTTTCCAGCTCCGGGCTATTGTGAATAGAGCTGCAATGAACATTTTGGTACATGTCTCTTTTTGAATTATGGTTTTCTCAGGGTATATGCCTAGTAGTGGGATTGCTGGGTCATATGGTAGTTCTATTTTTAGTTTTTTAAGGAACCTCCATACTGTTCTCCATAGTGGCTGTACCAATTCACATTCCCACCAGCAGTGCAAGAGTGTTCCCTTTTCTCCACACCCTCTCCAGCATTTATTGTTTCTAGATTTCTTGATGATGGCCATTCTGACTGGTGTGAGATGATATCCCATTGTAGTTTTGATTTGCATTTCTCTAATGATTAATGATGTTGAGCATTCTTTCATGTGTTTGTTGGCAGTCTGTATATCTTCTTTGGAGAAATGTCTATTTATGTCTTCTGTCCATTTTTGGATTGGGTTGTTTGTTTTTTTGCTATTGAGCTGCATGAGCTGTTTATAAATTTTGGAGATTAATCCTTTGTCAGTTGCTTCATTTGCAAATATTTTCTCCCATTCTGAGGGTTGTCTTTTGGTCTTGTTTATGGTTTCCTTTGCTGTGCAAAAGCTTTGAAGTTTCATTAGGTCCCATTTGTTTATCTTTGTTTTTAGTTCCATTTCTCTAGGAGGTGGGTCCAAAAGGATCTTGCTGTGATTTATGTCATAGAGTGTTCTACCTATGTTTTCCTCTAAGAGTTTGATAGTTTCTGGCCTTACATTTAGGTCTTTAATCCATTTTGAGCTTATTTTTGTGTATGGTGTTAGGGAATGATCTAATCTCATACTTTTACATGTCCCTGTCCAGTTTTCCCAGCACCACTTATTGAAGAGGCTGTCCTTTCTCCACTGTACATTCCTGCCTCCTTTATCAAAGATAAGTTGGCCATATGTGCGTGGGTTTATCTCTGGGCTTTCTATCCTGATCCACTGATCTATCTTTCTGTTTTTATGCCAGTACCACACTGTCTTAATTACTGTAGCTTTGTAGTATAGTCTGAAGTCAGGCAGCCTGATTCCTCCAGCTCCGTTTTTCGTTCTCAAGATTGCTTTGGCTATTCGGGGTCTTTTGTTTTTCCAAACAAATTTTGAAATATTTTGTTCTAGTTCTGTGAAAAATGCCAGTGGTAGTTTGATAGGGATTGCATTGAATCTGTAGATTGCTTTGGGTAGTAGAGTCATTTTCACAATATTGATTCTTCCAATCCAGGAGCATGGTATATCTCTCCATCTATTTATATCATCTTTAATTTCTTTCATCAGTGTCTTATAATTTTCTGCATACAGGTCTTTTGTCTCCTTAGGTAGGTTTATTCCTAGATATTTTATTCTTTTTGTTGCAATGGTAAATGGGAGTGTTTTCTTGATTTCATTTTCAGATTTTTCATCATTAGTGTACAGGAATGCCAGAGATTTCTGTGCATTAATTTTGTATCCTGCTACTTTACCAAATTCATTGATTAGCTCTAGTAGTTTTTCGGTAGCATCTTTAGGATTCTCTATGTATAGTATCATGTCATCTGCAAACAGTGACAGCTTTACTTCTTCTTTTCCAATTTGGATTCCTTTTATTTCCTTTTCTTCTCTGATTGCTGTGGCTAAAACTTCCAAAACTATGTTGAATAAGAGTGGTGAGAGTGGGCAGCCTTGTCTTGTTCCTGATCTTAGTGGAAATGGTTTCAGTTTTTCACCATTGAGGACAATGTTGGCTGCGGGTTTGTCATATATGGCCTTTATTATGTTGAGGAAAGTTCCCTCTATGCCTACTTTCTGCAGGGTTTTTATCATAAATGGGTGTTGAATTTTGTCAAAAGCTTTCTCTGCATCTATTGAGATGATCATATGGTTTTTCTCCTTCAACTTGTTAATATGGTGTATCACATTGATTGATTTGCGTATATTGAAGAATCCTTGCATTCCTGGAATAAACCCCACTTGATCATGGTGTATGATCCTTTTAATGTGCTGTTGGATTCTGTTTGCTAGTATTTTGTTGAGGATTTTTGCATCTATGTTCATCAGTGATATTGGCCTGTAGTTTTCTTTCTTTGTGACATCCTTGCCTGGTTTTGGTATCAAGGTGATGGTGGCCTCGTAGAATGAGTTTGGGAGTGTTCCTTCCTCTGATATTGTTTGGAAGAGTTTGAGAAGGATGGGTGTTAGCTCTTCTCTAAATGTTTGATAGAATTCGCCTGTGAAGCCATCTGGTCCTGGGCTTTTGTTTGATGGAAGATTTTTAATCACAGTTTCAATTTCAGTGCTTGTGATTGGTCTATTCATATTTTCTATTTCTTCCTGAGTCAGTCTTGGTAGGTTGTGCATTTCTAAGAATTTGTCCATTTCTTCCAGGTTGTCCATTTTATTGGCATAGAGTTGCTTATAGTAATCTCTCATGATCTTTTGTATTTCTGCAGTGTCAGTTGTTACTTCTCCTTTTTCATTTCTAATTCTACTGATTTGAGTCTTCTCCCTTCTTTTCTTGATGAGTCTGGCTAATGGTTTGTCAATTTTGTTTATCTTCTCAAAGAACCAGCTTTTAGTTTGGTTGATCTTTGCTATCGTTTCCTTCATTTCTTTTTCATTTATTTCTGATCTGATCTTTATGATTTCTTTCCTTCTGCTAACTTTGGGGGTTTTTTGTTCTTCTTTCTCTAATTGCTTTAGGTGCAGGGTCAGGTTGTTTACTCGGAATGTTTCCTGTTTCTTAAGGTGGGATTGTATTGCTATAAACTTCCCCCTTAGAACTGCTTTTGCTGCGTCCCATAGGTTTTGGGTCGTCGTGTCTCCATTGTCATTTGTTTCTAAGTATTTCTTAATTTCCTCTTTGATTTCTTCAGTGATCACTTCATTATTGAGTAGTGTATTGTTTAGCCTCCATGTGTTTGTATTTTTTACAGATCTTTTCCTGTAATTGATGTCTAGTCTCATAGCATTGTGGTCGGAAAAGATACTTGATACAATTTCAATTTTCTTAAATTTACCAAGGCTTGATTTGTGACCCAAGATATGATCTATCCTGGAGAATGTTCCATGAGCACTTGAGAAAAATGTGTATTCTGTTGTTTTTGGGTGGAATGTCCTATAAATATCAATTAAGTCCATCTTCTTTAATGTATCATTTAAAGCTTGTGTTTCCTTATTTATTTTCACTTTGGATGATCTGTCCATTGGTGAAAGTGGGGTGTTAAAGTCCCCTACTATGATTGTGTTACTGTCGATTTCCCCTTTTATGGCTGTTAGTATTTGCCTTATGTATTGAGGTGCTCCTATGTTTGGTGCATAAATATTTACAATTGTTATATCTTCTTCTTGGATCGATCCCTTTATCGTTATGTAGTGTCCTTCTTTGTCTCTTCTAATAGTCTTTATTTTAAAGTCTATTTTGTCTGATATAAGAATTGCTACTCCAGCTTTCTTTTGATTTCCATTTGCATGGAATATCTTTTTCCATCCCCTTACTTTCAATCTGTATGTGTCTCTAGGTCTGAAGTGGGTCTCTTGTAGACAGCATATATATGGGTCTTGTTTTTGTATCCATTCAGCCACTCTGTGTCTTTTGGTGGGAGCATTTAGTCCATTTACATTTAAGGTAATTATTGATATGTATGTTCCTATTCCCATTTCCTTAATGACTTTGGGTTCGTTATTGTAGGTATAGTCCTTCTGTTGTGTTTCTTGCCTAGAGAAGTTCCTTTAGCATTTGTTGTAAAGCTGGTTTGGTGGTGCTGAACTCTCTCAGCTTTTGCTTGTCTGTAAAGGTTTTAATTTCTCCATCAAATCTGAATGAGATCCTTGCTGGGTAGAGTAATCTTGGTTGCAGGTTTCTCTCCTTCATCACTTTAATTATGTCCTGCCACTCCCTTCTGGCTTGTAGAGTTTCTGCTGAGAGATCAGCTGTTAACCTGATGGGGATTCCCTTGTGTGTTATTTGTTGTTTTTCCCTTGCTGCTTTTAATATGATTTCTTTGTGTTTAATTTTTGACAGTTTGATTAATATGTGTCTTGGCGTATTTCTTCTTGGATTTATTCTGTATGGGACTCTCTGTGCCTCCTGGACTTGATTAACTATTTCCTTTCCCATATTAGGGAGGTTTTCAACTATAATCTCTTCAAATATTTTCTCAGTCCCTTTCTTTTTCTCTTCTTCTTCTGGAACCCCTATAATTCGAATGTTGGTGCGTTTAATGTTGTCCCAGAGGTCTCTGAGACTGTCCTCTGTTCTTTTCATTCTTTTTTCTTTATTTTTCTCTGCATCAGTTATTTCCACTATTTTATCTTCCACCTCACTTATCCGTTCTTCTGCCTCAGTTATTCTGCTATTGATCCCATCTAGAGTATTTTTCATTTCATTTATTGTGTTTTTAATCAATGCTTGATTCATCTTTAGTTCTTCTAGGTCCTTGTTAACTGTTTCTTGCATATTGTCTATTCTATTTCCAAGATTTTGGATCTGGGAAATAGAATCTTGGATCAGCTTTACTATCATTATTCTGAATTCTTTTTCAGGTAGACTGCCTATTACCTCTTCATTTGTTAGGTCTGGTACGTTTTTATCTTGCTCCTTCACCTGCTGTGTGTTTTTCTGCTTTCTCATTTTGCTTATGTTACTGTGTTTGGGGTCTCCTTTTTGCAGGCTGCAGATTCGTAGTTCCCGTTGTTTTTGGTGTCTGTCCCCCGTGGCTAAGGTTGTTTCAGTAGGTTGTGTAGGCTTCCTGGTGGGGGGGACTAATGCCTGTGTTCTGGTGGTTGAAGCTCGATCTTGTCTTTCTGGTGGACAGGTCCACGTCTGGTGGTGTGTTTTGGGGTGCCTGTGGCCTTATTATGTTTTTAGGTATCCTCTCTGCTAATGGGTGGGGTTGTGTTCCTGCCTTGCTAGTTGCTTGGCATAGGGTGACCAGCACTGTAGCTTGCTGGTCGTTGACTGAAGCTGGGTGCTGGTGTTGAGATGGAGATCCCTGGAAGATTTTCGCTGCTTGATATTATGTGGAGCTGGGGGGTCTCTTGTGGACCCGTGTCCTGAAGTTGGCTCTCCCACTTCAGAGGCACAGCACTGACTCCTTGCTGCAGCACCAAGAGCCTTTCATCCACCCGGCTCAGAATAACAGTGAGAAAAAGTAGAAAGAAATAATTAGTAGAAGAAAGAAAGAGAGATTGAAAGAAAGGAAGAAGGGAAGTAAGGAAGGAAGGAAGAAAGAAAGAAAGGAGGGAGGGAGGGAGGGAGGAAAGAAAAAGAAAGTGGAAAGAAGAAGGGTGGGAGGGAGGGAGGGATGGAGGAAAGAAAAAGAAAGAAGGAAAGGAGGAGCGGAGGGAGGGAGGGAGGAAGGGAAGAGAGGAAAAAAAGAAAGAGCAGGTAAAGTAAAATAGAATAAAGTATGAAATATAGTAGCGTTATTAAAATTAAAAAGTAATTATTGAAAAAAAACACGGACCGAAAGAACCCTGGGACATATGGTGGAAGCAAAGCTATACAGAGAGAATCTTACACAGAAGATTACACATACACATTCACAAAAAGAGAGCAGGGGGAAAAATCAAAAATCTTGCTCTCCAAGTCCACCTCCTCGATTTGGGATAATTCGTTGTAAAAAGAGGAAAAGGGCGAAAAGTCTGAAATCTTGCTAAGTCCACCTCCTTAATTTGAGATAATTCGTTGTAAAAAGAGGAAAAAAAAAGGGGAGGAAAGTCTTAAGTCTTGTCCTCAAGGTCCACTTCCTCAATTTGGGATGATTCGCTGTCCATTCATGCACTCCACAGACGCAGGGCACATCAAATGGACCGTGGAGCTTTAATCCGCTGCCTCGGAGGCTGCACAGAGAGATTTCCCTGTCTCTGCTCTCACAGCTCCCAGGTCTCAGCCTTGGACCTGGCCCCGCCTCTGCGCGTAGGTCGCCGGAGGGCGTCCGTTCTTCGCTCAGACAGGACGGGTTTAAAGGAGCCGCTGATTCGGGGGCTCTGGCTCACTCAGGCAGAGGGGAGGGAGGGGAATGCCCTCTCCTCGCACACCAGGCAACAAAAGGGAAAAAAGTCTCTTGCCTCTCCGGTAGCTCCAGACCCTTTCCCCGGACTCCCTCCGGGCTAGCACTAACCCCTTCAGGGTCTCTTCCTGCCGCCAGCCCCAGACCTCTCCCTGCACTCCGACTGAAAGCCGATACCCGAGCCTCAGCTCCCAGCCCCGCCCGCCCTGGCGGCCGAGCAGACAAGTCTCTCGGGCTGGTGTGTGCCTGAGGGCACCGATCCTCTGTGCCAAAATCTCTCTGCTTTGCCCTCCACACCACTGTTGCTGTGCTCTCCTCCGCTACTCCGAAGCTTTCCCCCTCCGCCACCTGCAGTCTCCGCCCTCGAAGGGGCTTGTAGTGTGTAGAAACCTTCCCTCCTTCACGGCTCCCTCCCACTGGTGCAGGTCCCGTCCATATCCTATTGTCTCTGTTTATTCTTTTTTTCTTTCGACCTACCCAGGTATGTGGGGAGTTTCTTGCGTTTTGGGGGGTCTGAGGTTTTCTGTCAGCGTTCAGTAGGTGTTCTGTTGGAGTTGTTCCACGTGTAGATGAATTTCTGATGTATCTGTGGGGAGGAAGGTGATCTCCGCGTCTTACTCTTCCGCCATCTTCCTCCCTCTTTACTTTGTAGATTTGATAATTAAAGATTATACCCTCAAAATTGTTCTATGGTATCAAAAATATTAAAAAGTGGGCTTCCCTGGTGGCGCCATGGTTGAGAGTCTGCCTGCCGATGCAGGGGACACGGGTTCGTGCCCCGGTCCGGGAAGATCCCACATGCCGCGGAGCGGCTGGTCCCGTGAGCCATGGCCGCTGAGCCTGCGCGTCCGGAGCCTGTGCTCCGCAACGGGAGAGACCACAACAGTGAGAGGCCCTCGTATCTCAAAAAAAAAAAAATAAATAAAATAAAATAAATAAATAAATAAATAAAAAGTAAAGACTTCCTAATGCTTTTTTCCTCTAACATGTTAGGCTTCCTCCCTATGTCAGCATGAAAAAAATTATGAAAGTACCAGAAAATAGAATTAAGGATAAATTTTCAATTTAAAGGATATAATAATATCTGATAGAGGTTCTATAACAATCCTGAACTAAAATTACAGTTCCTTCAAAATTTGTGTGGTAATTATATGGTGGCAAGTATAACAAAATAACAGGAATATTGAGAGTAGATGAGAATGAAAAGTAGAAATAATCGATTTTAGCTAGGTAATAATGACAATATTTTAGAACTAAATTTTGGAACAAAATTCAAGATTGGAAACATTGAGAACTTTTTCATAAAAATTAATATTAAGCTTTGTGTTGACTTTTAGCTCCGAGTTTTCAAGTTGGCAAAATCTTGGCCAACACTGAACATGCTGATCAAGATCATTGGTAACTCAGTGGGGGCTCTGGGTAACCTCACCTTGGTGTTGGCCATCATCGTCTTCATTTTTGCTGTGGTCGGCATGCAGCTCTTTGGTAAGAGCTACAAAGAATGTGTCTGTAAGATCAATGAAGACTGCACACTCCCACGCTGGCACATGAACGACTTCTTCCACTCCTTCCTGATTGTGTTCCGAGTGCTGTGTGGAGAGTGGATAGAGACCATGTGGGACTGCATGGAGGTCGCCGGTCAAGCCATGTGCCTTATTGTTTACATGATGGTCATGGTCATTGGAAACCTGGTGGTATGTAATCTGATGTTCATACATTTAAAATTCTCCATAGAAAATAGTTACATGATGATATGATCAGTTACTTTTATAATTATAGGATTAATTAGATCTAAAACTGTTAATTATAATGGAATATTGATTATTTTAATTCAGTGAAGAACAGAAAAGAAAATGAAATATTGTCTTCCTTTTTGTGCCAGATAACCTATATTTATATTTTTCACAATATTTATTTTAATGGAAAGTTTTCTATTTTATTCTTTCATTTTGATAGTGATGTCATATGAATTACATCTGTGGTTTTCATGTCTCATAAGTGTTGATTCAAATGTGAAGCTATACTAGTAAATAGAATATGATTAAATTAACAATAACAAAAATGAAGTTATAATGGAACAAGGCAAATGGAAGGACTAGTCCTGCTCTGTTAAAGTCACATATAAGACTAGCACCTATAACAAGTATCAGCAAACAATATGGCCCATGGGCCAAATCCCACACACTGCTTGTTTTTGCATAGCCCTGCAAAACTGAAATGTTTTTTACATTTTTAAATTGTTAAAAAAATATAAAGAAAAATATTTTTTGGCACATGGAAATTATATGAAATTCAAATTTCAGTTTCCATAAGCAAAATTTATTGAAACACGGACATGCTCATTCATTTACATATTGTCTTTGGCTGTTTTACTCTACACAAACAGGTCTGAGTAGTCTCCATAGAGATTCTTTGTCCTACAAAACCTAAATAATTTATTATCGGGCCCTTTTACAGAAAAAGTTTGCCCACCACTGCTCTATAGCATCTCTTTTACAAGTGATCTGCTTCTCCATTAGTGTTTTCCTAGCTTGTACGCCTTCACTGTTTCCTTCTTTCTTATACGTACCTGTTGGTAGGAATTTTCAAGCTTAGAGGCAGGAGATAATTGGGATAAGATGCTCTTCAATGACTCAATTCAATTTTCAAAGCCACCATGTTGGTTTGGTTTAGTTAGTCAACCTAGCATCAGACTCTTCATCAGGTATCCCAGGAGGTTGTCTGTGATAATAGCCATATAGTTAGTACCTTCACTTCCCACTGGCTTGAAAATAAGTTGCTCATTTTTTTTGTCCTTGCAGCCCACATGCCAACTTGAAAGTTGCTAAGAGGGTAGACTTAAATGTTCTCACTACAAAAAAATAATGGTAATTATGAGACATGATGGAGGTATTCCCTAATATATAAGGATATCAAATCAACATGTTGTACACTTTAAACTTACACAGTGTTGTATGACAATCATCTCTCAGTAAAGCTGGAAAAATGAAATGTAATTAAAAATTTGAAGGAAAAAAAGAAATCTATTAACGTTTACATTGATTAGGGAGACTAAAGGGTAAAATGAGCCCTTGGCTTCCCGTCAACATTCCTATTAAAACATACACATAAACAAACATGCATTTCATAGTGAAATATATTTTTCATTGACAATAAAAACCAAAATGAAAATAACCAATTCAGAATTCCTGAATGATTCATCAAATTGTTTTCTATGCTTTTCTTTTTCCCCTCCCTCTCAGATTCTTCTCTTAAACTAGACATATTAACACAGACTTTTTTTAAAATTTTTTATTTATTTATTTTTATTTTTGGCTGTGTTGGGTCTTCATTTCTATGCGAGGGCTTTCTCTAGTTGTGGCAAGCGGGGGCCACTCTTCATCGCGGTGCACGGGCCTCTCACTGTCGCGGCCTCTCTTGTTGCGGAGCACAAGCTCCAGACGCGCAGGCTCAGTAGTTGTGGCTCACGGGCCTAATTGCTCCGTGGCATGTGGGATCTTCCCAGACCAGGGCTCGAACCCGTGATACCTGCACTGGCAGGCAGATTCTCAGCCACTGCGCCACCAGGGAAGCCCAACACAGACATTTTTAACTTGTGCTTTTCTACTTACATTTCTGAGAAATTGTTTTATGTGTGACCAAAATCAGGGGTGAGTCCCTTTTCCTCAGTTTGGTCTAATTTTGATTGTTTAAATATGAGGTAGATGTTTTTGGCCATGAAGAGACTTAAATGAAAGTTTATTTCAATTATCTTTTTGTTTTTTATATAAAACACTTTTAAAATATGATTTACATATTTTTAGCCCTCTGTAAGAATTCGTTTTTTTTTTTTTCTTTCCACAATGTTCAGTTCACCTGGACCCTTACCTCCAGGAGGAAAAACAGAAATAGTTTGCACACAAACAGAACTTTGCTTCAAGTCAGAGTTGTCTTGACCTGGAGTTGTCCGGGGCGAAAATGATTGGCAGTGAAGCCACCCAATCATAATGCCATTGTCTCATTTGAATTGGGTTCAATGGGCAGGTCTTTTTCTTTGTTTTAAAAGCTTCATTAAGGGACTTCCCTGGCAGTCCAGTGGTTAGAACTCCATGCTTCCACTGCAGGGGCCACGGGTTTGATCCCTGGCCAGGGAACTAAGATCCCACATAACACACAGCGCAACCAAAAAAAAAAGAGCCTCATTAAGTTGCAAGTTGGCAAAATTCTCAGACAGAATATTTTATTACAGGAGCTCTGTAAGTATTATGTGTTCCATTTGTTGTAATAAGTGACATTTATCTCCTGGGAAAAGTGAACACAGATCTTGGCTTAAGTTACCTTCAGCACAATAGACACTAATCACAATTTTCTTGTTCTACTTGTTTCTCACAGGTAACAAATATCAATTAAAGGTAATGTTAGAAGAGCTATGTAGACCCATAAAAGGGAGTTTGGACAAGGGATTCCTGCTGTAGAAAGGAACTTAGGAATGACATCATGGTAATGGTGAGGGAGCATTCTCTTTGCTCCTCATACCCTTTAAAGGGTATGGCTGACCTCTGCTCCCCAGAGTTCACAGAAGCTCAGACATAGAGAGACTGATGAGAACTCTAGCTTCTCCTCTATACCTATCGTATGTTCTTATCTATGGGCGAAAAAGTGCAGGGCTCTTCATTGCTGGTTTGGATTTTGGCCTGTATTTCAGAAAACTGCACTTATTTTCATTTTTATTTCCTGTCTCCCTTTTTCTCCACACCCTATCCCCACCCTGACATAGGTCCTCAACCTATTTCTTGCTTTATTATTGAGCTCATTTAGTTCAGACAATCTTACAGCAATTGAAGAAGACACTGATGCAAACAACCTCCAGACTGCAGTGGCTAGAATTAAGAAGGGAATAAATTATGTGAAACAAACCTTACGTGAATTTATTCTAAAAGCATTTTCCACAAAGCCAAAGATTTCCAAAGAGATAAGACGAACAGAAGATCTAAATTTTAAGAAGGAAAACTACATCTCTAACCACACACTTGCTGAAATGAGCAAGGATCACAATTTTCACAAAGAAAAAGATAAAACCAGTGGTTTTGGAAAAAGCATGGACAAATACTTGGTGGAAGAAAGTGATTGTCAATCATTTATTCATAATGCCAGCCTCACAGTGACAGTGCCAATTGCACCTGGGGAATCTGATTTGGAAATTATGAATACTGAGGAACTTAGCAGTGATTCAGATAGTGAATACAGCAAAGGGGTAAGATTGTTTTATACACATTTTGTTTCATGTTATTAACTAGTATGAAATGAGTTAAAATTTCAGATTTTTTGCTGTCCTCAGTTTATTCTAATATTGCATACTAATGAGTAGTTTGTGTGTATGTGAATTTATACTGTAGCTTCCTGAAGGTTCATATGGTAAGGTTTTACTTACTGGTTCATCATAACTGATATAATCCATTTAGCAAAATTTGAAAGTACCAGGTATCTTTAAGTCTTCCCTTCCTTTATTCCCTGTTTGTTATCAATCGTAAAGTCATATACCATCTCCTTTCACAGTGTCTGTTGAATCCACAGCTCCTGTTCATCACCTTTGCCTTTGCCCTCTTTACTTCTTGCTGAAACCATTCCACATGGATTCCCCACTGGTGTCTCTGCCTCCATTTTTCATCTACTCTAATCCACTTGTTTGATTAATTTTACTTAGGTTCAATCCTAATCATACTTCTCCTTTGAAGTATCCTTGATCCCCAACGTAGATTTGAATTGTGGACCATACATAAAGCCTTCACACCATGGCCGCAGCCAGCTGACCAGCTGTCTCTCCTGGGCTTGCTAGGGCTCCTATGCCTGAACCAAGCCAGTTTCCTTCTGGGCCACATACACTCACAACCTGCATGATTTTGCTTGGGGTTTCCTTCTTCAGTCAAAATCCTAAACACGTACTTCAAGACATAGCCCTCAGCTTCCTCGTGTGTAAAATTATTAGCCCTTACAGCATAGGGTTAGGTGAGGGTTAAATGAATTAACACATGTAGAATGCTTAGAACAGTACTCAGAGTGCTCAAAAGTAGTAGCTGTTGCATCATTCCTAGTTTCTCTTCAAACAGATGTGATCTCATTTTGAACCCCACACAATTTTGTGCCTTTTCCTAGATTTATTATTTAGCCTTGTATCTTAATTTTTTTGAGAAATTATTATATGCATCAAATGGTACTGTAAACTCATTGAAAGCGGGAAACTTTTATTAAAACTTTTTTTGTATCCTCCTTCCCCACACCTGGTTGCATATATTCAAAGCATTATTGAGCTGTATTTTTATTAATATGGAATATAATAATCATAAGTGAGTTTTATCACAAAGCATTTTTTATGGCATCTCTTTAAAGTTTTAAGATATCACTTTAAAATATTTTTCCTTTCTCTAGGCCATATTTGAAAGTATTTGACAGGTATTTCCCAAACATCTTCTATCTTCTTAACCTTATATTAAGACCTATCCTCCATGAATTTGTAGTAGATTTTGGAACAAAGATACACAGCTCTGTGTCTGTGTCTGTGTGTGTGTTTGTGTGCATGCACACCATACAACCAGTACTAGGTGCAGAGTAAATGCTCAATACTTACTTATTGAATGAATAGATGATTAAATAAATTATGAATATATATATTTTAAGTAGCCAAAAAAATTATTTCCAAGATCGCAAAGTAAGGAATAAAATATTTTATTTTTTATTTTAAAAACCTTTACATGGAAGAAGTAATCTAAAATTCAAAAGATGTGGTTGTTTTGGCTTGAAGGTAGAAAATTAGATTTCACATACCCCGCTCAGGAACAGTAATCTGGGTCTAGTCTCATGTGAAAATGAAAACTAATTCAATTACCCATTTTTCTGCCTACGAAGATTATAGTTGTAAAACCCTAACTGCCTGGCAGACTTTATGAATAAGTTTGAGATTCTGGGTGTTAAAGCACTTTGGTAGCTTGGTTTAGTTTAACAAATACTGCTTTCCTCTTAATATTTGGGAGGAATCATTTCTTATCTGGTCGTTTTTTCTTTGCTCAAAGACTGTGACTCTCCCTACATGGATCTCCTTAGTCGCTGGCAAAAATCATATTCTTAGTATGTTGAATTATAACATTGTAAAGGGACTATAATAGACCTGCCCCATTTAGCACCGCATTTCCTAACTGAGAAAGCCATTAAGAGGAAGCGACTTTATCTATAGTTATAAAGCTGGTTCAAGGCAGAGCCAAGACAAGAATCCCAGTCTTGTTATTCATAAGTCTACCTTCCTTCTCCTGTCTTTGTCTATTTCAGGGATAAAACCCACATTCCTATTGGGATTAATACCCAGTTTGTCTCCCCTGGGATACTGAGCCATGCTTCTGAAGAATTTACATACCCTGTAGTGTCCAGAGGAAGTTTCTGATGTCATAGTATCCAGCAGTCTTTTATAATTAATGATTTAGTCTATAAACTATTTGGTTACTGAAATAGACTATTTTAACCATCCATAAAATTACTCTGCCACCTAGCCCGTAAATCGTTCCTAAAAAGCATGAAATTTAGTGCACTTAAACTGTGTTATCCAAAGACCATTTGATGGTAACATTTTAATATTCTTAATTATCATTGGGTTTTTTTAATGAGATTATAGTCATAACTACATGAGAAAAAATACACTTTTTCTAATTCATATCTGTGGTTTACTTGGTATAATACTCAGGAGCTTGAGGCTACCTCATAGGTTGTAATAAGGAATACATAAGCTAGTCTCTTTAAATCATTTAGCACAGTATTTGAGTTGGTAAGCCCTAAAAAAATGTTAGGTATTGTGTTTATTATTGAATTCATCATCATTATTAGCCTCTAAAAGTTCAGATATTAAATTATGGATTTTGAAAGTTTATCCTTCTTCATAAGACATTTTCCATGGCATACCTCAAAATGTGTCATCTTGAGTACATTCAAACCTACTTGACTATGTACTGGACTTGAGAAGTAATGAAATTTCAAGCTCTACAGGAAATTTGTTAGATAATATTAAGCTGTTGCCAACTGTGACACCCTGTGCCTAGAGCCTTTCTCTCCAGTAGCTTGAGATTTAAATGTTCCTAGTTATGACTTGTTGGTTTTATTTTTCAATTTGGACCACTAAAAAAATGCAGATTTCCTTATCACCTAAAGTGGTTCTAACTCCCTTCCAGGCTAACCTCCCTGCTCTAATTCCCCTAATCTTCAGCTCTTACTTGAGTTCCCAATTTTTTTTTTTTTTTTTTTTTTTTTTTTTTTTTTTTCGGTACGCGGGCCTCTCACTGTTGTGGCCTCTGCCGTTGCGGAGCACAGGCTCCAGACGTGCAGGCTCAGGGCCATGGCTCACGGGCCCAGCCGCTCCGCGGCATGTGGGATCTTCCCAGACCGGGGCACGAACCCATGTCCCCTGCATCGGCAGGCGGACTCTCAACCACTGCGCCACCAGGGAAGCCCGAGTTCCCAATTTTTTAACTGCTATGTAACTTTCTTATTTTTCATGCCTCAGATATCTTTGAAATAATGATTCCATGTTCTTGATGAACCTTGCCCAAAGAGGCAAATCATGATTAGCCAATGGAAAATAATGCCCAATTGAATATATGTAAGTTATTTAAGTCTTAAGCACTACCTTGGAGTATGATGAAGAATGCATCCTCTGGAGATAGAATACTTGCCTTAGATCCTGTATTTAATATTTGCTAATAACTCCATGATCTTGAGCAATTTTAAAAAACCTCTGTTTTTTTCTAGTTTACTTGTATGCAACATAGAATTGTAATAAAGATTGAATGATTTAGATAAACAAGTGCCTGTTGGAAAATAAGTGCCCAATTAACAATTATCATGGGTATGATTAGTAGTCATGTACACACTGTAAGTAGCTATTTGCTACAGGTTAAATTTTAGTGTGTAAAGACAAACATAAGAGCTTGTTACAAATGCCTGTTCTGGTCCATATCCTCCAAATTCTCTCTGCCTAAGCCTGGATGCAACCTCAGAATCCTTACCAGCAGGGTTCTCAGGGGCCACTCTGCTGGATTGAGTTTGCATAGGAAGTGAACCTAAATTCATCCCTCGTTTATTTTGATCCATGTTTCTGAGAAATCATTTTCTTTATTCAGGGGCTGGGGTATTTTCCACTTTTACCTGTTTAAGAATCTGCATTTTGAACAGGGGGAAAGAATATCTTTGACCTTTGACACCTTTCCCTCTTTTCCTTTCCCCATCCAAAAAAAAAACACAAATCCACCCTCTCTTTCATGTCCTAGCATACTTTTTTTCCCATTGTATTTTATGGAGACTTTCTGTCCTCTTCTAGTGTCAGCTCTCAGATAGGCAGGTTTCCATGTTTTGATAGACAGATGTACACTCCAGATTGAAGTCAAAATATTTTGTAATCAAACACCTTACCAGCAAATGACCAAAGAGATGAGTTCAAATAAGGTGTTGAGTAACATATCTTAAAGAGTTTTGAGGCAATATTTGGCAATAAAACATCAGCATTTCTCTGAAGATAGAGTCTGTCTCAGAATCGAAAAAGACATATTGTCATCTCAAGGGGACCCATGAGAGTAAGACTCCTGTCACGGATTCTCAGAATACACTCTAAACTGATGGCCCCTCTCAGAATCAGCCTCCACCTGAGGCAGCCCTCTAAGCCCTAGGCAAACATTAACACACTGCAGATTTTCACCATTCACAATGAAGTGCTTCATTATTATGAGCCTCAAATGAAGCATGAAATGCACCCATTCATTCAATAAATATTTATTGAAATCTACTATGCTCCAGGCACTGTGCTAACCATTGCTTAGAGGAAAAAAAAAAATTTTTTTTTTCACCCAGCTGCAGTAATTCAATGTGATTGGTGTCTGGCTTAACTAAATTCTTAAGAAGTGTAGTTTTTTTCTCTTCTTTAAATCATACCAAATCTCAAAATTGAAAGTTCTAAAAAACTAAATTAATAATTTTTTTTTTAATGGAGAGCTCTTTCTTGGAGAGGTAAAGAGACCCTTTGTTTTCAGTTATTACAGATTACTTATTTCTTTGCTTTAAAGATTAAAAAAAGAGCCATTTTACAGAATTGTAACGTTGATTTCAAAGTGTATGTAAATTTGGGGGAAAAACGTTAAATTTATCCAGTTTACTGCTCTGAATATTTTAAAACATAACAGTCTCATGTGATTTTGGAGTGGTTAAACTCTGACAGCTTTCAGAGAAGCTGCTAGCTGTGAATCTAATACCCCAAATCTTCTTTACTGCTCTTTTGACAAATGTATCTATTATCAAGCCTGGCTTAAGTGAATTTGCTCCTGTTGTGTACTCAGCAGAAAGGAAAACATCCTGTGTAAAGTTTTCCTGCACAGAAAGATCCCCTATTCATTCCTCCTCCAGTCAAACACAGAAACTTTAATCAGCTTTACTCAGTAGTTTTTTAGTGTTTTGAAACACTGTCTCCAAGTTGTGGTGGAGCTAGCTGAAGTCCTTGAAGAAAGGAAACCAATGAAACCTTCAAATCTTACATAATCAAACTTCTAACCTTCAACAGAGTGTCATTTAAAACACTGCAAACACAGTTATGCAAAATTTTTGTTCTTAAAGGAAGCAAAGCCCATTCACTTTGATCATTGTGAGAGAAAAAAATTGTGAAGGAATACATGAGTACATATTCAGTAAACTGTGGCTATTCATTTTTTCAACTCACATTTCCTAAGCACCTGCTTTTTGCCTTATGCCTGCTGACACTAGAAAGATGTCATCGGTGTACTCATTTCCTCAGTAGATGTAGGCTCAGGGTCTTCTTGCTTTCTGGCACTGTCTTAAGTGATAAAGAGTAAAGCAAGGTCCCTGCCTTTGAGGAGAAACATGTATGGAAATCAGAAATTATAATTAAACATATAAAAAAGAATTAACAGATTTTTAGAAAAAATATTGAAGCAGGATAAAGATATGGTTAATAATCTTGAAAATAAACTGGAATACTTCACAGTGGAGATGGCACTTGAAGCGGATTTTATGGTAAAAAGACAAATCATCAGGAAAGAGAGAATGAAAAAGAGGGAGCCGGAAGAGAGGGGGAGGAAGGGAGGGAGACAGAGACACCCTTCTGGTAGATGTAATGGGCCCAGCATGTGGAAGCATCCAGATGCACAAAAGCCCATTAAATACACACGAGGATGGCCTGCTGGGAAGTAGTAAGTGACAGAGGTAAATTGGAGCCAGATAGTAAATGGCTTGACTTACCATGGCAAGAGATTGAAATAGGTTTCTTTTTATTTAACAGAAAGAGGAAACTTTGTCTTGTTTTGTTATACTTTGTTGTTAGCAAACCTCTGATTTTAAAGAAAGTTTGGTTGGGGGTGTAATAAAGGGGAGAGGATGAAAGGCTATTGCAGCCATCCGAAGCACACTTGATGAGGGCTCAATCTAAGGGAGTGATGGTGGCGTGTGGGATTAATGGTAAGACACCACAAGTTAAAAAATAAGGGCTCAGGGTCTGGATATGTGGGTGATGAGCTGTTTCAAGGGGTATATTCATTTCCTGTGCCTGTCATAACAGAGTATCACAAACTTGGGGCTTTATACAACAGAACTGTATTCTTAGATAGTTCTAGAGGCTGTAAGTCTGAAATGGAGGTGTAGGCAGGGCCATGCTCTCTGCAGGCTCTAGGGAGGATCCTACCTCACTTTTTCCTAGCTTCTGGTGGTGGTACTTCATCCTTGGCCTCCCATGTGTAGCAGCTGCATCACTCTGATCTTTGCTTCTGTTGTCACGTGGAGTTCTCCCTATCTGTCTCTGTCTTTTCATTTTATAAAGACAATAATTATATTAGATTAGGGCCCACCCTAGTGAATTCCTCTCAATTTGACTACATCTGCAAAGACCCTATTTCCACATAAGGTCATATTCAGAGGTACCAAGCATTAGGACTTCAACATATCTTTTATAGGAGATACAAATTAACTCATAATCAAAAGTTTTGGCTTAGACGACTGGATGGATATTGATGCTATTAAAAATATACGGGGTGGGGGGAGGGAAGAAAACTTGGGGGGTAAGATAGAGACAGAGTTTAATTTGGGGACATCTTAATTGTGAGCTATGTGCAGTATAGCTAAGTGATGTTGAGCAGTAGGTATTTGGAAGTTTTAAGAAGATAAGTCAGAGTTGTAGACAGATTGGAATTTTGTATGTTAATTTTGAGGTCAGGTTCCCTGGGAAACCAACGCAGAGTAGTGTTCTCAGGTTCAGCACCTAACACCTGTAAGAAGTGAGGGAAGTGAGATGGTTGCACAGAGGGAGAAGCTGAAATGCTCTGCAGTTGCACCAGAGGCCTCAGCTGACCCTGTAGACACCTCTGGCACTGGAATG
The DNA here is from genome assembly GCF_949752795.1 of Hyperoodon ampullatus. Lineage (NCBI taxonomy): Eukaryota > Metazoa > Chordata > Mammalia > Artiodactyla > Ziphiidae > Hyperoodon > Hyperoodon ampullatus. Next base: position 81,789,202 of record NC_136921.1, on the reverse strand, counting down.
ACCCTTGGGAGTAGTCCCAAGTTGAAGCAAGGGGTCAGGACTTTGTGTGCTCCACACCAGTCCGTCACTGGATACAGGCTCTCCCTCCACTCTTCCAGGCCAGGGAAGGGGATGTAACCTTGAGTAAGGCAGCTTCCTTCTGTATTTCAATTCCCAGAGAGGGACTCAGCTGTGAGCCTTCAGCTGCCAACACTCCTAGCAGGTGGAAGAATGAGTGGCTTGTCTGAAAGGGGGACTGGGGCAGTGCACCACAGCATCCACTGCAATACAGGGACCATAGAAAGGAAGAGGACAAGTGATCAACTCACCACTTGAGAAGTGGACACAAGAAAGCACCAGAGAGACCAAGGAGAAAATGTATACATTAGCCACTTTCATATAAGCTATATAACTTTCCTCCTTAAAACAACCCAGGAAAGTGGATAATATGAATCTATATTTACAGATGACTAAGATGTTAAAAGATTAAGAAATGATGCTGGTTAGTCACTGATGTTTCTAGGGTTCTTTTAAAATTTGAGCTCCAAGCTTTAAGCACCATAATACATATCCTAGGAAGGCAAGAGAGTGGATAGGAATATAGTTATTTTCTGTTATATCTCTGTAGTGTTGCAATTCAGGATCAGATTTTCTGTTCTGATGGTATTGTGCATTTGCTGATTCGTGTTCAGTGTCTAATCTTCCTTAATGTTAATTTATTAGCTGATAGTTTACTTTGATAATATAACAGAGCAGAGCAAAGTACAGTCCATAGAGAATAATAAACCAGTCCATTGAGGATGTATTAAGTAAGGGATTATATCAGGTCGAAGGCACATGAAAGGAGGTGGCACCTAAGCTAGACCCTAAAGGATGGAAATCATTTCATTGTGTGAATGTGGTGGAGAAGGAAATCCCAGGCAGAGGAACATTCATGTTGTTCATCTGATTCACTCATTCATTTATCCATCCACCTATTCATCTATTCAGTATTCAGTTTTTGAAAGCCATCATCTTTGGAGAAACTTAAATGTGCTTACTTGTTATTAAATTCATTCCTTTTATTGATTTTATAAAAAGTTGTTTAAATAATATACGGTGGTTTTAATTACATTGTTATTAGGTCTATCTCTCCTTAGATTTTTTCTAAAGTTTTTTCCACAAAGAGGCAGTTGCAGGCAGTTTAGATTTCTTCTCTTTACTGCATTTTAGAAAATATAATAATCTTCTCCAGAAATGCATTTGATTTGGCAAGATTTAGGGATTAGTTTCAATTATACCTTTGGGGGAAGCTGACATTTGATCGTATCTTTTATGCATAGATTCTTGCAAAAACAAAACAAAGCACCCCTACAGAATTTTACTTAGATTATTTCTTTTTTGCAGATTGGTTCCAAACTATTTGAAATTATGTTCATCTTCATTGGATTTCTTCTTGTGTCTAAAAACAGTGAAATTTTGGTCTGACATTTAAATCAATATTTCTTAATTTTTATATTTTGATAAATTTGAAAACATTCCTTTCCTGTAATGCTGTTTGAAATGTCAAAATTAAAAGTAAATCAAGAAATGCTAGGATATGCTTCAAAAACCACATACCCTCAACTCTCACCTCATTCCAATATTGAGGATCACTTATTTAAAAATGTTTGTTATGAAGAGCAAGCAGAATGCAAAAGATTGCCGTTGCACGTTATATCAATAGTGTTTAAATTCATCTCCTAAATAACAGAACTATATAACTGTTTAGCTCATTATTTCTAAATCTATGTTGAATGATATTTAATCTTATTACTGTGTTTCAAATATATTGCTTTGCGTTGAGCATGTAGCATGCATTGTCAAATATAACTAATTTCTACTTACAAGTATGTGACTTTAAATATTTCAAATCAGTTGATTAAACTGTTCCATCATGCTGCATTTACAGACTTCAGTACCTGACCTTCTTACTTCTCACAGGGGTAAAAACAAACTGGATCCATCAAGGATGCAGCTCTGTGCTTTTAACCAGGCACAGACATATGTGACCACTTTTACACAGGTTACCTAAAAAAAAAATCATACATATGTATATGATATTTTTTTTCAGTGTCATGCATGCTGTTCAGCTACAAAATCTCTCTGCCTGACCCATTGCAAGAAAGTTAAAACATATACAATTTTTCCATAGATAAATTGACATCACAGCATGTCACTGGGGCAATTCCATCGTTTTTTGTTACTCTCTTGCTTAATTCCTTGATACATCTCTCATGTCCTTAGGTGATTTCAAGTGCATGATCTATAAATTTTATTGGCTGGATTATAAAAGTTAGTATGTAACAGAAGCCACTGAAGCAGCATTTAATTAAAAAACCTCTATCAACTTCCCCTCGTAATTTAAGCTATACAGTTGACCCTTGAACAACAGGGGTTTGAACTGCGTGGTTCCACTAATACTGGGATTTTTTCAGTAGTAAAGAATACAGTACTACACGATCTGTGGTTGTTTGAATCCACGGATGTGGAACAGAGGGTGCTGAGGAACGGTGGGTGTGGAGGGCTGACTACGAGTTATAATCAGATTTTAGACCTCACGGAGGGTCGTGCCCTGACCCCCATGATGTTCAAGGGCCATCTGTATATGTATAGATGTATGTCATACTAAATTGTCAGGTTTATTGCAATAAGAGTAGAGTTTTAATATTCTCACCATAATAACAACAAGGAAATGGTAATTATGTGAGGTGAAGGATGTATTAACTAACCTTATTGTGGTAAACATTTCACAATATATACATGTATCTAATTATCACATTGTTTACCTTAAACTTACACAACACTGTGTGTCAATTACATCTCAGTAAAGCTGGGGAAAAGCTAAAAATTGTCACCTTCAAATTCAGTAAATTAAAACTCAAGAAATAATTTTTGTGGGAGAAATATTTCAGGCATAAACATAAAATTCTTGTAACAGGAAAGGACCTTTCTAGTGTTAGTCGTGTATTCACAGGTAAGGAAATTGAGACTCATACAGTTACTGAGTACACATGTAGAAAGTTGGAGACAGAGCCAAGGTACCCAGCTTCTAGACCAGACTTTGAGTATGTTTTGAAATTATTTTAAGCACAGTGATAGCTAGGACTTTATTTCTTTAATTAATTCAGTAATATTTGATTTTTATTTGGCAGTATATAAAATGTATCAATTAATAATTTACTGGGCTCTGCCAATGAAGGAATGAGTTGTAAATGCCTGAAATGATTAATTTGATTCCAGAAGCAGATTTACACACTGATGAGAATAAGTTTCTGATTATGTACATTTGGCCCTCTGTATCCGTGTGTCCTGCATGAGCAGTTTCAACTAATCGGGATTGAAAATATTCGGGGAAAAAATTCCAGAAAGTTCCAAAAACCACAGCATGAATTTGCTGCACACCAGCAACTATTTACATGCATTTACGCCCTATTTACAACTATTTACATAGCATTCACATTGTATTAAGTATTATGAGTAATCTAGAGATGATTTAAAGTATAAGGGAGAATGGAAGGATGTGCATATGCTATATGCAAATACTACACCTTTTTATATAAGCGACTTGAGCATTTGCAGATTTTGGTATCTGCTGGGGCCCCGCAGCCAACCTCCCAGGATACCGAGGGATGACTGAATATATTTCATGAGGAGATAGATATACATGTTGCCTCAAGAAAGATAAGAGGTTTAAATGGAACATATTATGAAGTGAACACTAAACCTGTCAGTAAGACATGAAACACTTTCCCTAAAATTAGAAAGATTAATATGGATTGCTGTATCTGGCTAACACGTATAAAAGAAATATACTACTCAGATATAATATCTTGTTTTAATTTTAGTATAACCTGTTGAATGAATGAACTCTAAAATTCCTTGGAAGGAAAAAAATCCACATTAATAAGAATCTTTTTTTATATTTAATGCAGGTCATATTTTCAATTTCTCTGTCATTGTTAGGATGTTTGTATTATTGTTTTCCATTTACAATGATGAAAGCAAAACTCTATCCTAAAATTGATACACTCTAGGAATAGTAATGATAGGAGTTTCAAATTTAAAAAGAAACATATAATTGTTCTAGTTTACTTGCAGTTAATTTTAAAGGTGGTCCTAGGTAAAAGACATTTTTCTATTTCAAATTGATGGTGATTTACAGGCAATATTTTAGAGAACCATTTTATTCCAAAATGCAGTAAATTTCCTTCCCCTAGAACCTAAGTAAAGATGTACACATATACAATAGTATCTATGTACAGCTAAAACACGATTTTTTTTTTTTTGGGTTTTTTTTTTTTTGCGGGACGCGGGCCTCTCACCGCTGCGGCCTCTCCCGTTGCGGAGCACAGGCTCCGGACGCGCAGGCCCAGCCTCCATGGCTCATGGGCCCAGCCGCTCCGCAGCACATGGGATCCTCCCGGACCTGGGCACGAACCCGTATCCCCTGCATCGGCAGGCGGACTCCCAACCACTGTGCCACCAGGGAAGCCCAAAACACGATTTTTGAGAAAACTGTTTCTAGAAATATATATGTGTGTATATGTGTGTGTGTGCTTAATTCCTAAATTATTATTACTTTTTTTTTTTTTTTTTTTTACCAAACTACTGTTAGAAAACATGAGGTACATATTAAGGGGTGGTCATTCTCCAAATAAACAAAAATTCAGTTGCAAAAAATTGACTTGAAATACAATAATTTTCTTTGGCAGAAGCTACCTACATAAAGGTTAGGAAAAATATATTCTATCTGTGCCAAATTTTATTTTACATTGTGCTTGCAGTATTAAAAGCCCAGGTATTTAAAAACTATTGGAATCGTTCCAATTGGAATTGTTCCAGTTGGAATTTCTTTGCTTGTCCTTCCTCATTATGGGTAGTTTTAGGGAATACCATTAATCATTCAGATGTACAGGTAGTTTGTTTTTTGTCATTTCCTTTTTTATTATAAATACTATTTAGTGACCTTGAGTCATAGAGTATATGCTTTTACCTCACATTTTCCTGTCATGTTTGCTTGTGTTCCAATCCGTATTTACCTTCTTGGAGTTTCCTAGCAGGCCTCAAAAGTAGAACTGTTTAAGTGTTCGTTCCTAAAGTTTTTAAGGTATTCTTTCTGATTTGACCCACTGTATTCCAGCTATTTAAATAACTGTTCTCTGCAAATAGCAGTTCCGTGTTAGCGCACAAAGCCTTTGACTACCAGTGGTTGCTTTACCTTTCAAGACCTTACTGGTGAATGCCATTTGCCTTTCCATTAGAAAGAAGTTGATGATACTGTAGGATCTGGCTGAGAAATCTATAGCCGGTCGGATCTTATATGGCCAAACTTTGCTGCATTTGTTTGTTTTCATATGCAAGATCTTGATCTTGATCTTTCAGTCCTGTAAATTTTCCTGTTATTGAATAGAAAGTACCCTAGGTAGAAGATTCTGGGAAAACTAGGAACTTTCAGTAAACTATTTGCTTTATTTTGAATTTTGCTGGTGGTGACTGCGATTTGACCTCATTATTTCTCCATCGAAACTAATACTACAAACCATTTGACCCTGTGATGGAATTAAGTAGATTTCCTCCTGAATGAACAACTGTTCCCAAAAAGCCTACACAGCTTCTCTAGTAGCAATAAACAAAACACTAGGAAAGGAAAAACTCCATTTTCTTGCCCTTTATATAAAAAAGTGCTGGAGTTTTAGTTGCCCATAATGTGAGAAAAGAATTTACTCTAACTAGTAAATAAACTGTTTTCTGCTAACTTAAATGGAAGTGAAATGAAAATCTAGATCACAGAGAGGAAAAAAATATTTAATTTTCCATTGATGAAGTGTATCTGGAGTACTTTTTAACTTTGGGCATTGCCTTTTTTTTTTAACAACTTTATTGGAGTATAATTGCTTTACAATGTTGTGTTAGTTGCTGCTGTATAACAAAGTGAATCAGCTGTATGTATACATATATCCCCATATCTCTTCCCTCTTGTGTCTCCTTCCCACCCTCCCTATTCCACCCCTCTAGGTGGTCACAAAGCACCGAGCTGATCTCCCTGTGCTATGCGGCTGCTTCCCACTAGCTATCTATTTTACATTTGGTAGTATATATTAGTCCATGCCACTCTCTAACTTCGTCCCAGCTTATCCTTCCCCCTCCCTGTGTCCTCAAGTCCATTCTCTATGTCTGCGTCTTTATTCCTGTCCTGCCCCTAGGTTCTTCTTAACCACCTTTTTTTTTTTAGATTCCATATATATGTGTTAGCATATGGTATTTGCCTTTTAAAAATAATTTTGAGAGAAAGCAGAATTCCAGAGAGACTGGAAAAGGATTTGAGGGACTTTGAGGGGCCCAGAAGCTAAATCATGTAAAGAAACTAAATATCATTACTCTCAAAAAAAAAAAAAACCCACAAATGGTAATACCATAGGTAATCTTTAGTTTTAAAAGGCTGAAAGGGGTAGTGTTTGCATTTCTTTAGAAGGCAAAAAAAGAGCCTAACAATTGCAAGGGAGAGGAAAGCGTATTTTGGCTTTAAAATTCACGTTATTCCATAATAGAATGGTAAACTTGGAAAAACATTGGACTTCTCTCACAAAGCATAGTAGCTATCTGTGGAATTCCTCTGTAAATGTTCTTTGATCCTTATTCTAAACTTTACCATTTTACTCCTCATTATAGATTCAGAGCCCTCATTATAGTTATCAATTGTAAAATTAGGCTATAAAATTAAAAGATGGGTGATATTGATTTGAATCTAATAAAAGTCTTTCTTGTTTATTGGCGTACAGTGGAGCTTAGTGTATCACTAATGTCTCCCATAATTTTTCTGCCCTTATATGCCCATCCCTTCCTCTTGATTTGCTTCTTTCAATCTTCTTGCTGTCCTTTGGGTTTTTTTGTTTGGACATTCAGGTGAAATAACTATTCTAGACTCTGCTACTCGAAGAATACCTTTCTTGTGTTGTGTGAAGCAAACAGCCTTATAGCACGTACTTTAAACATGACATCTTTGGGATGTTTTCAACACTAACCATCCTCTTTGAATAAGGCTTTTGTTGAGTTCTGTGTTTTCTACAGTGCTGCTATATGTTGATAGTGTTTTTGATTTTGAGTGCCAGATGGTCAAGTTATTAGACAATCCTACTTCATATCTCTCGAAATAAATGACCAACTAGCATTAACCACCATCCATACTAGCATCAAATAGGCTTACAATGAGATCGCCTATTTCAGGAAATGACAGTAACAAATTTGTAAGTGACCAGCCTAGGGTAGTTTTTCATATGACACCTATATTTAACAGAGTTTCTACTTATATGCAGTGTTGTAGAAAACACACCTTCAAGACAAAAGGAGATCCATGAAGAATAATTAAGCTTTAATTTGATCATATTTTCAATAGTGAAATAGCTACATAAGTTTATAATCAAGAGTAGGATGTTTCAAAACTACTTCAGTGTTTTATGGATGCTCATTGAAGAATATAGAAAGACATGTCAAAAAGTACATATATATAGTATAGTAATTACCTAAAGGAAATAGAATCAGGGCGAGAGTGGAGGGGACTTGTATTTTTCATCACATGCTATTGTACATTTGAAATTTTTGAATCAAGTGTATAGGTTTTATTTAAAGGAAAGAAAGAAAAAAATTAGAAAGTACCTACAGTCAATACCATATTATTTAATAAAAAGGCAGGAATACTAACTATAGCATACTTCCTATTCTATACTATACTAGTGAGTCTACCTTTATGGTCCTATTTTTACACTTATTTCTATTTATATGTAGACCACCAAAGATTAAAAATTATCTTTGTTGACAAGCAAAGAAGTAATAGACAAAAAGTATATTTCACATTTTACTAAAAATAAAATCGACGTGAAATTTTAAAATGACCTATTTATAAAACCAGAAGGGAACTTTTTCATACTGAAGTATTTATTTCACTGCTCTTAGTATAGTATAATTATTCTTCCATTTCCAAAATCACAAGAAAACTAATAGTAAATGATTGAGTATACAGAAATGAAAATAATCATATAATTAATTATATAAAATGATACAAATGATTGACTTGATCTTCACTGTATACTAAACAAGAATAAAAGAAGATTCAGTAGTTTAATCTAGCAATGCCTACTATGAAATTTAAAAGAATTTACCTTCAAGAGAAAACCTTTGTAATAGATGTTAGCCTTTCTATTAAAAAATATCCTTTCTGGACCCTGTTAAAGAAACTTCTGCTTTAGTAGGTATGAAGTTTAAAAGCTGAATAGATTAAAACTAAACTGTCTATATTGCTAGGACATGCCCATAAATATTTAACATTATATGCAGTACTGAAATAGCTACTTGTGAGTACTTAATGCATTCCCAGGAAAACATTGAATTCCTAAAAACATTCTAAACATTGAATTTGGCTTGTGATACAAATTATAGTTCATATTAAATATTTTGATAATTTCTGTTCCAATGAGGAATAATTTTGAATAACTGTCATTTATGATGTAAAATCCGAGCCAAACTCCGAATTTAATTGACAAAAAATTGCCATAAAAGTTATGGGGGGGAAAGGCTTCAATGGCAAGAATACATGTCATAAAATCATCTTAATTTTTACTTATAAATTAACTTGGCATAAGTCTGCTTTGTTATGCTCTTTTAAAGAGTGAGAAAACCAGATGTTGAGGTTGAAGATGCTTTCATTAATTTAACATAAGTCAGGGTTCTGCAGATTTGAAACATTTTATTTAAAAGTTGTTACAAGGTGAGAGAAAATCATTATAACTATATCCTAGTTGTCAGTATTTTGGCTAATAGCAGGGAGGAGCTTTGTATTCTATCAGCTATTTCACCCACTGCTTTTCCTCAAGGTCCAAGCCAATAACTTTTTTTTCAGCATGGAAATGTTTGGTCTCATCTCCACAGAATCATAGTGCCTTATCCTTCAGTTCCCTAGTGACAGTTCACTTGCAACTGAAAGGTCAAGAATTGAGGACATCAAATAATTGTAGTCTTTTAGATATGGTACTTAAAATGGGTTTTTGTGTTAATTGGCACAATAGAACATATTAATAATTATAAGTTTCCCCATTGTTTCCTGGAGTAATATATATTTTGAAACCTTAAGTCTTACAGGATATTGTCTTACAATTAATTTGTATTTGCTTTATTTTAAAGTAATTTTAGATGAATTCAATCAGTTTAAATAACCTGCTTCTTAAGTGAAATTTCATATTGATACTGTTAATGACATAATATTTTAAAACCCGTCGACTATGTGGGAATAATACTTCTATGCCAATGTAGATTAGAAGTAGTAATTTAATAGAGTGTTCATAATGCTTTACCTCAGTTATACAAACCACTTTGCTTACATCATTCCTTATGTTCAATTCTTATCAATGCCTTTTTTACCGATAGTGAATACTGTGTGATAATAATAGCACTGAGAATTTAATGTGGTACCCATAAAGTATACTTTTAGCTTCCAAAGTCATTCTCTAAAAGTTAATATTTTAGTTTGGGCCTATGATCTTAATGCAAATCAATAGATTGAAGAATCAATTTAAATGAGTATTTCCTCATTTTTAGCACTTACATTTGTTTGAATTATTCTTAGAAAAAACAAGTAAAGCTGTAATCTTATTAAGAGAAGTACATGCTATAATAACTAGTAGTTTTCAATATTCACATGTCGTTTAGCAAATGAGAATGAAAATTGAACTCTTCCATTGATGTGCTGCTCTACCCCTTATAAAATAATATTAGGAAAATTTGACACAGTTTTGCTACAATTGCTGTGTGTATTTTATCTAAAACTTTCTGTGTATGTGTATGTGTGTAAACATCATGTTTGATCACAAAGTTCTGAGTGGGAAAAATTTGTGTTATGATCAGTTTTATGATCATAATGACAATGAATTCATTCCTCTCATGTGTTGGTCTGCCATGTTCAATTTCATGGAATCTTTGTTTCAGAGTTTGCATGTGATGCTCACTTTAGTAGCCAGTATCTCTTGACATTATAAATAATATTTATGATCTCTTCTACTGTATCCTGAAATTCTATCACTGAAATAGGTGGTATTGGACAAGATAATTGCTATGGTCTTTGACATTTTGATTCCAATACAGTATTTGAATCTTTTTGTTTTGATGAAAGGCCTTCTATCTATATCATCCTGATACATATTCTCAAATCCAAGCGTTAATATAAAAAATATGTTTGGATTTCATTTTACACTGATTTTATTCTTTTTAAAAATGTTAAGTACCAACAAGCTTTTTCTGCCAGTTGTCAGATCTGACCTTTCAATTATCAAGTGTTGGCAATTTGGCACTTGTATATTATTTCTATCAGGGTCTTGGTTGTTCTAAGATAGTAATTATTGGTGTATACAAATTTATATTAAACATAAAACAAAATAAAAATGTGGCCAATACTTTGCAGATGTTATAGTTTACATAAAAATATTACCTTAAGACTAATTCTGTCCATAACTTGTTAGCATACTAAAAATAAGGAAATGTATTTTTCACAGGATGTGTAGATAGAAAGATCAAGCACAGATGCATTGTAAGGTGACCTGACCTCAATGTATGTTTATATGTTTTTATGGCCATCATACTGTTAATCTTTTTTCATAACACTTTGCATGACTCTGATTATCAAATATGGTTTTAACGCAAGATTTGAATGAAAACTAAATGAACTCTCTGGTGGGGTGGTGAATTTCTTTTTAGAGGCTGAACGGATCGAGTTCCTCTGAGTGCAGCACAGTTGATAACCCTGTGCCAGGAGAAGGAGAGGAAGCAGAGGCTGAGCCTGTAAATTCAGATGAGCCAGAGGCCTGTTTTACAGACGGTAAGAGAAAAATTGAGACCTCAGTTAGCAGCCATTTATTAGTGTTTTGGCTTTGGTCTTAAAACCTAATACTTACTGGGGGTTGATGAGTAAAAAGTCAGAAGACTCTGTTCCATGCTGATTCAGTCATGGCTCTGTGACCAAGGGCAAGTTGCTGGAGCTTTCTAAGCTTCAGTTTCCACACTTATGATATGCTACTAACAGTAATTTATGACAAAGACGCTGTTATACTATATAGCACTCTACTTACTGAAAGATGTTCATATTCTCCTTTAGATCCTTAATTCATGTTCCCAGCTCCATGGAACCAGTAAACAAATTAATGGGATAGATGGTACTGTTGTCCTTTTCATCAAAAGCTGGAGCTACTCTGTCAGGAAACCATTTGATACAGTTGACCATAGTCTGTCTCAAAATTCTTCCTTCCCTTGGTTTCAGAGGCCACACTCTATTTTTGTTCTTCTTTTACATCACTGAGAATTCTGAGTTTCTTCCCCTGTTTCTTTTAGTGACTATTTTTTATGCACAAACCTTAAATAATGACGATTCCCCACATTTTGATGCTTGGTTATCTACTTTTCTTATTCTGTAGCCCTAAGCGGTTTCATCCATGTCTGTGGTGTAAGCAACCATTTCTGTGTTGTTGCTCTTAAATCTTTATCTTTACCCCTGACTTCATTCAAGTTCCAGCTCCCCATTGCTCATCTCCATCTGTTCTTTAAACAACAGTTGAATAAGTTCAAAACAAACTTCATTGGGGTTTCCACATGTAATCTACAGCTTCTTCCAGTCTCTATCACATTTAGTGACATCATGATCTATCTTGCCTCTCAAGCTAGACTTTAAGTCAGTCCTAACCTCTCCCTTTCTAGCCACAGGTTGATCACAAAACACACAAGTTGATCAGAAACGCTGGAGATAGGGTCCGAGTCCTTCAGGGGATTCTGATGCACACTAAAATTTGAGAACCATTAGTAGGATAAAACCTGAAGTCCTTAACTTGGCATGTAAGGCCCTTTACATTTGGCCTCAGTGTCTTATTTTATAACAGTGCCTCTTTTCATTCCTTTTCACTTTCTATCTTACTGAACTTCTTACTACTCCTGGAATTTTTCAGGGATTTTATTCAAAGCAGTAACTTTGAACTTGACTTGGGAAAGTATGCAGTTTTCTAAGCAAGTATTGTGTCATCTAAGTAAAAACGCAAACCTAGAGTAGGGTTACAATGTAATACAATAATTTATTGTACAAGCTTTGGAGCGTGATAAATATGAGTTCTAACTGGCCTACTGCTAACTCTCTATGAGACCTTGAGCAAATTTTAGTCTTGTACCTCAGACGCCTTATCTGTAAAATGGGTACATTTTACATCCATATCATAGGGATGTTGAGGAGATTAAATGAGATAGCATTAATAAATTAATTAGCACAGTACTGTCTTTCAACTCCTTCTAGTTTCCTTATTGTTTTTAAAGTATTTTGTTAACAATCTTACCTAGAAGCAATGGTAGCCTTGATGCTAATGACTCACGATCTACTCATGGGCTTAAACTCTCAGCATTTGTGTTTTTTTGTAGAAATCACTGACTCACTTTCATTCTTCAAGATTTTCTCAACCAGTCTCCTGTAACACTCATGCAGTAAACAAAATGACCGGCAAATAAAGATATCTGCAAACTACAATGGATGCATGAATTCTCTTTAAATAAAAGCCAAATGTCATTTTTTGTGTGTGTGAGAAGCAAAAAAGTGTGACACCCAATTAACAGAAATTTGTGTTAGCTCAAATTAGTACCATAAGCAAAACACATGGAGTTTTCTTTAGAAGTGTTCATATTAAAGGCATTTAAGAGTATCATCATGTATTTCAGCATCACGATAAAATTAAATTGACTAGTACCATGTAAACTTAAATTTGTACAGATGCTACCAAGATTTCTTCCACACATTTTATGAATGACCCTGACTTAAAATTCTAGGATAACCAGAAAGAAGTTGGGCTTATCAAACAAATTATGGCTCTATATCAGAAAAGGGCTTTAGAAAAACTTAAACCCTCTGCAGAAAGTATTAATGCTAAGCTATTTCAGACTGTAAGTGCTATCTTACTGAGATCAAACTTTACAAAGCTATTTTAATCCTATAAAACACCAATGAGAATTGACTTTGAGATTATTCATAACTTCTAATTTGAGTCTAGTATATAAGAGATATTATAGAAACACATTTTCAGTGGATTGTGGTCTTGACCACTGAAAATTTACTGAGAACCAAAGTTTCAGTTGTACAAGATGAATGCATTCTGGAAATCTACTGGACAACAATATGAATATAGTTAACAGTACCATGTTGTGTACTTGAAATTTGCTGAAGGTAGATTTTAAATGTTCTCAACGCACCCAAAAAGAAGAAATTGGTAACTACATGAGGTGATGGCAATTTAATTAACTTGACTGTGGTGATTATTTCACAGTATAAACCTATATCAAACCATCAAGTTGTACACCTTAAATATATACAATTTTTAATTGTCAATTATACCTCAGTAAAGCTGGAAAAAATGGGCAAAATAGAAGAATAGGCAAAATCAATCTACAAAGATAGAAGTCAGACTAGTAGTTACCTTTAGGGGGTACAGATTGGGAAAGGGCATGAGGGTGATTTCTGGGTGCTTGGAAATGTTATATCATGACCTACATGGCTGTTACATGAGAATATCAATCTATATACTTAAAATATGTGTACTATACTGTATGTATGGTCTCAATAAAAATTTAAATAAACAGATAAATATATTTCTTTAAATGACAAGAAAATCTACTAGCAAACACACATCTCTGAGTCATATCACTTTGAACAGCTGTGCTCCACTTGAGACTTTATACTCACCAGACCTGCTGGGCTAAGAGGCTCAGCCTGATAAATTAAACAGGGCAACCAATTTTCTGAGCCCTTCAACCCTTTATCCACTTAATCATTCTTTTATTCAATCAACAAATAATCGTTAAATACCTTCTGTCTGCCAGGCCCAGACCTGAGCACTAGACAGAGATAGAGCAGGGGAAAAAAAACAATGTTTCTTACCCAAATAAATATATAAATATTTAGTAGGTCCGATAAGTGATACATGCTATGGAGAAGTAAAGTGAAAATGGGAATACTAAGATTGAGGGGTAGAAGCCTACTCTAATACAAATAGAGTGGTCAGAGAAGGCCTTTCTAAAAAGATAACATTGGACCATGCAAATATATGAAGGAAGAGTATTTTAAGCAGAGTAACAAAGGCACATGCCCTGAAGTGGCGATATGCACATTTGAAAACAAAATCAAGAGGCCAGTATGAGTAGAACAGATTGAGAGGTGGAAAGGGTGGTTGAAGTTGAGGTTAGAGACACAGTAGAGGCCAGATCTCAAGAGCACTGAAAAACATAAGAATCTCATTTAGAAGTCTCACAAAATGCCACCTTAAGAGCAGATAGGTGGATAGCAAGGGCAGAAGCTGGGAAACCTCTTGGATGTCCCTGCGGTGATCCAGGTGAGAGATGATGGGAGCACAGACTACTGTGGGAGTATTGGGGATGGTGAGAGTATGAGATTCTGAGTATATTTTCAAGTTAAAGCTGAAGGGATTTGCTGGTGGATTAGATGTTGGGTGTTAAAGCTTTCTTCTCTTTAGAAGAGTCAAAGATGACACCAAGCTTGGGGCCTCAAGAAACTGGAAATATATGGTTTCCACATGAAGAGTTCAAAATGAGTGGGCTTGACAGGATGGAAATTGGGAACTTGTTTACTCATAGTGGAAATGACCCTTACCAAGTCGTGATTGGTTGACAAGTGTTGCGCTAGAACCAGTGCCAATTTAGAGCAGCATTTGGCCTCTAGAGGTTTTTGTTACCTGAAAGGCAGCAGAAAAATCAAAGGAAGTGGGAGAGTTAAATCAGAATAGTTGTATTTCAGTGAAGATGAATGCTAAAATGATTTTGTTGTTCATAGCCTCACATCCATTGATCCTTTTTAACTTCATAACTATCAATTTATTCATTTGCATCTTGTTCCTCTTCACCTTTTTCTCCTCCCTCTTATTCTGTGTTTTTCCTTACTTCTGTCTCATTAGCTTTATCATTCAAGACTTCAGGTACCTTCCCCAGATCTGGTACTGTTCTTCACTATCCTTAATTCTACATGTCTTTGCAATCTATATAATTATGAACATGACATGACTCTGATTCTGCTTGGTTTTATATTATACTCCTTTTGGATTATACAATTAGTAACTCACAAAATCAAGATTAGGGTGTGAGAAGGATACACTCTTTTCCTTAAAATAATGTATTTTCTATTAATTTAGTAGGAGGAGCTAACTCAACTTTCCCCCAAAATGTTCTGAGTTCCACTTCCTATGAAATAACTAATAACTAATTCTAACTTTAGTAACACAATAACCAACTCCTTTGTGCCTATTTTTTTCTTTTTTTGGAAAGAAAATGTGGACAAAAAACTTATTTTAAAGGATTTAGAAGTTTTTAAGAAGTGTTTAAAAAAGACATGTTTTCCTAATAAATTTTTATATTAATTATACTGATCATGCTGTTATATTTTTATTAATGGCTAAACTTAGAAGAGGCCTGTGGTTTCTTTTTTATTTGAAAGCATTAGTTTAACACGATGAAACACAATAGAGATTTTATTTAATGGATCACAAGAGCAAATTAATGAAACCACCCAAAAGAAATAGCATTTACCCATGGGGACCTATTAAAATGTTTGAGACATTCTCTGTTGTATTTACATTTAATTAATAGTCCTTTTAAAAAAGAAGGTGTGATAACGTTGCTAACCAGCTAGGTTGGAAATCTCTTAGGATATGCCTTTGCATAAAAGCTAGACAGGCAGTGGTCCTATTCTCCTGCCTCAAAATAAGAGAGATCCGGGAAGATCCCACATGCTGCGGAGCGGCTGGGCCCGTGAGCCATGGCCGCTGAGCCTGCGCGTCCGGAGCCTGTGCTCCGCAACATGAGAGGCCACAACAGTGAGAGGCCCGCGTACCGCAAAAAAATAAATAAATAAATAAATAAATAAATAAGAGAGAAACTCTCTGAGGTGTGATAAATCCTGAGGACAATACTTATGAACCTTCATCTCAGATAAAAAGTTTACTTACTTTTCTAATTAGAATATATAGTGCCTTTGCCTGCCTCAATCATAAGAATAATATTTCTCTTCCACCTTAAGACCTACAAAAAGAAATCCCAAATAGTAAAATCTTCTTAACCAAAGAGATAACTTTCTCCTCTGGTATTATACTTGATGCAGATAGATTCTGTTCTGCACAAGATCTTTGTTTTTAAAATAAATTCTAAAGTCTCAAGCATTAAGTTAATAAAAAAAATTCCATCTTAAATGTTTCCACTCTATCTGGTGTTTTCTTTTGCCCTGAAAAAGATGATCTGGTGTCAATTTTTGGCCTTACCTTTTACTATTTTTTCATATCATTTTATAAAATATTCTTTCTTTACTAAATGCATTTGAGATATAAAGTAATTGTTTTAGATACAATGAAGATAAATTCTTTCAGATCTGAGGTCATGTGAACTATAATTAACAATGGATAAATGAAGCCATGTGTATATTTTCCTTTCACCCTGTTGGGTTTTTTTTTTTTTTTTTTTCTATTTCATCCAAAGTTTGTGTAAATTCTAGAATTCACAAAGACATGACCCTTCAGATCATGACTAATGCTTACATGATTTTAGAACTCTTTTTTGGGGGGTTATGTCTTTTAAGTCAACTATCCCAGCATATGAATCTATGTAGAGGATTGTAGTAAGTACTGTGAGCAGAAAGAAAGGGCAGAACAGGCACAGTTCAGCCTTCTGGGAACTTAGAAGTTTCCAGAGAGAAAGGACAAGAACACATAAAATTGTTAGCAAAAATGTCAGACTTGGGAGAAAAACATAACTTGCTACATTTCTATAAAACTGGAAATTAAAGTACTAGGAGATACCTCATATTAAGGATCAATGAATAATTTCACTACAGAATCGTAAAAGAAGCCATAACAAGACATTGTCCAAAAAATGTATTTCATCAAGAGAAGTCTAGCTTTGTTGTTTCAGGACAGACAGCTTATGATTATATGAAGTTATTACTTGATAGGCTCAATATTTTTAATGAAATATATTGTTTTATAGACAAGTAAATTATTTTTAGAGTGCCTAACTTGCAAACTTCTAAAACAAGTCTCTAAAAAGTGCTGTTCATTCTTGCTTTCCCACCTTCTACTTTCCCTCCAAACGAGGTTTTTGATCTAAAATTTTTTTTTTTTTTTTTTGCGGTACGCGGGCCTCTCACTGTTGTGGCCTCTCCCGTTGCGGAGCACAGGCTCCGGACGCGCAGGCTCGGCGGCCATTGCTCATGGGCCGAGCTGCTCCGCGGCATGTGGGATCTTCCCGGACTGGGGCACAAACCCGAGTCCCCTGCATCGGCAGGCGGACGCTCAACCACTGCGCCACCAGGGAAGCCCTGATCTAAAATTTTTAAGAGAAGAATTCACTGTAGTTCCTCTTTTTAAATTCTTCCTTTTTTAAAGTAATTTTGATTGTTTATTTTTTAATCAACTTTAATTTTTTTTTTAATTTCAATCATTATCTCTCTGAGCCTCTCTTGGTCATAGCTGTGTTCACCAGTCCTTCATGAAATTCTTCCCTGACTTTTCTTTTATTGCAGCCTCTTGTACAATTTCCCCACCCTGACTTTGTCACCTCCTTCAGGGTTTTCTCATCTTCCACCTTTCCCAGTGGTGGACAGGTAAATGTTTAACAACCAGTTCTCCAAGAAAAAGAAAGTATGCATACATCCATCAGTTTACCGTATATTTTACTGATATAAAGGATATGTGGTATGCAATTTACAGGCAGTAATATAATCAACATCCTTCATTGAACATTCCATATAGCTAATTGGTTCCCACAGAATGCTTTTGTTGAATTTTGCCAAAATTTTCTATTTATAAACAACAGTGGTTGCAACTGATGAACAAGTAGAGTTTTAACCTGAAGGTTGGTTGGTATTTTCATTTATGTTAATCAGTAAGATGAGAGTGAAACAAAAAGGCTGTGTGTCAGAACTTGAATCATTCATCAGTGATGTGAACAAATCTTTGCTGAATCAGATAATAGAATTCGAATAATGAAAGAATATTTCCTCAATTTTTTGTGCTATTCACAGTGTAATGGCTACCAATATGGCATACTTTTCCAGTTTTATTAACATTTTCTCCATCACTTTCTTAATTCTACTCTAGAAAATCAACAAGCCTGGATTTATAGCATTTGATGACTTTTGTAAAGATTCCTACCATGGCTGATCTCAAACTACTGGTGTGACTTTGCTGCATGTAGAGTTGGGAAGAGATACATAGTAGCCCAACAGTATAACATATTCTACCAACCAGATAGAATGCTTAAATATATTCAAGAGCATAGATAATAGTAAAATGTAGAGTAATATATTTTTAGAGTAATATATTTTTAGTATTTATTACCTTTTTAAAGTAAGTTATATTTTTAAGTTTATACAGCTACATTTAACAACAGGCTAGCAAAATTTCCTGGCAATTTAACAATAAGTTGTCAAGAGCAAGTATGAGTTGGCTCCAGCATACCACTGAATTCTGTCTCTTAATGTTGCTGTCCCAGAATGTTCCAGACTTGACCCTTTTCTCTCCTCACCCTAAATACTTTTTTGTGTGTGACCTCAACAACTGTCCTGATCTCAGCTGACACATATGTGCTAATGATTCCTACACATTCTTTTCCAGCCCAGACTTTTCCCCTGAGCTTCAGCTTCACACCTCCAAATGTCTACAGGATATCTGTATTTAGAGTTTTCACTGGCATCTCAAACTCATTACCATCCCAAGCAGCTCCTGTTCCTGTGGTCTTCATTTCATTACTGACATCCACCCAGTTGTCTGGGCTTCTCCCTTCCTCTTACATCCCATATCCAATCAGTCAGCAAATGTGTTGATTTTACCTGCCAAATATGTCTTGACTCTGTTATTGCTCTAGTTCCTAACCAGAGCTGCCCAAATCTATCCTTCTTGTTGGGGATACTGAACCAGACCCTAACTGGTTTTCTGGGTCTTTCTTTGCTCCCCACACCTCCTTCTTCTTCTCTTCCAACTTATCCTCCACAGTTGCTGGAGACATCTATTTAAATTACAATCTTCCTATATAATTTTCTGCTTACAACCCTTCACTTACTCCTCGTTAGGATTTAGGATATAGCCAAACTCCTTAAGGTGGGAGAAAATGCTTTCCATAATCTGACCAGTTTCTCTACCTTATCTCTCATCCATGCCTTTTCTGTACACTTTGCTTTCATCAAAATTCTGAACTACTTGTAAGTCCTGTACACGGCACATTTTGCTGCCTCTTGGCCTGGAATTCCACTCCACTCTTTTTGGCTACTACTTTGATTCAATTCAGGTCCCACCTCTTCCAGAAAACCTCCTCTGACCTCACTTTCTCAACAAATAAGCCAGGTTAGGTGAATTTCTTCCAAGCTATCAAACATAACCCCAGCATATCTGTCATTTTAGTTGCATTATCCAGTTATAGTCATTTATTTCTATATCTAGCCGCCTAACCAAAAACCAGTAATAGATATCTTGAGGAGAAGAAACTATGTACACAGCTGAGTAAAAAGGTTAATCAATAAATGTTTGATGGATATATGAATGAACTAACCTAAACAACTTTAAATAAAATATTCTTCAATTTTTTATAGCAGTGTGTTTTGCATCTGGGATTCCAAAGTCAGATTTGTTTTTAACTTATAGTATTTGAAACAGTTTCATATGATTCTTGTAATCAAGATCTGTTTCTTTTGAACTGAATTATAAGACCTTCTACTAATTTTTAAAGTATTACATAGAATGCTGTTTCTCAAAGGGTTTTTTATAGAGGAGTTGAAGCAGCACCAGACTATAGACTAAATTCATATCAAGAAGGCCATGAAATACATTTTTGTCTTGAGATTTTAGTTCATTCATTAACCAATAATTATTTACTGCTCATTGTGTATTAGGATTGCATTAAGACTGCAATAATAAAAAGAACAATATGTGGTTTAAACACTGTAGAGGAGATTGATGAGAAACTAGGGAAGAACAGAAAACACGAATACATCCCAAGTTAGAAATTACTGATACAAGTATTAAGAAAACACCAGGGAGAGTTAAGAGATGAGAAAAGGCAGCATCCAAGTTGAAACTGTTTGAAGCTTCAGGTGTAAGTGTTAGAAATTATTTGGTTAACAAAAACCCGGAAGAACTGTCCTACATAAATGATTTAAATCACCTCTTCACTGCGCTCCTCATTCAGGATGCCCCCACTCCTCTCCAGGTGGGTATTTCTGCTTTAAATAAATAAATTGTTTCTCTGTGTGCTCTCCCCCCCCCACCAAAAAAGAAATTATTTAGTTGAGGAACTATCGTAGGGAGTGCTTTGCATTAAATAATGTATGTTAAGTATTTTATGTATTCTGAATATCCAGATTTTACATGCCTGTCTTTCTTGCCAGGTTGTGTGCAGAGGCTCCCATGCTGCCAAGTTAACACAGAATCAGGGAAAGGAAAAATCTGGTGGAACATCAGGAAGACCTGCTATAGGATAGTTGAGCACAGTTGGTTTGAAAGCTTCATTGTTCTCATGATCCTGCTCAGCAGTGGCGCTCTGGTAAGTGATCTGACACCTAAGGCTTAAATCAATTAAGTCATTATTTTTAGTAGATGAGTTGAAGATAAAAATATCATGGCAAATGGTTTTACTTAAAAATTAATCCCTCTGATCAGTCCCAAGGACAAAATTTTAGTTAGCTCAGTAAATATTTACTCCATGCCTGGCATTATTCTTGCTGCCCTGAATGCAAAGTCAATTAAGATCCAGGTACTTTTCTCAAGGAGCTCAGAGAGCATTAGGGAAGTGAGAGGCACAAGTGATACAGAATTGGGATGTGTTTGTAAGTGAAGTGTATGCAAGATTAAGCTCTGGAGCAGGAAGTGTTGTCTGCTTGGGATTTCAGAATGGTAGATGTTCCTCCAGAACTCGGAGAAGGGAAGCAGAAGAGTCCTGAGGGCTGGACTTCCGTTCTTGCCTTTCAGTTCCATTGTCTTTCAGAACCTCTGCTAGCTGCTAGAACCTTCTCTCAGCATCTTCATGGATCTGTCCATTCTCTCTGTTCCAACTTCTCTGTTTTCTTCAATATTGAGGATTACATTTCTCCAAAAGTGCTAAGGATCATTTTTAAAGTATTGATATAAGAACTTGGAATAAGAAGAATAAGAATGGCACAAGCCCATGACTATGGACAGGTAGTCCAGTGTTACCACCAAGGATACAGGTCCTTTTGCTTTCATTTTCTCCAACAAAGTGAATATTGTTTAAACTTGAAAGAGAAAAATTTAATACTTTAGACCTGTTTAGGTCAGCAGTCATTTTCAGTGGCTTCAGTGAGATCTGTTCTTTAAGTCCATTCAGATTATTTCCCACGGGCCTTGTGGCTATGACCACAGTATCATCTATCGCTTACTAAAATTTCTTGGAAAGTGTTAAAAGATGTCACATTGATGGAATAAATATAACAGTGATTTGTAGAGCTGAAGCTTTTAATGAATGATAAAGTATTGAGGAAGAAACCATCGTCTGTGTTCTATAGCCCTATTAAGTTACTGCATTCATTCATTTAGCAAACCTTTCCTGCTGTGTTCTTGACACAGTGCTAGGCACTTGGAATGTACAAGCACATAAGAGCTGAAGGAGAGGGCTTAAATCCTACTTCTGTGTCGAAGTAGAGTGCAGGGTTAGAGAGATTTATAAAGGGGCTGACCCTGGAATCATGTCTTAAATTACTAGGACTTACCTAATTTGAAGGAGGATAAAAGGGGAGTCAGATGAGTGGAAATCCCTGAATGTGTCAGAGATCATGGTTCTTTTAGGGGACTATAAATAATTTCATTCTTTTGCCCTCTCTTTCTCTTGACCTCTGGTGATCAGCCCCTGGCACTGGTGCAAAGGCTAGAACTAAGTGTTACACAGTAACTGTAAACCAGAAGAAAGACAGCTGGCCTGTA
This sequence comes from Hyperoodon ampullatus, assembly GCF_949752795.1. Taxonomy (NCBI): domain Eukaryota; kingdom Metazoa; phylum Chordata; class Mammalia; order Artiodactyla; family Ziphiidae; genus Hyperoodon; species Hyperoodon ampullatus. Next base: position 81,767,207 of record NC_136921.1, on the reverse strand, counting down.
ATAGTATTATATCTCAGTAGTCTCTATCAGAATTTCATTTCCTGTTTTTGTCATGAATCATAAGCTTTAAGTTGTACCAAATTTAAATCTGAATATTATTTTCACAGGCTTTTGAAGATATATATATTGAAAAGAAAAAGACCATTAAGATTATCCTGGAGTATGCTGACAAGATATTCACTTACATCTTTATTCTGGAAATGCTTCTAAAATGGGTAGCATATGGTTATAAAACCTATTTCACCAATGCCTGGTGTTGGCTGGATTTCTTAATTGTCGATGTAAGTACTTTTGAGTAAATTTTAAAAGGGGATTTATTCTTACAAATAAGTGTTCTCAAAAACCTTCACTAATGTTAAATATTATCATATTTAGATAGGTGATATGCAAAAAACATTTTTTCCAAGGCAGGCATAGCTATACGTTATATCTCCTATGTTCTCTCAGACTTCCTCTATGAGATATTTAATTTTTGATACTTTATGTTAATGATTTCATGTATGATTATTTTTTGATTCACCTTTTTTTATATACATTACATAGTGCCTAGAAAAATGAATGGTAAGATGAACACTTTGTAATACAATAGTTTTAAAGAAAGGCTAACCAAAATAAGAAGAAATAATAGAAGGAATGTAGATTAGTTCTTTTCTCTTAACCTGTAAATATGATTGCCTCTTTTAAAAATTATAAAATATATGATATTCAGAAACTTTAAAAAATATTGTCAGTGTTCTTTTCATCTCTCAGATTAAAAAAAAAAGTTTACAAGTAGAGTTGAATTTATTTTTAGTTAAGAAAGAGATATGGCTATTTAATAATGAAATTTTTTTGTATTTGAAAATCTGAAGTAGTGCTTCTCAATATTTAGGGGTATGTAATATGCAGAATTCAGGGAAGTTATATAGCTTCAATTTGAAATATTTAACATTTTGAAAAAACTAACTAAATAAATTATATTATATATATATAATGTTTTCATAATGCAACAGAGAGAGCAAAACTCCACTCAATTTTCTTGCTGATAGAGGTGCAAATCTAGGCATGTGGATTTGGGGGAGGAGCTGAGATTTTTTTTATTTCTCAGAAATTGAGTAATTTATCTAGCAGAGTTGCTCTCAGAGTGTAATCCCTGAACTAACAGCATTGGCACATGTGGGTGGGAACTTGTTATAGATACAAATTCTCAGGTCCCACTCAAGTGCTACTAAATCAGAAACTCTGGTGTTGGGACCCAGAAAATTCTTGTAATAAGCTCTCCAGATGATTCTGGTATTTGATTTGATATTCTTTTGGTTTGATATTCAGAGGATGGATTTGTTTGATTTCTGCAAGTTTCCTGATTAGTTGAAACTTACTTGATTGAGCATTATTCATCAGTAGGGGCATATATCATGCACATACACATGTATACATAAATAGTTAAATAAATATATGCATATACATATGTTCTCAGTTACAGACTACATATATTCAATATAAAAACACTCATTTAACAATGGTTTGGAGATCAGGTTAACCATTTCCTTATGGGTTATTCAATTATAATAGACATTTTAAACCTTTATTTTTTTCTGATTAAAAAGGAACATTTATTATTCTGATTAAAAAATACACATTTTTTTAAAGCATACTTAAGTGGGAAATAATGGACCTGAACGACTGGGTGAATTTAAGAGTGATACTGAGGATTAGTTAGTAATTCTGAATACATAGCATGAGGACCTAAAAACAAAGAGTTATGTTACATTTAGTGAGACATTTAGAAGTAACTGTATGAGAGCAAAACACTTCAACGCATCCTGATTCAAAAATCAGTTCACTGTGTTTCTGATAGAAGCACTAGTGAACTTGCAAGAAATAAAATTTTCTACTCCTTCAGTAGTTAAACATAAGGAACTTGACTCTCCAGTTGCTCCTGATCTTTCCTGGAAAACTTCAATCTTTCAGTCATTACTTAATTCCAGTGAACCACATTGCAGACATTGTTCTTAGGCATTGTCTCCTGCTGCACACAGTGTGAAACAATGGATACTTTAAATGGAACTTATTCAAAGACTGAACACATTTACTGATCCAGATCCTGGGTCATTGAAGAGCTCATTGCTCCTTACCAAAACATGTATTGATTTTACTTCTGTCCATGTTCTTTCTTCTGAGATAACTTACGATAAGAACACAAATTTCTGTTGGATACTGGTTATGGTGATTGTGGAGGACCCGTCTAATATGACGAAGTTCTTGTGTGTCTCTGTTGTTTGTGAAGCCAGTGAGATCACCTACTTGTGTGCTCTCTTCAGTACAATTGAGATTTTCTCCCACTAATTATTGATAGGAAGATCTTCGGTGCCAATTCTGAGAAACTGTAGGTCAGAATAATCTTCTGGGGAATTTGCCTCATCTCAAAGTCATAAGTCTTCAGAGTGCTTTTGAAAAAGGTCTATACTGGGGCTTAGATTTGGTTGAGTGATTGCCACACTCTTTTTTTTTTTTTTTTTTTTTTTTTTTTTTTTTTTTGTGGTATGCGGGCCTCTCACTGTTGTGGCCTCTCCCGTTGCGGAGCACAGGCTCCGGATGCGCAGGCTCAGCAGCCATGGCTCACGGGCCCAGCCGCTCCGCGGCATATGGGATCCTCCCAGACCGGGGCACGAACCCGTATCCCCTGCATCGGCAGGCGGACTCTCAACCACTGCGCCACCAGGGAGGCCCCACACTCTTTTAACTTAGCTTCAGAATCACACACTTCGTTATGCCCTGGGCTTTATTCCAATTGAAATTTTGATAGTTGCTTTACTTAAATGTTCAGGATTAATAAGCAAGTACAAAACCATTGACTACAGAAGTGTGAAAAGCATGTGTGATTTTTTAATTCAGATATAAGAAATAACTTACTTTCCTTCTATTATTTCATCTTATTTAGGTTAACTTTCCTTTAAATCTATTTCCTTTAAAAAGCATCTATCTTACCCAATTTTTAGACAATAAGTAGATAACTTTATGTATAAAATCATATTGTTCTTGTTGAACTGCTCTTAGTGATTTTTGAAATTGACTTTTTCTCTTCATGCTTTATTATTTCATTGAAATGATTAATGAAATTTTTCTTCTTTTTTAGGTTTCTTTGGTTACTTTGGTCGCAAACACTCTTGGCTACTCAGACCTTGGCCCCATTAAATCCCTTCGGACACTTAGAGCTTTAAGACCTCTGAGAGCTTTATCTAGATTTGAAGGAATGAGGGTAAGAAAATACTAAACTTCTAATATAATATTCATACTTCCTAATGGAGTGTAAAATATGAAAAAATGGGTATGTAGGAATTATGGACTGTTTATATTTACACACATGTGCATATATATACATATATATGGGCTGTTTATGTATATAAGTGTGTATACATGTGCATATAGACGCAGTATTTCATTGCCTATTGTTTAACAAAGACTAAATCAAATACAGTAATGCCTCCATATTATATTGTGAGGCAGTGATTCAAATAAGTGACTTTTCCCTTCCTAAATGACAACCTTTCCTATGCTAGGAAACTCAGGTGAAGGGGACACTCTTAGTCCTGACAGTATCTCTCATATACAAGTCATGAAGGACTTGCCTTTATCAGGTGCTCAAACAGTTTTTTAAGGAACTACCCTGGGTGTGGGGCATAAGAAAAGACAGAGAAGTGAAGTAGCATCAGACATCACTTTTAATTTCATTCTTTAAATACATGGCTCAGTGAAAGTGGAAATAGCTCCAAATTATATTTGGGAAAACTAAAGCTCTGATTTTACTTAATTTGCAGTAGGCAGCATAGTACCTGAAAAGAGATTCATTTTGCAGAAACAAACAAGGTGAGATAAATAATGACTACCAGCTACTTAGCTTTAGGGCTGTATTAAACCAGCAACTTCTTCATAAAATCCATTCTTTATTTTCTCTAATGAGTCTATATCCTCATTTGTTGCTTCTCTCCTTGAATTTCTTCTTCTCCAGATATATTCCTGCTTTCTCATTCCTCCGTTCTCTTGGCCAGGAATGTTTCTCCCTGCCCTATCTCAATCCTAACTCATCAACATAGTAAATACCTACTCATCCTTTAAGCCTCAGTTTAAATGTGCCTTGTCTGTCCACCACCAGGTATAATTGAGCATCCTTCCTATATGTTCAGATACATAACATCCTCATTATATTGCATCGTACTTATTTATTTATCCGACTGCCTCTCTAACTGTAGTCTCTGAACAATTTGCTCACTGCATCTCTTAAATGTGGTCAGCATCATCTGAAAACTTACTAGAAATGCAAATTCCCAGGTTCCACCCCAGATATACTGAGTAATAAACTCTGGAATGGGGCTCAGAAATCTGAAGCCTCAGGTGAATGAATGTTAGATGTGTTTTAGTCTAGCAGATCTTCATTACATTATGACTGTAACCTCTACTTGTTAGTGTATCCGGTGTATGTTGGCCCCCATGTAAATATATGAAAGATCATGATTATACAAAGATTTTTTTCATAAGTAAAAGTCAAGTACTTTTGGTCATATAAGAATTGAAATTACAAGTTTCATTTTATATAGAACAGTAGTATTGGAGTTGACATTAATTTTTCTTTTTGAGCATTAGTAGAATGTTGCGATCTATTCAGAACTTATGACTGATCCCTGGACTCAAGCAGAGCATGTACTACATTCTCATGATCAAGTAATATACTTTCCCCATCAAGATATTAATACATCCCTCAGTGATTAAGCCACTCCATTATTTTACTCTGTTTGCTCTCTATTGTTTATCTAATATACAGGTGAATTGGATGCAGGAGAATGTTTTAATATATTTAGAGGGACAAGTATGTCTACTTCGTTACATTTATTAGCCGTGCAAAACAGGGATGTTTCTTTAAATTTCAGGGTCGTTTTAAAGAATAAATGAAATATGATTGGAGGCATTTTGTAGTTAGCTTCCTTTACAAAGGCTTCAGGTTCTTGAACTTACTGACTTTTCCAGATGGCTTCTCATCAGAACGATACGTATACATCTCCTTCAGAGACTCATCATTACGCACATTCTTTCAGCACCAAAGCTATGTGTCAAATTTTGTACTATAAAAAGAGTACAATGGTAAATAGACCCCAGTCCCCCAAGAGTGAGTCAGGACAGTGATCATGGAGAGACAGAGAGGAGAATAGTAGTTATTCTGTGACATCTGCTATAAAGCAGTAAGCACACAGTGCTACGGGAGTAGAGATGAAAGTGGCTGCCTGGGGAGGTCTGGGAGGGGCTTCATATGGAGGTGACCTCGCAGCCATGACCGAAAGAATGGGCCCCAAGTCACAGGCAGGTGGGCATTCCAGGCAGAGATGCAACTTGGTAGAGGACGGAGTTGACTAGGCAGGGTGTGTTTGAGCAGTGACTATAAGAATCAGCGTGCCTAGGTTATAAGCATAGTGGGAGGGTAGCAGGAAATGAGGATGAAAATGTAGGCTTGAATAAGAGCTGACCACTTGGAATTCTACTCTCTAATTCTGTTCTTCCTAACCCCTTGGGGGTCATGTACATTGTAAGAATCTCATAAAAGTAGAAATCATTTCTCCGTAAAGAAAGGATACCCATAATAATGTTCTTCATATGATTTCATGCCCCCATGGAACCTCTCTAGGTCCATGTCTACCCATGAACCCCAGGGTAATAACTGTTGTTCCTGACCAAGAGTCAACAACCAAAGCCTACAGGCTGGATGCCTGTTTTATAAAGGAAGTTTCATTGGATCACAGCCATGACCATTTGTTTATATATGATCTATCGCTGTAATGGCAGAATGGAATAGTGGCAACCGAAATCATATAATCCGCAAAACCTAAAAATATTTAAGAAAATGTTTGACAACTCCTGCTCTAGACAATCTCAAAAGTAGTCAGGGATCCTGCTTGATACATTGCAAAAAAAAAGGGAGCACGTGCTCTTTACTTCACAAGTTATTCTTTAACACCTTTGCACTCAAATTCAGAGTAGAGGTCAACTGTAAGAAGATAGTAAGCTTGGAAAGGTGAGGTAATTTAGAAAATCTGGAGGGTGATAAATGCTACAGTGGTCGGCATGAAGGAGCACTGGGTGGCAAGAGGCACTGGTGATAAATAGTAGTGGAAATGCTGAAAAGCAGAAATAAAGGGAGTATTAAAGATAAACTATTCTGCATTTTTTGTTTTAATTGAGGCCAGCACTATTATATTTAGCCAAGGGCTTATGTATAAAGTGTTTTTAGAGTTAGAATAATAAATTTGAAAAGATTGCTCTCATTCTGTAGATGAGGAAACAGAGGTTCCAAGGTCTTAATTAAGTTTACATATCACACAACTAGCAGAACCAGTTAAATCTACGGCATTCAAACCGTGAAAAGATTCCCAATCTTAACTCCAGCTTATATGTACTAGTAGTTTCTCTATATGGGAGAATTTTAGCACTGGTCATTCTAGGACTATGAACCATTAAATGTACATTTTACTTATTTTAATTGTTTAAATTTATAAATTTCTTTCTTTTCTAGAGCATGCAGATTTTATGACTTCACCTTACGTATATCAGGTTTTTGGTTTATTCTATTTATTTATTTTTTTCATTTATTTAAACTGTCATATAATCTTAGTGATTTGTTCTGTATTGTTGCTAATAGTTTCACTGTTTGATTCTCATGTACTTTTGTAAACTCATTGATCGAGGGGCTCCTGTCTCATTTTGTCCTGATGAGCACACAGTAGGCATTCAATAAGTACGTGTTGGTTGGTTGATTTATGTCTTAAACATGTAAGGGTGGCTTTTCTAACTTCTTTAATTCTGTATTGTGTTTCATTAATGTTGCCCGTTTAACATTCATACTAATCCTAATCATTCTTTCTTTTGAATGCTAGGTGGTCGTGAATGCACTCATAGGTGCAATCCCTTCCATCATGAATGTGCTGCTTGTGTGTCTTATATTCTGGCTAATATTTAGCATCATGGGAGTAAATTTGTTTGCTGGCAAGTTCTATCAGTGTGTTAACACCACAGATGGGTCACCGTTTCCTACAAGTGAAGTTGAAAATCGTTCTGAGTGTTTTGCACTTATGAATGTTAGTCAAAATGTGCGATGGAAGAACCTGAAAGTGAACTTTGATAATGTTGGACTTGGTTACCTGTCTCTGCTTCAAGTTGTAAGTGAGCCCTTTTATGAATGCTTGACATTTTGGTGCACACTGGATGGAGAAGCTGTCATTATTTATATAATTATTAACTAAAAATTAAAGATAAAGTACTTTGTGACTTTAAAAATAGAGTTGGTCTTTTTAGAACATGTGCCTATACACATGAAAACAGAACATGGGTTCTGTTGCATTTTAGAGTTATTAATCCACCTTTTTGGAGTCACCTGACCCCCTGTATTGTGCCATCTGAATACTGCATCCAAAAACAAATAGTCATGTTTTGGACTGCACTTTTACACTACAGGGAAATGAGAAGGACTTCCCACTGGTATGGAGAATCCTTAAGATATGGAAAAAAATTGTTTCCTTTGGTATTCATAAAATTCTCCTTCCCACTCTGGAAAAAATTAAAGTTCATGTACAAAACTCACAGGCAGTTGTGACAACCTGGCAATAATTAACTAGGAGTCAGATTTAGGATGTGACTTTGTGATGTGTCCCTCCCCTTTTTTCCCTTGACACAGCATCTTATGTTAAATTGGTATTTTGAAATACAGTGGGCTCTCCTTATCCGTGGGTTTGCATCTGCCTAATGCAAGGGACTTGAGCCTGGGCAGATTTTGGTATCTTCAGGGGGACCCTGGAACCAATCCCCTGCAGATACCGAGGGACGACTGTATAGTAAAACTCACTAATTTAGTATTACTTAATAAATGCTGTAACATTAAACACACTAAACTCACTTGTGACTATTTTAAAGTATGAGGTTCAGATTCTATAAATTTTATATTTACAGGCAACATTTAAAGGATGGATGGCTATTATGTATGCAGCAGTTGATTCTGTTAACGTAAGTATTGGTAAACATAACACTAAACTCTACAATTTTGAAAAGTTCCTTAGTTTAGTTAGGCTGTTTTCAAACAGCAGCTCCAAGGAGCCCTTGTTATGTGCACACACACTGAAGAACACCCACCTGGTGGTAGCCTAGTGGTTACCTGTGCAGCATTTGGAAACAGAGCTTGGCTTAAATTCTGGCTCTACCATATCAGACAAGCTTGCATATGACTTTGATCAAATTACTTTATCTTTCTGAGCCTGTTTATTGATCTATGAAAAGAAAATAATTCACCGCCTACCTCATGGGATTGTTCTGAGTGAGGATCCAACTAGAAAATGTTAAGTAGAGCGCTTAGCACAGCCTGGCAATAATAAGTGCTCAGTAAATATTTGTTTATCAAAATAAAAAGGAAATAACATATTTTATTCATAGTTTTTACTGCTTTTATATTTTAAAGTTCCTTGAAAGAGTTTTTGCGAAATTAGTCACACACTAAGAAAGTTTGAAGACTGCTGACTATTTCATATTGTCACAAAAGCCACAGAAGACATCGTTGTAATCAAATGGAAAAAAAAATTTATATAAGTGTGATATCATCTCTTTTACTATTTTTTTCTGGAAATAAAAATTATGCATTAGGTCCTTTACTTACTAAATTGTCCTACAATCTGAGAATAAGTACTACAGTGGATAAGCCCTTTGTAGTAATTTGAAGATTATATTCATAGTAAGCATGTAATAAATATTTATTTAGTGTTGAATAAATTTTTAAGAATGATTATGTTGAACCTTGACAACGCTATGGCTTCTGAAAAACCAAGTTTACCTAGGATAGCACTGTTTGAATTACCTTGTCAAACCATGTGAAAAACAAAATGATGAATTTTATTGTCAGCATACTGCTAACTTTTGTTAATTTTATAGGTAGACAGGCAGCCCATATATGAATACAGCCTCTACATGTATATTTATTTTGTCATCTTCATCATCTTTGGGTCATTCTTCACCTTGAACTTGTTCATTGGGGTCATCATAGATAACTTCAACCAACAGAAAAAGAAGATAAGTATTTCAAGTTTTTGTCATTGCACTGAAAGAAATTAACAATTATTTTCCCAAAAATACAATGTGAAATTTAATTTGATGTCAGTTAGTAATTAGTTCAATAGAATTTCATTAATTTTCCAAGTAATTGGTTACTATACAATGATGGATATGCTTAATCTCATTCATCTCTGCACAGGAAATAATCATCTCCTAAGTCATAATTATTTTTAAGAAATACATCAACTATTCAGTTTTATTTTCCAATGTTCCCTGTAGTGGATTGATTAAGAAAATTCAACGAACTAATTATTTACTCAAAACATGTTTCATAAGTAGTTACTGTATTCTGTTCTGAGCCATTGTTCTGTGTGGTATGTATTGGGCTGGTACTTAAAGAGAACAACAGAAGCTACTTTCCTGAGCTCAAGGAGTTTATTATAGTAGAAGAAATGACACAGGTAATTAAAGTTAAGACTTGCAAGTCAGACACAATGAGATTTTTGTTTCATTAATGTTCACATCAACTGTATCAGTCTTAGGGCTGCCATAGCAAAGTACCACACACTGGGTGGTTTCGAACATCAGAAGTTGATTCTTTCACAGTTCTGGAAGCTAGAAGTCCAAAATCAAAGTGTTGGTAGGGCCATGCTTTCCTCAGAGTCTCTAGAGGAGGATCCTTCTTTGCATCTTCCAGCTTCTGGTAGCTCAAGTATCCCTTGGCTTATGGCAGCATAACTTCAGTCTCAGCCTCTGTGGTCACATGACGTTCTCTCTCTTTCTGTCTCTCTCCTCTCCTTATAGGGGCACCAGTCATATTGGATTAAGCGCCCACCCTAATCCAGTATGACCTTATTTTAATTACATCTTCAATGACACTATTTCCAAATAAGGTCTTTCTGAGGTATGAGGGGTCAGGACTTCAACATATCTCCTTTTTTTTTTTTTTTTGGCGGGGTGGGGAGGGGGGTTAGACACAGTTTAATCCTTAACATCAACCATGAGAGGAATTATTATTATAGACTTTGTCTGATAAATGAGGAAAGGCACAGAGATTTTGAGTGACTTACCCACGATTATGCACCTGGTTAAGTGTTAGGGTTTTAATAGTAGTTGATCCCATGTACCTTGTATATTGCATAGGCCCTTTCCTATGCTGTACCCTCAAATACTATAATATGACATAGTGATATGTGCAATAAGAAAATTAACAACAAAAAATGTAAATGGGCAGTCAAAGGACAACTAGATACAGCTATAGAACGTTTTATGATATATGTGACAATTGAGCAGGCTTTGGAAGATGGATCAAAAGACACAAAGCAAGTGGCAAGGGCTTCCCTGGTGGCACAGTGGTTGAGAGTCCACCTGCCGATGCAGGGGACACGGGTTCGTGCCCTGGTCCGGGAAGATCCCACATGCTGTGGAGCGGCTGGGCCCAGCTGGGCCCATGAGCCATGGCCACTGAGCCTGCGCATCTAGAGCCTGTGCTCTGCAACGGGAGAGGCCACAACAGTGAGAGGCCCATGTACCACACACACACACACACACACAAAAGCAAATGGCAGGCAGAAGGATAAGTAAGCCACATGAAGGGTCAGAGAAGTGTGTGAGCACATGCACCATGCTGGCAAAGGAGGTGCAGTGCAGGAGAAATACCAGTCCATCCACTTTGGATGGAGTTTTGAGAAGAGAAATAGAAAAGATGAGGTCTTTATTTGCTTGAGAGCAGATCTGAAAAGTCATGTTAGAGATTTTTCAGTAGGATCTGATGTGTCATTGAGGTATTTTGAGTACGGAAGAAAGTATAAGCAAGACATAGACATCTGTTAAGATTTGATGACATGTCTGATCGTGTGTAAAGTACTTTACACAGTAATCTTCGTCACATTTTATAAGTCTACAGAGCACAGCATCCCCACTTCACCTTTCAGAGGGGTTGTGTGACTTGCACATGGTCTGATAGCTAAGAAGTAGCTTCATCATGCATCTAACTCCAGGGTCTCTTTTCCCAGAGATTATGAAGACTCAGCTTTAATTAAAAATTTAACCTAACAATGATGCAGAGAATGACTGGGGAGAGACCAAAGACTAGGTCAGACCCTGCTTTACCTGCCACCTAGACCACACTTAATTCTCCACATTAGTCATTTGCAGCAATAGAGAATAGGGGATTCATTCAGTTAAGAGATTTTAGGGGGTAGGGTCTACAGTGTTGTTTGTGATTTGCAGGAGAAAAAAATGTCTAAGAAGTCTCAGTTTTCTCAAAGTTAACAGAGTTACTGTGGCTGTAGCACCACCCACAGGAAAAGAGACCTTTGAAGGGTGAGTGCTGGAATACCAGGAGGAAGTGATTTCAGGTACTGGATTAGCATCTAAGAAAAGACAGGTGTACATGCAGTGAAATGTCATCAGTGGCCGTAATTGACTATTCTCAGGTGAAAGAAAATGTAGTAAATATTAAATGTTATTTATGCTTATATTTCCAAATACAGGTGTTTATTTTTCAAAGAATTTTTTAAATTCCATGTTCCATTCTTACATTTTATATCTGTCAGTCAAACTTAGCTAGCATTATCATATATTCATGCCTTTAGGCAGAGGATCTTGAATAATTAATAATTAATTTTGAAAATAATTTCACAAATTATACCCTAATTTCCAATTTATTTTTCCTACTTTAGTCATTATATATGTGTATATGTGATATATAAGCACATACATATGGTTCTCCAGCATTCCCTATATAGAATAAATTATAGGTGTACCTAGAAAGAGCAGTATGACATGACAGGACAGCCACAGCCCTAATTGCTTTGATCCCCTTGCTCTTGAATGTTATTCTTACAACAAGAATTGCCACTGCAGGAAGATGAGTTGGGTAGACATCATTACCAGTAACGTCAGGCAAAAGTTACTAATTTCAAAGCAGTGACAGCTACGGTTATCCCCTACCATTCTTCCAGTGTTTCACTTGCATTCTAAGCTGCTTTTTATCTTCTGACCCTTTCTGAATGGTTTAGGGTTTCTTTCCAACCTACTAAGAGAATGAAAGAAGACAGGACCAACATATCAATTAATAATCTACTACAGAGGAGGTCTCCTGCTAGAGGCCTCTATATGAATTCATCTAATCCATAGAACAAACAAATGAAAGTAGTATCTTTATACAAGTGTATAAACCGAGGCCTAGAGAAGATAAACAACTTGTTTCAAATCAAGTAGTAGGTCATTGGTGGTCAGGATCCAAAGTTCTGTTTGACTACAAAGCCTATTTTTTCCCACAATGCAATGTTGCCTCTTAATGCTTTTTAACTTCAACACTTTGGTCTCAGTTTAGGACCCTGCCAAATTCCCATACCTCTTTCTAATCACCAGCCCCACTTTACTAGTTTGCCAGCTCTCCATCATTCTTATACACACTGTTTTCATCTTCAACAAATCCATATGATAATTGGGTTTTAATAGTTCATCAGAAAATATACTTCTGAAAATTAGAACATAAGTTATTAATGAGTTCAAGTTATAAAAGGGAAATATATGCAGTGTATTTACACAAATGACTAGTACAGACCTGGGTACATATGAGTAAATTCTAAGTAACATCAACACTTTTCAGTAACTATAACTGTTTAGAAGGTTAATAACAACAACAGAAGTTATAAATAATTACTGAATGTTTGAAATACAGTATCTTAGTTGATCCTCACAACAAACCAATGGGGTAGTTACTCTTGTAATGATGAGATGATATAACCTTAAAGAGATTAAAAAACTTGCCCAAGGGCAACAGAGATGGGGATTGAACAAAGATGGTCTTACACCAGAACTGGGATCTTCTTAACTACTATATAATACAGTCTTGACAGAGTGTAAAGACCAGCCTGACTTACAGAATGTCTGCCACCTAGCTTTTAACAGGATGCATTTTACAAGGTCTGTATAAGCTACAGTTAAATAAAATCACAACACAAGTTTCTCTACTGGAGCATTTTGTAATCTCATCTTAGCTTCATCCCATCCTTCATTATGTTGACAACCAGGGTATCATCAAGGGAAGACAAAACCTGCTACTTTGGTTTTTACCTCTAATTCAGAGTTATCTTCCCAGTGTTTTCCTAGCTTCTTGTAAGTTCTTGACCTGCTGTGATATTCAACCCTCATCACTGAGGAATAAAGGGTCTGGGCTTCTCTTAACATTGGCATGAAAGTTCTCTCTCACGCATCAATAGATCAGATGAATGCCAAAATTGCACAAAGACTGCCTATCAATTAGAGGAGATGTAAATTAAAACACATAAGACAGAAAGGGAAGCCTGGTTATCGTTAGGTATTTGATAAGAAAATGCAGTCCAGGAAAACCAGCGGGAAACCATGAACAGATCACCTTAGCTTCAGGACCCTACAAGTTAAGTAAGGATTTCAGAACTGTAAATTCCCCAAAATAAATTCCTAATTACATGGATTGTACTAATTTATGCCATAACTAAAAAGTTTATATTGTGGACCGATGAGGAATATGCGTGAATCTGTATAAATTATAGATAATTTTAAGAAATTAACAGAGTTTAAAAGAATAGGCAAAGTTTCTAGGCCTCCTTTGTGAGATTTAGACTTATACAGTGTAGAAAGGAACAAAAACTTTATTTAGATGTTAGTTTATTTACTGTTGAATCTTAAATGTTGTATATTCAATTAGAAAATCCTTCAAGTCAGAAACCCTGGATTATTGGTAATTTTCTCAACATCTAAAACTCTATTACATGTAATGTTTACACCCAATAAAGTGTTTATGTTGAAATTCCTTGTTTGGAATTAAAGAGGTAACTAAAGAGGTTTTTTTAAATAAATAAATAAATTTATTATATGTATACCAAATATATGTGTGTGTGTGTGTATATACAGTATTTATGGATATGTGCTATACATGTATATAGTATATTCATTTATTCTGCTAAGGGAATATGATATATTAAAATGAATGCAAGTGAATATAAAAATAATACTACTTTAGCTACCACTTTTGGCCCCTACTCCCTACTCTTTATGAGTCAGTATGGTTAATAAGTAAACGTTAGCCAAATTATCATTCACTACTGATATATTTGTTATTTAGCAATGAAATGCCTGGTGAGACAAGTAACAGATAAAATGAGATAGCAGGTTAGACTACTAAAAGATAATTGAGCCAATCATTATTGCATGTAATCCATATATTTTATGTATTATGCGTACTGCATTATGTACGGAGAGTCATGTGCCTACACGTAGGTAATCCTTTAAGACAGGTTTGATTTATAGCTACCTTGCACATAATAAAAGACATTTCATTTCTTTAAATTGAAGTGTAATTGATATATAACAGTATATTTGTTCCAGGTATACAACATAATGATTTGATATTTGCATACATTGTGAAATGATTACCATAAATGTCTAGTTACCGTCTGTCACCATCTGTCACCAAAACTACGGAACGCTTCACAGATTTGCATGTCATCCTAGATCAGAAGCCATGCTAATCTCTGTATGGTTCTAATTTTAATATATGTGCTACTGAAGCGAGAAAACATTTCATTTCTATATGAATACATTTTTAACCTGAATAATGATCTGAAGGAAGATCTAGACAATGATTCTGGTTTTAACTAGATTTATTTTTTATTTCTTTACCTTGGAGGTCAAGATATCTTTATGACAGAAGAACAGAAGAAATATTATAATGCAATGAAAAAGCTGGGATCCAAGAAACCACAAAAGCCAATACCTCGTCCGGGGGTAAAAAAAAAAAAATTATATTTAGCATGTAAATTTTTAAATTATTTTCAATTCATCTTTAATATATAATTATTTCTTAAACATGAATGCATATATTTTGATATTTTGAAGAAAAATTCTTATAAAACTGAACATATGTATTTTGAACACTATCACAGCTCATAATATGCCTTCATATAATTTCTTTTTCTATAAAAATGAAAAATAATTATATATGCTTTTATCTCTACCTTAGCTATACAACTTACTATTAGTACAAATGGCCTGTAGAGAATCAAAATAAAATGTACTTTTGATTGAAATTTGGTTTTCTTGATGGCTTTATGATGGCTGTCTATCAGTCAGGTGAAACTAACCTTGTAGATCTTTGATATTACAACAAATAGCCAGAGAAGCAGTTGGACTGATCATGAATCTAAACTTTATCATACCATAGGGTTAAAGACCAGAATAGGCTCAGATGTAAATAGTGAGTCTTAGCAGTTAAAGAATAGTTTGTATTCCTCTAACAACTAAAATAATTTTAAATGCATTACATGTTTTTCAATTTCTATTCAACATAACACACCTTACCAAAAGTCATGGCTGCAGACAGAGCGTCCTAAAGATGGGAATCCACTTAGTACCAGCTGGCTACATGAGGATTACTCAGCACTTTTTAAATGGACACATGGCCAGGTTTCACCCAGACCCTACTGAATCATAATGTATGAATTTAAAGCTCTGGTATTTAATTTTTTCAGTACACTACTTGACTTTGAATACAGTACCTTAAAACTTGCCTATGCAACTAATAACGTGATTTTGAAATTGGGTTTCCTGGAAAGCATAATACTATCAGTGAGACTGACAAGAAGGGTGATGTGTTAAGTATGGGTATGTTTGGAAATGTATATTCTATACATGGAAGAGATAGGAAAATATAGATCTGATATTATAGCAGTAATATTAGTACAAGACAGTGCCAACACATTAGTCAAAATAACGTGACAAAGTAGAAATTTAGAGATGTCATTTTATTACCTTGAAATACTCTAGGTCGTAGAGCTGAGGTTTTCTTAGTAAAACTTACCTTGTGATCCTGGCAACTCCTATATAACATACTAGGGGTGGATATGCTTAAAAGCAAATGTTAGTTTACAAGGCTCACTGAAGACTTGGTATACTGAAAGTCAACAGCAACAAAATGTTTTCATGTACTCTAAGATTTAATAATATTTCTTGTACAAAGCAAGAACCTATGACCAGGGATAATTTATGCAAGTTTTCAAGACTGATACCTTAAAAAAAAATTTTTTTTTACTAATTAATGATTTATGGATACTACTTGTAAAATTTACTGTACATTTCCTATTATTTTTGTTTCTTTGCAGAACAAATTCCAAGGATGTATATTTGACCTAGTAACAAACCAAGCTTTTGATATCGCCATCATGGTTCTTATCTGCCTCAACATGGTAACCATGATGGTAGAAAAAGAGGGACAAAGTGCATACATGACTGAAGTTTTATATTGGATCAATGTGGTTTTTGTTATCCTTTTCACTGGAGAATGTGTGCTGAAACTGGTCTCCCTCAGATGCTACTACTTCACTGTAGGATGGAACATTTTTGATTTTGTGGTTGTGATTCTCTCCATTGTAGGTAAGAGCATTTATTAATCAGATTTCCATTTTGAATCAAACTAAACATCACACATACTCAGAGAAGTTTCTGAATTCTTGAATGTAAACTTACTTTTGAGTAAGTTAGTAACACTGAAAGAGTGAAGGAACCTTAAAAACAAAACTAAAAAAAACAAATACCTCTGTGTCAGAATTCCTAGGTTCACACAACAAGCCTCAAAGCCACACATATTCTGTTTGTTGGAAGCACATAAAACTCCTTGATATTTGATTTCCAAGATTGCCCTTCACAAAGGTAGCAACTGGGTCTATAGGTAGGTATGTCTTAGAAGACCAATGTAGAATCTGAAATCACTTCCAGTTTTTACACATATGAGAACTATCCTTTGATTAATGATAATATAACTAGCCAGAATATTGGTGACTCTTTGTGAAAATTATTCCTGAACTCAAAGTGAAAAGTTAAGGTCTGAAGAAATGCCAGCTTCATTTCTTATGGCTTCATACTTGTCAAGTTTGTAATCATTTCTCAACCACCCCAGTCATATCTGTGAATCACAGTATTTGATTTTATACTTCCTCTCATTTCATTACCATAGCTGTTTTTTCTATCCTCTTGTTTTTTTTTTTATTATTTGTACATGCCTTGCCCAGTAGTTTAGGATTGCACTTATTTTCATAATTATGAATTTTAGACAGAGATTGTAGAGATTATTTAATACAAACTCAATTTAGAGATGCTGAAACAGGCAGGACAAGAAAGGTTAAAAGTCACATAACCTAAAACTGCCATATTGAGTAGTATAAGTTAGAATAGGGATTCAAAATCAATTTTTGAAAAAGGACTATTATTACCAGAGGTGACATTAAAGTTAATATACAAAAAAACGAATTAAAATTTAGGTAGGAATCACATACAACAAGCAAAATGGTGGAAGCATTCCAGTTAACTTAGGAAGAAGAAAAGAGTGTCCCTCTATCACCTCTATTTGTAACAGTGTTGGCTGATACAATTAGATAAGAAAACAGAGAGGTACATATATTTGAACAATGGAGCAAATTTTCCTTTTCAGATCTTATTATGGCACTCTAAAAATGCAAGAGAATCAACTGAAATATATGGATTCAATTAGAATTCAGAAGGTGCAAATTTTAAATTGTACATACCAATGTTAGTAATTGTTTTATATGTGAAGCAAAAAATTAGAAAATATGCCTAAAGAAAAATTTCATTCACAATTCCAATAAAAATAAAGTAAAATACCTAGTAACAACTTTAACAAGAAATGTATAAGGCTTCTATGAGGAAAACTAACAGAAACAAAAGAAGGTTTAAAACAATTGAAAGGCTTTTCTTGTACTTGGATAAGAAGGGTCTCCCTGTAATCATGACCATTTTTTTAATAGATTAATCTATAATTCTAGTGTTATCCCAATGAGAATATGAGCATCTTTTTTTGTGTAGTGGGGATAATAAATTGGTGATATAAATCTAATGATTCTAAAATTCACCTGGAAGAACAATTAGAGTAATGAAGGGTGACTTACATTGCTAGATATTAAGATTATTATTACATTGCTGAAGTAAAACAGTGTTTACTAAAAAGCTTAATGGATTCAAATGAATAATCCAAAATTAAACATCAATATATAGAGAATTACTAAATTACTCAGTTAAAAGATCTCATGGATCAAGATTTATTAATTGATGTGTAAAAATTAATGTATTAAAAAAATGGATTCTAGTAGAAATAGATTTATAACCATGAGCTTGAATAGTCCTTTCTATTCATGACAAACTTGACTCCATGAAGAAAAAATAATAGATATGACTACATAAAAATCAAAATATTCTATGGAGGAAAACTCACTACCACCACCAAATTAAAAAAAAAAAAGTTGAAAGACAAATTAAAAACAGGACTATTGTTAATGTAACATTTAAGGCCAACAAAGGATTAGCACTTGTAATAGAAAAATAGTCCTCATAAATCAGTAAGAAAATAGTAAATCTCCCAATAGAAAAATGGGCAAAGGACTGGACTAGGCCAAAAAGGGAAAGTTGAAAATAGTCAACAAGCATACAAAATGTCCAATAAATAATAAAAAAATTTTGGATTATTTTTTCCCAAAAGAAATGCAAATAAACTACAATAATGAGATGTTTTAAACATCACAAGGGTTTTTTTTTGGTAAAATTATAAAGTAAAATGATAACACTGGTGAGCATGTGAGCACTTTCATAGACTATCATTAGGAGTGTTAATTTGTACAAACTTTCTGGAGATAGATTTGCAATATATAACAAAATTTTAAATATACTGTTTGACCTACCTTCTTTTATTATCAAAATATGCCCATGCAACTAAAAGAGAATATACCTGCTTGGATATTTGTCTCAGCCAGAACAATTGGAAACAACATAAAATTCTTCAATATATGGTTATTTGGACAGAACATTATACAACTATAAGGAATTATTCTGTTGTCATTTATATGAAAATATGTCCATAACATATGATGAAGTAGCTAAAACAGATGACATAAAAAAGCTCCTATATCATGACTACATTTGTAAATGTTTGTGTGCTTGCATAGAAAAATGGAGTGATCCTCAACAAAATATTAACAGTAGTAAATGGTTGGTTGATATTTCAGGTGATTTATATTTTCTTTTTAGCATTTTACTGTGTAGCTTTAATTTTTCTACCCTTACAATTAAAAAAAAATTGTTGTGGAGGAAAAAAATAAGATCTACAAACTTAGTAAGGTAGAGAAAATTTCACAATAGTAATTCTAACCATTTTCCTGTGGGATTGCTTGATCCTTGGGTTGTTATGAAATTGCTTTCAATGTAAAATGACAATCCTGAAATCATAAGAGGTAAGATGGCACATAAAACTATTTAGACTCATGATTTTCTGTAGCATGGATATTTAAGTATTTTCTTTGTATTCCTTCCCTCTTCACCAGGTATGTTTCTAGCAGATTTGATAGAAAGGTATTTTGTGTCCCCTACCCTGTTTCGAGTGATCCGTCTTGCCAGGATTGGCCGAATCCTACGTCTGATCAAAGGGGCCAAGGGGATCCGCACGCTGCTCTTTGCTTTGATGATGTCCCTGCCTGCGTTGTTTAACATCGGCCTCCTGCTCTTCCTGGTCATGTTCATCTACGCCATCTTTGGAATGTCCAACTTCGCCTATGTTAAAAAGGAAGCTGGAATTAATGACATGTTCAACTTTGAGACCTTTGGCAACAGCATGATCTGCCTGTTCCAGATTACCACCTCTGCTGGCTGGGATGGATTGCTAGCACCTATTCTCAACAGTGCACCACCTGATTGTGACCCCAGAAAAGTTCATCCTGGAAGCTCAGTTGAAGGAGACTGTGGGAACCCATCTGTGGGGATCTTCTATTTTGTCAGTTACATCATCATATCATTTCTGGTTGTGGTGAACATGTACATCGCTGTCATTCTGGAGAACTTCAGTGTTGCCACTGAAGAAAGTACTGAGCCGCTGAGTGAGGATGACTTTGAGATGTTCTATGAGGTTTGGGAGAAGTTTGATCCCGATGCCACCCAATTTATAGAATATAGCAAACTCTCTGATTTTGCAGCTGCCCTGGATCCTCCTCTTCTCGTAGCAAAACCAAACAAAGTCCAGCTCATTGCCATGGATCTGCCCATGGTCAGTGGGGACCGGATCCATTGTCTTGACATCTTATTTGCTTTTACAAAGCGTGTTTTGGGTGAAAGTGGAGAGATGGACTCTCTTCGTTCACAGATGGAAGAAAGGTTCATGTCTGCAAATCCTTCTAAAGTGTCCTATGAACCCATCACAACTACACTAAAACGAAAACAGGAAGATGTGTCTGCTACTGTCATTCAGCGTGCTTACAGGCGTTATCGCTTACGGCAAAATGTCAAAAACATATCAAGTATATACATAAAAGATGGTGACAGAGATGATGATTTGCCCAATAAAGAAGATATGGTTTTTGATAATGTTAATGAGAACTCAAGTCCAGAAAAAACAAATGGAACTCCATCCACCATCTCTCCACCTTCGTATGATAGTGTAACAAAACCAGACAAAGAGAAATATGAAAAAGACAAAACAGAAAAGGAAGACAAAGGAAAAGATGGCAAGGAAGGCCAAAAATAGAGCTTCACTTTTGATATATTGTTTACAGCCTGTGAAGGTGATATATTTGTGTTAATAAGACTCTTTTAAGGAGGTATATGCCAAAATTCTTTTTATCAAAATAGTCTCAAAGTCAGTGCAGTCGCTAGCTCTGATTCTCTAACATAGGTGAGCAGCATTAGCAGTGGCTATTTTTGCATTGGTAAATGAATCTATAAGAATTCTTAAGAGTAACTGTACAGGGGTTATTGATTACAGCAAACAAAGGTGATTTAATTTTATTTACTTTTAATAAATCAGAAGACCATGTAGAAAATGTTCACATCTGCCTTGTCATCTTTTCACAGGATTGTAAACATTCATGTTTTCCATGCAAATACACACACGTGCGCGCATGCGCGCAAATATCTATCATTTGGATATCTACAAAAGTATTTTCCCTTGGCTTTGCCATGAAGTGCCCTGATAGAAGGAATGAATAGTAGTAATGAATGTTTAGTTAAAACATCTTGTTATTATTAGGGGGCAAGACTCTTTTATCCATCTACAGTGGTCATTCTATATTTTGAGGTGCTTAAATTTATTCATATTGCATCAAAACTAATTTATATGTGCCTATTAAATGTCGTGGGATTAAAAACATGTAGGCTAGTCAGTTCAACAAATGCTTTTTATCCATCTTGATTCATATAACAACTAGGATAAGAGTTACCTTTAGAGTATTGTGCTTCATAAACTGCCTTTTTCTATATCCTTCTTTGTTCATACAATAACTGTAGAACATGAAAAGAATATTTTAAGTACGTGTCACATTCCTTGAAAGAAAAAAATGAAGGAAATTGAGAAAAGAAGCAACTGAAGAAAGTTTTATTCACTTTTATGTACACAATGTAACACTGGACTGTGCTGCCCCAAAATACCAATAATGACCCAACTCTTAGTCATTTTTGTCACAGTTTTCTGCTTTCTGATTCAGTATTGTTGAGTCATTCTTTAGCACTAAGCAAAGTTGATATTTCTCTTCCGTGGAGTGCTTCCAGATATGCAGATAGATATTTGATACCATGGAACATGTTTGAGCAGATAATGACTTGGGCACAGTATTAACTGTGTCTCCTGCATACCATCTTAAGTGTGTATGGCAAGCTTTCAAGTCATAATACATGGCATACTTTCAACACAGACGTGTGTGTGAAAAGGATGAAATAGCATTCATCCTCTTGAACTTTTATGCTTTCATCTACAAAATGAGAAAGATGTCACTTTCTCCATAAAATTCTATGACTATGAGGAATATTATGTATCAATCAATAACATGTCCTGAGCTTATAGTTTACCAAGCACACATTCATTTTGCTTTAGCTGTTGTCCTTCTACCAAGGATTATGAATCTAGTTTTTTAAAAATCCTTGTTAATAGTGGCTTGAAAAGAAACAGCCATGATGTATTTTTTATGAGTTTATTCCAGGAATATGAGATCTTTCTTCTATCGAGTTATTCATGCACACACAAAAATCGAGTTACATAAGTAGAAAGAATTTTATTTAGAAGATTTTGTGGGAGTTTTCAAAGCAAATATATACAACAATATTTCATTCATTTGCTTTCTTAAATTAAAAAAACATAAATATATTTCTATATTAAGTACTTAAAGCAATTTTTTTGTTATTCTGGCTAGTTAAAAATAAAGGAGATTTAAGCATATCTATAGAGATGAAGAAGTATAGGTAGAGAATGAGAGGCAGAGAGGCAAAGAAACACAGAAATGAGAAAGACAGATAAAAACAAAGAAAGGGACATTTCCACAGAACTTCCTATCTAGAATGTTTTCAGCATCTGTGAAGGAGATTATTACGTCAAGACATTTGTCCTAAGGCACATATGAAATTAAACCTAGGGCCAAAGATTCTTTACACCTAAGTTCAATCACTCATCTTACATTATTTGAGCCTCTTTTTTATTTAATATATAAGATACCATGCAGTGTTTTCCTAGACTATGTAGAGCATTGCATCACATCCCTGCTAAGTCTGTTAAAAATAGGTTTTGACAATTTAATTAGAGAACCATACAAAATATATTACATTTGTAAGAATTTTAATACATTAAATTAAGAAATTAATATTACCTTAAATTTGAATGCAGTTTATCCTCATCATTTTAAATCCATATAAATATAACTGCACTTTGCATATTTATATAATACAGTGTGAAAAGATGTATAGTGGGTAGGTTTATGTGTGATTTACTACTAATGTTTTTACATTGCCTGATTTTTATGTGAAGAAAATATTGGCAACTGGTTCCTCAACACAATTTCTTCTTAGCGTTTCAAAAAAAGAAAAACAAAGTCACACTTCTATTTCATGCTGAACCTATTTCGTGCTGAACTATAATTTTTTTAAAATATAACATGCTTAGGTTTTGTATATGTATGTTTTCCCAGGAATGTCTAGTTGTGACTTTTTATCAATTACTAATAATATTTGGAACCAAGAGCTCATTTAATACAGTACAAGCTTGAAGGAAAATTAGACTTCTCGTTTCATGTAGATTACTGTTTGGTACTGATTATAAGGTACCACCCTCAGAAAGCACTGTCATGCTAATATTTAAGTCACACAATCATTGAACTCATTTAACCTAATGATATAGAATGGCAGTTACACTGTAAAATTTAAATTGGAATAAAACTGAAGTGAACAGATCTGAACACAAATCCATTCATACAATTTGAGTAAAGTGGGAGAATCTCACTTTACCTTTTTGACTGTTACATAGTTTGCAAAAGATATAAGTGATTTGTGAGCTGTTTCTAAATGCTGATTGTTGAAAACCTCAACCCAAAATGTTCAGCATGATTTTATAGAATTTTAATAGCTTTGTTAAAAAGAGTTAAGATAAAATGCATATGTAAATAAAGCAGTTCTAAATAGCAATTTCAGAGAAATGTTAGTGGGAGTGATGAAAAAGGGCCAGCTAAATTAGAATGCCCAAGTAACTGGCTTGGGTTTAGGACCTATGTATAGAGGCCATCAATTTCTGTTAATATCTGAGGTTTATTATGTTATATTCTTGAGGAAAATAATCAAGAACTGCTTCATAAAATTCAGTGAATAGCCATGAATATAATAATGCTGTTTACATAGAATTCTTTACAAATTTCATATATCTATGAATGCTCAAAATGTTTGTCATAAATTATATTGTAGTTATACTTGAGATTTACACATTGTAATAGAATCTAAAAATAAAAGTCATCAAAAAAATAAAATCATGTTGGCATGTATTTTCTGTTTTTGTGAAAATAATCTTTAAGGAGATCAATTCAGTGCCTCCCTAAATAAGTTGTAGCTACTGATAACTTTTTCCTTTTTATTGAAAAATGGACAGCTTCAAATGTCTTCCATGAGAAGTTTTCCAGGGTAAGAAAGATGGGGATAAAGACTATAGAATTCCAAAGGAATTCACTGAAATCTACAATAGAGTTTGTGCAGGAGAAGAAAATTGAGTCAGGAAGTGAAAATATACAACATTTAGCCACACAATGACAGTGTGTATGTTTTTTGTGTGATAGTGTTGAGAGGTAAGATAGCATACATAATGGCGAGGGCTTGGGTTCTAGATCCAGAATTGTATTTGGATACCAGTTAAGCCAGGACTCTTCAAATTTCCTTAATACATTACTTAACATGTGCCTCAGCTTTCTCATCTGTAAAATGAAGATAATAGTACTACGTTGCCATATGGTTATAAGGGTAGACTGAGAAAATTCACATGAAGCAATTAGAACAGTGCCTGACAACACAGAATCAAGGATTTATATTACTAATAGTAGTTGGTGTGACAGTCAATTCGCTGCTAAAAGTATGAGCCCAAGCCACCTCTCCATCATACAGGAGCACAATGCAGTCTCCATAAATGTTAAGTGATGATATTTCTATTTTATATGGATAAGTGTGAATATAGTATCCCAAAGAGTCTCATGCATCCAGTTGGTATGTAGTGAGCATTCAGTGCACCAAAATATTTTTATATTGAACTATTTTTTTAGATTTATGAATGCAAACAACATGCTAAAATGAGAAAACATGCATACTGTATTTACAAAGGTTTAGCTTTTTCCAGGAGAGTATTTGGAGGTAGTAGTTCCCATATTAACTAAATAGTCAATCCAAACCTCTATTTTAGTTTAGCTGTGAGCATCCAGTCCTGTTATTTGTCTTTAAATAAGATATACTAAAAAGAATTTCTGCTGAGCTGGGCCACTATTTCTACCTTGTGTGTTAGTATAATGGCGTGTAAAAAGGTATAAAATATTCCTAGGGAATCTCTGTACTGGCAGTTGTGATAGTCACTCTGCAGAATAAAATTATAGTCCCTCAACAGTACCATCACCTCAGCCTGACTGGCAATCACATAATCACATGAAGTTCCTACAACAGAACAGCTCAATTCTTCCTTGCTGTAGATAACATTATACCATAATCCAGGCAAAAGAGTACACGGAGTACACGGTAATAATCTCTCTCAAGGGAAGGAAAAGTTGCATACTGATTAGAGCAGAGGAGACCTTTGCTGCAACATTTACTGCATACAGGAAGAGAAACCTGAATAACTGAGAGCTATAAACAAGCAACAGAGCAAACATGCTACACTTTATTATTCTAAGAGTTGTATAATTAGGTACCTACATTAACAATTAATCCATCCCAGAAAAAAAAATCCAATTTTAAGAGATTTAGGAGGCATGTGTCATGTCTGTATCATGTGCTTACCTTGATTCTCAAATATTTAATATATATTGTCATAAGCAGTTTAAATGCAAAAACATCATAGATAAAACTATAGGCAATAAGTATATAGAAATGATTCAGAGCTTGTTAACAATTTTGAAAACCTAGTGGAATTGAGGAAAAATTACTCCTGTTCCAGACGCTATATTTGCCGGCATGTGCTAGTTTTGATTGTAATTCATACAATACAATATGACTTCTATTTAGTTAATTTCCACTAGGTGACTAGCAACACCTTGGGATATCTTTATGGGCCTATCAAAATAATTAAAAGCAAAGACAAACAGTATTACGAAGTGAAAGAAACTAGTCTGAAAAGGCAACATACCGTACAAACTAGCAGGTGACACCAATGGGAATACTTCAACGCAGAACAAACTGAGATTTCATAACCTTAGGGAATTTAAATAAAATTGATTTTAACTGCATTAGACCCCTAGCAAAATTGAAAAGAGAACTACCAAAGAAAACTGCTGTAAAGTATTGAGGGAAAAGAACGCAATTCAAAGACAAGGTCTGTGAAAGACTCCTGACAAATTAAGACAACAAAAAAGTGAACTTTTCCAACCTTCCCCAAAAAGTCACACAAACCCCATCTACTTTTTGTCTTTCTGCAGAGTTTTAGAGCTGCTGACACCTTCACTTCCACCTCAGCCTATGGAAACAAATCCATGAATTCAAAGCTTTTGTGACTCCTAATTACTTTCAAGGGAGTCAAACTTAGCAAAATTCAGTTTATGTTCAAAAAGAGCTAAACATCATATGTGAATTGTTCATTCATTCAGTGAATACCTACTGAGCACCTTCAATCTGACAGTCCCTGTTTCAGACAATGTAAAACAGACAAATCCCTTCCCTCGTGGAGATTTCATTTGAGGAGAGACAAAAATGATGACAACTGAATGATTATAAATATCAGAGAGTAATATTATATTAATTTATCATTCATTATAAATCATGTATATATGAGTTAAATTATATTTTACTATTTCTTCTATTATTATGTTATATACTATTTTCTTTTATGATACTTTGAAAGAGTATCAGGACATTCCACTCTCAAAAGCTTCATAATTTTGGTTCATAACTTAAAGACAGTGACTTGAGGTTGTGCAGATTCTTTTACTGCAAATTTTGTAACTGTAGAAATACTTTAGCCATTCATTCTAATAATTTATAAGCTGTTTTGCCAGAGAAAATCACTCTGGAGCTAACTTTTCATCCCTAGTAGGTATTTTACTTCTCACTCCTACAAATAAGTGATTTAAAAATCAAGAATACAGAATAGTTATTTCACTTTGGCAGTTCAGGCCAAATATTTAATGAGAAAAGATTAAAATTTATAGTTAGAATGTGTGCTTCTGTTTGAAGCTAGGATATTACTATTGTCCTTGATGTTCTTCCCAATCCTGGAAATTAAGAACTAATTTTGTAATAAAATACGATGAATGAGACATAGGTATCAAAGCTCTACAGAAAACATATTTTTTTCTTAAAAATCCTGTGAAACTCACAACTACCAGACTTCTAAATATCAATATCTCCTTTTGATTCCCTTTAAGAAAACAGTAAAGATGGAATTTTCTTGTGATCTCCCTAAACAACTCAGCCTGTCTTGATATATTGGTTCTAGTTGATGCCTTCAATAAAATCAGCTCTGTTAAGAGAAGAATTGGGGGAAACAGAGGTGGGAAAAGAATTTCTCCATGCTTCATCTTCCTGCCTAATTTATTTTCTTTTATAAATTCATCTTTCCCTACTCATCTCATTTCAACCCACAAAGATTGAAAATTGGTTTAGAGTCATCTAATTTGGCCCTGACACTTGCAACTAAAAGAAAAGATGTTTATCTCTAAGGAATCACACAGTCTGTTTATTTGAGAGGTAAATGGGTCTGCCTCCTACAAACCTCGGCCAGAATACCGAGTGTAGAGCCGGGTTATGGGCAGAAAGTGATCTGGGAGGGAGCCAGGGAGAACAAAGGAAACGATCTACTTT
Organism: Hyperoodon ampullatus; assembly: GCF_949752795.1. NCBI lineage: Eukaryota > Metazoa > Chordata > Mammalia > Artiodactyla > Ziphiidae > Hyperoodon > Hyperoodon ampullatus. The sequence goes on along the minus strand of NC_136921.1, from coordinate 81,739,808 downwards.
AGCTTCATGATACTAAACGACAGACTATATGAGAAATCGGAAGAATGACTGCAGGCAAGAAGTGAATGTGAATAAGCATATTTAAAATTTTTCCTTTGAAATAAAGCTGAAACTTCACTTAACTCTCAGGCCAAGAGCTATAACGGGCATGATTAGTTTGGTCTTAAGAAGCCAATGCTTCTATAGAAAAGCAAAGCCCATTGACCCGAACAAAGCTAGGGAATCATTCTGGCAGCTTAAAATGGCAGCCGTTGGCATTTTTTTTCCCACTGGCATTTCTTCCTGTCTAGTTATCTCCTTCAAGAGTAAGAGAACTCTTTTTTTTTCTCCCCTGTATCTGTCATCTTCAGAGCTAAAACTAACAAAACAAATCTCTTCCTCTTTACAAGATCAATAAAGAAAATTAGACATGACTTTGAAAGCACTTAAAGAAATCTAAGCTCTGCTTTTCAGAGTGCAATACCATCTTATGCCTTTAAGGATTGCAAAAAAATATAAATATCCACACATATACACAGCAGCAGCCTATTACATAATATCGTGAGTTTAAATCTTTCTGTCACTTACTAACAATGTGGCTATAAACTTGAACTTGAAATACATAAATATTGGTAGAAGCTTAAAAGGGCAACAATTTATTATGCATTTTCTGAAGTATCTCTCAATGTAGGATTCAGTAATAAATTCTATAAAATAATATTGAGCATCTACTGTATCTTGGAAGAATCACTCAACAATGATAGTACGATGCTTTACTTCCATATTGTACCATGCGAACATGATGAAGACAAGTTAAATCTAGCCAGGGTAGACTAGAGCTGAGTATTGAAAAGTGAGTAAGAGTTAGTTTTGAATGTGTTGAATTTGAGGTACTATAGGTCAAAGAAAAAAGTCCTGAAGGCAATTGAATATAATAACTTGTAGTTCAATGAAGACATCAGGGTTAGAGACACATATCCAGGAGTCATTGCTTTGTAGGGATGGTAGAATCTAAAGACAGACTAAGTGAACCAGGAAGAGCATATGCAGGCTGAGACGTGAAACAGAGAGTTTTAAGGAGAACCAAGAGAGTATTAAGAAAGAGAAAGTGAGCAGCATTACAAAATGCTGCAAAGTTGGCACACAACTAAAAGTATCAGTCATTTAGTGCAAAAAATTTTCGAGGAATAGTGCATGCAAGAGCTATGTTGCACGAATCAATGAAAAGTATGTTAAGGCTTAATATGACCATTAAACACCTGTCACGAAATTCACCTTTCCAGCACATAGCAGTGTAGATAGTGTAAGAATAGAAACTTAAGGAGCCAAATTGAACATCCTCTTTCATGAAGTATATGCTTGCATTTTCTGCCTATATTTAAATTGGGCTTTCAGGACATCAGTGGATATGTCAGAGTAAGGACTTCTGAAAATGCAGTTCTCCATGAATGAATAGGAGCACCAGCAAAATTGTCAAAATCAACTTTTTCATGACTTTGAAAATTAACCAAAATTAACCAAAGAAACATTTATTCAAGAAAAATGGCTGTATCTCAGTAAGAACAGCAAACTTCATAGTAGCCTTTGAAAACCAACAGTCCTACAATCACAGTGAAAACCTACAGCCTAGAGATACTGGAGGGGAGAACAGATTTGGAGCTCCCCAAAAGCCATTACCAGAAAATTGCGTGGCAGTTCCCTGGTAAATCCACTTGCACGGCTGTCTTATTTGGCCTGCCTCAGAGCTCAGCCAGTGCAAAGAGCCTTTACCCTGCGGTTGTTCGCAATTATTTAACACTGCATCTGCCCACGGCAGTGATAACAGTCGGGGTGAACAAGATTGTAAAAAAATTTTAAAGGAGAAGCTGGGGAATGAGATGTCCACAACTGACTTTGTAAACAGGTGGGAAGAGATGTGCACCACGGGCCCCTCCAGCCAGTCCAAGCTGGCTCCGGCACACCACTGCCGTCTATCATGCGTCAAGAACAGAGTGGAAAATTTCTGTTCAGTCTCTCCTATCTTAGAGTAACCCATAAATTGATAGTCACATGTCAGAGATGAGGACATAAACTTAGGTAACTTGCTCATGGCTATACATCACGAAAAGGATAATACGAGAGTTCAAATCCAGATCTCTCTGATTCCAGAGACCACATCTCTCATTTGTTTCAGGGAGTGGTAGTCAAAAAAGCCACCCAAAACCTCAGCAATAAACAAAACAAGAGTTTGGTTAAATGTTGAGTTGCTTCTTAAGATCATGGTTATCTTCTGAATATCCTGGATGTCTTGCAGATGATGGAAATTTTATTGCTAGCACCAATTATATGCAAAGTATACAATTAGATGGATTGAGAATCTTTAGAGTGGACGATTAATCAGAGTTCAGTGCACCAACAAACTCTTGGGACCCCTCTCTCTAGTCCTCTTTCTTGCTTTGTTTGCTAGCTTTTTTTTTTTTTTTGACCCTTTCCTCCAAACATTGATATCTTAGACGTCAAGGGAGCAGGCATTGAAAGAAAAAGTGAGTAATAGGACGTGTCTATGTGTTTAGCAATTCTGGTGAAAAACAAAAAATGGATCAGTTTCAATGGTAAAAATGTCAGTGAGGTAGTGAAGGAGTTCCATCCCTTTGGGAGATCGAGTCTCCACCTGTCAGGAATAAAAAGAGAAGAAGATTGGTCCCAAGTTAGACCAGTGATTCTCAGATGTTAGTACGTGACAGATCACTGAGTTGCACGACCAGTTTCTGATTCACTAGATCTAAGGTGGGGCCCCAAATTTGTATTACTAACAAGTTCCCAGATGATGCTGAGGCTTTTCATCCAGTGACCACAATTAGAGCAAGGATGCTTCAGATACCGGTAATTTGTGTACACATTACAGATGGAAACGCACTGGTAAAGATCCCTTCTTCTCAAACTTCACTGCACATTGCAATCACCTGGGGACTTTAAAACAAATGCCTAGGTCCCAACCCAGAGATTCTGCTTTAATTAGTCTGGAGTGCAGCTTGGGTGCTGGGAATGTTAAGAACTCCACAGGTGATTCTAATGCACAGCTAAGTTTGAAAACTAGTAGAAGTTGCTCTGAACTTTAATCCATGGATGCTATATTCTTTGCACATGACTCTCAGTGTTTCCTCTTAAAACTGGCCCATAAGAAAAGCACTCGTTCCCTCAGTGTCCTAGCTTGTTTCAAGTGTGTGTTGATTGGTATAAGCTGGAGTGCCAGCTGGGAGATCCAGTAGACTGTGCCTGAGTTATGAGTTAGGAAGCTCTCCTTTGGGTCTCACTCAGTCTCTGCTACTTACTGAATGTGTGACCTTACTTAGTTGAATATGACATTTAATTTCTCTATTTTGTCTCCTGTTCTTAGGTATAGATAATAGTGAGCAGTATATTTTTAAAAAAAAAACTTGGAAAATCATAATATAATAATATATTATTTCTCTGCATATGGGAGGTTAAAACATGTTACCTCCTTTCCGTTAAGAACAAAATGATATTCAGCCTACTCAGATTGCATAAAATGGTCTAAAATAATAATATAGTAAAGAGAGAATTTGTGGTTCCATTTTGGCTGGCAAGTTTTAAAAATTCTTTATATAATGGCTCCATCTTCTGGTCAATGAAATAAAGAGTTTTCAGGCTCCAAAATGCAGTCAGGTTTCACGCTCCACAAATTAACTAGTCTAGTCTGAGTCAGGAAAAGAATAAGGTGACTTTTTATCAGAAAGCTTCCACAAACTTGATTTAATTTCTTCCTTGAGAATTTTACTTTGTTTATTGTTTGAATCAAGCCCAATCTCTGTAACACTGCTATGTAAAAGTGAACGGTGTTGTATTTGCATATTTCCCTCTGATTTCCTTCGTCATTGTTCCCCATCCTTCCCTCTTGGTACTTCTTCCTCTGGTGCCCAGTCCTGCTGCTACCCCTGATACTTCAGGCAGGCTTGATGTTTCATGCTCTGTACCCAACTTTTCATTCTAATTGGGAAGAAATTTTATGAAATTTATGCTAAAATAGCAATGAGAAAGTATGGATAACTGACCCGTGAACAAAGTGTGGTTCCTAGAGATGGAATATCTAGCAGAAAGAAAGAATCTCAATAGCAGATCTAGATCCAATAAGTATAAGAGATCTTTGGGGGCTTATGGGCTTAGCTTAGTAGGAATAAAGACCTCTTGAAAAGTGAGATTAATTTTAAATGAATACAAAAGATGTGTACTTGAATGGGAAAAAAAACCCTATGAACCCACTTACTGTTTGGATATAAATCTCATGGAAATGTTTTGCTCCCCCTGTGCCCAGTGTACTTGATAGCAAATATAGCACAAGTTATCCATATTCTTTAGTTAATACAATACAGTAAAATAGTAGACCATTTAAAATTGTATTTCAATGTCTATCTGAGCCTTAGCAAATATAACTTACTGGTTCAATATAACTGAATATTAATATACACAGCTAGGTTAGTATTTTAGAAATCCAGTATGAGCCTATTGTCATTATAGCTGTTGTTTTGCTTTTTATTAAGAGGAACACAATCTTTTCTTAGAATAGGGAGACAGGGACATACTTGAATAGAAATTATATTTTTACTTTTTATATTTATTTTATGGAAATTGTGATTCATTTTTGTATGCATTGGAATGTTCTGGGCCACAGTAGATATTATTCACATCAAGACATATTGAGTCTAAGAGGATATTATTTACACTAACACATATTGAGTCTATTAATATGTCTCTTAGGATAAAGTGAGTGCAAGCAGTTAGTTGAATAGTAAAAGAAAAGTGTTGGGGAGAAGTACCATACTTTTTGCTCTGTAACTGCTCTATAAGAAGAATAAAACTTCTGCTACTGTTTCAGCCTACAAATATGGTAGTGAAAAACTTAGTCTCTTCTAATACTTTACTGTTGAGATATCTTAAGTGGTTTTATTGAAATGAAAGGATATGAAATTTACCTCAAAAGTATAGTAAAGAAACTAAAGAAGAATAAAGGATTAAGATGTTAAATGCTCTAATAGCAAAATAATCCCTGAGTCTCTTGTGAACCTCCAATGGACACAGTATTTTCACTAACTCACTAATAAGGCCTTACTTTCTCTGATATGAAATGTACAAGGAAAAGAAATAACTGATGTTTTTTGGTAGGATAACTAATTCAATAGATATTTATTGACTGCCGTCTTTGTTAGATACTATTCTAGGCACTGGGGGAAAAAGGAGTGAACAAAACAGAAAAGAGTTTCAGTCTTTAATACTAATAACAACAGTAACAATAGCTAGTAGTAGTTGGCCATAATTACACCAGATCCTGCATGATCTATTCATCTAATTTTTCCCTCAATTAATATTTATAACAAATTTCTTCTTGTCCCCTTCTTTTCTTCATTATCCTTCACTCCCCTCATTTGTAGTTAAAAAAAAAAAATCACAACAATCTGAGTTCATTCTGAGCAATATGGCAGAAAGGAGCTTTGGGGGAAGGGAGGGGGCTGAGGATTAGCATGGTCCTGTTATAAATGTCATGTGCCTGGATTCTCCTCCTCACTGCAAGTTGTTAGAACAGCCCTGAACAGTACTCAGCTTTCTGGGGATTTTGTTTCATCTTTCTGAAGTACTAACACAGTATTGGGATCTATACTTAAAATAGGCCTCTTGTCATGGTCCCACTTAAGTAGCCTGAAGAGTCAGGAGAACTAAGAAAAGTAAGGTATGGAACAAGCAAGCTAGAACAGTGAGGGAAAACGGGTCAGGGACACCTCAGTAGACAACTACAGGTTGCATAGATATCACTGTAAAAGCCTCCCCCTGCAGGATTAATGGTAAGAAATGGATCCAGAAAGTGAACTTGTGGACAGCAAGGCATGCCCTGTTTGGTAGTAGGTAAGTCTTAAACTGTGACATGGCCTCCGAAGATATGAAAGACAGCCAGCCTACAGCTCTGGGTTCCTGTGACCTTACAGCTTGCTCACTCTACTTATAGCTAGCTCTCTTTGGGTGTTCCTCTGAAGGGGGGACGGCTCTGGGGAGCTGCATCCACTCACTCATTTGTGTCTGTATCTGGTTTTTAATCTTTGCACCACTTGCTGCTAATTTGGTATAAACTAAAATGACAACAACTGTGAACTAAGTCTGAGTATACATTCCCTAGTCACTGATGACAGACCAGTTCTGTGTAGTCTGGTCAGCACAGGTAGGCTGCTTAACCACATTGCACCAGGCTGGTCACTTCAAAGGGGTCTGCGTTGCCTGATGTATTGGGGGAACACATCGCACTATAGAAATACACATTTATTATTTCCTTAAAATCTAGTATTCACTCCTCAGATTGCAAAAATAACATGTTCTTTGTAGAAACTGGAAAAACACAGAAACCCAAAAAGAAGAAAAAAAATATAGTAAGTCCCCTACATATGAATGAGTTCTGTTCTGAGAGCGTGTTCGTAAGTCCAGTTTGCTTTTAAGTCCAACAAAGTTAGCCTAGGTACCCAGCTAACATAGTCAGCTGTATAGTACTGTACTGTAACATGTTTACAATACTTTTCACACAAATAATACATAAAAAACAAACACAAAAATAAAGAAAACATTTTAAATCTTTCAGTACAGTACCTTGAAAAATACAGCAGTACAGAACAACAGCTGGCATACAGGGGCTGACATTGAGTGAACCGGCAAGAAGAGTTAGTGACTGGAAGAGGGAGAGGAGGTGGGAGATGGTAGAGTTGAAGGGTCGTCAGCAATAGGAGATGGAGGGCAAGCTGCAATTTCACTCACAGCTGACGGTGATGGCACAGGTTCTGCTTCCTTGCTGGATTCAATTCTACCTACCCACTTGAAAAAACGATCCACTGATGTCTGGGTAGTAGCTCTTTTTTCCTCATCATAGATGACAAGGTAGCACTGGATTGCATTCTGAACGACTGCGGTAACCTTTGTGTATCGGCCTAGTTTGGGTCCTGTGCCTCAAAAACTAACAGTGCTTCCTCAAATAAACAGAATCCCCTTGCTATTTCCTGCGTTGTGAATCTCTTCGGTTCTTCAGTTACTTCTTCTTCCTCTTGTCTCTCTTCATCCTTTCTCTGGGCCTCCAGTTCCATCAGGTCTTCATTAGTAAGCTCCTTGTGTTGCACAGCAAGGAGTTCAATGAAGTCGTCCTCTTGCAGATCTAGCTCCGGCTTCTCGCTGAGGGTCACTAAGTTGCTGAAGACCTCTTTGGATTCCTTATCCACCTTTTCAAATCCACGAAAATTATGAATAGACTGCAGGCAAAGCTTCTTCCAAACCCCATTCATGGTGATGGCCGTAACCTCACGTCAAGCAAAGTCAATGTTTTTTATGGCCTTGTAGATGTTATATGCCTTTCAAAATTGTCGCAAGGTTGTTCCTAAACTCATCACTTGCCTCTACTGCCTGATGAAAAGTATGACGTAAATAATATTTCTTAAAAGTCACTATAACTCCCTGGTCCATAGGTTGGATGAGCAACATAGTATTTGGTGGCAGATGCAGTACTATGACGTTGGGATAAAGTTGTCCATGAATGGGGTGTGGCCTGGAGCACTGTAGAGCAGCAAAAGAATATTGAATGGGGCATCCTTCTCCAAGCAAAAGAATATTGAATGGGGCATCCTCCTCCAAGCAAAATTTCTCTACCTCGGGGATAAAGTGGTGGAAAAAACAGTTCTGGAAAATGGCCTGTGTAACCCAGACTTTGGGATTACTCTTCCACACAGCAGGAAGAGAGCCCTTGGCTGTTTTTAAGTACTCTTGGGTTCACTGAATGAAAAACTAAGAGAGGCTTCAGCTTCATATCTCTGGAAGCATTGCCACCAAACAACAGAGTTAGCCTATCCTTTGCTGCTTTATAGCATCAACTTTTCCTCCTTACTGATGTAACTTTGGTCTGGCATCCTCTGCCAGTACAGTCCTGTCTCATCTACATTAAAAACCTGCTTGTGTAAATACATGCCTTCATCAATAATTTCTCGGAGCATTTCAGAAAATTCCCCGGCAGATACCGTATCTGCACTTGCTGCCTCACCACTTACTTTTACGTTGTGAAGTTTGTCTCTAGCCTTGAACTGATGAAACCAGCCATGGCTGGCATTAAAAGATGCACCGCTGGTGCTTTGCTTTTTTTCTTCTTCAAGATGTCATAGGGGAGGAGCTTCAAGATGGCGGAAAAGTAAGACGCGGAGATCACCTTCCTCCCCACAAGTACATCAGAAATACATCTACATATGGAACAACTCCTACAGAACACCTACTAAACGCTGGCAGAAGACCTCAGACCTCCCAAAAGGCAAGAAAGTCCCCACGTACCTGGGTAGGGCAAAAGAAAAAAGAAAAAAGAGACAAAAGGATAGGGACGGGACCTGCACCAGTGGGAGGGAGCCGTGAAGGAGGAAAGGTTTCCACACACTAGGAAGCCGCTTCGCGGGCGGAGACTGCGGGTGGCGGAGGGGGAAAGCTTCCGAGTCGCTGAGGAGAGCACAGCCACAGGGGTGCGGAGGGCAAAGCGGAGAGATTCCCGCACAGAGGCTCGGTGCCGACCGGCACTCACCAGCCCGAGAGGCTTGTCTGCTCAGCCGCCGGGATGGGCGGGGCTGGGAGCTGAGGCTCGGGCTTCGGTCGGAGTGCAGGGAGAGGGATGGCGGTGTGAACACAGCCTGAAGGGGGTTAGTGCACCACAGCTAGCCGGGAGGGAGTCCGGGAAAAAGTCTGGGGCTGCAGAAGAGGCAAGAGACTTTTTCTTCCCTCTCTGTTTCCTGGTGCGCGAGGAGAGGGGATTAAGAGCGCCGCTTAAAGGCGCTCCAGAGACGGGCGCGAGCTGCGGCTATCAGCACGGACCCCAGAGACGGGCATGAGACGCTAAGGCTGCTGCTGCCGCCACCAAGAAGCCCGTGTGCGAGCACTGGTCACTCTCCACACCTCCCCTCCCGGAAGCCTGAACAGCCCGCCACTGCCAGGGTCCCGGGATCCAGGGACAACATCCTCGGGAGAACACACGGCACGCCTCAGGCTGGTGCAACATCCCGCCGGCCTCTGCCGCCACAGGCTCGCCCCGCATCCGTAGCGCTTCCCCCCCTCCCACTGTCCTGAGTGAGCCAGAGTCCCCAGAGCACCTGCTCGTTTAACCCCGTCCTGTCTGAGGGAAGAACAGACGCCCTCGGGCGACCTACACACAGAGGCAGGGCCAAATCCAAAGCTGAACCCCGGGAGCTGTGAGAACAAAGAAGAGAAAGGGAAATCTCTCCCAGCAGCCTCAGGAACAGCGGATTAAATCTCCACAATTAACTTGATGTACCCTGCATCTGTGGAATACCTGAATAGACAACGAATCATCCCAAATTGAGGAGGTAGACTTTGGGAGCAAAGATATATATTTGTTTTCCCTTTTTCCATGTGGATGAAAGGCTCTTGGTGCTCCAGCCAGGTGTCAGAGGTATGCCTCTGAGGTAAGAGAGCCAACTTCAGGTCACTGGTCCACAAGAGACCTCCCAGCCCCACGTAATATCAAACGGCGAAAATCTCCCAGAGATCTCCATCTCAATGCCAAAACCCAGCTCCACTCAACGACTAGCAAGCTACAGTGCTGGACACCCTATGCCAAACAACTAGCAAGACAGGAACACAACCCCATCCATTAGCAGAGAGGCTGCCTAAAATCATAATAAGTTCACAGACACCCCAAAACACACCACCAGACGTGGACATGCCCACCAGAAAGACAAGATCCAACCTCATCCACCAGAACACGGGCACTAGTCCCCTCCACCAGGAAGCCTACACAACCCACTGAACCAACCTTAGCCACTGGGGGCAGACACCAAAAACAAGGGGAACTACGAACCTGCAGCCTGGAAAAAGGAGAACCCAAACACAGTAAGTTAAGCAAAATGAGAAGACAGAGAAACACAGAGCAGATGAAGGAGCAAGGCAAAAACCCACCAGACCAAACAAATGAAGAGGAAATAGGCAGTCTACCTGAAAAAGAATTCAGAATAATGATAGTAAAAATGATCCAAAATCTTGGAAATAGAATAGAGAAAATACAAGAAACGTTTAACAAGGACCTAGAAGAACTAAAGAGCAAACAATGATGAACAACACAATAAATGAAATTAAAAATTCTCTAGAAGGGATCAATAGAATAACTGAGGCAGAAGAATGGATAAGTGACGTGGGAGATAAAATAGTGGAAATAACTACTGCAGAGCAGAATAAAGAAAAAACAATGAAAAGAACTGAGGACAAACTCAGAGACCTCTGGGACAACATTAAACGCACGAACATTCGAATTATAGGGGTCCCAGAAGAAGAGAAAAAAAAAAAGGGACTGAGAAATATTGGAAGAGACTATAGTTGAACACTTCCCTAATATGGGAAAAGAAATAGTTAATCAAGTCCAGGAAGCACAGAGAGTCGCATACAGGATAAATCCAAGGAGAAACATGCCAAGACACATATTAATCAAACTATCAAAAATTAAATACAAAGAAAAAATATTAAAAGCAGCAAGGGAAAAACAAAAAATAACACACAAGGGAATCCCCATCAGGATAACAGCTGATCTTTCAGGAGAAACTCCGCAAGCCAGAAGGGAGTGGCAGGACATATTTAAAGTGATGAAGGAGAAAAACCTGCAACCAAGATTACTCTACCCAGCAAGGATCTCATTCAGATTCAATGGAGAAATTAAAACCTTTACAGACAAGCAAAAGCTAAGAGAATTCAGCACCACCAAAGCAGCTTTACAACAAATGCTAAAGGAACTTCTCTAGGCAGGAAACACAAGAGAAGGGAAAGGCCTACAATAACAAACCCAAAACAAGAAAATGGGAATAGGAACATACATATCAATAGTTACCTTAAATGTAAATGGATTCAATGCTCCAACCAAAAGACACAGACTGACTGAATGGATAAAAAAACAAGACCTGTATATATGCTGTCTACAAGAGACCCACTTCAGACCTAGGGACATATCCAGACTGAAAGTGAGGGGATGGAAAAAGATATTCCATAAAAATGGAAATCAAAAGAAAGCTGGAGTAGCAATTCTCATATCAGACAAAATAGACTTTAAAATAAAGACTATTAGAAGAGACAAAGAAGGACACTACATAATGATAAAGGGATCGATCCAAGAAGAAGATATAACAATTGTAAATATTTATGCACCCAACATAGGAGCACCTCAATACATAAGGCAAATAATAACAACCATAAAAGAGGAAATCAACAGTAACACAATCATAGTAGGAGACTTTAAAACCCCACTTTCACCAATGGGCAGATCATCCAAAATGAAAATAAATAAGGAAACCCAAGCTTTAAATGATACATTAAACAAGGTGGACTTAATTGATATTTATAGGACATTCCTTCCAAAAACAACAGAATACACATTCTTCTCAAGTGCTCATGGAACATTCTCCAGGATAGATCATATCTTGGGTCACAAATCAACCCCTGGTAATTTTAAGAAAATTGAAATCGTATCAAGTATCTTTTCCAACCACAACACTATGAGACTAGATATCCATTACAGGAAAAAAATCTGTAAAAAATACAGGTACATGGAGGCTAAACAATACACTACTTAATAACCAAGAGATCACTGAAGAAATCAAAGAGGAAATCAAAAAATACCTAGAAACAAATGACAATGGAAACACGATGACCCAAAACCTATGGGATGCAGCAAAAGCAGTTCTATGAGAGAAGTTTATAACAATACAATCCTACCTTAAGAAACAAGAAACATCTCAAATAAACAACCTAACCTTACACCTAAGGCAATTAGAGAAAGAAGAACAAAAAAAACCCCCAAAGTTAGCAGAAGGAAAGAAATAATAAAGATCAGATCAGAAATAAATGAAAAAGAAATGAAGGAAACGATAACAAAGATCAATAAAACTAAAAGCTAGTTCTTTGAGAAGATAAACAGAATTGATAAACCATTAGCCAGACTCATCAAGAAAAAAAGGGAGAAGACTCAAATCAATAGAATTAGAAATGAAAAAGGAGAAGTAACAGCTGACACTGCAGAAATACAAAGGATCATGAGAGATTACTACAAGCAGCTCTATGCCAATAAAATGGACAACCTGGAAGGAATGGACAAATTTTTAGAAATGCACAACCTTCCAAGACTGAACCAGGAAGAAATAGAAAATTTGAACAGACCAAACACAAGCACTGAAATTGAAACTGTGATTAAAAATCTTCCAACATTTTGGTACATGTCTCTTTTTGAATTATGGTTTTCTCAGGGTATATGCCTAGTAGTGAAATGTTCATTGCAGCTCTATTCACAATAGCCCGGAGCTGGAAACAACCTAAGTGTCCATCATCGGATGAATGGATAAAGAAGATGTGGCACATATATACAATGGAATATTACTCAGCCATAAAAAGGAACGAAACTGAGCTATTTGTAATGAGGTGGATAGACCTAGAGTCTGTCATACAGAGTGAAGTAAGTCAGAAAGAGAAAGACAAATACCGTATGCTAACACATATATATGGAATTTAAAAAAAAAAATGTCATGAAGAACCTAGAGGTAAAACGGGAATAAAGACACAGACCTACTTGAGAACGGACTTGAGGATATGGGGAGGGTGAAGGGTAAGCTGTGACAAAGCGAAAGAGAGGCATGGACATATATACACTACCAAACTTAAGGTAGATAGATAGTGGGAAGCAGCCGCAGAGCACAGGGAGATCAGCTCGGTGCTTTGTGACCGCCTGGAGGGGTGGGATAGGGAGGGTGGGAGGGAGGGAGGCGCAATAGGGAAGGGATGTGGGAACAGATGTGTATGTATGACTGATTCACTTTGTTATAAAGCAGAAACTAATAAAAAATAAATAAATAAATAAATAAAAAGAGCATGTCAAAAAAAAAAAAAAAAAATCTTCCAACAAACAAAAGCCCAGGACCAGATGGCTTCACAGGAGAATTCTATCAAGCATTTAGAGAAGAGGTAACACCTATCCTTCTGAAACTCTTCCAAAATATAGCAGAGGGAGGAACACTTCCAAACTCATTCTACGAGGCCAACATCAGCCTGATACCAAAACCAGACAAAGATGTCACCAAGAAAGGAAACTACAGGCCAATATCACTGATGAACATAGGTGCAAAAATCCTCAAGAAAATACTATCAAACAGAATCCAACAGCACATTAAATGGATCATACACCATGACCAGGTGGGGTTTATCCCAGAGATGCAAGGATTCTTCAGTATACACAAATCAATCAGTGTAATACACCATATTAACAAATTGAAGGAGAAAAACCATATGATCATCTCAATCATGCAGAGAAAGCTTTTGACAAAATTCAACACCCATTTATGATAAAAACTCTGCAGAAAGTAGGCATAGAGGGAACTTTCCTCAATATAATAAAGGCCATCTATGACAAACCCACAGCCAACATCGTCCTCAATGGTGAAAAACTGAAACCATTTCCACTAAGATCAGGAACAAGACAAGGTTTCCCACTCTCACCACTATTATTCAACATAGTTTTGGACGTTTTAGCCACAGCAATCAGAGAAGAAAAAGAAATAAAAGAAATCCAAATTGGAAAAGAAGAAGTAAAGCTGTCACTGTTTGCAGATGACATGATACTATACATAGAGAATCCTAAAGATGCTACCAGATAACTACTAGAGCTAATCAGTGAATTTGGTAAAGTAGCAGGATACAAAATTAATGCACAGATATCTCTAGCATTCCTATACACTAATGATGAAAAATCTGAAAGTGAAATTAAGAAACCACTCCCATTTACCATTGCAACAAAAAGAATAAAATATCTAGGGATAAACCTACCTAAGGAGACAAAAGACCTGTATGTAGAAAATTATATGACACTGATGAAAAAAATTAAAGATGATACAAATAGATGGAGAGATATACCATGTTCCTGGATTAGAAGAATCAACATTGTGAAAATGACTCTACTACCCAAAGCAATCTACAGATTCAATGCAATCCCTATCAAACTACCACTGGCATTTTTCACAGAACTGGAACAAAAAGTTTCATAATTTGTATGGAAACACAAAAGACTCCGAATAGCCAAAGCAATCTTGAGAAAGAAAAACGAAGCTGGAGGAATCAGGCTCCCTCACTTCAGACCATACTACAAAGTTACAGTAATCAAGAGAGTATGGTACTGGCACAAAAACAGAAATATAGACCAATGGAACAGGATAGAAAGCCCAGAGATAAACCCACACACATATGGTCACCTTATCTTTGATAAAGGAGGCAAGAATATACAGTGGAGAAAAGACAGCCTCTTCAGTAAGTGTTTCTGGGAAAACTACATGTAAAACAGCTACATGTAAAAGTATGAAATTAGAACACTCCCTAACACCATACACAAAAAAACTCAAAATGGATTAAAGACCTAAATGTAAGGCCAGACACTATCAAACTCTTAGAGGAAAACATAGGCAGAACACTCTATGACATACATCACAGCAAGATCCTTTTTGACCTACCTCCTAGAGAAATGGAAATAAAAACAAAAATAAAGGGGACATAATGAAACTTAAAAGCTTTTGCACAGCAAAAGAAACCATAAACAATACTGAAAGGCAACCCTCAGAATGGGAGAAAATATTTGCAAATAAAGCAACTGACAGAGGATTAATCTCCAAAATTTACAAGCAGCTCATGCAGCTGAATATCAAAAAAACCAAACAACCCAATCCAAAAATGGGCAGAAGACCTAAATAGACATTTCTCCATAGAAGATACACAGATTGCCAACAAACACATGAAAGAATGCTCAACATCATTAATCATTAGAGAAATGCAAATCAAAACTACAATGAGATATCATCTCCCACTGGTCAGAATGGCCACCATCAAAAAATCTGCAAACAATAAATGCTGGAGAGTGTGTGGAGAAAAGGGAACCCTCTTGCACTGTTGGTAGGAATGTAAATTGATACAGCCACTATGGAGAATAGTATGGAGGCTCCTTAAAAAACTAAAAATAGAACTAGCATACCACCCAGTAATCCCACTACTGGGCATATACCCTGAGAAAACCATAATTCAAAAAGAGTCATGTACCAAAATGTTCATTGCAGCTCTATTTACAATAGCCAGGACATGGCAGCAACCTAAGTGTCCATCAACAGATGAATATTTTCTCGTTTATTTTAAAAATAAAACAAAACAAAAAGTTTTAAGTGATTAATTCAGCAAAGCACTTGCCCTGGCCACATTTGTGTCTATGCCACAGTAAGTGGGAAGTGGAGGACGGTGACACCAGCACACAGAGGAGCAAACACAGGCCTCTCCTATGGAGTAAGGCTTATTTGCCATGTGTCACCTGCTCGGAAACAATTCATAGAAAATGATATAGCATTTGTCTTTCTGAATATGGCAGCAACGTGAATAATACCTTGTTTTCCAAGGCTCACTTCAGAGACTTATGTGCTTTCCTTGCCTCCATCAATGGATCTGGAAAAGCTTTAATCAAAACTACAACATGACTAGGTAAGTAACATCCTACCCGATTCATATCACATTCCTGAAGATACTTGAAGACTATGTATTCTTAATCAGTATAAAGTGATACCAAACTGCCCTCTACAGAGGCCAAGGCTTATAAGGAAATGCTTCAAACTATATTAAAATTGGAGAAAATATTCCTGTCTGGAAGAAAACTTCATTATGTAGACTTTAGAATGTGAGTTACTATAATATTACAGTACTGATTATTCTTTTTTCTCAACTATACTAAAATATAATTGACATATAACAATGAGTAAATTTAGGTGGACAATGAGGCGATTTGATAGTTGTGTGTGTGTGTGTGTGTGTGTGTGTGTGTGTACTGACAAATGTTTACCAGATAAGGTTAGTAAACACATCCTTCACCTCACATGATTACCATTTTTTAGTTGTTTTTATGGTGAGAATATTAAAACTCTACTCTCATAGCAACCTTTAAGTATAGAATATAGTGTCATTAACTATAATTGCCATACTGTACATTAGGTCACCAGAACTTTTCATCTTTTAAGTGAACGTTTGTAGCATTTGACCAACATCTTCTCATTTCCCCTACCCCTCAGCCCTTGGCAACCACCATTCTAATTTCTATGAGTTCAGTGTTTTCAGATTTCACATATGAGATTATACAGTATTTGTCTTTCTCTCTCTGATTCATTTCACTTAGCATAATGCTTTCAAGGTCCATCCATCCTGTTGTAAATGTCAGGGTTCCTTCTTTTTATGGCTGTATAATATTCTGTTATAGATATATTTGCCACGTTTTCTTTATCCATTCATCCATCAGTTGACACTTAGGTTGTTTCCATGTCTTGGCTGTTGTGAATAGTGCTGCATTAAACATGGAAGTACAGATATCCCTTTGAGATAGTGATTTCATTTCCTTTGGAGATATACCCAGAAGTGAATTTGCTGGATCATATGCGAGTTTTACTTTTAATTTTTTGAGGAACCTCAGTAATGTTTTCCAGAGGGGCTGCACCAATTTACATTCCCACCCAGCAAGGCAACAGTATTCCCTTTTCTCCACATCCTCATCAGAATTCATTTTTTCTTTTCTTTTTGATTCTAACAGTTATGAGGTGATATCTTATTGTGGTTTACATTGCATTTTCCTAATGATTAGTGGTGTTAAGCAACTTTTCACATACTTGTTTGTCATTCATGTGTTTTTTAGAAAAATGTCTGTCCAAATCCTCAACCCATTTTTAAATCAGATGTTTTGGGGATTTTTTGCCATTGAATTATTAGTTCCTTACATATTTTGGATATTAACTCTTTATCAGATACATAGTTTGCAAGTATTTTCTCTCATTCTGTAGGTTACCTTTGCATTTTGTTGATTGTTTCTTTTGCTGTGAAGAAGGCTTTTAGTTTGATGTACTCCTACTTTCTGATTTATGCTTTTGTTGCTTCTGCTTTTGATGTCATGTCCAAAAAATTATTGCCAAAACCTATGTCAAGGGGCTTACCTCCTATATTTTCTTTTAGGAGTTTTATGATTACAGGTTTTATATTTAAGTCCTTAATCCATTTCAAGACAATTATGTAAGTCCAGTAAGATAGGGATTCAATTTCATTCTTTTGCAAGTGAATACCCAGTTTTCTCAGCACCAGTTATTGAAGAGACTATCCTGTCTCCTTTCAGTATCCTTGGCTCCATTGTCAAATATCAGTCGACCATATGTGCATGGACTTAGTTCTGGGCTCTCAATTCTGTTCCATTTGTCTGTGTGTCTTTTTTAAGGCAATATAATTCTCTTTTTTTTTTTTTTTCCACGCGGGCCTCTCACTGTTGAGGCCTCTCCCGTTGCGGAGCACAGGCTCCGGACACACAGGCTCAGCGTCCATGGCTCACGGGCCCAGCCGCTCCGCGGCATGTGGGATCTTCCCGGACCGGGGCACGAACCCGTGTCCCCTGCATCGGCAGGCGGACTCTCAACCACTGCGCCACGAGGGAAGCCCTATAATTCTCTTTTGATTACTATAATTTTGTAGTACAGTGATGCCTCCAGCTTTGCTCTTTCTCAAGATTGTTTTGTCTGTTTGGGGTCTTCTGTGGTTTCATATGAATTTTAGGATTATTCTTTCTATTTCTGTGAAAAATGTCATTGAAATTTTGATGGAAAAGCATTGAATCTATAGATGGCTTTGGGAAGTAAAGCCATTTTAATAGTTTTAACTCTTTTGATCTATGAACATGGATATCTTTCCATTGATTTGAGTCTTCAGTTTCTTTCAGCAATGTCTTGTCATTTTCAGTGTATAGATTTTTCACTTCCTTGGTTAAATTTATTCTTAAGTATCATTTTTGATGCTATTAGAGTTTTATTTTTTCTTCAGTTAGTTCATTTTTAATGTATAGAAATACAACTAATTTTTGTATGTTGATTTTGTATCCTGCATTACTAAATTCTTTTTTAGTTCCAACAGATTTTTGGTGAAGTCCAGGATTTTCTATATGCAAGATCATGTTATCAACAAACAGAACAATTTTATTTCTTCCTTTTGGATTTGGATGCCTTTTCTTTCTTTTCCTTGTCTAACTGCTCTGGCTAGGACTTCTAATACTATAATAGGAGTGATGAGAATGGGCATCCCTGTTTTGTTCCTGATATTAGAGGAAAACCTTTAATCTTTCAATGTTAAGTATGATGTTACCTATGGATTTATAATATGTGGCCTTTATTATGTTTAGTTATGTTCCTTCTATACCCAATTTGTTGAGATTTTATCATGAAAGGATGTTGAATTTTGTCAGATGTTTTTTCTGCATCTATTGAGATAATCATATGATTTTTGCCTTTCATTCTATTAATGTGATATATCCCATTTATTGATTTGTGAATGTTGTACCATCCTTGCATCCCAGGGATAAATCTCACTTACTTATGTTGTATTACTCTTTTAAAGTGCTCTTGAATTCAGTTTGGTGGTATATTGTTGAGAATTTTTCACTTATATTTATCAGGGATGGTGGCCTTACCTTTCTATTCTTGTAGTACCTTTATCTGGCTTTGGTATTAGGGTAATGTTGGCCTTGTAAAAATGAGGTTATGACTGTTTCTCCCTCTTTCATTTTTTGGAAGAGTTTGAGAAGAATTGGTATTAATTCTTCTTTAAGTGTTTAGTAGAATTCACCAGTGAAGCCATCTGGTTCTGGGCTTTGCTTTGTTGGAAGGGTTTTAACTACTGATTCAATTTCTTACTTGTTACTGGTCTATTCAGATTTTCTATTTCTTCATAATTCAGACTTGGTAGGTTGTATGTGTCTGGGTATTTATCCATGTCTTACAAGCTGTCCAAATTTTTGGCGTATAATTATTCTTTGTGGGTTTTTGTGGTATCAGTTGTAATGTCTATGCTTTCCCTCATAATTTTACTTGAGTTCTTTCTCTCCTTTTTTTAGCTAAAGGTTTGTCAATTTTGTTTCTTTCCAAAAAACAACTCTTATTGTTTTGTTGATCTTTTCTATTGTTTTTCTGTTCTCTATTTTGTTTATTTCTCTTCTGATCTTTGTTATATCCCTGCTTCTGGTAAATTTGGGCTTAGTTTTTATTTTGAAATTTTTGTCAGGCAATTCATCTATCTCCATTTTTTTGGTGTCAATTCCTGAGTTTACTGTACTCCTTTGGTAGTGTCATGTTTCCTTGATTCATTGTGATCCCTTGTACACTTGAAGAAATCATTTCTTTCAGACTTTATGGATTTAACTTCAGTAAGAAAAGACCTTTACCTGTAAGTGGAGGCATGCTGGAGCATGCTGTGACCCCAGGTCTAGAGGTGCAGGGCACCAAGTGCTGGAGCATGTGGCAGCTTCAAGTTTGGGGGGGATGTGATGTCTTATCAGCTCAGGCTGCTAGGTTCCACAGCTTTGACAAATTTCTGGTCCTTGCTGAGCACTGTGGGGAGTCTGCAGTGTTTGCTAGGACTGTCAGCATCCTCTGCAGCACCTATAAGTCTAGCAGCGAGGGACTATGGCAATCAGTGGTGGTGGCTGGAGCAGGTGATATGTACACACTCAGCTGTGGAGCCTAGCTGCAAGAACCTGGCTAGTAGTAGGACTGGTGGCAGACTTGCACATAGTGGTGGGACCAGTGTCAGCTGCAAGAGCCAGGGTCACTAGTGGCTTACTGGCAGCTGTGGGGGCCCTGGATATCTGTGTGCACTCCTGTGACTGCAGGATTTCACCCCAGGCACTTGCACAGCAGTGAAGGCCAATGGTAGGATTTAGGCAGGGATCATGCAGGTGCCTGGCTGGATAGGCTAGCTGCAGCTGAGCACAGTGGTGCAGGCCAATAACAGGAGTTAAGACCAAAACCGAGCCCACACACAGCTCTGGTGGCCTTGGCTGTTGGTATGCACTTCCATGGCTACAGGGTCTCACCACAGAGACAAACACAGACTGTGACAAGCATCAGGCCAGTGAGGTGCAGGAGCCCAGCTAGAGGCTAGCCTCGAGTGAGGGCATGATGGTGGAAGTCAGCTGTGGGGGGTCTAGGGTGGCATCCTGCACTTGCACAGATGCAGAAGCTTAGGATGGCTGCTGGGGAGGATTCTGGGCTCTAGCAGCATCAGGGAAGAGGAAACAGGAAGGGACTCAGGCAGTGGGTGTATGCAGATGCTAATACCTGTGGGACAAAAACTAGTGAAATCTACAGGAAGTCTGCAGTGCCTATGCTAGCCATTGGTTTCTTCAGTGGCAAAAGCTACAAGGGTCCTCTCCAGAGCAGGTCACTGGGAGCCATGGTTTTTCCCGTTACAGGGCTGACATTGATAGCCCCGGCTCTCCTTCCTTGTTTCTAGCCATCTCCATACATCTCAGCTTTACTGGTCTCTTCCATGAAACTAAAGCGGGTCCTTCATGCAGTGCCCCAAAAGGCTGGGGAAGCGGGTCGCTCACCCCATTCTCCCTTTCCCAGGGAAGGAAAATCTACCTGGGGAGTTCCCTCTTGGTGCTGAACGATGCCAGACTGGGGGTTGGAATAATGCAGACAAAATAAAGCTGTTCTTCCTTCCAATTTTGTGTTCTCAGGTTTTTTGTTCTACTGTGTTGCTGAAGTTTCTTAAGTGGGCTCCTGAGCTCTCCCAAAGCTGTTTTTGTTCATGGATAGTTGTCTCATGGTTGATCTTTGTGGGAGGATGGAGGCTGGGGTCTCCTAGGCCACCATTTTGGTAACAATACTTATTATTCTATGTCTGTGCCTCTCAGGTAGAAGAATTTTGAAGATCAGTCTATTGTTGACAACCAATCTGGATAAAATAGTAAGAACCATTTTTTTGTTATTATCATGGCTTGCTCTGAAGTCTGTAGAATAATCACTGGTAATTTATTCTGCATAGGCCCAGCATGATAAAAACCATTTGGCGTCTTAGGAACATTATTATGCCTCTCATGTCAGTCACTTATTTCCATATCTGCTATCACCACCTAGCCAGGGACTCATCTCTTCATATCTAGATTATTGCAAGAGTATTTTGTTTTCAATCTAGTGGTCATAACCTTCCCAAATTAATCTTTCTAAAATCCAGTCAATGTTTATGTAGATGGTGCTGCTTAAAAACAATTGGTGTGTTCCCATTCCCTACAGATAAAATCCATATTGATTATTCTGGTTCCATCACTGTTATCAACTCCAACCCGTTATGTCATTTTAATTTTTCATGATTCTCCCATTCAATCCCGTCACCTCAATTAGTCAGAGCTGTTCCCCTGAATACATCATAAACTTTTCTACCTCTGCCCTTGGCCTCATGCTATTTTGCCTGTACTTTATCACTCTGGAGTCTCTTTCCCTCAGCCTCTCCAAATCCTCACAGTTTTTGAGTACAGCCTATGGGGACTGTAAAGGAGAGAAGCTTGGCATGAACCCAGGAGGTGCTACTCAAAAGGACAGTTTTCTATCAGGAGAGGAGCCAGTTGGAAGAAGGGCATCACCAAGAGGACACTCCAAAATCAATATTGGAGGAAGGAGGCAATTTTCAACCTTCGAGTAAAGTGGGGGTGGAGGGGGAATCAAGGGGCCTGAGATTTGATCAAAGGAGTTGCCAAGTCAGATGATCTGAGCAAACAGAAAGTCAGAAAGCTAACGTGAGAGTTGAGTTGGAGGATGTAAAAGGAGTGAGGTATCAGTGTGCCAGAGGCCAGTTTGGGAATTATTATGTATGCTCTACTGCTGTCCTCTCTTGTGGTTTGTCTGGCATGCTTTGCAGAGTTGAGGGATACCCTTGAATTAACAATACTCCTCTACTGGTTACCCCATCCTTCTTGGCCCAGTTCAACCCAATCTCCTCCAGGCCGCTATGAAACTTTCTTAGATCCCTCAAAGCATAGGTGTCTCACCTTCCTCTGACATCACAGCACTTGTTGTCTCTATCTCTCATTTGGCAATGAATCCTGTGATTGCCTTATGACATTTTTTGTATTGTGGTTTAATTTTTATTTAAGATATTTTACATTTTTGTTTAACTTTCTGTAATTATGTCTAATACAACCTCATTAGACTGTTAAATTAAATCTTCCTTCAGTATGGAGATATGGATCTTTTCTTATTTTATATCCCCCTCTTAATCCAACATAGAAATATGCTCTTTATAGGCACCCAAACAAATACTTATTACATGACCAGGAATCTTATATTTTAATTTATTCTTATCTTTAACTAGGCCTAAAATGCAAGCTGGTATCCTGTCCTCTCTGAAACCATTTCTAAAACTGTCAAACTTTCCCCAAAAGTATACATTCAGAAATAATTATGTTGATGAAATCCATAAGGAATATAGATGCAGTTCAGACTTACACTCAAGAAAGCAGCATATTTCAGCTAGAAGCTTTTGGTTATAAGCAACAAAATCAGCTATGGCTAACTTCAGGAGAAAATAATGTATTATAAGGATATTTTGTAGTTCAAAATTCACAGGAAGGCTAAAGAAAGAGGACTCAGAGAAAAAGCTGTGAACAAGACTCTAAAGGGCCAAAATACCACTTTGGTACCATCAGAGTACCATTTCCAAAATGAACAGACTCCAACTACTTTTTCTATCCTTGTGTTCAACCTGCTCAAGGTTCCAGATCTAAAGAGAGAAAACCCAGTTGGCCCAACCTTAGTCATTCAGTCTTTCTCTTGACAAGATGCCTTGACTGCACAAAAATGAGGAGATGTTATTTGCCCAAAGTGAATCCTGGCATTCTTACCAAAAGAAGAATAATGGAAACTAGCCTTCC
Organism: Hyperoodon ampullatus; assembly: GCF_949752795.1. Taxonomy (NCBI): domain Eukaryota; kingdom Metazoa; phylum Chordata; class Mammalia; order Artiodactyla; family Ziphiidae; genus Hyperoodon; species Hyperoodon ampullatus. The sequence continues at coordinate 81,717,037 of NC_136921.1, read as the reverse complement.
ATATAAAGAACAGCTGGTAGAACTGATACACATTATAGTCCAGGGAATATAATGATGAGGTTTTGTAGAACAAGGTTCATTCTGGTGAATGAATTTTATAATCAGTTTAGACCTAAAGCAGGTGAAATGAACACGGAGCAAAGAGGTTATTTGAAATTGGAATACTATACTGAGGCTTTAACCTTGAGGCAGACTTGACCCCATAGTATAAGTATGAGTTTTTGGATCAGAAGCTCAATCAGGTCAGTGCAGAGAATGGGCCGGTTGCCAGGTGAGGATGCTTTCAGGATCCAGGCCTCACTGTCTGCTTGGATACTCCTTTCAGGTCATGTTGGTAATCATTCTAACTGGTTTACATTATTGAGAGCTTTATATGTGAAAGGTAATTGTTTCACGGTAAAGGGGAAAAGGGAAAAATTAACAAAATATAGCAATGCTGTACCTGACACGGATCCCTAGTGCCCAAGTGGCATCTAGGTTGTACCTGACATGGATCTCTAGTGCCCAAGTGGCATCTAGGTTGCGTGGAATTGTAGTTAAGGACGCAGACAGTGAGTGAGAAAAGCTGCCCACTTATTCATCAGGTATCTCCAAACACAAAGATATTAGAACTGCTGCTTTTTTTTTCCATTTAGTATTTGGATGTACTCATAAATTTTCAAAACATTTATCAAATAATTTTATCTTGGAAAAAGAATAATACTTTAAACCTGAGAATAAATAAACCACAAATTGTATGAAGTTTAAAAAAAGGATAATTTTTCTACAGTATGTGTTTCTCATATTTGTATTAGTTTTAACTGTTTCTATTATCTTAAGGAATAGTGAGTACAAAGCTTACTTTGTAAGATGACTTTAATTATTCTACTCTTAGCGGTGCATCCCAAAGCTCTTGTGTCTTCTTGGAAACAAAAAAAAAATTCATTGAGAAAATAAGATTCATTTAGAGTAAGAAGAGCTAGTCTCAGTATGAACATGCTTTAAAGAATGATTCTGGTCACACATACTATCAGAACTGAGCAAGATATTTTATTTTACTAGTGAGTTTAATAAACCTAGACATAAAAAGAGGATGATTGGAACATAAAGACGTAGAGAAGAGAAAAATCAACATTTCATTTTCTTAGCATGTGGAACAGAGTCAAGAACCAGTGAATAGTTGCTTGATTTTTTTTATAAACACAAGAAATAAGACAATAAATTAGTCCCATTTTTCATAGGTAAATGTTGTACTTCAGTTAGAGAATAGCATCACTAAACTGATGAGACATCTTTGAATCTGTTATTAAATATTTAGAGCTTGATTTCTAAAAAAATGATACCTTTTAACCACTTGTGGAGGAGTGATTTAATGTGTGCAATTATTTTACTTCTTGGATCAAAGGGACTACAAAGTAAGACTGAGAAGTTTTCATTTTTATGATGCTCTAAGGGTTAAGTAGGGAGATGGATTCACATCTGCCCTTTCCTTTCTACCAATTAGCCATGAAATAAAAGGAAATTAAGATGTGTTCTACTGCAAAGTGAAGCTCACCATAGTTGTGTACAAATAAAAGAGAAAAATACAGAGCAGTTAAGACATCTGAATGTTACACCTTCCCAACAACAACTATATTTAAATATTTCATCCATTGTGCACAGACAATATCCAATATCTTGTACTTAGTTGCTCTCTATAAATACAGCATGGGAGACTTCAGACAAAAACATTGGTGAACCATTTTACGTGCCTCACAATCACTGTTTAACATGGCTATTGCTATTGGCAGACATCGAAGCACTTAAACCCAATTTAAACATGGCCAGGAAGTGGTAATATTGCACTGGAGAGCACATTAAAGTGTTTTTAATTGCATCTGCAGACATTAAACCAATGTGGAAGCTAGCAATTTTATTGGTTCTCTACAGTGTCCTTTCTACCTCAGGAAAATAATGAAAGCATGTTACAAAAATAAAGTTCTATGGGGATGTCTTTTAAAATTTATAGTCCTTTCTTCTAAGAAAAATGTTCTTATACCCTATCCCCAGGACAGTGAACTAGGATGTATGTGGTACTAGGATGTATTTTGATTAGTGTGTGTATGTTCTATACACACAGATATATGTATATACCTTTCATATTACTTTTTGGGGGTGCATAAAAGTGTGTGTTTTGGGGGATGAGTGTAGAAGAAACTGAAATCTCAATGTAGCTTCCAAAGCTCTTGGAGATTGCTGACCTGAGATTTTTAACTCCAGGAGGGCTTTCTGGTGGCAGCAACCTCTCTGACTTCTTTGTCAGCTGGTAGTTAGAGCCTGTTTCATACAAAGGTGCCAAGACAAGGCTGAGGCCATCACTCGGCCTCAGTTGTCAGTACCTCTTGCTTCACTATCTGATTATGTCAAGATTCTAGCAGCAGTGGAGAGAAAAATCTTTTAGATCACAGTGGAGCAATTAACTAGAAGAAATTGCTTTCGGGAATCCCAGTCTTAAATTCTGCAGGGAAATACCTCAAGTGTTGGCCTGCAAGAAAAGCAAAACTGGAATCATCTCAACTTGAAGACTTGTGTACTTCTATTAGACACAGAAAACATCAACTACAAAAATGTGGAAACACTAATGCATTTTAAAATTTCAGAAAGATTATAACACACTTTTTAAAAAGGATAGCAAGTGCTAACACAATATGAGAGTTTTAAGCAGTGAACAGTTAGTTCTTCCTAAGGATTTTCCTATCCCTTACCCAATTTTGCAAAATTGGTAGCTGATTATTAAGTCTTTGTGGAGCACTCTGATCAAAGAAGTATTTCATTTGCTTGTTTTTCCTTCACTGGATACAAGTTAAAGCTGCCTGAGGTTTCAGAATAACATTTCTAAGGTGAAAGAACTTTAAAAAAAAATTCATTCATTCTTTTATTGATTCCTTAATTCAACAAGTATTTATTGAGCGTGGACTCTGGAACCAAAGTCTAGAAATAATTCAAGTATTGGCTACTTAATAGCCCTAAACTATTATTTTTAATCATTATTTTTTTATTGAAGTGTAGTTGCTGTATAATATATAAGTTACAGGTGTACAATATAGTGACTCACAATTTTTAAAGGTTATGCTCCATTTAAGGTTGTAAAATGCTGGTTTTAGGGGCTTCCCTGGTGGCGCAGTGGTTGAGCGTCCGCCTGCTGATGCAGGGGACATGGGTTCGTGCCCCGGTCCAGGAAGATCCCACATGCTGCGGAGCGTTTAGGCCCGTGAGCCATGGCCCCTGAGCCTGCGTGTCCGGAGCCTGTGCTCCGCAACGGGAGAGGCCACAACAGTGAGAGGACCGCGTACCGCAAAAAAAAAAAAAAAAAAAAAAAAAAAAAAAATGCTGGTTTTATTACCCGTGTTGTACAATATATCCTTATAGTTCATTTTATACATAAGTCTGTAACTTTTACTCTCCTACTCCTATATTGCCCCCCGCTCCCTTTCCCCACTAGTAACTAGTTTTTTTTTATATTCACTAGTTTGTTGTATTTTTAAGATTCCACGTATAATTGATATTATACAGTATTTGCCTTTCTCTGACTTATTTCACTTAGCATAATGCCCTCCAGGTCCATCAATGTTGCTGACAATGGCAAAATTTTATTCTATTTTAAGGCTGAGTAATATTCCATTGTATCAATAAATATATACATCACATCTTGTTTATCCATTCATCTTTTGATGGACAGTTAGGTTGGTTCCATATCTTGGCATTTGTAAATAATGCTGCTATGAACATTGGGGTGCATGTATCTTTCAAATTAGTGTGTTTTTTTTAGGGGGGTATATACCCAAGAGTGGAATTGCTGGATCATACGATAGTTCTATTTTTAGCTTTTTGAGAAACCTCCATAGTGTTTTCCCCAGTGGCTGCACCAATTTATATTCCCACCAACAGTGTACAAGGGTCCCCTTTTCTCCACACCCTTGCCAACATTTGTTATTTGTTTTCTTTTCTATGACGGCCATTCTGACAGATGTGAGATGATACCTCATTGTGGTTTTGATTTACATTTCCCTGATGATTAGTGACGCTGAGCATCTTTTCATGTGCCTGTTGGCCATCTGCATTTCCTCTTTGGAAAATTGTCTATTCAGTTCTTCTGCCCTTTTATAATCAGGTTTCTTTTTTTATGTTGAGTTGTATGAGGTGTTTATATATGTTGGATATTAATCCCTTATTGGTCATATCATTTGCAAATATTTTCTCCCATTTGGCAGGTTGTCTTTTCATTTTATCAGTGGTTTCCTTTGCTGTGCAAAAGCTTTTAAGTTTAATTAGGTCCCCCCCCCCTTTTTTTTTGCTTTTATTTCCTTTACTTTAGGAGATGGATCCAAAAAAATATTGCTGCAATTTATGTCAAAGAGTGTTCTTCCTATGTTTTCCTCTAGGAGTTTTATAGTATCCAGTCTTACATTCTGGTCTTTAATCCATTTTGAGTTTATTTTTGTATATGATGTTAGAGAATGTTCTAATTTAATTAGAACTGTTCAGTAGCTGAACAGTAGCTGTTCAGTTTTCCCAGCACCTCTTGTTGAAGAGACTGTATTTTCTCCATTGTATATTCTTGCCTCCTTTGTCATAGATTAATTGACCATGAGTGTGTGGGTTTATTTCTGGACTTTCTATCCTGATTCATTGATCTATGTGTCTGTTTCTGTGCAAATACCTTACTGTTTTGCTTACTGTAGTTTTGTAGTATAGTCTGAAGTCAGGGAACGTGATTCCTCCAGCTCTGTTCTTCTTTCTCAAGACTGTTTTGGCTCTTCAGGGTATTTTGTGTTTCCATACAAATTTAAAAATTATTAGTTCTAGTTCTGTGAAAAATACCATTGGTAATTTGATAGGGATTGCATTGAATCTGTTGATTGCCTTGGGTAGTATGATCATTTTAATAATATTGATTCTTCCAATCCAAGAACACAGTGTATCTTTCCATCTGTTTGTGTTGTCTTTAATTTTTTTCATCAGCATCTTAGATGTTTTCTGAGTACAGGTTTTTGCTTCCTTAGGTAAATTTATTCCTAGGTATTTTATTCTTTTTGATGTTATGGTAAATGGGATTGTTTCCTTAATTTCTTTTTCTGATAGTTCATTTTTAGTGTATAGAAACACAACAGACTTTTGTATATTAATTTTGTATCCTGCAACTTTACCAAATTCATTGATGAGCTCTAGTGATTTTCTTGTGTCATCTTTAGGATTTTCTATGTATAGTATCATGTCATCCACAGTGACAGTTTTATTTCTTCCTTTCCAATTTGGATTCTTTTTATTTCTTTTTCTCCTCTGATTGCTGTGGCTAGGACTTCCAAAACTATATGGAATAAAATTGGTAAGAGTGGGCATCCTTGTCTTTTTCCTGACCTTAGAGGAAATACTTTCAGCTTTTCACTGTTAAGTATGATGTTAGCTGAGGGTTTGTCATATACAGCCTTTATTGTGTTGAGGTATGTTCCCTCTCTGCCCACTTTCTGGAGAATTTAGACTAATACTTAAAAGTAGATTAAAAAAATAATAGCTATAATATTTTAAAATAAATTATAAAATATTTTTATTTGCTTTCTTTTAATAGTCCTTTAACTACATAAATACCTGCACTTCAGAAAAAAATGAAAATAGAAATATACAAAAAAAGAAAAACAAACCAGAAACTAGAAATCTCCAATGAACTTACCAATGAAAACCATTGTTACTACTTTTCAATTAAGCCTTCCTGATTTTTCTCTTGCTTATAGCTACTATTTTCTTAGTGACAATAAAGCCTAAAAAGAAGTATTAAGCTGGAGTTAGGAGTATTGGTTGGAATTTACAGTGTTTCATAATTATTTCATCAAGCAGTAGGTAAGGGATTATGCTCTAGTCTTAGCCAAGGTTGACTAGAAAACAGCCTGAGGCCATCATGGAATCGAAGAAGAGCAACTGAGAGAGAGACGGCGGTGAGTTGGGAGGATAGGGGAGTAAACTCAAGTGGTACACTATGGCTGTGGCCTGCTTCACCAAGAGACACAACTGGTCACTCAGCCATGTGGGATGTCTCTGGATAGGCTACATACAGCACTATGCTTTGGAACTGTCTGTAAGAGGAGGAAAAGGAAAAGAAGTCTACCTGTTGGCTCCTTCATCTCTCCTGTCAGCCCCTGGTCAATATTTGTCTCCTAAAGACTCTTCCCACCCCTGTAGCACAATGCTTCATAGAGACCAGATGTGGTGAACAGAGAGACCATATAGTATTTTTCATCAAGCATAGGAACTCGATAGAAGCACACAATAGTCAGATTCTAGAGAGATCCAGTGCAGGTTTGATTTGTTTATAATCACATTGTTTTTAATGATGTAGAATCATAAGAGGCTGCAGCTGAAACCACCACCAGTGTTTGTTAACAGGCTGACCAAACAGTTGTAGTTTAAAACCAAAGATCATCTAAGTATGTATCTTTGGGACAGAAGAGAAGGAAAAAAATCTGAAGTGAAAATTGGCTCTAAGTCAAGTTTAGAAAGAATTTTAAATGAGATCATGTAGGTCAAACTAAAAATACATGCAAATCACTACTAAATACTGACTGAGAAACTTAGCACATCAATTGCTAAACTAGAAAGTAGTTGGACAATTCTTTGCTCTCCAGAGAGTGTGAAAACCTCCAGGCCCATGGTTGATAGGCTGAATGTCTGGTTGCCTTCACACTGGCTGGACACTCACTCTTGTTACTAAGGGCCTATCATGTGGCTCAGCTCTAGCTCTGGCAGGTGGGATCTGGGGAAAAGAGAAGACCACGTGGCCAAGTTTGTCCATCCCAAAGGGCTTCTCTGCCTTTGCCAAAATAGACGGTATCCTTGTCTCTGAGAGGTAAAGGAAAGTGTTTTAAGAATTACTTATCAGGGGAAAAAAGTTAGCCTGCTTGCAGATTTTTAAGAATATATGTATATGTATGTGTATATATTTACTTAAATTTTAAAGCAATTCATTCATTACCTTGTTCTTTACTCATTAAGTAATGTTTGAGAGACTAACATAAAATGTGCTGGGATAAAATGGTGAAAATTCCCTTTCCTCACAGAACCTATAGCCAGTCAACAATATGGACTAGATGTGGTCATGGGCTGTAACAACACAACGTGGAAGTGATGAATGCTGTAAGGAAGGAAATACTGGGTTGGCCAAAAAGTTCATTCCATAAAAGCATACAGAAAAACCCAAATGAACTTTTTGGCCAACCCAATACCAGGAGAACACAAAGGAAATGCACTTAACTAGAATCTGGATCAGAAAAGTCTCCTGAAAGAAGTGACACTTAAAGACCAAATGAATAAGGGAGGAGAGAGCTCAGAGGAAAGGACAAGTGCCAAGGCTCAAAGATAGAGCACTATATAGTTGAAGAACTGAAATTAGGTTAGACCAGATAAAAAATAGAGTGCAAAGGGAAGAAGTCATACAGTATGAGGCCAAAATGCTCAACAGTCCACAGGAGAGTCTTGTGACAAATATTGGCTTCTCTTAGAAATTGGCTCCAATGCTGAGGTCTTCATGCCGGAAGTTTACTGGGGAGAGGTTTCAATATCAATCCCTGTGAGTCAGTGAAGGTGTTCCACTGCCCAACTTCTCTCTCTCCCTGTGCATGGAAGAAGTTGGGTTGTTATATGGTCACTACAAAGTCTTTAGCCAATCCCACAGGGAGCTCTGAAATTGGGATGGACCTTCAGAGTTGTTTCTGATTGGAGTCAGGGGGTTGGAATTTTATGCCTCTGAATGGAGCTGTCATTGGATACCGGCTGCTCTGGGGAGGGCATGACCTTGTGCATGTAGGTTCTCTTCAGCTGAGGGAAAGTCCCAGGGAGGGACAGAATTGAGAGCTGTTAGCTGTAACACTACTACAAATGCTTGAGTTTTCAATGGGGCCTAGGGAGTGAACTCCGTTGTAAATAAAGTATATTAAGGATGCATTGACTAAACCATTAGAAGGATGGTAAGTGTGGATTTTAAGCACAGAAGAGATGCAATATGATGTATATTTAGAAAGGTTTTTCTGGCTGTAAGATGAGCAACAGATTGGAGAAAGGCATGACTAGAAACAGAGAGACCAGTTGAAAGTTGGTTGCAAAAGTTCAGGCAAAAGATGATAGTGGCCTGAGGTAGGGTGGTAGCAGTAAGAATGGAGAGTTGTTGTTGGATCACAAAGATACTTAAGAAGTAGAAGAGGCAAGACTTGGCAATTGGTTGTGAAAAAGTTAGAGAAGAGTCCAGGCTATAACCCACATTTGTAGCTTAGGTACACGTGATAGGAAACAGAGCAAGAGAATGCAATTGTTTGATTGTTATTGCATTTTTTTAATGGTAGGAGGGCGATGCTAAACTCAGTTTAGAAAATGTAGAGTTTAACAGGGGCATGTATGTGAGATTACTAAAAGTCATATAGATAAAAGGGTCTAGAGCACAGGAAAGTGATTTGGACCAGAAACAGATATATGGGGGCCATCGGCATAGAGGTGGTAACTGTGGCCAACAAAGAGATCCAGATGGCTCAGGAAAGTGTATACAGTAAGGAAAACAGAAGGCCTAGGATAAAATCATGAGGTCTTGATTTTTCTTTTTCAATGAAGCATTCATTAAATTCTTACCCTGTGCTTTCAATTTGATTAAGAAGGAGAGGTGAGAAAAGGGTAGTATTTTTCTAATACCTTTGTTATGGCAAACACATTATCTCACTATCTTATTTTACAACCCTATGATTTTGGATGATCATCCCCATTAAACAGATGAGAGCAAAGGCTCAAAAAATTTAAGCAACTTCCAGAAGTCACAACACTATCAATTAATGGAGCCAGAAGCTCAATTCTGGTCTGCCTGTGTTTTGCTATGATTTTTACACTAAACCAAGGCTAACTTCAAATGATCATATAATGCAGGTTTATTGTGAATTATAGTTTTTATAACCATAGTCTTATTTTGGTTGATAAAATATGCTAACACTTAACATTTAAACATTAAAAAGTAAAACTAGAAAATTCAAATCTGCTTTGGGGAATAAACATTGGGTCTCCTATGTTCTCAAACCTTAAAAAAGATGTAGACATTTTTTCTCATCAGATAGAAAAACAAAAGAAAAGGGCTTTATCTTTCATTAACCACTTTGTAAAGAAAAGCTTCTATTTATTCTGAAGGCAATTAAAAATGTATAGCAATAGGCATTTAGGACAAATTTACCTCACAACAAAAATGCACGTACTGTTAGCACTGATGTTATTTATTTATGTGTAAGCTAGAATTACATGCCCATATAGGACCCAGGCTTATGAAAATGTCTGAAAGGGTTTCTCAGGGCTGTGAGAAACTGTGTCTATGCAGAAGCCTATCCTGGGCTTTCTTGCAGGGTTTCTGAGCACACCCCCAACACCATGGTTTCTGTTGGTACAGATGCATCAGCAATGCTTAATCAGTGCTCTGTGCTGGTTGATAACCTGCAAATGTCTGCTCTAAGACACAGAGAGTGGGAGCATAGTGTTCCTGCTTGGGGAACTGAGAGAGATAGTAATGGTACCAGAGGGACCTTGGGACTATACGCATAAGTGGGACAGCCGTCCATCAGCTCTTGGCCTCCTGTGGATACATCTTCCAAATAGCATGCACTTTTCATAAGGTTGGCATCCCCTCACCAGTTCCAGTGGTGAGCCTTGAATACATTATTATCTTTCATAAAAGGTCACTCAGCTCAAGTTCAGTTGTATGAGTGGATACAGTTTAAAACTGCAAAACCTCATAAAGTGCTATAATTAATGTTAAATTACACGTATTTCAGAATTCCTTGCAAGCCCCTACCAGGAACAGAAAGAAGAACTCCTTTTAAAATCGTCATTTATCTCTAAGTTTCTTTAGGATGTTGGCTTTGACATTAAGATATAACTGGGCTAAAAGCTGCCATGTTGCCCTTGAAAATTTATCTTGCTACCCAAGAAGAAAAACATTTGAAATGTGCAGGTCCCATTTATCATGAATGTGGTTTTTTAAAGTCATAAAAATAAAAGAGGATTGTGGTTTTTTAAAAAAATGTTATACAATTATAAAACTTGGGATTAAAATGCACTTAAGTTTAGTCTCACTTATTTTGTACATGATTACACAAATTCACAGATGGGAAATATATTCAAGGTCATGAAAGAAAAGACTATCTAATGGTAAAAGTAGGACTATAAACCAAGTTGTTTTTATTCCAAATCAAAACGTGCTACAGCACTATACTGCCTTGTTTCATAATTTCTTGATAAATATAAATTTATATGTACTAAGTAAAAATGTCAAGTCATACATTTAGAATTTTCAAAGACACTGAAAACATGCTAAAACTAAAGACTCATAATTTGCTTGGAATAGTGACATTGCTCAGTTTTAAAATATCACACATAAACCAGTCCTCTAATGAACTTCATCTTATTGCCTTCATTCCTTTAAAAAAAAATTGTCACCTGTCATTGAATATGCAAAATAAAATGCATCAACAGGAATTAATAGGCCATAGAACTTGGTGAATTCTCCTGGAGAATATTTTTATGGTGAAAGCTTGGCAACCGTTCCTGTGATTAATCATAATGGTACACAAACCATCAGGTCCAGATAAACAGGCCTATTCCTCCTTTCTGGAGTATTCCCCTCCTCTTTTTTCTTCAAAAACAACCACTCTACCCTCTCTGTATTCTTCTCTGTGGTAGTCCCACCTCCACTTCTCCATCCAAATCCTACTATCCCCCAAGAAGCTATCTGAGACCACCAAAGGAGGAAGCGATCTTGTTCTCCTTTGAATTTCAACGTTCTTGATACATCCAGCACTTAACACTGATCATACAGTGTAATATCAGCATATATTCCCCAGACTTTAAACATTCCAAAAGGATTGAGTTGTATATTCTTAGAAGACAGGTGTGGGGTAGGGAGTCAAATATTCCTTGCCAATAGACTGAATACACAATAAATGGCTAAGTATCAATACATCAGAAGCTAGGATACTTTAAAAATTCAATCAATCAGTGGATCATTGGTTAACACACATACTAAAAGTGAGCTTTCCCTAGGAAGAAGGGACACTTCCAGCCCGCCCACCTTTCCTGTTAGAGAAAAGTGAGAATAAAAAAGGAATTTTTAAAAGTCAAAGAGAAGATTTTCAATGTAATGTAATCTGAAGGTTTACTTGGTTAAAAATAGTCTTCCTCTGGCTGACCAGGGATCAAAATTCCCATCTTTACCTGAGAGAAGCAAGAGGGATAGAAGTAAACACTACTGACCACTCATCCCATGCCCAGTGACTAACATATATTTTCCCACTAAAATTTGCGACAATCCTGTGAGACACTGTTATTCCCATTTTCCCCCCTACAAAGTTTGCCCTGAATGCTAAGGAACAGGATAACAGAGAGAATGTGGTCAAGATGAGACATTTCATGCAAGTAATATTTCCTCTGCTCTGTTTTACAAAATAAATTTATGTTAAGAAATGAAATAGCTTAAGTGCTTTTATCACTCATTAGTATATATCAAATGTTATTGCTTATTAAAGAATACTTAGGGCTTAAAAATTAAATATCAAGCAACATATTACATTTAAAAAACTGTCTTATATTAGTAAAGAAAGACTGTGGGTTGGAATGTGTTCTAGAAATACTTTTTCTTTAAAAAAGAGCACTAATCAATGTCAAATTTCATCTGCTTCTGTATTTGTCAAGCTAGCCATGTGGAGCAATAGCAAAATTAGGGTTTCCTCCAACCTCCAAATCCTATGATTGGTTGATTTATAATGTTCTTTAATAGTGGAATTAGAGGCAAACTTTTTCTACCCAATTAAGCTTGCTGACAGAGCAGTTCCTTGTATATGTGGAATTTGCTTGCATTTGGAGCCCTACTGCCTGTCCTCCGCAAAGAGGGAAATGTTTTCAAATCTGAAGACATTTGCAGCTGTTGGGCTAGTTGACTAATCACTTCTGAGATTTTCGTCCCCAAAGTAAAAATCATCTGGGGACTAATTGCTACTCAGACTAATAATAGAGCTTGACACTTCTGAAGATCTTTTCATCACTGGATTTCACAAGTCTTCTGAGCCATCTCTGAAATCCTGAGCTTCTCAACCAAAATCCAAGTAGAGGCTTGAATAACAGAGATTCTCTGTGGCAGGTGTGGGGTTAGGGTTGCACATTCCTCATTCACATTTTCCACCTTACATCCAGGAGGCCCTATACTTGATTAGTAGAATCCTGCAGTATGATGAGCTGCAAAGAGCACTGTATGCTGAGTTCCACGACCTGGGATGCATCTGGGCTGCATCTTAACAGAAGCAAGGCATCAGATAAGTGACTGCCTTACAGACCTCATGTAGATCTGGTAAGCATCTAGGTCTCTAGGGAATAAAGTAATAAACATTCCTTAAAAGTATTAGGCACGTTCATACAACTATAAATTATGATTAACATTTAACTGTCATTAGCCCAACATTCTCAATTTCTTCAGTTTAAAAAAAAAAAGTGTTGGGGGAGAAGAAGAGGATGACTCAGCTTATGTAACGTCACTGTGAAGAACATGTTTAGAGGTTTTGCTAAATGGAACACATTTAAAATTTTTTTTTATAATCCAGCTATATCTACCAAAAGAGCCTGGGTTGTTTAGTTTTCATTTCAATAATTGATTTTTCACTTATTTGACCCTAGTCAAGAAACCCTATATGTTGGCCAAGCCTTAGGGACTACTAGCTATGTGGCTTCAGGCAAGTTATCTAATTTTTTTCAAATCTTTTTCGAACTGAGAAGTTGGGAAGTAGGAAAGAGATGAGGCAGAAGGAACAAACAAATGGGTCTGGGTTACCCAGGTCAGCATCAACAGCCTGAATTTTCCACCTCCAGGAGAACTCTGGCCTTAAACAAAGGGAGCTCTGCTGGTTTAGAGTTCTATATACTCACAGATGTTCACATCAAAATGTGTGAGAGGATCAAGACTTGGTCTTTGAAGACAGCATTTCTAAAACTGTGTTCCAAATACAATAGCTTAATTTGGAATTCTGACTAAAAATGCCTGAGGACTTGGTAGAAGTAATAAAGGGTGGCACACAAGAAATGTATGTTGACTTCTTGTTTTGCTGATACACTAAACATTTTTATTGAACAGAACTGAGGCCCATCCTGAGAAAACATAAATTCCAAAAGTAAATTAATTAGAAGGAATCTTGGAAGAGTATGTGTACTTTCTCCATCTTTTTTTTTTTTTAATAAAAAAGGTAGGGTAGAGTGGTGAAATCTGTTTAACACCTATCACAGAGTTATTATAAGAATAAAATAGTAAAACAAATGTGAGAGTTTAGGGAAACTAGAACATCTTATATAACATTGGGCCAAAATATGAAATTTAAACTCTATTAATAATAGATATCATTTTTTATAATTTTTGGAGTGTTTTCAAATAGATTTCCAATATCTAGCTTCTCAAAAGAGAGAAGTATTTTGTAATTCTTACATATGGTTTAAATAAAGCATGAAGAGAACAGTCAAAGTACAGCTGCTACTATAGCCAGGTTTAAAATTTTTTTTTAAATCAAGCCATTGCCTGCAACTGGACTTTTGAAGTACAGATATTGCTTATTTTAAGAAATATATATTTTTCCTGGAAAAACTGAATGTAAAGACAAGTATTAAATGACATTTTCAGTGAAAATTTGGTGCTCTCTTACAAAGTGAAACATCTTTTTAAAGGCTGTATGTATCATTATTCCTAGTATTTTCTATTTCATATGTCTGGATTTGTATATGTTTGGCCTTCTTAAAGTAGAGGGAGTTCATCTTTATTATTATTTTTTTAATAGATCTTTACTGGAGTATGATTGCTTCACAGTACTGTGTTTGTTTCTGTTGTACATCAGTGAATCAGCCATATGCATACATATATCTCCATATCCCCTCCCTCTTGTGCCTCCCTCCCACCCTCCCTATCCCACCCCTCTAGGTCATCGCAAAGCACCAAGCTGATCTCCCTGCGCTATGCTGCTGCTTCCCACTAGCTAACTATTTTACATTCGGTAGTCTATATATGTCGATGCTACTCTCACTTCACCCCAGCTTCCCCTTCCCACCCTGTGTCCTCAAGTCCATTCTCTATGTCTAGGTCTTTATTCCTGCCCTGCCACTAGGTTCATCAGTACCATTTTTTTTTTTTTTTAGATTCCATATATATGCGTTAGCATACGGTATTTGTTTTTCTCTTTCTGACTTACTTCACTCTGTATGACAGACTCTAGATCCATCCACCTCACGACAAATAACTCAATTTCGTTTCTTTTTATGGCTGAGTAATATTCTATTGTATATATGCGCCACATTTTCTTTATCCATTCATCTGTTGAGGGACATTTAGGTTGGTTCCATGTCCTGGCTACTGTAAGTAGTGCTGCAATGAACGTTGTGGTACCTGTCTCTTTTTGAATTATGGTTTTCTCAGGGTATATGCCCAATAGTGGGATGGCTGGGTCATATGGTAGTCTATTTTTAGATTTTTAAGGAATCTCCATACTGTTCTCCATAGTGGTTGCATCAATTTACATTCCCACCAGCAGTGCAGGAGGGTTCCCTTTTCACCACACCCTTTCCAGCATTTCTTGCTTCTAGATTTTTTGATAATGGCCATTCTGACTGGTGTGAGGTGATACCTCACTGTAGTTTTGATTTGCATTTCTCTAATAATTAGTATTGCTGAGAATCTTTTCATGTGCCTCTTGACCATCTGTATGTATTCCTTGGAGAAATGTCTATTTAGGTCTTCTGCCCATTTTTTAATTGAATTATTTGTTCTTTTGATATTGAGCGCCATGAGCTGTTTGTACATTTTGGAAATTAATCCTTTGTCCATTGTTTCATTTGCAAATATTTTCTCCCATTCTGAAGGTTATCTTTTCGTCTTGTTTATGGTTTCCTTTGCTGTGCAAATCTTTTAAGTTTAATTAGGTCTCATTTGTTTACTTTTGTTTTTATTTTCATTACTCTAGGAGGTGGGTCAAAAAGATCTTGCTGTGATTTATGTCAAAGAGTGTTTTTCCTATATTTTCCTCTGAGAGTTTTATAGTGCCTGGTCTTACATTTAGGTCTTTAATCCATTTGGACTTTATTTTTGTGTATGGTGTTAGGGAGTGTTCTAATTTCATTCTTTTACATGTAGCTGTCCAGTTTTTCAAGCACCATTTATTGAAGAGACTGTCTTTTCTCCATTGTATATTCTTGCCTCCTTTGTCATAGATTATGTGACCATAGGTGCGTGGGTTTATCTCTGGGCTTTCTATCCTGTTCCATTGATCTATATTTCTATTTTTGTGCCAGTACTATACTGTCTTGACTTCTGCAGCTTTGTAGTATAGTTTGAAGTCAGGGAGCCTGATTCCTCCAGCTCTGTTTTTCTTTCTCAAGATTGCTTTGGCTATTTGAGGTCTTCTGTGTTTCCATACGAATTGTAAAATTTTCTGTTCTAATTCTGTGAAGAATGCCATTGGTAGTTTGACAGGGATTGCATTGAATCTGTAGATTGCTTTGGGTAGTACAGTCATTTTCACAATGTTGATTCTTCTAATCCAAGAACGTGGTATATTTCTCCATCTGTTTATGTCATTTTAATTTCTTTCATCAATGTTTCATAGTTTTCTGAATACAAGTCTTTTGCTTCCTTAGGTAGGTTTATTCCTAGGTATTTTATTCTTTTTGTTGGGATGGTAAATGAGATTGTTCCCTTAATTTCACTTTCAGATTTTTCATCATTCATGTATAAGAATGCCAGAGATTTCTGTGCATTAATTTTGTATCCTCCAACATTACCAAATTCATTGATTAATTCTAGTAGTTTTCTGGTGGCATTTTTAGGATTTTCTACATATAGTATCATCTCATCTGCAAACAGTGACAGTTTTACTGCTTCTTTTCCAATTTGGATACCTTTTATTTCTTTTTCTTCTCTGATTGCCATGGCTAGGACTTCTAAAACTATGTTGAATAGGAGTGGCGAGAGTGGACATCCTTGTCTTGTTCCTGATCTCAGTGGAAATGCTTTCAGTTTTTCACCATTGAGTATGATGTTTGCTGTGGGTTTGTCATATATGGCCTTTATTATGTTGAGGTAGGTTCCCTCTATGCCCATTTTCTTGAGGGTTTTTATCATAAATGGGTGTTGAATTTTGTTGAAAGCTTTTCCTGCATCTATTGAGATTATCATATGGTGTTTATTCCTTAATTTGTTAATATGGTGTATCACATTGATTGATTTGCATATATTGAAGAATCCTTGCATCTCTGGGATAAATCCCACTTGATCATGGTGTATAATCCTTTTTATATGTTGTTGGATTATGTTTGCTAATATTTTGTTTAGGATTTTTGCATCTATGTTCATCAGTGATATTGGTCTATAATTTTCTTTTTTGTGATATCTTTTTTTGGTTTTGGTACCAGGGTGATGGTGGCGTTGTAGAATGAATTTGGGAGTGCTCCTCCCTCTGCAATTTTTTGGTAGAGTTTGAGAAGGATTGGTGTTAGCTATTCTTTAAATGTTTGATGGAATTCACCTGTGAAGCCATATGGTCCTGGGCTTTTGTTTGTTGGAAGATTTTTAATTACCATTTCAATTTCATTACTTGTGATAGGTCTGTTTATATTTTCTAATTCTTCCTGGTTCAGTCTTGGAAAATTGTACCTTTCCAAGAATTTGTCCATTTCTTCGTGGTTGTCCATTTTGTTGGCATATAGTTGTTTGTAGTAATCTCTTATAATCCTTTGTATTTCTGTGGTGTCAGTTGTGATTTCTACTTTTTTCATTTCTAATTTTATTGATTTACATCCTCTCCCTTATTTTCTTGTTGAGTCTGGCTAAGGGTTTATCAGTTTTGTTTATCTTCTCAAAGAACCAGCTTTTAGTTTTATTGATCTTTGCTGTTTTCTTCATTTCTATGTCATTTATTTCTGCTCTGAAATTTATGATCTCTTTCCTTCTACTGACTTTGGGTTTTCTTTGTTCTTCTTTCTCTAGATGCTTTAGGTGTAAGGTTAGATTGTTTATTTGAGATTTTTCTTGTTTCTTGAGGTGAGATTGAATTGCTATAAAGTTCTCTGTTAGAACTGCCTTCACTGCGTCCCATAGGTTTTGGGTCATCATGTTTTGTTGTCATTTATTTCTAGGTATTGTTTTATTTCTTCTTTGATTTCTTCAGTGATCTCTTGGTGATTTAGTATCGCACTCTTTAGCCTCCATTTGTGGCTTTTACAGTTTTTTTCCTGTAATTGATTTCCAATCTCATAGCATTGTGGTCCGAAAAGATGCTTGATACAATTTCAATTTTCTTAAATTTTCTGAGGCTTCATTTGTGACCCAAGATGTGATCTATCCTGGAGAATGTTCCATGTGCACTTGAGAAGATAGTGTATTCTGCCACTTTCGGGTGGAATGTTCTATAAATATCAATTAAATCTATCTGGTCTATTGTGTCATTTAAAGCTTGTGTTTCTTTCTTTATTTTCTGTTTGGATGATCTGTCCATTGGTGTAAGTGAGGTGTTAAAATCCCCTACTATTATTGTGTTACTGTCAATTTCCCCTTTAATTGTTGTTAGCATTTGCCTTATGTATTGAGGTGCTCTTATGTTGGGTGCATAAACATTTATAATTGTTATATCTTCTTGGGTTGATCCCTTGATCATTATGTAGTGTCCTTCCTTGTCTCTTGTAACAGTCTTTATTTTAAAGTCTGTTTTATCTGATACAAGTATTGCTACTCCAGCTTTTTTTAAAATTTCCATTTGCATGGAATATCTTTTTCCATCCCTCACTTTCAGTCTGTATGTGTCCCTAGGTCTGAAGTGGGTCTCTTGTAGACAGCAAGTATATGGGTCTTGTTTTTGTATCCATTCAGCCAGTCTGTGTCTTTTGGTTGGGTCATTTAATCTATTTACATTCAAGGTTATTATCAACATGTATGTTCCTATTATCATTTTCTTAATTGTTTTGGGTTTGTTTCTGTGGGTCTTTTTCTTCTCTATGTTTCCCGCCTAGAGAAGTTTCTTTAGCATTTGTTGTAAAGATGGTTTGGTGATGCTGAATTCTCTTGGCTTTTGCTTGTCTGAAAAGCTTTTGATTTCTCTGTGGATTCTGAATAGGATCCTTACTGGGTAGAGTAATCTTGGTTGTAAGCTTTTCTCTTTCATCACTTTAAGTATATCCTGCCTCTCCCTTCTGGCCTGCAGAGTTTCTGCCAAAAAATCAGCTGATAACCTTATGGAGATTCCTTTCTATGGTATTTTGTGTTTTTCCCTTGCTGCTTTTAATATTTTTTCTTTCAATTTAATTTTTGTTAGTTTGACTAATATGTGTCTTGGTGTGTTTTTCCTAGGGTTTATCCTGTATGGGACTCTCTGTGCCTCCTGGACTTGGGTGACTATTTCCTTTCCCATGTTAGGGAAGTTTTCCACTGTAATCTCTTCAAATATTTTCTCAGACCTTTTCTTTTTCTCTTCTTCTTCTGGGACCCCTATAATTTGAATGTCAGTGTGTTTAGTGCTGTCCCAGAGGTCTCTGAGATTGTCTTCAATTCTTTTCATTCTTTTTTATTTATTCTGCTCCTTGGCAGTTATTTCCACCATTTTGTCTTCCAGCTCACTTATTTGTTCTTTTGCCTCAGTTATTCTGTTATTGATTGCTTCTAGTGTATTTTTCATATCAGTTATGGTGTTGTTCATCTCTGTTTGTTTGTTCTTTAGTTCCTCTAGATCTTTGTTAGACATTTCTTGTATTTTCTCAATCCGTGCCTCCATTCTATTTCCTAGATTCTGGATCATCTTTACTATCATTACTCTGAATTCTTTTTCAGGTAGACTGCCGGTTTCCTCTTCATTTATTTGGTCTTGTAGGTTTTTACTTTGCTCCTTCATCTGTGACATATTTTTTTGCTGTCTCTCTCTTTTTTTTTTATGAGTGGGATTATGTTCCTATCTTACTTGTTGTTTGGCCTGTGGCTTCCAGCACTGGAGTTTGTAGGCTGTTGGGTAGAGCTGGGTCTTTGTGCTGAGATGAGGACCTCTGGGAGACCTCACTCCTCTGAATATTCCCTGGGGTCTGAGGTTCTCTGGTCCTGGAGGGCCCCTCCCACCCACCTCTTCTGATCTCCCCAGCCTCCCTCCTATGCCCCCAGGACCCACGTAGCCTAGAGTGGGCTTTGGAGGGCAGGGGATTGGTCTGGGAGCTCAGCAGGTTCCCCGTGCCCGAGTGGGTGGGGCAGATGCCTTCCACTCTCCCCCCGCCTGCCTCTCCTGTTCTCTCCTGGCCTCCCTCCTTCACCTTAGGACCAACGCAGCCCAGAGGGGCCCTCTGAGGGCGTAGGACCTGGCCTGAGAGCCAGGCAGACTTCCCCAGTGATTGGGCAGGGGAAACGCTGGGCGCAGTCCCACTCCCCTCTGATCTGAGCCCCCCAAGTTTCCCTCCAGGTGTGGGAAGCCCTCCCCCCTCTCAGCCACCCCTCAGGGGCTCTGGTCTTGTCCGGCCTCTACCTCTCCTCCCCCTTCAGTCCTCCCCACATCCTACTGGTTCAATTGGCAGTTCCTCCCGTCCCCTTGGGTGTCGGGGTCCCCCACTAGCATCCGGCAGGTGCACCTAGTTGTGGGGAGACACAAACTCTGTTTCTTTTCACACCACCATCTTGACTCTGCCCCTCATCTTTATTATTAATAATCACAATTTTTATTGCATGGAACAGTTATTAAATGCATAGTGTTTCCCAGGAAGGCTTCATTTTAGGTGCTGGAAATTCAAAAATGAATAAGACACAGTACTGGTTCTTAAGTAGTTGACATTCAGTTAGTTGAGGGAAGTGGTATAGAAGCAAACATATTTACTAAAGTGTCATATAAACACACTAGGGCTTTATAGATCACAGTAATATCCCAACAATCAGTAATATTTTCTACCTGGATGGGGTAGAGATATCTGAAATGCTGCTTGAAAAAAACTCGTCCTTAAACCTAATAG
Organism: Hyperoodon ampullatus; assembly: GCF_949752795.1. Taxonomy (NCBI): domain Eukaryota; kingdom Metazoa; phylum Chordata; class Mammalia; order Artiodactyla; family Ziphiidae; genus Hyperoodon; species Hyperoodon ampullatus. The sequence continues at coordinate 81,697,015 of NC_136921.1, read as the reverse complement.
GTTTCACTGATGATGGGAAAGGCAAAACCAGGGGTGTTGGGTGAGGGGAAAAAAGTGACCCCAACAGAAGGAACAACCTGAGCAAATTGGTAGAGTCATGAAATAGCATAAAGATTTCTCACATCTGCAAGTTTCAGTGAGACTGAAACACTGGCCAAAATAAGTGAGAAGGAAAGTAAACTGTTTCTTTTGATTTGATCTGAGAACTATTCATAGATCTGGAAGGAAATTCCTGAGTAAGGCTAGCTATGTGGAGGTGGGCTGGTATTAGAATGTGGGGATTCTGGAAAAGACAAGACAGTGCAGTCATGGCAGCCCTTTAGGTCTACAGCAGAGGTAACCTGACCTATTGATGAAGAACCAGGGCTGCGCGTGCTGAGATGCCACCCAGGAAACCAACTTGGAAATGAGAAAACACCAGAAAGGACACAAACTGAGCATGTCTCTTCCTTCTTCCCAGGTACCCTTCTCCCCACATCCTCCCATCCACACACATATTCCAACCTGGATGATTCTCCTTCTTATCTAAAAGCTTAGGTATTCCGGTGTGTGTGTGTGTGTGTGTGTGTGTGTGTGTGTGTGTGTGTGTGTGTGTGTGTTTAATGAAGAATGGCAACCGGGAAGGAGAAAATAAAACTTTTTTTTGAAGGGTGCCTCTTTCTAGTTTAAGAAGAACACCTGCTTTGAATATATTCTAGCAGGTTTAGAAGAGAATCCAAGACTGAAAATATGGAAAGGCAAAATTATAAATCTACAAACACCCTGGTTCGTTAGCCACTGATTACAGAGCAAATTTAAATGAAAGCAGTCTCTGGATTGCCTAGGGATTCATCCTCAGCACCAATCAACGTATTCATTCTCTCTCTCTCTTCCCCAATCTCTCTGTCTCTCTTTCTCTTTGTCTCTGTCTCCTCCCTCCCTCCTTCTCTCCTTTTCTCCTGCTGGAAGTCATCTGATTCAGAGCAACAGATGCAGTGCAGAACAGCAATAGATACAAAACCTCAACAATGAGCTTAAGAAAACCTCGTCAGCACTGGCCACCACTCATTCACGTTAGTCACCACATTAGCTGGCCCGTCTTATTGTCCACATGTTTAGATGGACAAACTGGACTTTGGATTGTGGCATCACAATGTGCAGTTGCTTTTCCCCATCTCCCTAAGGAAAGAGGTCACTTTAAATAACCAGATTCCTCAGGCCACTACCACACGGACTGAGTGAGCCTCATCCTTGTCAATTGCAACACAGATGCAAGGGCACTAATTTAAACATACCTGCTCCAGGTATGTATCAATAATATATTTTTCAGACCACTTCTCTATGTTTCTACTGATACCTAATCTACTTCTTAATTATTACAGAATAGCCTTTTAACTCTTTAGGGTTTATCTCAGAGGTCTCTAGAATTTTCTTTTCTAGAGCTGAATCTTTGTCTTTACTACCCCAGTTTTCTTATAATATCAAGTCACTTTCATTCGGTTCCATGTTCTTTCTCTATGTCTCTCTCTGTGTCCCTTTCTCTCTTCTCCCTCTCCCTCTCCCTCTCTTTCTCTTTCTCTTTCTCTCTCTCTCCGCCCTCCCACCACCCACCCTTCCTTATTAAGAGAACCCCAATTTTGTTTGAAACATCTAACAATCCAACTTGAAAGCTATCTTTCCTGGCTTCTTCTCTTGCCACTATAAGTAGCCATATAACAATTCTGGCCAGTGAGACCCATGAAGAAGTCTTCTGAGGATTTCTGAGAAATTCGCTTTCCTGATAGAGGCTGTAACCCTTCCTCCTTGTATTTTCTTACATCCTGCCTGAAATGCCAAAGTAATATCCAAGCATTAGCTGGATGTTATGTTCAGAATGGATTTAGAAACTGTTCTTTCAAAATTCATATAAACAAGCCATGTTTCTCATAGCATGTGGAACTGTTCCAATTTGGGGTACTTTATTTAAAATGTAAAACTATAGACCTGAATTTCAGGTACTATAATGTAAACATTTGAATACCTGTACTAAAGTTTCTCTGATCTCTGTAGGTGGAAGAAAAAGGATGCGATCTCATTTCCAGGTGCAAAATATAATCAATCATGCCACCAACACAAGGAGAGATCCCCTATGCCCACTGTTAAATCCTCTCAGTTCTCTAATTTAATCTCAAAAGACAATAATTGGCAAAAGATGATATATTTTCAAAAGATGCTTCAACTGCAAAGATGAAAAGTAGGCAGAGAGAGCTTGATGACCACACTAACTTATGCTCCCTTCTGAGAAATGGCTGCCCAGCCAGGGACAACATTTCTCAGCCTTCCATTGCATCTAGGTGGAGCTATGTGACTATTCCTCACTATTTAAATATAAGCCAGTCATGTGTACCTCTTCTGGGTTGAAGAGGTATGTGTAATTCTTCATGATCTCTTTTTGTCTGTTAGCTTACTCTAGAGGCAGGAGGAGCCAGAAGAAGGATCCATGAATCATCATGCAGAAGGCCACCTGCCAACCAGGAACAACCACATAGACCTTGCGTGAGTAAGAAATACAGCTTCATTGTACTAAGCTACCAAGACTTTTGGGTGTCTTTGTTGCCGAAGCTAGTGTTACTCTAATTAATATAAAGGGCAAAAATTAAAATCTCACATTTTACTGAGCTAAACCTGAGATAACCAAAAAAGCATTAAAGTGATTGAGCTGACCTAGAAATAATTACGTTTTCTGCCATTAGGCAAAAATGGTACAGTAAAATAGAAATTAAATTAATTTTTAGGGAAATGAAGAAAGTTGCAATTTTGTTCTCTCTTGAGTTTGCGACTTGTAAAACTCATACCTGCCAGGTACCATACATATTTTATTTTTGCTGTTTCCAGTTAGGCTGGGAATAGTCTTGGTGTTCTGCAAAGAATTTCCTCATTTATTTCTGTAAGAAAGTGAAATAAATAACTTGCTCCTCATGGCTATTCAGTGAAGTAGAAGCTACTGCAATATTCAATTTTTTTCCGAATAGGTTATTTCAAGGTGATTGTGACTTGGGCTCAGAAGTCAACTATCTTTCTTTAAAAGTTAAGCTTGATAGAAACTATGAATGCCATCATTTTTTTCTAAGATTAGAGAGCTTCTATTCTTCTGTGCCCAGGAACCCTCTATAAGTTTAAAGTAAAACTTTTGGCTTGAGGGGTCATTTTGTTCCAGGTTTTTAAAAAGATGTCAGTATTATTCCAGACAATATAAAGAACAGCTTCTGGTTTAGAGAGGCACTCTTATGACCTATTTGGGTTATCTGATAAAGTTTTCCATGACTCAGCGGGAGGTGCCATGTGCTTTTCAGTCTAGCTGATTCCAACAAGACAACAGACAAAACTGAAACAAATGAAGAAAAGCCTCTTTTCTAAATTCGTGAGATACCATTTTACTTAGTAGTTGCATAAATTTTAAGGGTTAGAGCTTTAATTCAGTGTCCATTTAATCTTTTATAGAATCTTTCCAGAAAGAAACAGCTTTAGACGACCTTGATTGTGATTATGGGCTGAGTATGAGGTGAAATGACAGATGGGATTATTTTCCCTTTTTCATTCTGAAAAGTTTATCTCCAGCTTACTCTTTGTATCTAGTTGACAACAGTGTAGTTATAAATCCATTGTTTCCCAGGTAACTTTCTATTGCAAAAGTAGGATAATTTTTTCCATAGAAGAGCCAGATATAAAATGAGAAAACTTTTCCTTTTTTTGAAAGATAAATCAGCTTAAACTAAATGATCACACTTTAGGTTTTTCCCAGAATCACCAAAACTGTATGCTACAGGGAGATCAGCTCGGTGCTTTGTGACCGCCTGGAGGGGTGGGATAGGGAGGGTGGGAGGGAGGGAGACGCAAGAGGGAAGGGATATGGGAACAGATGTATATGTATAACTGATTCACTTTGTTATAAAGCAGAAACTAAAAACAAAACAAACAAACAACAAAAAAAAAACTGTATGCTAAGGGAGAATGGATGTTGGGAAGCACCTCACTTTGCCTTAAAAACAGAACCCCAGCTCTGTTGGGGATGACAATGAGTTCAGCTAAAAACACAATTTTTCCAGACCCCCCCACCCCCAGGAGGGGTGGCATTTTTTACAGTTACAACCCAGAAGGCATAAGTCAAAGTCTCTTCTGGGAAAGCTCTTGGAGAAAGCTGATCCAGCTAGCACTTGCCTTTTGCCTTTTGCACTTTCTGTCCTCCTGCCTAGAATGTAGTCAGGATGCAATAAGTGAGGGAGCCATTCTGAGACCACAAGGCAACGAATCAGAGGATAAAAGCCACATACTAAGGATGGCCAAGTGGAAGGAAAAATGAGCTTAGAACCCTGAGGACTGTGGGTCTGCCAGGACTGTGAAATCCTAACTTAATGTCATTTGACCTTAATGTCACTTGTTTCAACTTAATGTCACTTGAGTAAAACAAAACCTCTATTTGGTTAACCTAGGGAAAGTTGGATTATCTCTTATGGGCTGTCAAACCCATACCAAGTTGATCTAATTAGGTTGCAAGGAATACACTAAAAAAAATTTTATAAGAGCAGTTTCTAAACAAGTGTTTCAGAAGCATTCATTTACTTTGGCACTTATTTAAGTCATACATTCATAAATCATTCTTATACTTTCCTTAAAATGACTCCTCCAAGGAATTCTACTTGGCAATAACATATGCAACTCTCATAGAAGGGTCAATATGGATGCATTTCACCCCTCCATTTATTCATTCAGCAAACATTTTATTGAGGGCGCAGTAACCCCTGTGCTGTGGGCAGGGATGCAAAAATGAAAAACAAGTGCCTGACTACAAAAGGCTCAGTTTGCTTGAAAGTAACAAGACAGAATCTCTTTTGAAACATTCTATTTTCCAGTCCTTTTCTTCCTATGGGTTATTTCATGTACATTAGCTCTCCAAGAGATGGATAAGCCTAGCACCACAATCCATATTAACAAAATAAAAGAACTTGAACCACCAACATGGTATCCAGTGCTAAATGTTCAGAATACTATTTTATAAGTTGAAAGTTTAGTTAACTGTCATACCAGTATGTTCATTAAAGTTGTGGGAAATAATTGAAGAAAAGTTCTCATTCTGTCCACTACAATACTTGTTTTTCAAAAATCAGAATACTGCTAGAAGCAGATATTTAATGCTATTCCACTTTGTTCTCTGTCATTCCTATGATAAAAACAATATTGTACATCAGGCCTTTATACCAGTACTAAAGGACACTTATTCATTGTGGTATGGTCAGCAAAATACTGGTGACTATCAAGAAAACCACTTTCTACTCACTTCTTCCTTTGTGTCACCATCAGCCCATCATTTAACTTCTTTCTACCTCTGTTTCCTTAGGGGTTACATGATGGGGTGGAATTAAACTATTGTGTTGTTTCATAGACCTAAGCTTCTCTTGTTTCCCTCCTCTATTCTCGGTGGGATGCATTAGTAGACAAGTTTCCTGACTAAGAGCAGGACAATAAGATTATTTTTAAAAGATGCATGGCTTCTTTTCTGTTTCTGCTGCCTTGGGAATTATATATCTTAGCCCATATCCCATACAAAACCACAGTTTTATATATAATTAAACAATATAATATATTAATAATACCATATCACTTTACTCAGGATCAGAACATAGGACTGGTTTTATTATTTCCAGGTTTTAAGGACCTAACTTGTACTGCATGCATTTGAGGTAATTGAATAAAAATTAGGTGTAGAGTGAATTGTTTTTAATTTGCTGTTCAAAAGTATCCCCCAGATATCCAGGAGTGAGTCTAAGAAAGCTTATTTAAAAGCACAGTGATCCTCTTGGCCTCATTCTGAGAAACTGCTTTCAAAGTCTAAAAAAAGATTCATTTTACGCAAAATCTGAATGCTGAAATTCAAATCTTTTTAGTATAGACAGTAGAAGTAATTAACACATTTGATAGTTATCTGCAAACCACCACAGAGAGGTACCTGCTTCTCTTACTACTTTCATGAAAATATCTGAAACTGAAATACATTAAGCACAGCCAGTTTAACCCACCGCATTCTGAATTTGATACACAGGATTATAAATGCTACCATCTTGCTTACAATAAGATGTTCAAGGGACATGAACACTCTTTACAAACCCTTTAGTTATCATCCTGCAAGCCAACTCACACCTGCAAGTATTCCTCTATTACAAATACACATATTCCCCTATACTTACCACAATGAGTTAAAGGTAGACAAAAGCTCCGCGGTAGCCTTTGAGTCATTACTTTGCTTTACCATTCCCTTCATCTGAGGTGTCATGGCACAGTCCTTTACAGACAGCCAGTCATTCTGTTAGGTTTACTGCAAACACCGAAAGAGGTATCTTGTACTTGCTGGAAGATTTAGCTTTTATGCTTCTGGTCATTCTCCCCACAAAAAGAGCGAGACCAGTTTCTGAGCTATTCTTAACTGTCCTTCCAAAACATTTGAAAAGAGAAAGACAAGACTTCTTGATTTCCATGCAAACTCCCAGCCTGCCCGCCTGCCTGCTGCTGCCAATACTCCTCAATCTTGCTGGTGATGACATTCAGCAAGCTCCCCAGCTCCGATGCTTCGTTATGTAAGGCTGTCTAGGTCAAGTGTAGGAGACACACTGCTGGCCTGTGAAAACTCATGGAACTCTTCCTTCAGATTAACACTTCAGGGGCTATGGAAGCTGGAGGAAGCTGAGCTTTTACTACATCTTTTGGGGGTAAATATTTTTTGCATGAATCAGTGGTTTATGTGCTATAGTCTTGGCAGATGCCTGTCAGCCATGCTGAGAGGTGTAGAGAGAAATTACTAAGAGATTTCAGTTCTGTCAGCATGCTTGAATAAGCATAGGATGTCTTCTAGCCATCCTAGCTTTAAGACAGTTAAAGAGTAAATGAATCATAAATTAGAGTTTGCTTATCAAGCATCATCTCTAACTATCGAGGAATGCATGTTGGATTTGATTGTTTAAACTGAATGCAATCCATTTGCTCAGAGGCATTGATGGAGAGCATTATTAGATGGGGCTATTAGCTGTAAGAGATTTACTGCAGTTCTTGGCTGTTACATTGCCCTTGTCTGATTGCAAATTTGCTTCCCTTGTAAATGAGCTTTGTGTTTTCCTGTATTTGTCTTCTCTTGTGATTGTTTGTGATAGTATGAGAACAGAGCCTGCATAACCTGGCAGTTATGTGACTTCAACAAATAATAAATCCTGCCTACTTATTCCAAGGTGAATACTGCAGTAGGAGCGCCATTTGATACAAGCCTGACTAATGTTGGATTAACTGCATTCGTTCACACTGCTGTGTATGGGGTACTTGGAAGCATTATCCCAGGTTTAGCATGAACACTTATTTATTCTCTGAGCAAAAGTAGAACTAATATCATGCTGATTCTGTTTTAGACTCTCACACTGTGTCCTGGTACGGGAATTAGTTAAAACGGGAGACTCTTATTGAATGCTGCAGAAAAGCCTGGTAAGATTGTGGCAGCAGTGTGATATTGGGGGAAAAAATTTTAATAAAATTTAACCAGAGATTATGAGACAACAAATGGCACCTGATTTAAAGGATAGGTGGTTATTTTAAAAGTTGAAGATAGATACAGCACATTTGAGAGGGTTTGGCTTCCTGTGTGCCCTTGGCAAGCAAAGTTCAGTGCCTTGGACAGGATGTCGTGATTAGGAAAATAAAGGCTGTGTAAACTGCCTTCATGATTTTAAAGAGATAAAGAGGATGCTGACTACTCAGTCATTGGGTGTTTCTAAGTGAAGACCGGCATGAGGCAGGTTAATTGGAGCGCACTAACTAGGTACACAGGTAGTTTTAAAGTATCTGAAATTTGTTGCATTCTTTTAATTGAATGGAGTGAAAATGAGTGTTACTAAAATGAATTTCTTTGACAGTACTTTTCATTCTATTAATCAAGATTAACAGTGGCACATTGATTATTTATGATGGGAATATACTGCTTATCATCTTATGCTATATTTAATTGATTAAACATGTACATGTTTTTCTAAATAATTTAAAGAGACAGTTATGGTCCCTCAGGGCCTGACTGTGTATTATTGATGTTCAATAAGCATTTTCCCCATAGACTTAGCTTGGCATAAGGGCCCCATCAGACCGGGTTTTACTTAGCTTGGCATTGAGAATATTCCTCATAAACATAATGTTAACAATAATGCATACATATTTAGTTGTACTTACAGTCTTTTACTTTATATATCTTTAGGATAACACTGTCAGTACTCAAATTGTTTATAAATGCTTTTTGTTTAATACTATTTCTATTGGCTATTGTTAAAAGGAATTCTTTCTGGTAATGTAGCTTAAAAGTTATATTAATTTCTTCATTTCTAAAGTAAGGTTTTTGAGTTAAGTGAGGTCTAAAGTTAGTTTTGGTTGGGCCATCAGTAGGATATATTCTTCTAAATGTGAATTAGCCCTATTAATTAATCTATGCTAAAGTGAGATTACATCTTTTGGTGAGGTTATGTTTTTTAAATACCTACAATACTAGGCCAATTGAGTACCTACCAAATGCTAGGCCAGTGTTACCTCAAAGTGTTATCTCCTGAACAATAGCAGCAACAGCATCACCTGGAAACTTGTTAGGAATGCAGATCCTCAGGCCTTGTTCCAGATTTCCTGAGTCAGAACCTCTGGGTTTGGGGTGGGGCAACTTGTCTTTTAACTAGCCTTCCAGGTGACTGTGAAGCTGCTAAAGGCTGAGAACCGCTATGCTGGGCAGGACTTTGGTTAAATCTCATAAAAAATAGTTCTTACTATATTTCGAATAGGTCCTTTTTATATTATTGAATATATTTCAAAGATATGTTACATAATTGTTTTCTATTTCCCTGGTGGCCCAGATTTCCCAGTGTAAGCAGTACTCTGTTTTAAAGATTTATGCATTTACTTAGTACATCTTAAGCCTAAATGTGTTCATAAGAAGCTTTATTTTCCAACAGTTCCATTTTTAGCTCTCAGAAGTTACATAGTGTGATGGGAAAAACACTAGAGGGCCTATCTGTTCTGCTGGCTTGCTGTGTGACTTGGCCTATGTCACTGACCCTCTCTGATGTTCAGTTTTTTATTTGTAAAATGATAGCTTGGCATAGTCAGGGCTTCTCAGCTCAGCACAACTGACATTGTGCTGTGAGGTGTGTCCTGTACATCATATAATGTGGAGCAGCATCCCTGGCCTCTACCCAAAAGGTGCCAGCAACAACCCCCAGTTATGACAATCAAAAATATTTTCAGACATGAACATGTCTCTCCTAAGGGCAAAATTGCCCCTCCTACCTTCTCACATCCTAATCATCCCCTCCCCATGTTTGAGAACCATTGTTAACTCCTCTACATAAAGTTCTATTATACTAAACAATAAAACAATGTATAATTTCTCCTTTTGGAAGCAGTCAGGTTAAAAATTCCAAATGAATAAATAGATATATGTCTTACTTGTATAACTCAGCTATAAGCTCTTTGTCCCCTTGAAGAGTTAGGCATAACTGTCTCAAATTCCTACCAGTTCCATAGTCTGTGGAGGTCCCCAAACCCTTCTGCAATTTCTCAGGGACTTAAATCTTGCATCCTCCTCTATGTCCTGGAGTCCTAGCTCCATGTATACTCATCACTCTAAAAAAGTGACCCAGATTCCATCTGTCACTAGTTTCTACCAGGGATTTATGCATACCAATCATCTTTTGAGTTAAATAGATTTCACTAAGAATTTGGGCTGCTCTTCCCCGTATTCTCTTTCCTTTCTCTACCATCTCTGCTCCCCACCCCCTCCCTGCAAGATGTTCTGAGAACTGCAAATTCTTTTCCTTCTAGTGTGCCTGGTAGTCCAGCTTTCCACACTCTTATATCTGGATGTAAATGCCCAAACCCATCAAAGAATTTAGAAATTAAGGACCTTCAGTTTAGGACTTTCTCCCCTTCCTGGAAGGCAGTTGAGGTCATGTTCTATAATCACAAAATCATAAAGTCATGGGGCTGGAACAGGTATAGAACTTAAGTTCATTTACATGTCTTTAGAAGTCATACTGAATGATCGCTCTTGGCCCATAAAATTATACATTTGCATGCTAGAGTTTCAGAATTTTAAATTATACCTGCCCATGAATTGTTACCTCAAACTGTTCAGCAATTTAGTCCAGGCATTTTCTGGAGCTGATATGTGTGGTGAAAACAGATGAGCCACACACGCACACACACACACACACATGGAGACACACACACACACACACACATGGAGACACACACACACACACACACACACACACACACTTTCCCCCCAAGAGTTAGAAATTCTTTTCAAAACGTATTGTACTAAAAATTCAAATTGTGTTATTCTAAGATATCTGTGAATTAAGGGACTTACTCTAAAACGTAGATATAAAAATGTGCCAGGTAACTATATTTTGATTAATCAAAATAATAATATCTTATGTTTGAATGATTGTATCTGTATTTACAAGTAATTTTATAGACATGGTCCTTTCTCAGACCCACAGCCACCCTATAAGATAGGTCCCATTAGTGTTTTCATTTTACAGAGAAGAAAATAAAAGCTCAGTATCTCCAGATGTCAAATCTACTTCTCTTTCTACTATTCTACAAGGCAAGACTCCCTAGTGTATGTAGTTTCAACATATTGGTGAGTATAATTTCTAAGTGTTTTCTGATAAAGACCTGTTTCAAGGGTCTTCCTGCTCCAAAGCACTCAGTATAAGGACTGAAATGTACTACCAATTTTTTGTTTTGGTTTCTAGGATTAATACATTTTCCCCAATTTATCATACATTTATTTGTATAATATGCTTAATTGATTGTTCTTCATATGTATTACTAAAGTGTTTATGGAATGATTTCAACACACTATTTATTATACTCATCATAGTCACCTGCATTATGTCACTTAATGCTACCTAGTTCCTTTGTATTTTGGACTTTACATAACTCTGTTCACTCAGGTCAGTCAAATAGCAACTCGCCAATGAGATCTAGAAGGAAAAATCAAATTCCAAAAGGAAGAAGTGGTTCACTTATGGCTGCAATACATTTGGAACTCTTTGCAACTCTCAGTCTTTGATGCTGCTTTCTTTATTTACCTTGAGCAGAAATCTTTTGGGTTTTATATACAGAGTTTCTCAGATTTACAACATGAAAAATTATTCCCAACATCAAATATAAATTCTTCTTTTAAATGACTCATTTCCCAACACCAGGATCCCAGTCACTTCCAGCTTTATTTGATCTTAAAGTAAATACCGGAGAAGAACTTAAAAGATCTTTTATTCCATTTTGGAATATTAATTCAGGGAAAAATTATACAATAGAGAATAATTTAAATATATATTAAATACAATGAATTTCAAATGAACTGGTAGTATATGTGAATTCTATTTTTTCTGAAGCCGTGACTCAGCTCAATGTTAGAGTCTTCTGTTGAGAGTGGAAGTTCTCAAGCTACACCCTACCCCAGCAGAGTTAGGGGTATAAGTGTCTTGTCAGACAATACCCTTCCTTATCACTGGTTAGCTCTGTGACCACAGACAATTTATTTAACCTCTCTGAAAATCCCTTTAGCTCCCAGGTGAGAACGGTACTATCCCCTTGTCAGAATTCAAAAGAGATAATGTATGTCAAGTGGTTTATTGCAGTGTCTTTCACATATTAAACGTGTTCAGAAAATAATCGTTTATAATAATATTTGGCATCAGACAGTCCCAAACATATCAAGCTGTCCCAGGGTATCCTCCTAGTATAATATCTTCTGAGCAAAGAGGACATATATATCAATATCAGGATCTGGGACTCAAAAGATGCTAGATTCAAGGACAAATGTTCAAAGAACTGAGGCATCAGGAACTGGAGATTAGGTGGGACAAGGATAACCAAGGATGGACGGTTACCTGGAGTCTCTCACCCTGCCCCTAAAGATAGTTTTTAAAATGCAGTATCCTGGGCTTCCCTGGTGGCGCAGTGGTTGAGAGTCCGCCTGCCGATGCAGGGGATGTGGGTTCATGCCCCGGTCCGCAAAGATCCCACATGCCGCGCGTTCGGAGCCTGCGCTCTGCAACGGGAGAGGCCACAACAGTGAGAGGCCCGTGTACCGCAAAAAATAAATAAATAAATAAATAAATAAATGCAGTATCCCAAGATAACTAGCCAACCCTATGTCTAGTATTTTTACTTGTTTTTTCTAATATGTCAGACACTATTCTTTAAAAATTATATTATCACGGTAATAGTCATTATATGACATATAATTATATATTATCATAATATATTGAATAATATAATACAATCATTATATTATATATAATTACATATAATTTAATTATATAATAATTACATAATTATATAATTATATTATCAGGATTATAATCCTTTGAGAGATTTGAAAAGCCTAGGAAATGTAGAAATTTTTCTTCAGAGTAGAAGGAACAACTATGGGAAGAAAGTACCTATGACTGGAAAAGAAACTTAAAATTACACTGATTTACTTAATTTTGAGAAATGGTTTGGACCTAAAGATAAAGCCAAACAAAATTTCTACCAAGCTAAGTTAAATTCTTTGACAATTGAGAGCATAAATTAAATAATTCCTCAGATTTTTTTCTAATTCTAATATTCTGTGTAAATGAGATTAACTCTGGAATATGAGCATCCAAATATCAACCAAATCCAAGATGATTAGATTTAATAGACCCATTTCATATCTCCATTAATAATTAAAGAAAAATAAGTGACTCAATACTGCCATTTTAATCATTTATCCTACAATGCATCACTAATCTCATATGTCTCATGATCTGGAATTTGTCTGATAAATATGCTGATTTGTGAAAAATTAATCCTTCTTGTTTTTTAAAATGAAATTATGGTTTTCTGATAAAGTGACATTATATTTTGTGTCCAAAAAGTGAAGTAGTGAAATAGGATATCTGAAAGAGTTGTCAGTGTTTCGTTGGGATTGTCTCATTTGGGGATACAAGGAAAATAGAAGAGGTATCAATTTTCTGTATGAAATTTTCTAAAGAATATTACTCTGATTATATAATACTGGGATAAGGGAAATGTGCAGTTTCTAGTAAAAGCATTAGAGAAAACTTTATATTAGCACGATCAGGACATCAGAAGGAAAAGAAATGTTTTGGTCTCCGGCTTTTCTAACCATTGTCCTCCTGACAATTAGTCAGCCCTCTCATACCCGCATCCACCTTGTCTTAAGTGGTTTTAGGAGCAAATAAGCCAATTATAAGGACTACTAGTACTGTCAGTGTTCTGACAGGAAAGAGATGGCTCCTTCAAACTGGTGGAAAGAAAAACCAGAATACTTGGTTTTAGCATTTCAACATCATACTCTCCTGGTTTCCTTGTGAACATGGTTCCATCTTTCCTTCTGTAGCAGGTGTGCTGGGCGCTATGTGATCTGGCATCTACCCACCTACCCAAGCTCTAACCATTTCCACAGTCCCAACCTGAAATCTGTCTGTACACAATAATTCCTCTTCTTGGAACACATTTTCTCTTTCTCCTCCACACAGCTTTGTGTTTCTCCTAGTAAAGTCCTATAGGAAACTCTCAGGCAAAGTCAAGACTTGGCCTAGATTTCACTTCCTGGTTAACAAAGTAAGAAGTTTGATAATTCCTAATGAGGGCAAAGGTGTGGGAAATGGGTCTTTTACGCTGCTGCTGAAGTATAAAATGGTGCCATGCCTTTGGAGGAAAATCTAGTTATATCCACCAAAGTTAAAAGGCACATTCCCTTCCACTCAGCAGAGCCATTTCTTGAGAACGTATCTACAGATACGAGTATCTGTACGAGTGGGAAAACCATTTGTAAAGTGATGTTTGCACCAGCACTGTTTGAAGTAGCAACAAAACAAAACAAAAAGTTAGCTTCCTCATCTATAAAATAATGATAATAATAATAGTACCTATTTCATGAGATTGCCATGAGGTTTCAAGGTCCTGGCATATATTCATTATTATTCTTCTTAAATCATTATCAGAATTGATTTGAAAATACTAACGTCTAAGCACCTACCATATACTAGGCACTATGCTAAGGGTTAGGATATTAAACAGAATCTCTTATCCTGAAGATTTTATTAATTCCTGTAAAGTAGTTTAATTTCATTTGTTTTTTATGCAAAGAGAAAGAAGTGTTTTTAGAGATAAGATGGGACACATTGTTATTTCCCCGCTTTCCACCAGCCCTTCACATCTGTGGAATTTGCAAGTCATCCTTGCTGTGCATGCAAAGGAATGGAAGTTTTAATCAGGAGCATGTGAATGAAGGGACTGTATACAGAGTAGGTTCAAGGGACCAAAACAAGATGATGAGGCCCAGGGACATGCACCAGTGGGGAGGACTAAATATGCAAATGGAGAGAGCAGCATTTCCAGAGCCCAGCAAGAGCTGGAGCCCTGGCAGCAGCTGTAGAATGCGAAGTCCAGAGAAGGGAATGGTGAGAGTGGTGAAATGTCAGGTAGAAGTCAAACAAGGGGCGAGTCTCTGGAAAGACCCTCAGTCCCCAAAGGCCATTTTCCATAGTTAGACATAATCTGGGAGCCCTTGTCTTCTGGGTTCCTTTGGGTTTAGCCCAAGGAAGGCATTGATGGAAAGTTGAGGGATTGCCCCCACCACCCCCTACTTTCTAGTCTAGGTGGCTGCATTCTCCTCTGGTAAACCTCCTGCTGAGGTCTGCCAAAGCTCCAGCTCTCACTGGGAGCTGGGGCTTCTGTTCCCTCTGTTATTGAACTTGGGTTCAGCTGCTTGCCATTCAAAAGCCAATAATTCAAGAGGCAAGTGTCAATAGACAGCAAAGATTCCTTAACCAGAAAAGTTGGCAATCTGGGGAGAAGTTGGACTTATGTCCCAAGACCAACTCCTAAGATTCTGCTCAGCAGTTTTTAAAGGGAAAAAAGGGAGAAGAATCTCAGTGAATCGTTAAATGGGCAAACAGGAAAAGGGCAAAAGAGCTGCCTTCACCTCCTTGCCTGTTAAGACCCAGAGGTGTCTGACTCTCTCCACTGCTGGTTCCTGCATGCTTCATCAACCATCTGAACCTACTTAGCATTTTTTCCATTAAATTTTATTCATTCAGCCCCTTTTGAGTGCAGACTCTATTTTCTGCCAAGATCCTGACTAAATCAAAGGTGCAATCTTAAAGCAATAGATGTTTCACGGAAGTGTAGCTCTGTTGTGACACCCTGGAGAGGAGAATCTGGGCAGATGAAATTATGGATAAAGGTACTGCTGTCATGTGGGGCAGCAACTACCTCGTGAAGTAGGGCAAATGGTTTTCTGAGTTTTATCATTGCTGAAGTCATGGAAAGATCCACATTCTGTATTTGCTTAGTTGCAGCAAAACTAAGGGGAGCAGAAATGTAAATGTAAATGGTCACATCCCATATATGTTAATTAAAAAGGTGCAGACCCAGAAGGAGCCCTTTCCTGCTTATTCAGCTTGTTCTTCCCTACAGAGAGGAGGAATCCAGGTTACTGTGAGGTAATGATAACCAGAATATAAGACTTTCAAAGAGACTGAATGGAACATGGAAACAAGTGTATCAGTCTTTGAGCTTCCTTATGTATCAAGTGCAATGGAAAACATTGAGACAAAGTGATTCTGTCATTTTAGCATCCCATAATGAGTAGATGAATCCGGTTGTCTTCAATCCAACTGTAGACAACCAGGTGTAGGAGTCTGCATATAGCCATGGGAGGACAGCTCCCCAGCACCTCTCTCCCACACCTGAGACCCAAAGGATCCCAGGTGTCCGGTGCTGTGCTATCTGATATGAATAGGGACCATCCCAAGAGTAGCAACTCAGTTCATGAGCCACAAAATTTCTAGGCCTTCTAGGAGGACTAGGCTAAATGTAATTACCATCTGGCCTTTCATGTGCCTTCTCCCCCGGCCACTCGCCAATCTATTCTAAAGAGTGTGAAGCCCTGAAGTGGGCCCTGAAGAACCTCTGTCCATTATGTGGCCTAAGGTGGAATTCTTGGATTTCCCAAGGGAAGAGAGGAGGAGAGATGTAATTGTATGTGATTTGTGTGCATTTGTGAATGGATTTCTAAAGATCAGAACTGCTTAGGACTGTGTGAAAGGTGTAAATTTCCCAGAGAAACAGGGCAGCACCTAATCCTAATGACATGCGTACATTATGAATAGCTTTGCTATGCTCTTTGGTAAAGTCAGTGGCTTTCTGCCTTTGAACATGAAAGGAAAAAGATGTTAGTAAGAATCCTTTAGGGGAACAGGAACTACATGTTTGCTTATGCTAAGTTATGGCAAAGTTCAGTTTTATTCTGTAAATAAAGAGTTGTCTTCATAAATATCAGCTATTTCCTTTAGTTTAAATAAAGTTTAAATAAATAAAGCACACTTCATCACATCCATCTGTCAAAACATGAGTGAAAATCAATTGTGGTGTATCTAGAAATACTCCACTCTTTATAAAAAAAATCTAATTAAACCTCTTCAATAAATAAAGTGATGTAGTTGATTTAAAGATACATTAAAATGGCAAACATGTTTTGGTTCCAATAAGTAATCAAGCATATTTTTCTTAACACTAGCTTTAACTGACTCACCTTTACAAAGGGGGAAATTGCTGCATGAAATAGATCAGGAGAAAACCAAACATAATGTTTAATTGACTTAAGAGGATGGGAAAGAGACAGAAGAGAACCCAGCACAGTAACTTAATTTTTTATAACTGTTCATGCATTTTCTTAATTTACACTGATATTTCTTTTCTCTCTTTAATCTCCTGTGGCAGTAGATCTGGACATAATGCTTTAAATATTGTGATCTTTGATCTTATTTCAAGAGCCAAAGCTTCATGAAGCCTTTATATACTTAGAGAAAGAGGCAAAAAGCTTAGGCATGTGAAACATTAAATTTTGTTTTCATATATGAAAGATAACTGCCATATATATATGGTTTATCAGCCTAAAGAAACAGACAATATATTTTTAGATTACATTTTGGCTTTTCAAAGAAATTACACAGCTTCAAGACCATTTGCTTCCTGGATATTTCCTGGCAGTCCTTTTGGGTCTGCATTTCTGAAAGCTGTCAGTGTTACACTCTGAGTACCTGATACTCACACCCTTGAACTTGAACATCTTGTGGTTAATATTTAAGATCAGTACGTGGAGCTAGACTGAAGGACGGTCACTTTCTTTATCCTTTGCTTAGGCCAATGTTGGTTAGTCTGTCACCTTCTTAAACAGTAACTGCAATCATACACTTCATCACATCCATCTGTCAAAACATGAGTGAAGATCAATTGTGGTGTATCTAGAAATACTCCACTCACTTCCATTTTGCTTCTTATATGCTGATACACCTACTCAATTTTAATTTCCTTCATAGTTAGACTGTGGAAAACAATTGAATGGACTCTTGTGGGATAAAACTAGCTAGGTGACCTTGGTCAAGTCACATCACTTCTCTTGACATCATTCCTCATACCTAAAGTAAAATCCCTTGTCTGAGTAATCTCTAAGAACTTTCCAGCTCCACGCTTCTTCAAAAATTATCATCTCTGTAGAGAAGTGGTGAAGATAATATTTATGCCAGTTGACATTCTGTTTTATGTGGTTTGAAAACGTTATTTTCTCCTACCTGTAAATTGTAGTGGCGTTTCATTCTGGAATTTTGATTCATCAGTAGTCAGCAGATACCATCAGTTCATCTTCAGAAAATACCTTCATTCAACCACAGTCACTGGGATATGTTTTGGAAATAAAATAATAAAACATAGCTCCTGCTCTCAAAGAGATTATGGGGTAGGGTCAGACAATGAGGACGTGCACAGATAAAAGACGGAGGGGTTTTGGGCAGAGAAGAGGAGGTCTCCAAGCAGAGGAAAGGAAGGAAGCAAGGTATTGAAGATATGATGACTCCTGGCTTATTTAGGGAAAGGCAAAGAGTTTGTTGTTATGAAAAATGACATTGAGGTTGTCCTCTGTAAATATTGATAGCATACTCTTACACTTTAGCTGAAAAAAAAGACCCAAAATAAACCAGGCCCCCAAATAATAAAAGATTGTAAATTGACATTTACATGGAACACTAGAGTGCTTTTTTCCATTGGGATGTAACTGACATATAACATTGTATTAGTTTTAGGTATACAACAAAATGGTTTGATACATGTATATAATGTAAAATGATGGAGTTATTTTAAGAGTGTTGCTTGAATGGTTGTATAACAGAGGAAGAATAATATATATGAAATGATAAAAAGTAGTTTTGTAATTTAATACCCATCTTGAAACAATATCGCAATGCTGATCTCATCAGATGCTTTATATTTATATATTTGATTTCCCTTTGAGAAATCAGGTTTGTTCATTATTATGTCTTGTCCATAAAACCTGTTTATTTGGTGTGGGAGTACCATTATTTCCTTCTCCACCACCAATGGCTACCTATGTAACTGAAAGGAAATTGCAATGAATCTTCCAACAAGAAGTAACTGCCACCCTGGGAATAATCCTCTGTGGATTTATGATTACATTCTGGCTTTCATTGCTTTGGATGGAATAGCAGGGAAGGAGTGGAGAATCTGGTGGTCTGGGAGAATCTGATGATCTTCATCATGATCCCCTCCCTCTCTTTCTCACTTTAAAATACAGCATTGTGGTGAGGTAAGGAAAACCCTTACCGTTCATTTTCCTCCACTACCAGAGGGAGAGCTGGGAGTAATTTTAACAATTTTTAGAAACTTTTAATAAAATTTCGTGTGCCCACAAACACATCGATTCTATAGACATTTGAAAAACATCTTAGAATAAAATTGGTAATAAAAACAATTCCAATTATATAAGGTCAATATACTATAGGTGATTTTAAAAAATGACAATCTATGAGTGGGAAATCACAAGCCCATACAGCTTTGATTCAGTAAATTCAAATGGGGGGCCCTCAAATATTTTGGTATCATGTTTGAAAAAATAGTTGATTTTCTTTCCTAGTGGGATGTATGGACTTTACTACAGTGTTAAATGTTTACCTTCTAGTACCTACAAAATATTCTGAAACCAAAGGCCAATTTTGTGTTGTTAAGAAATTATAACTTTAAACTTGCTGAAAAACCCATTGGCTCTAGTCCTCCTAAAAGAGTGTTCTTAATTGAAGTTTCTTTATTTATTTATCTAATAGTAAATTCCACATTTATTTCTGGCTCATTTTCAAAAGGATAAATTAACCTGAAAAGTTAGATCAGAGTTCATATTTTCTGCTAGGAAGTGATTTCTATTTCTAAAATAGTGGCTGCTAAAGGCATTGTGTTAGTGAATGCTTGGGAGAGAGCAAGGAATTGGTAGTAAATCTTTGCAGAAATGCCTCATGTTCAAAAAAAGGACTGGGAAACTCATACCTATAAAAGCAAAGCCCTGGAATGGAAAATGGTGTTTACCATGGTATCACATTAGTACTGTGCTTTAGCTGAGTTCCATTTTTCAGTCACAGGGGGCAAAGCCAGGATTTGAAGCCAGGATTTGAAGCCAGGTAATAACACAGTGGTCCTGTGGATTTAGAATCATAAAGTCTGGGTTCATATTCTGACTCTGGTATTTTCTATCCATGTTGGAATTGTTAACTCACTCCATCAGAAGACCTGTCACCACCCACAGCCCGTGTGGCAACATCACTATATCTAGGAGACACCATCCCAAGGTCAGACCACTGTCCAGGTTCAACTCCAGACACCAGCATCCTGATCCATTTCCTTCAAGAAGGAAACCAGCTCAGTGAGCCTAGATTCCCAAACAAATTACAGGAGAATCTAGAAACACTTTCTGCCTTAAAACTCTAATGTCATTTATAACTTTGAACAAGGGAATCCAAAATTCAAAACATAGTGATTTGACCATACCTTAGGGAAATTTTTGGCCAAAGATCAAGGATGATCCTCTTCTGCCCGCCAGACCTCAAGTTAATTTAAGAGTTAATTAACTCTTTTTGTAAGGCAGCTAAGTAAAATGTTCAGAACTCCAAGAGCTGGACATCAGGCAGCATGTTTTAATAACAAATTCCCTTTATTTTCTACATAAGAAAATATTAAATAATATTCAATAAATAATATTTAATAAATGTCAATAATAATTGCACTGATTCTTCAGCCTTCTGATGTTGAGCTCTCTCCTTGAACTCTTTCAGAGTTCTCACTGCAGCAGGAGATTCTCCAGGCTGTCTCAGTACTGACAGGCAAAAAGACAAGGCATGGCTTTTTCCACCTGAGTGACTTCTCTTCCTCTTTAACACCTAAGATTTATTGACAGTGATGATGTCCCATTACAGTATTCCTTTTCTGTATTGGGCACTGAGCAGTGAATTGCTGCCCCCAGCCCTCATCAAAGCTGTGTCAAAGGAACAATCCAATCCTCATGGCAGAGAGAATGCTTCAAAAACTAAAGGGCATCTTATGCTTTCATTCTCTTTGCCTTGTTAGGAATTCTCTCATAGGAAAGGCACAGCCCAAGCCTCTTAGCCAGTTTAGTAAGTCCATGTATTCACAGATTTAAGAAGTATTGTCACATAGGAAATGGCCAGTACTTTCTTTCCACCTTCTAAGATGAAATTACAGAGGATCTCCTAGAATGGCTAACATTCGGTGTGGGAAGAAAAGGGAGGGAAATTACCTGTTCATTCTTTGAAACTGGAAATGTAATAGTGGGAAAGAGAAAATTATATCTCAGTAAATTAACTTCCACTCAAAGGTAAATAAAATACAGGACTGGTTCCACAGGGAGTTTAGAATCTGGGAGGCAAATATGTACATAAAACTCTCCCACGAAGCCAAAAGGGACAAGAGCAGTAGTGTTATAAGGGAACACAAATAAAGACTCATTCCAATTTATCTTTTGCCAACTTTTAGGAATATGTGAGTTTAAGTGTATACTACACTAATTTAATAAAAATCTCATGCTTTGCCTTTATGCCAGGCTTAATATAAGGAAAATTTAAAGTTACCATTGTTGTTAAATTGGCTCAGCTCTGATGAATGAAATGTCTTGTGTACAGAGTGACAGGCTACTCATTAAATATACTCATTGTACAATGGGTGTGATGCCAGCCTTTTTTTCCCCCAGTTTGTCAAAATAGGCATTTATTCTCTTACTCCCAATGCTTTCAACTTAACAAATAACCACATTCTGCAAAATAAAACACGAAGTTGTTCTGTAATTAACAAAAGAAAAGAGATTCTACCCACTGAGAAAACAAGAAAGACGTTAGAGAAAAAAGAATATGTGACCTAAAACATTGGTAGAATTTTCCATGAACAGATGGAAGGAAGCTCTGTCAAGTGAAGATTATGAACAAAGATACAGAGGTGGAAGGGTGATGTGTGCACTGAAAACAGCATGGCTTTCCATTTCTCTGATGTGTCAGAGTAAAGAAACTCAACTAGTAGAGGAATTTGATCTGGTTTGTTCACTGATGTAACTTCTGTATCTGGAAATGTGCCTGGCTTCTAGCCGGTGCTTGAAGAAGTGAATAGGTGAGGTGTCAGATGCCCAAACTATGAGCAGTATTTGAGAGCTCTCAAGGGCTAGGGCATTTGGATTCCTGCAGTCTGAGTGAACTGGCTAGGATTCCGTAGAGGAACAGAAACCAAGCTCAACTAAGCAGCAATGGAGTTTGTTTGTGACTACCATGAGACCCCAAATCAAGAAAGTATCTTGATTTGGGGAAAGACTAGAGCCAGAAACAGGAAGTCATCAGGAGTTTGCTGGCTCTTTTTAAAAAATCATTTATTTATTAAAAAAATTTTTTATACAATTTTAAAGGTTACTTTCCATTTACAGTTATTACAAAATATTGGCTATATTCCCCATGTTGTACAATAGTACATCCTTGAGTCTATCTTACAACCAACAGTTTGTACCTCCCACTCCCCCCTCTCCCCACTGGTAGCCACTATCTTGTTTTCCATATCTGTGGGTCTGCTTCTTTTTTTTATGTTATATTCACTAGTTTGTTGTATTTTTTAATTTCCACGTAGAAGCAATATCATACAGTATTTATCTTTCTCTGAGTTATTTCACTTAGCATAATGCCCTCCAAGTCCATCCATGTTGCTGAAAATTTCATTCTTTTTTATGGCTGAGTATACATATATCTCTCATCTTTATCCATCTGTTGATGGACACGTAGGTTGATTCCATGTCTTGGTGATCGTAAATAATGCTGCTATGAACATTGGTGGGCGTGTATCTTTTCAGATTAGTGTTTTTGTTTTTTTCGGATATGTACCCAGGAGTGGTATTGTTGGGTCATACGGTAGTTCTAGTTTTGTTTTTTTGAGAAACCTCCACACTGTTTTCCACAGTGCCTGCACCAATTTACATTCCCACCAACAGAGTACAAGGGTTCCCTTTTCTCCACATCCTCACCAACATTTGTTATTTGTAGACTTTTTGATGATTCTGGCTCTGTCTTTTGTCACTATTTCCTCTTCCACACCTGCATGATTCCCTTCTCTCAGCGCCCTGGCCCACTTGATCCTGAGTCTGCATTGGGAGGGCGAAGTGGCGCCCACAGCTGCCAGAATCACATGTTGCACCCTTCCCTGTCCTGGTCCTCTGTAGCCAGGAGCACAGGTTCACCTCTGGGGATCAGGTAGGGAGAGCTGTTGGGAGGAGGACTGTTATAAGCAGACACTCAAAAAATTGACCTCTGTAATAAGCAATTAGAAGGCATGAAAGCATGTGGTCAGGGGTGTTCTTATTTTCTCTAAACTATAAGGACCATTCATATGTAACATGTTAGTCTAAAATTTAAAAAAGTACTGCCTGTTAGTTCACATATTTCCCACTTCCTCTTCATCTCTAACATCCTGGTAATTATTTACAAAACATTGGCCCATTGGTCACTGGTCTCTCCAGCTCCTTTCAACATTGCCCAGACTCTACCAGAGACTGAAGAACACTATTTACCTGCACCTCATGTCTTGCGGGATCTTAGATCCCCGACCAGGGATTGACCCCGGACCCCAGCAGTGAAAGCACTGAGTCCTAACCACTGGACCACCAGAAAATTCCCTGAATAGCTTTAAGTGTTCATGCTACCTTGGCGAGCTTTTGTGGAAGTATAGGATTTTTGAGCTGGCACAGGAAATGATCTTACTTACTTTTTTTCTTTTATAGATAAGGAGATGGGCCCATGAGTAATTTATAAATAAGGGTTAGTAGATATTTTTCGAACAGAGACATGCAAATTACATTCCTGTGATTCTAGAACAGGGAAAGAAAGGAGGACTTTTGAGTATGTTGTAAAGAACAAATGGACCAAGAGCCTTAGTTTTATTGCTTTGCAAGCTAGGTGTGGCCTTGAATAGATCTCAATAACGCTCTGAAAACCCTCAGTATACCCAACTGTATAATGGGAATAATTATAATAATATTAATAGTATCTATCACACTGTCCTATAGTAAAGAATAGAACAATTAAATATTGAAGGTGATGTCATTTAATAAATGGTAAAGCACAGGCAAGATAGTTATCAACAATAAGTGAGTTAAATGGAAGACAACCAGGATGATATATTTACTGCAAATTATGCCACATGATTAATCTACACATAGTTAATTGTGAGCATATGCAGGACCAAATGCTAAAGACTGCTTCAGTTTTAAAGTACAGTTTGTAACACAGAAAGCTGCACTCTCATCTCCTGGAGTTATAAATAGTTTAGCATGAATTCTCCATTGTTTTAGGAAAACCTGATACACATGGCTTTCATAATTCTATCAATAGGTAATACTTAATTTGAGTCAGAATATATATTTGCTTACTAAAACGTGTTATTATAACTAAGCTGTAGGTTGTGTCCACAAAATGGGGAAATATATTGCAGTAAAAGATAATAGAACCATAGACAGAGTGGGAATGTAATCTTGTTTAACCTCTAATCACAGATGAAGGTGGGGAAATGTAAGTTCTCACAGAAGAGTTCAGTGACTTGCTCAAAGGCACATGCTCATGAGTGCTGAAGTAAAACTCACATCTTCTCACTCTGGGCTCTTCACTATAACAAACAACCTGCTATTAAAAAACAACATTAAAAATGAGAAAAATTTCAAGTAGATCCCCAATGGAAAGCCATTCATCTGTCATAAAGGGCCTCCCAATTTTCTTCTGGTGGAATAAAAAAGACAAAGTTTTATTCACAAGTTCTAAAATTTGTAAAGATAATAATGATTCATAGTAGGAATAAAGTAATACTTTTTAACAAAAATAAAATTCAAAAACAACACTAAAGTTATTTTCTATACTTGAAAATAGCTATATTTAGTTTTAAACGTTTTCATCCTTCTGTCATTAAGTATTTGATATGATAGAGCAGTTAGGAATGAAGGGGAAACAGAGGAAGCAATAGTGAGAGAGTCGAAATGATGAGGCTGAGAGAGAAAAGAGGTTGAGAAATAACACAGAAATCCGGCTGGTGAGAAAATATTTAACGTTTGGCCACTAGATGGCGATGTAATGTAAGGTGCTACCTCGACCTTTTTTTTTTTTTTTTTTTTAAAAAAAAAAAAACAAGCTATTTGCTGATTTGTATTAGGTACCATAGAGTGAGGCGAGGATGAAGCCGAGAGGATACTGCAGAGGTCTCTGGTGCATGTGTGTATGTGTGCGTGTGTGTGTTTGTGTATGTGTGTCCTGCCCCAGTGAGACTGCAGCCCTTGTAAATACTTGGTCACCTTTTGCAAGAAGGATCTGAATTGCAACTGAAGGCACGTTGTTATCATCTGGTCTTTGGGAGATGCTCTTCCTCATTGCAGATGGGTAATTTTCCTTTTTATCAGGTAAGCCGTCTGGTTGTTCCGTCGCGATCTTAGGCACGTTCGTTCCGGTTATTTTGGGGAAAAAAAAGAGCCCGTGGAGATACAGTTTGGGCAGAGCAGGAAGTCCATTTTTGCATGTGAATTCGGACCAACGGGTTCCCCTCCTCCCTCTCTTCTCCTCCCCTTCCCCTCCCCCCTCCTCTCTCCACCTTCCACGAACTGAAATCAGGTTTGTTTTGCAGTTCAGCATTTTGATACGAGATGGGATTCTTTGGCCTGAAATAGCTTGGCACCTGGCCAGTTCTTGCCATCCTATTCAAGGTCTCCTTTTGACGCCCCCTCCTCCTTCACTGGTGCTTTAGAACTGGACTAGCCGAGCTGTGAATAGAGGTCGTGGTATTCCTAAGGATGGAGCAAAAATTAGATCTCAGTGTTAACCCCACAGGAAGAAGGAAGGCAGCGGGACAGCTGCTGGGGTCGGAGCACTGCAGGGCTTTGAGGCTCCTACGGCAGAGGCTGGGCTTTTGAGAAGGAAAGCCTCATGCCTTGGGTCAGAAGGGGACAATGATTTAATCTCTGTAACTCCGATTGAGCAGGCTAACAAAGGAGCAGGAGGGTAGTGGGAAAGAATCCGTTGTTTCTGGAATGCCAAATGGGAAAGGTTGAGTTACTGTTAATTGCACAGAGGTCACTGTCCGCGGTGATGCTGCAGATGCTGTTCAGTTCCCAGTGTGAACCGTCTTGCTTTTCCAAACAGCACAAAAAAATGTCTCTGGGTGGACGTGAGGCTTTTTCAGAGGTCTTTGTTACCATGGATCCCCTCTCTCCTACCTGTTTGAGGTATTTGTTTAAAGGCACTCCCCCTTCCCCCGCCGCCTTTACTTCCCTCATTTCTTTTTGTTCCCTTCAGTGACTTCATGACAATTGTCACTCCTCTTTAGCAAATCAGTCCAAAAAGAGTGGTGGTAGGTGCGCTTTCACATGTCCCACGAAATGATTAAAGCCAAAGTAGTGTAATATTCTCTCCATATGTGCACGTGACTAAATATTTCTGAGGTGCAGTAGCAAACTTGTGAATGCTGTTGCGATCACACCTATAAAATGTGGCTCCTTTTTTCTATGGATTTCCAGGTTCACGTGGTATTTCTGATGTGCTAGTGTAGTAACGGAACATATTTCTCCATTAAGCACTTTCAGTCATCCCAAGAGGCTGATGCCAAACAGAAATAGGAAAATTCCATGCTGAGGTTGGTGATCCCTGCTTTCGTTTCTCCAGTCCAGTTGGCAGGTCGCTTACCTTTCCTATTTGCTGCAATACCTGGCACGCCAGGGTGATGCAACTTGGAGCTCCTGCACGTTCACCAGTGTCTGACACTTTTCTTTCCCCTCATTTGTGCATTTGGGAAGCTGAACAACTCCGGTGAAAAACTTTTAAGCCTCTCCTTTGCGGCCGCTGCTTTTGTAATTGCTGTCAAGCCACCGCATCCCTCTTGAGCAGTGTTGTAATTTAGGCCTTCCTCCACAAAGCTCCTTGAAGAGATTTTTAGATGGTGTCTATTTTAGGAACATAATGTGTAGACAGGAATGGATGGCCACTGAGATTTACAGGAAAACAATTTCGTGGAGAGGGTGAGGTAACGTTATAAACCACCAGCACAGAGCACCAGTGGCTGGTTATGTATCACATGAACTGAGCAAGGGAATTAGTTTCCAAGAAACTCACTGTAGCTCATTTGTATGGCTTTTTTTTCTTTCTTCCCTCTTCACATTGTTGGTCTGTTTTTTTCAAACATCTCTCTAGGCGGCCAGTATGTCCGTAACGCTCATACTGGTAAAAATAATATGTTGGATTTTGCTGCCAATACTAATAGTCTCCGTTTACGTGGCCCCCTTCTGCTGGGAAATTTGGTACCTGGAGACTCATTTATTAGGGCAGTTTCCCCTTAAGTCATGGTTGAGAGGTTTTCTCCATGTATGGGAGGGGAGGGGAAGGCACAATTGGAGGCCTAATTAATTATACAGTATCCAAGAAGGCACTGGGGATCTCAGCCAGGATTCGGCCTTACCAACCAGCGATACCAGGGGCAAAGGGACAGACCAGAGACCCAGAAGTAAACTATTGCCACCAACACAGGGAATGAAAACTCTGGAATCTCACAAGAGGAGTCCAGTAAGAAACATTCTAGTTCCTTGTGTAGAGGGCACTGATTCAGAGAGGAAAAACGGAAGAGCATCTTCTCTGGGTGTTGCAGACAAGGAAGGGAAAAATTGGGGGTTCTTTTGGAGTTACCTCTAGGATGTTACAGACAAAGCACTCCTCACGGGTTTATATTTGTATGAGCTCACACAGGGACGCATCCCTGCAAATTTTAGCCTGGGGTCCCATACAAGGTATTCTTTTCCTCCTGGGTAGTTGGAGAGGCCTAACCCATCATTCCCTCCCTGTAAATACCAAGAGCATAGGCCAGATCTCCCAGCAACCTGTGAAGCGGAGGTCGGGGGGGTGCAGGAAGAGATTATAGCGAGGGTGGAGACAGAGTGACAATCCCAGCTATGTGGGGCTGGGATCTGTGAAGTAATCACTTCCCTTTGAAATTCTGATTAGTCAATTAAGCATGTTTCACAGATCAATTTAGATGATACTGCTCTAGGGTAGGGGAGGGGAAGAGATTGATTCTCAGCAACTATGGTCAGAAAAAATAAATGAAGCCAAATTTTCCCAAACTGTCCCAAACTGTGCTTTTCCAACCTTTTCTTTTATCCAGGTTCCCATTTATTAATTATTTTATTTAACAAAGATATATAACATTTACTCTGTGCCAACCACTATTCTAAGCAGCACCTTACAAATATTTTCTCATTTAATTCTGTGAGGTAGGTACTATTATTAGTCACACTTTATGGATGAAAACACCAAGGAAGCACAGCAAGGTTAACTTGCCCTTAGTTACAGTTTGTAGGTGGCAGAGCCCAAACTTGAACCCAGGCTGTCTGGCTGCAGAGTCTGTGCTCTTGGCTATTCTTTATCACCTGTGTGGTGGTAGAGCAATGGCTTAGCCTAGATAGTAAAGACTCAGATTGGTGCCATCTGTACATGGCAGCTATAATTCATCTGCTTCCTTACATGCCAAAATTTCAAAATACTTTGGTTTAGAATGATTCTCTATATCTGCCTGATTTATTCATTTTTTAAAAATGTGCCTTTCTATACTATTGGAGAGTCCCTATTCTAGGCGCCAGAATATGGTAAATTAAACAAAATTCCTGCCCACATGGTGCTTTCAGTCTAAAGATGGAGTTTGTAGACAAATCAATGTGTAATGAAACAATAGTGAATACATGTTTTTTGAAGAAAAATACGGCAACACAAGGCAATAGTGAGGATGAAAGGGGCCTGCAGAGAGAAAAAACAGTGTTCAAGAGGTGGAGAAAGTAATTTTTATCTGAATGAGGTGAGAGAAGAGCATTCTGGGAAGAGGGAAGGGAGAAGACACAAGTCCCAAAGGGCACAGTGTCTGACAGGTATAAGGAATGGCACCTGCCTCATGAGTGATCACAAGAGCAGAAGAAATGGAAGGAAATGGGGCCAGATCTGTGGAGTCTCAGTGAGTGTGCTTAGGGCTCTAATTGTCCCTGGCGTTTATAAAAAACGTATCCAAGAGCAATGTCAAGTCAATTTAAGTCCCATATTTAATGATAAGTTACTAGGTTTAAAAAAAAAAAAAACTAAGCCAAGTCATTTTCACACATACACAAAGTTTTAACAATTTGTAAATTTCTGGGAAAAATGCTGTAGTTCCTGGTATGCAGTGAAAGTGGCTTAAAAGTAGTTAAAAGACACTCTTTGGTGGAAAAAATAAAAAAACCTGTTTGAATGAGATCATTGGTTAGATTGCTATAAACTATCAGTTAAAATAAAAAGCAGCCCCTGTCACCCAGTCAGTCTTGCTTGCACTTGAGGACTTTCCCCCTGACATGACCAAACTGAGGAGGTGTGGGCTGGGAGTGGACATTAAGGATGGAAGCCTGTCTGTACCTCCCCTAGAGGGGTCACGACACAGTAGGTGTTGAGAGGGTTTGAACAAATCATTTTTTGTAAATAAATTCGTATTAATTGGATTTAAAAACAATATGGTAAAACACAAGCATCAGCTCTCGTGTTTATCTATATTAAACCTTTTGTTGTTATATTTCTGTTTCAAAACTCACATTCTAATGGTTTATCTTTTTATTGCCTGGCTATTTGCTCCCACTCTCTCAGTCACCTGCTAACACTGTAGCTCCTTTCTAGCAAATGTGAGTTTCTCTTCTAACTTAGAATAAACCTTGCTTCTTAGTTTATCCCTGTAAATGGTGAAAAGTCCTTGCCTCTCATATGGCCTCTTCCTCCTCTGATGCCCCACCTACCACCTCGGCTTTAATTTTGATGAAGTGTCTATAATCTTTGGCTTTACTTTTTTTCTTCTGTCACTTGTGTTTTTGATGTCATATATAAGAAACCATTGCCTAATCCAACGTCATGAAAATTTACTTCTCTTTCTTCTCTATGAGTTTTACAGTTTTATCTCTTACATTTAGGGCTGTGATCTATTTCAAGTCAGATTTCATATGTAATATGAGGTAGGGGTCCAACTTCATTCTTTTGCACGTTGACATCCAATTGTCCCAGCACCATTTGTTGAAAAGACTATTCTTCCCCCATTGAATTGTCTTGTTTATCTTGTTGGCCATGCCATATTTAAGTGCGTCTGTGTTTTTAGCATGTTACTATTAGCAATAATTTCATATGCTGGGTAGTAGGGGTGACTTTTTCTTTAAAAATGAGCAGTAAGATTCTCCCTTCTGGAGAATCCATATAACTTTAAAGTATGAAAAAATTGTCCCATATGCCTTTAACTGTTAAATGCTTTTTTGACCTAACTTCATGTCAAAATTTTTTATTATAATTGAAAGCATACTCATTAATGACTCTACTGGAAATTTAAGGAGATGGTATAGAGTTCAGTAATGAGCTGACATTTTGGGAGAAAGATTACTTACTAATTATTTTTAAGAAAATCTCTACTGTATTGCACGTGCTCTCCCAAACTTATACAAACATTATCTGTATAATATATGTTTCTAGTCTGCTCTTGCTTTCTAAGCACCGTTGAGGGGAAAACGTTGAACTTGAGGTGGTGTGCCTTTCAAATAGGGTTACTTGTATGAGTTTGTCAAGGCTTCCATAACGAAGTACCACAGACCTGATATCTTAAACAACAGAAATTTATTTCTCACAGTTCTGGAGGTTAGAAGTTCAAGATAAGGTGTCTGCAGGCTTTCTTTTTTTTTTTTTTCTGAAGTCTTTCTCCTTGACTTGTGAATGGCAGCCTTCTCGCTGGGTCCTCATATTGTTTCGTGTGTGTGTGCACGTGCGTGTGCGTGCATGTGCAGGCATTCCTAGTGTCTCGTTTTGTGTCCAGATTTCTTCTTATCAGGGCACCAGTAAGATTGTAATAGAGGCCATCCTAATACATTTTAATTTAATCCCCTCTTTAAAGACCCTATCTCCCAGTACAGTCACATTCTGAGATTCTAGGGGTTAGGGCTTCAACACATGAATTTTGAAGGGGTCACAGTGCAGCCAATAGCAGTCGTCTTTGGCTATACTTATGACTGCTAAAATAATGAGCAAAGATGATTGAAACTGATAAGTCATTTTTTATTGTCAATGAAATTGTTGTTGTTGTTAATGGTAGTCTTTCATTATTCATGCCTTCTTCCCACTGGATAATATGGAGTTGTCTGTGTATTTGTTAATAGTCAAATAAAGGCAATTAATGAGGTTTGCATTTAACGAGACAAGATGAATAATAAAGTCCACAGAAGCAAAATGGCAGTGACATTGATTCCACTTGTATGCCTACAATGTCATGTTCATTTTCACAATCTATGATAAGTTTACTAAGCTAAGGCTCTTATTTGTTTCAATGAGAAAAGTGACAAAAAGTGATATAAAATATTAAGTATTCAGGAGAAACATAAATAAAATAATTAATTTCAAAATGTTTCAATTAACCTCAGTTTCATTTGGGACACACCTAAGACTCTGAGACTGAGGTTAATTTAAGTATACGAGTAACGTCTTGTAAAGTTACTACAGCTCACATACTTGAGGAATAGCTAAAATCTAGACACTGGAAATGACAGGAGTAAGGAAAACTATGACAGTCAGGTAGCCCAGATTTTGGACTTTTTGGTGGTTTCTGAAACAAGCTGTTATCTTCTGGAATGAATCAGTTCAACTGTTTTCAGGCTTCTTTTTTTTTTAAACGTTCAGGTTTAAGATTAAAATTCCAGGAAGTGACCATCTGATTGGTCACGGTTAGTTGTGACTCTGTCCCTTTAGTTAAGGGTGAACTGGGTCCTTTGACTGACAGTCCCACCAAACTATTCCCCATTTGGAAAGAGTAATTCCACCAAACAAAACTGAGAACAATCTACATACACAATGTTAGAAGAAAGGTTAAATAAATCATCGTCCATGCAAATAATGAGATCTTATAGAGCTTCCATATTTCAAGGAGTATTTACTTCCATGCGAAATTATTCAGGATATAATGGTACATAAAAAAGTACCATAAAAGCATAGATATCTAGTATGATTTCAATGGAAAACAAAAAAAGGATATTTGCCTAGAAAAAAAATACTGGAAATAATGTGATAGTTATCTCCAGTTTATGGGATTGCAATTTCAATTTTCTTTTTAAAAAATTTTATTAAAAAATATTTCATCTTATTTTTCTAATAAAAAATTAATACATGCTAATTACATAAAGCAAAAAAGAAAGTATTAAAGAATAAATGATAAAATGACCCCTACAATGCAAAATTATCAGTGGTAATAATTTATTTTACATAACAAAGTATTTTTTGTACAAATTCTCTAAAATAAGCATGTATTGCTTTCAAAATCAGCATAAAAGTTAGCATACATTATTTTTCAAGTGGAAATGGGTTAGTCTATTTTGTACAAAGATGTTTATTGTATCTCTAATCAAAATAGTAAACTTAAAGTTATTTAGGGAACAGTTGAATATTTGAATATTTTATCAGCCCAAAACTCCTCTATATACTATATATAATATAGTATTTTTGAAAAATTTATAACAAATAGATTACCTTTGGGAAAGGATCTAACATAAAGTTAGTTTTGAAGTGTCAAAAGGGTGTTGTCCAGAATATTGTGTAATTTGGTAATATAACTTCTCCCTTTAGAATTCAGCAAAATTTGGGGAAAGTCATCTTATATTCTTGGAGCATCTACTATTTGCAATGGATTGTTTTAGTAAGAACTGACCTCAGATTGAGAACTAAGAACAAACAAACAAAAACCCCTGTAAATACTGACAAGCATGAACATAAATTTTTTACCTATTTTAGAATAAAACTTCTCAAACTGGGACAATCAAGTTATAAGGTTATCATCATTACCAAATAGAATGATGACGAGAGTAAATTAACAGTTTACTCTATTGAGCCAGAGATGGTAGGATGGAGCAGTAAAGGTAATTAATAGTATTTGTTGCATTTGGAGATGTGAAGTTATTTGTGTTGAAGGTGTAGTGAGAGGGATCTGTGTGAAGAGGAAGAGATGGTTAATGACAAGCCTTAGGTGACAATATCAGATTATTTTTTTTAACATCTTTATTGGAGGATAATTGCTTTACATTGTTGTGTTAGTTGCTGCTGTATAACAAAGTGAATCAGCTATACGTATACATATATCCCCATATCCCCTCCCTCTTGCATCTCCCTCCTACCCTATCCCACCCCTCTAGGTGGTCACAGAGCACTGAGCTAATCACCCAGTGCTATGCAGCTGCTTCCCACTAGCTATCTATTTTACATTTGGTAATGCATATATGTCAGTGCCACTCTCTTACTTCGTCCCAGCTTACCCTTCCCCCTCCCCATGTCCTTAAGTCCACCCTCTAGGTCTGCGTCTTTATTCCTTTCCCGCCCCTAGGTTCTTCAGAACCACTTTTTTTTTAAGGTTCCATATATATGTGTTAGCATATGGTATTAGTTTTTCTCTTTCTGACTTACTTCACGCTGTATGACAGATTCTAGGTCCTTCCATCTCACGACAAACAACTCAGCTTCATTTCTTTTTATAGCAGAGTAATATTCCATTGTATAAATGTGCCACATCTTCTTTATCCATCCATCTGTTGATGGACAATTAGGTTGCTTCTATGTCCTGGCTATTATAAATAGTGCTGCAATGAAAATTGTGACACATGACTCTTTTTGAGTTATGGTTTTCTCAGGGTATATGCCCAGTAGGGTTGCTGAGTCATATGGTAGTTCTATTTTTAGTATTTTTAAGGAACCTCCATACTGTTCTCCATAGTGGCTGTATCAATTTACATTCTTACCAACAGTGTAGGAGGGTTCCCTTTTCTCCACACCCTCTCCAGCATTTATTGTTTATAGATTTTTTGATGATGACCATTCTGACTGGTGTGAGGTGATACCTCATTGTAGTTTTGATTTGCATTTCTCTAATGATTAGTGATGTAGAGCATCCTTTCACGTGTTTGTTGACAATCTGTATATCTTCTTTGGAGAAATGTCTGTTTAGGTCTTCTGCCCATTTTTGGATTGGGTTGTTTGTTTTTTTGATATTAGGCTGCATGAGCTGCTTGTATATTTTGGAGATTAATCCCTTGTCAGTTGCTTCATTTGCAAATATTTTCTCCCATTCTGAGGGCTGTATTTTCGTCTTATTTATGGTTTCCTTTGCTGTGCAAAAGCTTTTAAGTTTCATTAGGTCCCATTTGCTCATTTTTGTTTTTATTTCCATTTCTCTAGGAGGTGGGTCATAAAGGATCTTGCTGTGATTTATGTCATAGAGTGTTCTGCCTATGTTTTCCTCTAAGAGTTTTATAATGTCTGGCCTTACATTTAGGTATTTAATCCATTTTGAGTTTATTTTTGTGTATGGTGTTAGGAAGTGGAGTGTTCTAATTTCATTCTTTTACATGTAGCTGTCCAGTTTTCCCAGCACCACTTATTGAAGAGGCTGTCTTTTCTCCTTTGTATATTCTTGCCTCCTTTATCAAAGACAAGGTGACCATATGTGCGTGAGTTTATCTCTGGGCTTTCTGGCCCGTTCCATTGATCTATATTAGGTGTTAGCTCTTCTCTAAATGCTTGATAAAATTCGCCTGTGAAGCCTTCTGTCCTGAGCTTTTGTTTGTTGGAAGATTTTTAATCACAGTTTTCAATTTCAGTGCTTGTGATTGGTCTGTTTATATTTTCTATTTTTTCCTGGTTCAGTCTCGGAAGGTTGTGCTTTTGTAAGAATTTGTCCATTTCTTCCAGGTTGTCCATTTTATTGGCATACAGTTGCTTGTAGTAATCTCTCATGATCCTTTGTGTTTCTGCAGTGTCAGTTGTTACTTCTCCTTCATTTCTAATTCTGGTGATTTGAGTCTTCATGCTTTTTTTCTTGATGAGTCTGACTAATGGTTTATCAATTTTGTTTATCTTCTCAAAGAACCAGCTTTTAGTTTTATCGTTTCCTTCATTCCTTTTTCATTTATTTCTGATCTGATCTTTTTGATTTCTTTCCTTCTGCTACCTTTGGGGTTTTATTGTTCTTCTTTCTCTAATTGCTTTAGGTGTAAGTTTAGGTTGTTCATTTGAGATTTTTCTTGTTTCTTGAGGTAGGATTGTACTGCTATAAACTTTCCTCTTAGAATGGCTTTTGCTGCATCCCATAGGTTTTGGGTCATCGTGTTTTCATTGTCATCTGTTTCTAGGTATTTTTTGATTTCCTCTTTGAGTTCTTCAGTGATCTCTTGGTTATTTAGTAGAATATTGTTTAGCCTGCATGTGTTTGTTTTTTTTACAGTATTTTTTCCTGTAATGGATATCTAGTCTCATAGTGTTGTGGTTGGAAAAGATGCTTGATACGATTTTAATTTTCTTAAATTTACCTAGGTCTGATTTGTGACCCAAGATATGATCTATCCTGGAGAATGTTGCATGAGCACTTGAGAAGAAAGTGTATTCTGTTGTTTTTGGATGGAATGTCCTATAATATCAATTAAATCCATCTTGTTTAATGTCTCATTTAAAGCTTGTGTTTTCTTATTTATTTTCATTTTGATTGATCTGTCTATTGGTGAAAGTGGGGTGTTAAAATCCCCTACTATTATTGTGTTACTGTCGATTTCCTCTTTTATGGCTGTTAACATTTTCCTTATGTAATGAGGTGCTCCTATGTTGGGTGCATAAATATTTACAATTGTTATATCTTCTTCTTGGAATGATCCCTTGATCATTATGTAGTGCCCTTCTTTGTCTCTTGTAATAGTCTTTATTTTAAAGTCTATTTTGTCTGATATGAGAATTGCTACTCCAGCTTTCTTTTGATTTTCATTTTTATGGAATATCTTTTTCCATCCCCGGACTTTCAGTCTGTATGTGTCCCTAGGTCTGAAGTGGGTCTCTTGTAGACAGCATATATACAGGTCTTGTTTTTATATCCATTCAGCCAGTCTATGTCTTTTGGTTGGAGGATTTAATCCATTTATATTTAAGGTAATTATCGATATGTATGTTCCTATTACCATTTTCTTAATTGTTTTGGGTTTATTTCTGTGGGTCTTTTTCTTCTTTTGTGTTTCCTGCCTAGAGAAGTTCCTTTAGCATTTGTTCTAAAGCTGATTTGGTGGTGCTGAATTCTGTTAGCTTTTGCTTGTCTGTAAAGGTTTTAATTTCTCCATCGAATCTGAATGAGATCCTTGCTGGGTAGAGTAATCTTGGTTGTAGGTTTTTCCCTTTCATCACTTTAAATATGCCCTGCCACTCCATTCTGGCTTGCAGAGTTTCTGCTGAAAGGTCAGCTGTCAACCTTATGGAGATTCCATTGTATATTATTTGTTGCTTTTCCCTTACTGCTTTCATTATTTTTTCTTTGTATTTAATTTTTGATAGTTTGCTTAATATGTGTCTTGGTGTGTTTCTCCTTGGATTTATCCTGTATGGGACTCTCTGCACTTCCTGGACCTGATTGACTATTTCCTTTTCCATATTAGGGAAATTTTCGACTATAATCTCTTCAAATATTTTCTCAGTCCCTTTCTTTTTTCTCTTCTTCTTCTGAGACCCCTATAATTCGAATGTTGGTGCATATAATGTTGTTCCCGATGTCTGTGAGACTGTCCTCAATTCTTTTTATTCTTTTTTCTTTATTCTGCTCTGTGGTAGTTATTTCCAGTATTTTATCTTCCAGGTCACTTATCCATTCTTCTGCCTCAGTTATTCTGCTATTGCTCCCTTCTAGAGAATTTTTAATTTCATCTATGATGTTGTTCATCATAGTTTGTTTGCTGTTTAGTTCTTCTAGGTCCTCATTAAACGTTTCTTGTATTTTCTCCATTCTATTTCTAAGATTTTGGATCATCTTTACTATTGTTACTCGGAATTCTTTTTCAGGTAGACTGCTTATTTCCTCTTCATTTGTTTGGTCTGGTGGGTTTTTACCTTGCTTCTTCATCTGCTGCATATTTCTCTATCTTCTCATTTTGTGTAACTTACTGTGTTTGGGGTTTCCTTTTTACAGATTGCAGGTTCGTAGGTCCCATTGTTTTTGATGTCCACCCCCAGTGGGTAAGGTTGGTTCAGTGGGTTGTGTAGGCTTCCTGGTAGAGGGGACTAGTGCCTGTGTTCTGGTGAATGAGGCTGGATCTTGTCTTTCTGGTGGGCAGGACCGCATCTGTTGGTGTGTTTTGGGGTGTCTATGAACTTATTATGATTTTAGGCAGCCTCTCTGCTAATGGGTGGGTTTGTGTTCCTGTCTTGCTAGTTGTTTGGCATGGGGTGTCCAGCACTGGAACTTGTTGGTCATTGAGTGGAGCTGGGTCTTAGCATTGAGACAGAGATCTCTGGGAGAGTTCTCGCCGATTGATATTTTGTGGGGCTGGGAGGTCTCTGGTGGACCAATGTCCTGAACTTGGCTCTCCCACCTCAGAGGCCCAGGCCTGACAGCCAGCAGAACACAAAGCCCTGTCAGCCACACGGCTTTTGGGAAGTCTGAGGTCTTCCGCCAGCATTCAGTAGGTGTTCTGTAGCAGTTGTTCCACGTGTAGATGTATTTTTCATATATTTGTGGGGAGGAGGGTGATCTCCACATCTTACTCCTCTGCCATCTTGAAGGTTCTCTCTCTTCACACCTCCTGTTGCTAGTGGATCCACATTTCATCTGGAAAGAACATAAATCTGGCAATCTCACTTCAGGCCTAGCCCATCCACCTTTTTTCCCTTTGTGCTTAGTCTGTTTCACTAGCTCATAGCTGGCCCCATGCAGAGGCCTTGCTATCGGCCCTTCAGACTAGAGTTTCTCATTAAATGGCAGAGCCAACACCTCAGCTCAGGACTATCTAGATTATTTTAAAGCACATATTAATAATTTAAAAATTAAAGACAAATATTGAATAAAAAGGAACTAGAGTTCAGTGTTTCTAAGTATATATTCAAAGAGGAGGGAAAACTAAGAGAATTCTGTCACATGAAATATTTCAATCTAAGAAATTCAGTGGATTTGAAAATCCTGGAAAGAGTTACTTTGAGACTTGACAGATGTTCCCAGGCAGCAGTTTTGGTATTACCCTGGAATGTGATATGCCATTTACAAAGGCCAGATATTTTGGGCTATGTATGTCAGTGTGTTGGTACAAAACCAAAGTGTCAACAGACTGGTTTCAGGTCTAGAATACCATAATTTCTGTACTGCCTGGCCCTTGGTGTTTCAGGTTTTGGGTGATTTGAAGAGTCTGGAAGATTGCACACCAATATTTAAGGCATTCAGAGGATTATAGATCAACCTGTATGAATGAAGACAAGAGTGTCCTTTGAAGAAATTCCGAAAAGGAAGTTTGGACATAGTAAAAAAGTTAAATAGAAATCAGTAAGCAAAGAAAAGAAGAGGGTGATCTCCATAAAACCCTCTATAAGATGACAAAGAATGGAATCTCAGATTTCTCTTCTCTGGAGCCAGAATTTATCTTGCTCTCCCTTACTCTCATTTTTTTTCATTACTAGGCATTTTGTTTTATCCTCAGATTTTGCATTTCATTTCTAACCCTCCCTCCATTCAGTGGGTTATGTGAAAATATTTCCACAGTAGTGTTCTTAGTATGTTCAGAACCTTTGATGCATAAAGAATGTAGTCCAAAAAATAGAAAAATTATTAACACAATTTCAGCAGTTATTTTCAAACTATGGTCCATAGATCTCCTTGAGTTCTCTTGAAACCTTTTAGGGTGTCCCTCAGGACAAGAGTATTTTCATAAGAAAAAACATTTTTTGCCTTTTTCACCGTATTGACGTTTGCACTTAAGGTGCAAGAGCAATTAAAACTCTTAGCCTTAACACTTATCAAGACAGAGGCACCAAACTGTACTAGTAGTCGTTGTATTCTTCATTACCATTCACCCCCAGTAAAAATAAGTAAGTAAATATATAAGTAAAATTAAAAGCCAGTTTTACTAAACATGAAGCAGGAAAAAGTATTAATTCTCTTTCATCTAGACACATAAGTACACTTGTTTTAAATGTTCTGTGTGCTGAAATGGGAAGTGCGCATAAAAAATAGCTTCCACAGGCTTCCCTGGTGGTGCAGTCGTTGAGAGTCTGCCTGCCGATGCAGGGGACACGGGTTTGTGCCCCGGTCTGGGAACATCTCACATGCCGCGGAGCAGCTAGGCCCGTGAGCCATGGCTGCTGAGCCTGTGCGTCCGGAGCCTGTGCTCTGCAACGGGAGAGGCCACAACAGTGAAAGGCCCATGTACTGCAAAAAAAAAAAAAAAAAAAAAAAAAAAATAGCTTCCACAAACCAAGGTATGATGATGATTGACTCAAAAAAAAAAGCACTTGTGCAATTATTTGAGTTGCAAGCTGAATTAGCCAGTTTTCTATGGAACACCATTTTTACTTGAAAAAATGACTGACAAATTGTGGTTATTTAGACTTGGATATCTGGCAGATGAATTTTTGAAATTGAGTGAAGTGAGCCTGTCATTTCAAGAAAAATAACTGAGGATATTTGTTACCAAGGACAACATTTGAACGTTCAAGAGAAAAATTAGAACTTTGGGAAACTTGTATCTGCCACCATAAGTTCAACAGCTTCTCAAAATTTAAAGGATATTCTGATGTGATGAGTGGTGATATTAACAAACATTTCAAAGATCTTCATAACTCAGTCAACCAATATTTTACAAATGAGCAGTGCATAATGATACAAAATCACACATGGGTAATAGATCCATTCAAAGTGCAAGATAAAGCAACAGATTTTAATGTAGCAGAGTACAAGTTCATTGATATGGTTTCGGATTCCATTTGCCTAGTTTTGCTAGACTATCAAAGAAGACTATTCACAAGGCTATTATTGAATATGTATTGAAATATATATTGAGTATATTCAATATATTGAACATATATTGGAAAGGCTGTTAAAATTTTTCAACTACATATCCATGTGAGGCCAGATTTTCTTCATCCAAATGTAAATTATAACATTGAATTTAGAAGCAAATTTAAGAATCTAGACATTAAGCCAGATATTAAGAGATTTAAAAATTTATAAAATAAAGAATAGTAAAGTAATAAAAATAAAATAAATAAAAAATATTTTTTAAATCTCAGTGGATTTTTTCTTTTAGGGATATGATTATTTTCACCTAAAATATTATTTTAACATGCTATTGCTTTCTTATTGTTATTTATAAATTAATTAATAAATATTTTCATGATTTCTCTATTTTAATTTCTAATATAGTAAATGTTAATAAGCTTAACCCATATAAACAAAAGCTTTTGGGGGTCCTCAGTAATATTAACAATATAAAGAGGTCCTGAGACCAAAAATTTGTATGACAAGGACGAATTTGATAATTCATCTTATTCTGTGGTACATTCATGTCTGTTACACTATGGACATGCCTTAGTTGAAATTATTATAATGCAGGTAACTGAGTCCCTTGAAGTTATGCTGAATAAGGAAAATATTTATCATATTATACTCGTGTTTTTTCCATTACTGTAATATGAGCTGCACATATCAGTTTAACTCAGTAAGTTCTAGTAAAAGTAAGTAAAAAGTGTTGCAAAGCAAATCAGATATTATGAAAGATAAATGCTCCATTACTCTTGTTTGGATTTTCATCATCCCTCAACTAAAGCAATGTAAAATTTTACTATTGGTCTTTTTTCAAGTACACACCTTTCCTTCTTAGAATCTGCCCTCCACACAGTCACGAGTGACCTAACAGGCACATCAAACCTCCACTGTTTATAAGAGATGTCCAGGGGTAAAAGCCCAGTTTCTTCAGGATGGCTGGCTTCTGTGAGCTGTTGAGGTTTATGTCTTCCCCATGGTCTATCTACTCTACTATTAGTCCTGCAGAAATAACTGTGTTTCTGTGCGTATCTGAAGCTGCTTCTTTCTCCAGGCCTCTGCTACTGCTTCTTTCTCTGCCTGAAAAGCCACGATCTCTTCTTCCCTCAAGAATGATTCATTTCCTTTCTGTGCTATGGCTGTGCCCAGTACAGACTTCAATCATAACACCAACTGCACTTTACTGTGCTTATTTCTCAGCCTCCCTAAGCTCTACTGTGCCTTCTCTGCAATACAGTGCCATCTATTTTCTGATGTGACTGAGGATCATCATCACTGCCTAGTTCAGTTTGGGAGGCACCTAAGTACTCAACAGATGTTTGCTAAATGAAAATGAAACAAAACAAAAACATTTCAGGGTAACCTTTAATATCTGACAATTCTATACTTTAAATGATGTTTTTGTAAATACAATTTTTGTAAAAATATGCTTAAGAAGCACATAATAATTTTAATATTTTTATACAAATTCCAAACTCCTATCACAGAGCCCATTT
Source organism: Hyperoodon ampullatus (assembly GCF_949752795.1). Classification (NCBI taxonomy): domain Eukaryota; kingdom Metazoa; phylum Chordata; class Mammalia; order Artiodactyla; family Ziphiidae; genus Hyperoodon; species Hyperoodon ampullatus. The sequence goes on along the minus strand of NC_136921.1, from coordinate 81,656,222 downwards.
ATGCTATGATTAAACACTCCTTTTCAAAGTAATTCTGAATATGGTTTTTTTTTTCTTATTTTTAACTTTAGATTTTATGATGATTCAATTCTGAGAAATTATATTACTTCTCTTTTAATCATTGGGAGTCATACTTTGGTTTTTGCTTGAGTCAAATTTAAAAAAAAATTATCCAAGTATTATCTTTTTATAGTTATAAAAATTAGTAATAGTTATTACAGAGAACTTAGAATATTTTAAAAGTATAAAGAAAATAATATTTGCAATCTTATAATCTTTTATGTGATGTTTTACCCATAAGAATAATAAGGTATTGCTTTTGATATTTAATATTTTCCTCTAAATAATTTTTATTTTTGTTGTTTTTTGGGATTTTGTTTTGTTGTTTCTTGGGCTTCCTATGGTGGTTTGCAATTTTTAACCTATCAGGTGTTATATCTTAAACATATTTTCATGCTGTCAGAAATAATTCAAAAAGATAATTTTAATGGCTCCATAATATTCCATCATAGCGTTTTACATTTGTTTCATTATTCCAACGGTCATAGAAATTTAGTTTCTTTCTAATTGGATAATTACTTTTGAGGTAAACTTAAATAAAACATTAAAAATACCAAGCATTTTACATTTCTATTAATAGTCATTAGATTTTTTGTTGTATAAAACAGAGCCAAAAACATATGCTTTTCTTGATTAGGAAACAGAACTCGCACAATGTCCACATAGTGCACACAAGAAGAAGGTACAGTCAACTAACACTTACATGTGGGACAAACAATTTCAGGTGCGTGGTTTTGTGCAGTGGGCTCCTTAGCTTTCACCTTTGGTTCTTCCTGGTCCCCACTGAGAGTAGAGGTTGAAAATAGGGCTTGGCTCACTACTTTTATTCACTCCTCCTCTCACCATTTGTTCAAAATATATCCTTTTGTGTTAGTTTATTAATTTTCCCAAACTTTTCCCTACTTTTAGAAATAGAGACAAAATAATTTAAATATTAACATTGAACAACTATACAAAAACCATTGCATTGTCTAACTGGTTTCTGATTTTTCTACCACTTTCCAGTAGCAAATAACACTCTTCTTAGACATCCAGATACAGTTTTAAAGAGATTTAAAATGTCCCTTAGGGCTTCCCTGGTGGCGCAGTGGTTGAGAGTCCGCCTGCCGATGCAGGGGACACGGGTTCGTGCCCCAGTCCGGGAAGATCCCACATGCCGCGGAGCAGCTGGTCCCGTGAGCCATGGCCGCTGAGCCTGCGTGTCCGGAGCCCGTGCTCCGCAACGGGAGAGGCCACAACAGTGAGAGGCCCGCATACCGCAAAAAATAAAAAAATAAATAAAAATAAAATGTCCCTTAAAATATGTCTTTAACGAGCATATTGAATAATATGAGATTTAGGAGGGAGGTAAGGAAATGGTAATGGTTTTACAGTTCTCATTTTTTCTTCAAATGTATGTAGTTAGAGGTTTGATTATCTAAGAAAGAATCATTAATATCTTCCATGATATGGAAGAATCACATTATATCCCCAAACCAGGGTAACATTACAGTGTTAAAAACAACTCATTTTGTCTTAAAAGTCTAGTAATTTATATCCTCTAGCAATAAACCTCAGTGTATGCATCTAGTTTTCAGAGTATAATCTACACGTCAGAGATTTGAAAGTTGTTGTTATTTTCAAGGTCACTCAAAATGACCTGAGAAAAATTAATTTTTTCTCCTGAATTTGGTAGTGGTAATAGACACTTCTTTCTTCTTAGCACAACTCTAATTCTGTGCAGGTGCCACTCTCCCCAGGACATTCAAGGGTCAGGGGAAACTGATCTCTCCCAATTCTTCACCCAATTCTAGGGGTGGGCTGATTGGCCTAAGGGTGATCCCATTGCCATTGCCAATGGTTGGTTTAGCAATGGGCTCATTATCTAATACTAATGAGACATAAGGGACATCCACCAATGGGCTTCTAAGAAAACTCACTTCTCACCTAAGAAAAAGCCCACAACAAAAGATGGTCTTTCTTCTTCCTCTGGGTGTTGCCTCTCTAGATGTGACACCCTTAGCTGCTGCAGACCTCCTTACTCAACCATTACTGAGGGTGGTGGAATAGAGGCTTGAACAGAGCTTGTGTCCTTGGTGAAATTATTGAATGAACAAACCCTGAAGCCTTCTCTTCCTATGGACTTCCTTAATTTAAGCCATCTTGAAGCCAAAAACTCCCTAACCAAAAAAAACCCCAAAAAACCCCACAAAACAGTGGACTGGTTGGCATATAAAATGCAATGTTTTATAGTACTGTCTGAAGTTATTTAAAATTATAGTAAATCAATTCCATATTATATTTATGATTAACATCTATACTGATTGCTCAATCTGATAGACCAATGAGGGCAACTGACCAATAACACTGTCTTAGCATTGTAAATGCTAAATGTTTTAGAATTCATAGTTATTGGGCCTTGGAGTAGAATAGTCAGGAATTTGGTCAGAGCAAGAAATAATTTTCTCAATCATTCATTCGCTCATTTATTATTCAGTCACTTAACAAATATGTGTTGAGGACCTACTATGTATAACCCTAGGTTTCAAGATACTGTCTTTTAAGTTTTTGGATTCTAAGTAAGGAATATAAACTGGGTATATAAAAATTATTTTAAAAGCATAGAATTCATTGCTTCTTTGAGACTCTGAACGTATTGCATACCATCTCTAAACCTCAATACTACTGATATTAAGAAAATCAATATTCTTATTTATAGGTATTACTCTTTTAATGCAAATTTAGTACCACCGTTTACTTTCTGTCTCGTACATTTGCCTTGATTGGTCATAATGGGATTCAAAATTTCAGCTTAAATTTTGAACAAAGATTTTTCTCTATTGTAATAGCAACATAATACCAAATAGACATTCTATGAGGAACAATCATTTTTGACTTTAGGCGAAAAGAAAATTATGTAAAGAAATATGTTTATCATTCAAATATTGTAGTTACTGTTTCTATAATATTCTTCTTGAACTCCTTTAAAGGAGTAAAAGATAAAGAAATGATCGAGGCCTTCTGATTCGTAAACAGAAAAGAAAGGGAATCAATAATTATCACTGCTTACATGATTATCAGTGTGGTATGAGCTTCTTTCATAATTCAGTGTTTTCAGTATATTTACTGAGTTGTGCAACCATTAGTACAACTTAATTTTATAACATTTCCATTGAGCTGAAAAGAAACCTAATGTCCATTTGTAGTCACTTCCCACTTCCATTCTCAATCCTAGGTAACCACCATTTACTTTCTGTCTTGGTACATTTGCCTTTTTTAGACATTTGATATGAATGGAATAATGCAATCCATTATCTTTTTTGTCTTGCTTCTTTCACTTAACATGCTATCTTTGAGGTTCATCCATGTTGCAGCATGTATCAGTATCATCGTATGCATATACCATACTTTGTTTATTCATTCACCAGTTAATGGACATTTGGGAGGTTTATACTTTTTGGCTATTATGATAAAGCTGCTATGAATGATCCCATACAAGTTTTTGTGTGCATGTTTGTTTCCATTTCCCTTGCTTAGATACCTTGGGGTGAAATTACTGGGTTATATAATTTATCTATGTCTAGCATTGTGAGAAACTGCCAAAGTGTTTTCCAAAATGTACCATTTTACTTTCCCACCAGCAATATATGAGGATTCAGTTTTTCTACATCCTCAGAAACACTCGTTATTATCTGTCTTTTTGATTATACCTATCCTAGTGGGTGTGACATGGTATCTCACTGTGGTTTTGGTTTGCATTTCCCTCATGGCTAAGGATGCTGAACATCTTTTGATGTGCTTATTGGTTCATGTACCTTCTTTGAATAAACGTCTATCCAAATCCTCTGCTTATTTTTATATTGGGTTTTTTGTCTTTTTATTATTGACTTGTAAGAGGTTTTTAAAAATATATTCTGCATACAATTCCTTATCTGCTATATAATTTGTGAATGATTTCTCCCATTCTTTAGCTTATTTTTACTTTCTTGATGTTGTCTTTTGAACTACAAATAATTTTTTATGTAGTACAATTTATCAATTTTTTTCTTTGATCACTTGTGCTTTTGGTGTTATATCTAAGAAATCATTACCTCCTCTAAGGTCATGAAGAATTACTCGTATTTCTCAAACGATTTTGCAGTTTTAGCTCTAACATTTATATCTATGATTCATTTTCAATTAATTTTTGTATGGTGCTATACATGGTTCCAAATTCTTCCTTTTGCACGTGGTTATCTAGTTTTTCCAGCACCAACTGTTGAAAAAATTATTCTTTTCCAATCAAATTGTCCTGGCGTCTTTTTCAAAAGTCAATTGGCCAATGTCCTATTAGTTGCTAAGCAAAAGCTGAATTGATAACAATTTTTATTAAAGTTGTGTTCTCTTCTTATTTATTCAAGAGTGAATCAGAATAAAAACCATTGTTACTTACTTTATATATATATCAGATGTCTATATATTAAGAAAACTATTTGGTCATTTTATGAGACCTTCCAATAAATCATAAATTTCACTGTAAAGTGTTCTTTACTATAAAATGTTCTGTATTTTAGGTTTTGATTTTTGTTATAGGTTTTGAATTTTTAACTATTGTGCTTGTACCTCTCACTCTTGGGAAATGGCATTATTATTCCAATTACTTTACTGATTAATTCAGAAACTATTTATTGTGTGCCTCTCACAAGTAAAGCACTTTGCATAGTATAGTGAAGAATGCAGAGATGGATGCTGTTCTCAAGATGTATATGAATTAAGACAGAAAATGAGACATTTGCAAGTAAATATAATAGGAAGTCGAAGTTGGCAAGTAATGTGAGAATTGCAGATAAATGTTTTTGGGAATTTAAAGATGACTTGCTATTTATTTTGGAGAAGTGCCGGTGTATAAAGGGATTAACAGTCTATGTGACAGCAGATTTGGCTCTACAGTGGCCTATAAAAATAGTTAAGGGGATCACAAAGAATAAGCAGTAAGTATCTGACTGATGAATATAAATGAAACATATGTAGCTATTAAGAAATATGGCCTGTGATAAAAATAATTACAAATAATAATAATCATTGTACATGACATGCCAGTTACCTGTTTGCTGTCTCTCAGCTCCAAGTTCACCCTTTGGAACCTAGCCAGTGATTGTGCATTGGGCTCCTTAAGCATTTGTCCTGTACAGTGAGCATGATGCTCAGCTTTGTCAGTAGAGGGCACTAAAAGGAACGCTGCAGGAGGGAGGGGCTGCTCTCCCTGCTACATTTTGTTTTTACTTGCTCCTGGTGCATGACCTATTAGAGATGTGCATGTATGGTGACATGTAGTGATACTCTTCCCCAGCCACAGTCCAGCTGGGGCAGTCCATGATGACTTCAGAACCCATATGAGGACTCAGTGACCACCTAGCCCCAGCCCTCCCAACACAGAGGCCACTTGCTCCAGGACTCAGGCTTACAGCTGTGAGGGCCCATCTACCAAACTTGGCTGAGCTCTGGAGCGTTGTTCTTGCTTGCCTGACAACTATGGCCCAGCCCTGGCCTGAACACCTCAGCAAACTATGCTGCCGTACAGAAGAGGGCTTCAGCTACCCCTTTTCCAGTGAGGTCTGAACCACAACCTTAAGAAGGGGAACGCTTCTCTGTTTATCTTCCTTTGAGTGCTCTCTCTCATCCCTAGAATACTCTTTAGACTTTTCTTACATCTTTATAGTTACTCTGCTATAATAACTTAATAATCCTTCATATGAAAGCTTTCCTGTTTAAATTTGTATGTGGTTTCTGTCTCTTGATTGGCTCCCCAACTGGTACCTATTGCTATAAGATCTTTTGCTCAGTTAATATTATTGTTCAGTTCCTTAGGAGTGATAAAAGCTTAATTTCACACCACTATCCCTGAAAAAGAATTAGGTGTGACATATCACCTCACATGGCATCATGGAAGATGACTTTTTCACTAGTGAATATTGGATATGTTCTAGCGTCCCATTCATAAATAAATACTAGGCATTCATTGACCAAATCAAGTGCTGTTGATCCTATTTCCAGTTCAAGTAAGTGCTTGGTTTCAAATTGAGTTATCCATATAACAGATTTTGTAGGGATTGATTGTTTTGACCAAAGTAAACCAAAAAAGATAGATTTGAACTATTTTCCTATGGTCATGTATGTGATGATTCTTTTAATGCAAAGGCTTTCAATAATGTATAACTATGTATGTAGAAGTTTTAAAATACATGATATCTGTAGTTCACAAAATCATTTGTTAGTTGCCAGAGCCTTGATTTACGTTCAGGCCTGGTGTTAGCCATGTTAATAACTAAATGGAGTCCCTCATTCTTAACTTTATGATCCTTTGGCAAAAGGGGAAAACCTTGGATAAAGCAGTTTTTAAATTTTTATGATTGATTTCTTTTAATTCACAAATGGCCATACCTCAAAGATTTAAAAAACAACCAAAGGGCTTCCCTGGTGGCGCAGTGGTTGAGAGTCCACCTGCCGATGCAGGGGACACGGGTTCGTGCCCTGGTCCGGGAAGATCCCATACGCCGCGGAGCGGCTGGGCCCCTGAGCCATGGCCGCTGAGCCTGCGCGTCCGGAGCCTGTGCTCCGCAACGGGAGAGGCCACAGCAGTAAGAGGCCCGTGTACCGCAAGGAAAAAAAAAAACAAACCATCAAAAACAATAATAGCCAGACTACAATTTCATTAACTCTGGGATCTTTTAAAAGTGAAAATATTTACCATTTTCTAAAGAATGCCCACTATCTTAGGGGTGAGGTACACCAAGCAAATATGTGCAACACATTAAATTAAGAAAACTTCATATTCTTTCCTCTATAGCAAAACTCCTAAAAAATAAAATAGAAGATAAAAGATATTCTACTCAGGACTTAACTGAAGTTCTTTGAAACATGTCAGAAATAAACCAAGAAATCGTTTCATTTCCTTTTAGAAGTGTTCACCAAAGATAAAGTATTTTCTGTTAGTTTTAATCCCAGAGGAATTACTTTCTCGGGACCATGATATTAATTGTTTCCTTACTCATAAGCAGCCCTGAGCTTTCTTATAAAGGGCAGGCTGGCAAGACAAAGTGACCAATTCACTGTAAAGATGAAGAAACTTTTCTGTTAAGGGCTGTTGACCAAGAAACATCAGTTAAAGATCCCAAACATAAAATGCACCTTAATTTACTTTTAAAAGGGATTATCCTAAGGGGGAGAAATATAAAATGTTAAAAGGACATGGGTGTTAAATGGAGTCTTAGAGATGATCTGATCTAACCCCTCATTTTATGAAACCCTCTTGTCCTATATATAGTCCAACCCCACATTTTATAGATGAAGAAGAAATTAGGAGAGGTGAAATGATGTATCTCTGCTCTCCAAAATAAAGATCTGAATTTTGAACCATCTCTTCTTCTTCTATATAAACCTCCCAATTCCCCTGTCTTCTCCACACCAATATTCTCAGAGGTCTTGATCCTCTACTTAGCTCTTTTTCTCCAGCATATAAGATGTATTTCCCTTCTTATCAAAATGCTCCTTCGCCCTCTTGCTATAGTAACATCTTGTCCTATTCATAGTTGAGCTTCTTTTTTTTTTTTTTTTTTTTTTGCGGTATGCGGGCCTCTCACTGTTGTGGCCTCTCCCGTTGCAGAGCACAGGCTCCTGCCGCGCAGGCTCAGCGGCCATGGCTCACGGGCCCAGCCGCTCTGCGGCATGTGGGATCTTCCCGGACCGCAGCACGAACCCGTGTCCCCTGCATCGGCAGGCGGACTCTCAACCCCTGTGCCACCAGGGAAGCCCTCAATCCTTTTTTTTTTTTAATGTCAAATTGATTTGTGCAAGATACAGGCTAAGTGAATAAAGATACCCTATTACTGAAACACTTGACCCAGTAATTTGTAAAGAAAATGTATGCAAAAGTCAGGAATCATTTTTATGCTATTCTTATTACTATTATTCCTTTAGAGTCTCTAAGCAGATCAGTGAAGTTGGGCAGAAATTGGAAAGGAGCAAGTGAACAATGCCAATGATTACATAGTATCCATGATAGGGGCTTAAAAGATTGAACATGTTTCAGTTTGGAAAAGAGAAAACTAAAGGGAGACATGATAACTGTCTTCAAATATATGTAGCTTTGTCACAAGGAGATGTGATTGGATTTTTTTATCTCTGTGGAAAGATAAATCACTGGAAATGGGCATAAACTGTAGCAAGGGAGAACTTCATTTGTTTATTTCTTTTCTACTTTCAAAAGTAATTTGATCTGACTTACAAAATCAAATACAATATAAATCAAAATAGTAAAGACCAAACAAGCTAAAAGGAGTGGTGAATTAGATGTTCCCAAGCCCTGAAGTGTTATAATGAGTTTTACTTGGTTGTCAACTTAGCTTTGTGCTTCTAATAGTTAAAGGGGAGGGGTGGAGGGTTAGAATGGGTTCATAGGTAAACCCCCGTGTCTACACCGGAAAGTTAATAAAAGAGAGCCCACTGCAAATCTCTGCTAGCTGTACATTGTCTAGTATGTAACTGAGCATGGTTGTAGTTTAATAGTTTCTTTGATGTTTGATTAATTGGTCGATTGGTATTTAGTGATTTTTCTTGTTGTTGTTGAATTCCATTCTACTATATGCCTAGCAACTGTATGTCTATGCCAACTGAATAGAAATTTCTGGTATTTTTATCATCTCCAACTTATTTTCTGCATTTGGCCCTAGTTTGAAACATCTAAAACACTAGATATTTTTGTACTAGGATTCTTTGAATTTTGAAGTGCAACGTTCTGGATGTTGTTCCTTATTTCTGCCAAAAGATTATATAATAACATATAAAACTGTGACTTTATTTGGAAAATAAATTTGGCTCAATTTAATATGCTGGGCACAACTTAGTGTCACCTGCACTAAAACTTATTCTGAAAGATATTCATTCTACAAGGTCTAAATTGATCATTTAAAAGGACACTTTCAACCACTCAAGTTATTAAGTGACCCAGAGATGCCATTTGCAGGTAACCCCTTCTAACAGACCTATCAGGATACACGTCTCTTCAAAATCAGTCATTCTCTAAGTGGCATTCTTTTCTTTCTTTTATAATGTTTAAAGTATAGTAATAACGGCAGCCTTTTTTCTTCTGGTCAAGATTTTTATCCATTCTTTATAACATAGAGATCTGATATCCCAAATAGGCATTTGTCCAAGTGCTTGAAATTATGTTAGACCATGTTTTGAGGAAGATTTGGCCTGGAAGGATTCTTTTAGTCTACTTTTAAGAAAAGTTAGGATGGCTCAATTTCTCACTGAGAAAACATGTTGAGACAATAAATGTTTCTAAGCAAATATCAACCCTGTTGCCTAAATTTCTGGTTTTATAACAAGAACATTGAACTATGAAACAGTAGACCCAGATTCCAATCTCAAATGTCCTACAAACTCTCTGACTGGGGCGAGTCACCCCATTATATGTGATACTTAACTTCATTGGGCCTTCATTTTCTCCTCTATAAGGCAGATAGTTAAAATGTTAAGAATCTGTTATGTGCAAAGCGTTTTTACATTTTTTCTTGGTTGGGGGGTGGGTCAGGGAACACTTGTTTTCAAGGAATAAAAACACATTCAAGGTAGTGTAAGTCAAATGGGTTATTTACTGAAAATCCCATAGACCAAAATATAGCCAAGCCATAAAGAGACTAAACTGAACTGAGAAGTCAGGAGCCAGATCACAACAGCTCCCTCTTTCTCAGTGTTTGCATGCTTACTTTTGTCTCTGCTTCTCTGTCTTTTGCTGCTTTGGCTGCTGTCCTCTGCTTGCTCGTGGCCAGATTGTACTTCCCAGACTCAACTCTGTATCACTCCGTTCAGGTTCCCATAATGTTCCGACTCACTCAGTCCACTCCAATCTAATCATTCTCCAGAAAGAGAATCCTATCTGCTCAGTTAAGCTTATGGATTGATCCCCCTGTGATCAGTGGGGGATCATTTCACCTACCAGACTATGGCCGTGGGGAAGAGATGGGAAAGTCAGGTGGTGCAAACATGTTCGTCTAGGTTCATCTTTCAGCCCAGGTTACACATGGGGCTGAGTAAGCACCCCAACTGTGTTATTATAAGAATTATTCACATTTTATAAGTGATGGGATTGAACTGAAGGAGGTCATGAAACTATTTTTAATGTCACAATTTTATTAAGGATTAGAACCAAAATTTTAACTGAGATATCCTCATTCTAGGTCATGTGATCTCACCACAAAACTTTCATGGTTGACAAAATAAACCTCCAGGTTATAAATGACCCTTTCTCCATTTAAATTATTGAATTATGGATTCCTCTCTAATCAATAAACAGATACTCACATGAATTAACTTAATTCCTTAGGTTCCAAATGCTTGCTTTTGATATTTTTAATGTATGCCTGACCTAGTCCATTCATCCATACCAATGTTTCTCAACACTTGCCCATTGATTAAGTATAAGCCCTCCATCTTAATCACCTGGACGGGTGGTTTAAAAACAGATTCCAGGCCCAACTTCAGACCTCTGAAACAAAATCTTGGGGTGGGCCTTGGACTTGTGTTTTCAAGAAGCTTCCCTGGGTGATTTTTATGAATAAAATCATATATATCTTCAAGGTTCAGTGTCTATTTGATACATAAGCAATATGCCATATTATTTTAGTTCTCTGCAAATTAAAAAATCTTTACTTAATTAAACTTTAACGTTACATTCTTAAATTTTGTAGAAAGGAGAATGAATGAAGCTCCGAATGAAGCTCTGAAAATTTTTATTATCGCTCTATGTTTGAGTTCCCTTAGTTTGGTGATGACATATATGTTAGAATGAGATGTGGGAGAAGGACAGTAACGTTACCCTTCTAATGACCTATGACTGAGCAGGTGGCCTGAGGTCAGCCTCTGATTCTGAATTCATTCATTTATTCATTCATTCAAGAAAACATTTACTGAACGCAGTAAATGGCACACATTTTGGTTCTCCCATAAATCAGATAGAATGATTTTGCTTATACCTCTAGGAGAGTTGGGAGAAAACATAGGATCCAAGAGATTTAGTTCTTATTGGATGTTTGAGCAATTTGCCTTTTTCCTTAATGCTGAAGTTGTCTTTTCTGCCTTTCTCTTTGGTAGAAAAAAGAAAAAACAACAATTGAGCAGTAGCAAAAAGTGTCTTGACTTATCTATGCAGCCAACAAGATTTGTCAGGTTATAAAGATGCCCAGAGTGCTGAGGAAAGTCTGCACTTGTATCAGACCTGTCAACTCCATCCCTACAGCTCAGTTAATGTCCTCTACCAGTGCTGTTGAATCCTTGATGTTTTTATAAACCTGTTTCTAGGCTAGAAATGAAGCTCAAATTAAATAAAGCATACAATAAATTTATCCATTTTTTCCTTTATTCAAATCAGTAGCATCTAAGTCCTTCTTGTAAGGACCCTCTGCTTTGGTTACCAGATAGATAAAAGTATTTAAAACTGCTGTGTCTCTAGTTTCTAAAAATTGTCAAACAATTTTCTTTCCTTGTAGCCAGTGTTTAAGGGAATTACTGTTAGATTATTTATGTGAATTCTAAAAAAGAAAGAAAGGAAAAGCAAATCTCTTTTTCATCTCAGCTGAGAGCCAGCAGTGCTGCTCCAGAAAGAAATGATTTTATTTCCAGCCTCTTTGCAGCATCTCTGTACTGCATTAGTGCAGTGTTGCAAAGCTGTGCATTTTATAACTTTCCCCATCAGCCAGACAGCTGGTTCACTGTGTTTCTCATAAAAGTCATTGTTCAAGAGGGGGCAAAAAACAAAAACCCCAATGCACGATAGACCATTATGTTCTGACATCTGTTTCATGCAGATTGTGGTACAATAACATGCTAGTAATTGAAATAGAATGTAATTGTAGTCTGAATTAGTTTTGGTAAATTGCATTATTTTAAAACACAAATCTTAGGGAAATGAAAATTTAACTTGGATTATTTTGTTGCAAGTAACAAATAGCAATATGAATAAACCAATAGATAATATAAAATATTAGATTTTGGAATTTAGAATATGGAGGATTTCACTTTAAAATATGAAATTTAATGAACAATTTTTCAATTAATCAAAAAACTTGGAAGGCTGTTAAGTACATATTACTCTTCTGGGTGTTATGGGAAGTGAAAGGGATTTGTAACAATTAAAAGTATAATATATTAGCTACATTTTATAAGAAAATATCTGTCTTGTGCCCAGTGAGTGGTAAAGACTCTACAGGCTGTGGACTCTGGTGACTGGGGAAGGCTTTATGGCCTAGACTCTTTTTAAGAAGAGCTAAATGTTGCCAAATTCATATTGTCCTTTGATTTTTGCTAGGAATGTTTTGTCCCACATCTAAGGTAGAGGGGAGTATATAATTGCTTTATCTCTCAAAAGTTTATGGGTTTATGCCTCACGCAAATGTGTAAGAGCATTTTTCTCCTTGTTATTATGGCTGTTCAGATTTATTGGTTTCATCCTTAGTGATCTGACTATACAGGATGTGAGGAAGCAGATATCATCCACACCGAAAGCTGGGTTTTCAGAACCTTCTATTTGAGAAGTCCACTTAAAATGGAAGCCAATGTTTTTAATATAACCATCATTATTTACACATATTGAAGCCACAATGAAATTAGTTAACTTGATCTGTCTTGCGATTTAATTTTTATTGCCATCTCTTCACCATTTGTGAAAATCTACTTGCCACTGGTTTTAACATTATTATTAATTAAATAATATTATTGTTAATCATTATCCACTTTTGAAAAATAAATCCCACTACTGATTCCTCTCAGGAGTTAAGCACTGTTTTCAGGAAAAATTCTAGAATAAGTGGGCTTTCTCTGGTACTACTACTTTATACTCTTAGCCCCATTTCATCCTTTTATATAGTCTCTCCCTGGCATTTGATAATTCCGTCAGAAAATCCCCAGTAAAATTGGTATCCATAAGTATCCATAAGTATACTCCCACTGAAAGTAACAGTATCTACCCAACCACACACTTCACCTCTTCCCACTAAAAAAAGAATTCCTGGCCCCTCAGTCTGACTGATTGACCCATTTTGATTCAGAGAAATGAGCTAGACATTGAGAAGTAAGCAGTCTCTTTAAATTAATCCACAGTGACATATGAACAACTCATATACTTCACAGAGATATTGGCCTTTTAAAAGAGAATGCTTGTTAACTGGCCCCAAAATTTTAATTAATTGAATGTTAGGCAATGTGAAAAGAAGTTTTAGCAGAGAAGACTTTCTTTGGATTTAGGGTTGCCAGATTTAACAAATAAAAATGTGGGATACCCAGTTAACATTTGAATATCAGATAAGCAATGGATAATTTTTTAGTAGAAGTATGCCCCAAATATTGTATGGGGTATGCTTATACTAAAAAAGAGAATCTGTTGTTTATCTGAGGTTCAGATTTAACTGGGTGTCACATATTCTTTCTGTCAGCCCTATTCAGATTCCTTAAATCATCATGGTGGCTACTAGTATTCACCATGGCTTAAGCTGGCCCTGGCTCTCTCTACCCCAATCTGCCAGCCCAGCCCCAGTGATGAGTTGATCTTTGAACACCATTATGTTTCCTCCACCCAACACTCTACCCAGAAAAGTGAGCAATTTCCTCAACAAGTCAAGCACTCATCTAGACCAACCCTATAACCTTTAAAAAACAATCATACCCTGCCTAGCCCAGGGGCTTTGGGACTTTACTGGGGCTGGGGGTGAAGTAGCAGGTGAAAAGTATTTGGGAATTGAAGCAGAAAGAAAAATAATTTGAGTGTAAGCTTTAGTTGAATATAATAATAGTCTTTACATTATTTATAAGGTTTTATTTAACAAAGCATATAATTGAACAACTTCAGCTGCCACCTGCTATGGAGGATAACAAAAAGGGAAATTTTTCTCAGCACTTAAATGTTAAAAAATTTATTGAGACGCAAGAACAGAAATGGATCCAAAAAGCATGCTTTTTTCTTTTCTTTAGGAATTTTTGTTTTAACTATCTCTTCACTGACACCTGGATAAAAGGCATTGGCGCCACGAAAATGGTTAGGTAGAAAGAATGCAGGACATGCATTGAACTTTGTTTTCTTGTCTCACAGGTTTATTAACGTTCAGTTTGATGTACCAAAAATATCTTTAAATGAAATGAGTGTTAAAATGGACATCTAGATTAGAGAAAAATCACTCTGGCCTGATAATTTTGTGTGAGACTGTGAATACAGATGGCACATGGTTGTTCAATTATTAAAACATGGTTTATCGGTAATAATTCAGAACAGCTTTGCAGCTCACTGCCCACACACACACACACACACACACACACACACACAGTCTCTTGACTTGTGGGGTTGGGAGAGACGTCCAGTTTTTAGTGCTTCAATGTTCAACATCTGTTTCCCTCCACTCTGGGACTAAAAAAGTGAATTCATTAAGGTCAAAAAATGCTTAATTCTCAAGTCAAGGGCCAAGTGGCCTAAAGTCTATTTAATAAAGTAGCTTATAAAGGGAATTTACTACCTTCCAGTATTCCCAATATTGTTCTTTTCCACTTGCGAACTTATATGCTTCACAGCCCTGCTCAGTGACTTGTACCTGGTATACATTCAATAAACATTTGAAGAATGAACAAAATTCATCACACATATCATGTGTTTCACAGAGAGACAGGAATAGTCCCGGCTAAGGCTCTGCTGTGACAGGTGTTCTGGACATCTGGTCATATCCACTCTATACAAATCTGTGCTAATCATCAGCTGGTGGGCACTCAATCTAGATAAAACTATAGCAATAGCTAGAGGGTCACTTTAACGCAGACCAGTACACTACAGAAGGAATTGTAGTGAGAATGACTGAACTCACACCACAGACTGAAAGGCAAAGCAGCTAACATAAGTATAATTGTATATAAAATAAGTGAATCATAATTGTATGTCACATATGAGAAATAACATATAAAGAAAATTTAATATAGTGAACCCTTGAATCAGGAAATCATCCCCATCTTTCATCTTTCAAGATCTATTTTCTGTAAGTTCTTTCAGCTTACCCTATACTGGTAGGGTTTTTCTTCAAACAAAGAGTCCATAGTAATAACTGCACATAATGTTATTACTTTGTCTATAAGTGTTCAATTTTCAGATTTTATATGTACAGAATCTCTTTCAACTGAATTTCGGCAACTCTGATACTCCTGGTCTCAGTTCCTCAAAACACAGGGAGGTTCCCTTTGTCTTCAAGCCGTTTGGAAAAGTGAAAATGTCCATCAGCAGATCCTCCTCCCCCAGGGCCATTCATTTGTGTGCAACACTCTTCTCTCCCTCCTCCACCATCTTTTTCTCTTTTTCTCCCCCCTGTAGTTCCATCCCGCCTCTACCCAGCTGCCCCTCAGTTCTGCATTATATTTCTCAATATATCTACTCTGCCCTTGGCAGTTTTGCTTTCTGAAGAGATGGTGCCATACAAATTCTCTGAGCAGGAAGAGTAACTTCAAATTGAGTTCATGCTAAAGAGGAGCCCCCTGGGCAGAATTCTACCCTCCAGGCTACTTCCTGTGTGACACCATTTCCACACCCTTCTGGCTGCAGCAGCTCTGGGACTTCTCTTGAACTATTTCGCACCCTGAGCTGTCAGGCAACACTCCTAAGAGTAAAGTGTGGAAGTCCTCCCAAAATAAAAATGAACATAACTATGAATTCTTAAGAACACGTAGACATTCCGTAAAGATGCGACCGAAGAGGTGGACTCTATTTCTCTGAGGAACAGAGTCTAATCGTGTGTGCTATGAGTCCTGAAAGTGTTTACATACTGATTGAAAACATTGCATTCTTTCACTGAAATGATGATCAAGGTAGATATTTGCAAAGAGGGAATGTAACCATTCCCCTACCCTCCCCGCCATCTTGTGTTAAAATCCTAGAGCCAACTTCTACTTTCCTTCAAAAGGAATCATACCAAGTAAGCCTGATGTTTTTTTCCTCCCATTATGGTCCCATAGCCATAAGAGGACAAATGCCGACTCTAGCACCATGTCCCCTGGCTGCTACTTACAGCTACAGAACTCCCACTTTGATGAGGGCTGTCAGCACAAATGGCTTGCATTGCCTGAGAGAGAGCAACAAGAATAATGACATCCATTCTGTCTGTATCTTTGTGGGGTTTATATTAAATTACTTTTTGATGGTGGTTTTCCAAAAAAAATTGAGTGGACTCCTGACATTTCTGCAATGGAGGGGGAGGGTGGGGAAGGTGAGCAACAGAAGTGAGATGGGGGCTGAGGAAAAAGAAGGGGGTGGGGAGTCAAGGAGAGTTGGGACAGAAAAATGAGCAACGAGAAAGGGAAGAGTGAACAGAGGAACGGGACTGGCGTCTGCACTTCTGCGCTCCAACGAACCCCCTGTGTTCAAAACCTGCTGTGTGTAGCCTGGATTGAGGTGTGCCTCCGCCATTCCCAGTTAAGCGGGGCTGGAAGGCCCACATTAGGCTCTTAGGGCCCTTCACCTTCCAGTCTGTCCAAATCTGTAACCACAGACACAGCTGTGAGCTATGAGTCTTCTACTCTGTATCCTCCCAAATCTCTGTGACCAGATCACTCACCCACCAACATAAGATTACTTCTAACATGGAAGACACGGAAATTTTAACTTAAATAATTTGTTCATAATTAGGGCTGTTACTGTATTCTTAATACAAATGAATCAAAGCTGTGCCAAAGAATTCCCTTCAGTTATCCTGAGTAGGATTATCAAAAAGAGAAGCTGAATTTCACAAGGTTTGTAATCTGCGCTATCTGCCATCTGACTTTTTATAACTGGCATCTCTCAGAGGAAGGAAAAAAGAAAAAGCATCCTAATGATACTTATGTTCTTCATGACAGAACTACAGGTAGAGCCTGATAGGCTGAATCTCAGTCAAAAGTTGTTTAAGAGATACCATGTTTCTTTATTATTTGTTTAATCAATTTAGCAATCTGGTCATTGATTAGTGGCTTTCACAGACAGGTTAGTTAACTTTGCTGTGTTAAACAACCCCGAAGTCTCAGGGATTTACAAACTTGTTAGTGGCTGCAGGTTGGCTCTGGCGGTGCTGGGATGTGTCCTCCAATCCCAGGACCCAGGCTGAAGGGGCAGCCCCTGTTTGAGACATGTCAGTCTCAGGGCAGAGGGAAAAGAATAAGAATCTGGGTTGACCACAACATTGCCGTGAAAACTTCTGTTTGATTGAAGGCTATGTTTTTGTCTCACATTCCTTTGGCCAAAGCAAGTCACATGATCAAATGGACAATGGGGCAAAGAAGTACATTCCAGGAGCCCCACCTACTGGAAGGGCCTGCAGGCAACATGGCAGCTGGTGGAGATGTATAATCCCCTTACCATAATTAAATACCATTGTGGTGCCCAAATCACCCCTCCAAGTTCATAAAATCTGCTACTCTGTGCCATGCTTAGTACAGGAGTTTTTGGTAAGACTAAGAGCCTCCCTGCCAAGGATCTAGCCTCCCAGCTGTCCCCTCTGAGATTGTATCACCTGCCTGGGGCACTGCCATCCCCTTCCCTGTCTAGAGACTCTCACAACTCACCTGTACAACTCTCTCCCCTGTCTCCTCTGCTCTGGAACTTCTAACCTCTTGTCTACAAGGCATTTAAGATTTTACCACAAGACTTTAATATTTTACCAAGGGCATGGACTTTAAGCAACTCCTAGTTACTGCTCTACTAAAATTCCTGAGGTAATAAAGACCTCACAGTTCAATTTGCTTGAAATGATAGAGAAAGAAAAATGTATAAACAGAACACACAAACTTATATTTCACTAAACTATGCCATCACATAATGAGTTTTCTAATGGTTAAGGCTCTCAGCCCAAGTCTAGGACACATAACATTTCAGCACTTCATACTGTTAAAGCATCCTGTTACTCAGGAATCCACTAAGTGCAAGATATGTCTTATACTAGATAGTGGTTTCTGGAGTTAGGAAACAAATTAATGGTATAAAGGCATAGTCCAGAAATAGCAATTGCTTATAAGACTAGACTCAATTAATTATTTTGCCAAATAAAATTTTCCACTGGGCAAAGAAAGATAGGATTAAAGACAGGATGGTGTCTATTAGAGCTAAATTTGAGTAGGTGAGTTCTCTGTGGGGCAAGAGTATAAGCCTGTGGGCTACAGGAGTATATGCATGGTCAAGCACATTTATGGGAACTGACACGAATGAGTCTATGTATTTTTTAAAATTTATCAAATACTGCTTCAAACATATTGCCAAACTGGTATTACATTCAAAGTTAACTCCAACTGATGTGATATGAGGTCTCGTTTTTTGTTTTTCTAAACATTTAATTAAATGTTTAGAATTAAACATTAATTAATTAAACAATGTTTAATTCAATGTTAATTCAAGGCAAAAGATGCCCAATAATTGCACAATTTTATTAATAAAAAGTGATGGTTATATATTTCTTGATTCCAAACATGCCTAGAATGCAGTGTTTTATTTTAGTTCAACATACAGCACGTGTTAATTGCACTCTTTGCGTTAACTTTGCATGAGCATCTGAAGTAAATATAGAAATATAGAAAATATTCAACACAACAAGAAATGACATTGTCAGTTTGAACAAAGTAGTTTATTGATATTGGATCAACAAAGGCACTAGGGAATTTACTGAATTTTGTAGCTTGTAGTTCATTATTAGGATGCTCTGAAAAATACTCTTGAAATGAGTGAATGTACATGTAGACATATGTTAGGTATGTGACCTTGTTTTAAATGTAATCTGCACATAGCATGAAAATTTAGGGGTGGTTAATAAAGTTTTGAAAGAATGTGAATGTTTTAAACACGTAGATGAAATATGTTGTGTAGTTAATCCCAGTTGTAATACTAAAAATGGGTCTTATTAAAAACCACATGAAATAAAGACTTTAATTATAAACATATCAAGCCCAATTATTTCTAGAAAATAAATTCATAAAACAACATTTCCTAGGCTTGTGAAATTCTATGTAAAAGCAGTTTCTTTCCTGGGTGTTAAGAAATAATGATGTGAGATCACAGCCATAAGAATAACATTTCGCCTAGTTATTTTTATTATTATTGTCAGTAACATTCTCTTGTAAAGTGAGTGGCAGAAACACCACAAAATCAACTGAAACACTTCCTCATGAACTGCCACGCCCAGATGGATTATGTCCCCAGAATAGTAATGGGACACTGTATGGAGCTGGCAGTCATTTTGACAAGCGTCTGTTTGGTTTCTCCTCAGTTTGAGAATCAAACCATTTTAAAGACAGAATTGCAAACATATGAATTTTCCCCACTTCATATTATATAGTATAAGGTGGTCAAGACACATAAACTATCCACATAATGTTGGATAGTTATGTTATATTTTGGTTAGAAAACCTTTGATTGGGGCTGATGAATTATACAAAGTGATCTGCTCAGTGGTAAATAGAAATAGGTTTAGCAAAACATAAAAAAGTTACAGAAGTAAAATATAAATTGACTGTGGAAAGATAAGTCATCAGGTTTCAAACCTGCATAATACAATTTCTAAATTTAAATATTATGATCGCCTTTTTTTGGTGTCTCGTGTTTTTCAGATTTTTAAAGACAGTTTCCATTTCTGCCAAAATACTTCATTTACTAGATTTGTTTTGGGTTTTTCCAAGAAATGTAATTCATTGAATGAATACTAATTTAACATGGCTACTTGTATTATATTTGCATACATTTTACTTAAGTTTAAAATCATGTATATACTTGAAAATTATCTCATAACTATTAGAAATGGGCAGGCACTGGTTTGGGAATCAGGATAAACTTCTGAATCCAGTTCATTAATAACCTTGTGACCTGGACAAATCATAAATTTATTTTGGAAGTAAGAAGCTCGCAAAATCTAAACAAAGAAATGTCAATTTTGCTTTGATGCAGTTTGTTTTCTATTAAATGAGAGGGATAGATTAGATGATTTCTAACTTTCAACGTTTGCTATTTCTTGATTTTATGATTTACTTATCTTTGATTGTCTTAAAGTAGCTTACTTAACCTTTCAGAAGTTCAGGGGTTGAGGCAAACTAATTCTCCTCTGCCTGAAAACCTGTCCTGTAAACTCTAGGGACCTCTTCCACATCAACATTAAAATATGATTATATGAAGGATTACATATAGTATGTACACTTGTCTGTCAGGAAAAACTTAAAAGCAACAACCTGAGAAAACATCAGACTGTATGTTTAGTTTACTCATCAGTCAATTGATTTTTTTCCCCTGTAAATCTCTTCCATGGTCAGATAAGGCATAAAATAATAGTAATTATTCTAATAGATCATAATGGCAACAGTAGAAATTTGGAGGAAAAGGTGTGAAAATTGTCTTACCACGTTGGGGTGAGGGGGCACAGCGAGTGGAGAGGTGAATTATTTTTAGTCTTTAAAAACAACATGGAATTTAAGGCTGTTGTTGAACCAAAAAAATTCCATGAGAAGTTACCTCATATTATTCCTCACCTAAATCCACAATAGCATCAGAATGTAAAGTTGTGGAAGTTGGGAATCTTTTAAGGGCAACATTAAGTAACATCTCTTTTTCTCACCCAGATTCTGAACCAAAGAGAAAAATTAGCAGAGGACTAAGAAAGATAAGTAATAAAGTATCACCTATAGCTTCATAGAAGTTTGTTTGGAGGGCATAGCTGTGTAGTCACAGACAGAGGTGCTCCCCAAAAGAAGTTGCATAGTAATTAACTTATAAAAGGCCAAATTTCCTCAAGTACAAAACATTGATAAAGTTGCCTTCATGTTTAAGACTTTTACGTGAAATGCCACACTGAAAATGAAATGCTTGATTTGAGTTATTGTAGATATCTCTCTTTGGGTAGAAAAATTCAGATGCCCAAAGATGTCTGAACTGTGAGATGTCATGAGTTAAGTTTATTTTAATTGAAGCTCCTCTATCTGTACTATGCAGCTAACCAAAACCATATTGGTCACCAGTCCAAGCTACCTCAGGAAAATATGTTGGCTGTGATAAATGCTTACTCAAGTCCAATATGCAATGCATGTGTAATCTTCTAAGGGGAAGAGAGATATGAAGCATCAAGAAGCAAAACTTCATCCGGTAATAAAACTTATTATAATAATATATGTAATGAATTAGGAAAATCTTAGAAACAGTACAGAATATTATCATCATTAACCCTCTAACCTTACAAAGGCCTACAAGAATGTGTAATATTTCACTAAAATGTCATTCTAATGCTTTTGATTTAGCTCCCCCTTTTTATATCAGTTTGGAGTCATCAGGATGTATCATTTCTTTTATTTATACTTGTACATTCTAATAAAATTTCCCCTTATTCTTCTTTCACCCACATTAGTTAATATCATTTATGCTATTGCTATTACTTGACTATTTCTTTCCACTCACAAATTCTACTTTGCTTTTTTACAACCTTTTTTGTTTCCCAGCCTCTGGCTTCCATTTATTTTCTTTTGGATTTTTTTTTCTTATCTTCTTTAGGATTTCTTATCTAATTGGCTTCTACTTTTCTTTTGCTTGTCTTCCTAAAGAATTCTTCTTCCATTTTTCTATTGCCTGCTACACTACTTATTCCCAACTTTTTAAAAAATTCTTTCAGATTTGCTATCTGTTATAATATACTTCCTGTTTTTTTTTGTTCCCAGCTGTGTTTACTTAGTTATTTCTCTCTCTCTCTTTTTTAGTTCTCTTTTTCGTTTTGTCTAAATGCATATTCATATTCATTTTGAAAATATTTATGTCTCTTCAAAGTCTTTTCTCACCAAGAAAGTTATATTGTTTTGTCTCTTTTGAAAGGAGAAAGGGCTCCTCTGTCAACCCAAAGATGTATTTAAATGCTGGTTCTCATGTAAAGAGAAAGGTGTAAGCTAAAACTACAACCACAGATTTTGTGAGTTCCCACCCCCATATCTCATGAGGTATAATTTCATAAATTAGGGCCATTTGAAGTATTCAGTTATAAATGTTTACACTGAAGAGTGAAGTTCCCTTTCAAGGGTAAATGAAAAACTTATGATTTATTTCTCTGTTTTTTAGTAAAGTGTGTACAGATTCCAAATATGACTTAGAACTTTTTCTATAATGTTACTGCTAAAATATTAATATTTAATTATATTTGGCAGTTTTTAGATATTCCACAAGTAAACTTATGGGATAGATTATAATTTTTTAAATGTCTTTTATTCTTGTAATTAATGTAATATAAAATTTTTTAAGATAATATTTGAATATAAGGTCTACTTAGAGTTGAAGAAACAATTTCATTAACCTCAGCATGATGTCATTATAATATGGGTTAAATTGCTCATATATAAATGTAATTCCAGTGTCTAAACTAATTTGTAATTTTATGCAATGCATTTGAAGTGATCATATTTGTCAGTGTAAAATGCTTTTCTTCTATCTTCCTGGTTGTTTACTTCTCCAGTTAGCACTAACAGCCAGTAATCAGGGAGATTTTCCTGGAGGGCTTTTCTCAAATGCACTATTTCTAGAGAAGAGGAAGGCTTTTAGTCACTCTTTTGTTCTATCCACACACTTCACGGACAATGATCTCTAATGTGGCATTCCCTCTGAAAGGCAGTGGTTGTCCAAAATAGTCATATATATTTAAAATACATCTATAGACACAACCTAAACATATACACATTAAGGAAAGTGTTAAAGCAGTGAAATGGATGAAACCAAATGTATGGGCAAAGACATACCACATGATATCAGACAAAGATGTCTTCAGAGGGAAAGAATTAAAGTGAGATGAGGACTATTTAAGGTAATAAAGACTTCAACCCACTGCAAAGATTGGATTATAAGCAATGTCTACACATCAAATAATATAGCATTAAAATTCATAGAACAAAAATTACAGGAACTACAAGCAGAATAGAAACACATTAAAAATAGACTTTAATTCACCTTTCACAATTCATAATAGATGAACTAGAACAAAAACATGTGCGTATAGAAAGTCTAAATAAGTAAGAATAAAGGTAAACTTAACTGAGATATGTTGAACTCTATAGCTTTAAAACAAAGAATAAGCTTGCTTTCTGTGTTCTTGGTGAAGTCACTTAAAAAATAACCTTTATTACAACAAAAAGGAAATCTCATATATTCCAACAGACAGAAATGATACAGGCTACATTATTGGATTATAATGCAATTAAACTAAACACAAATAAACAAATTACTGAAAAAAATCTATCATTTGGAAATTTTAAGCACCTTTATCTTACACAGCTCTCACAGTAAAGAGGAATTTGAAACTGAAGTTCATTTTAAGAATTTTCTGGTTATTTTTGTGTGTTTATTTTTCCATATAAATTTTCAAAGAAATTTGTATAATTCTAAAATTTTCTTGTTATTTTGTGGGGGTTGCATTTACCTTATTAATTTAGGGAATTTTTGTATCTTTATTATATAGTATTCCTATCCAAGAATAGGATATGCTTTCCTATCCATTTATATTTCTTTCTAGGTTTATTCAAAGTTTTTAAGAAATTCTTACACCATACTTAGGAAATTTTCATCAATTGTATTTTCCTCCTTTTAAATAGACCATTTTTTAGGTCCACAGCAAAACTGAGCAGGAAGTAGAGTTCCTATATATGCCCAGCACCCACACAAGCACTGTTCACTAGCAACATCCCACACCAGAGTGGTACATTTGTTACAATTAATGAGCCTACATTGACACATCATTATCTCCCAAAGTCTAGTTTACATTAGGCTTCACTCTTGGTGTTGAAAATTCTATGAGTTTGGACAAATGTATAATGACATTTACCGATCATTATAATATCATACTGAACAGTTTCACTACCCTAAAAATCCTCTGTGCTTTATCTAGTCAACTTTCCTTTCCCTCTAACCCCTGGCAACCACTGAGCTTTTTACTGTCTTCATAGTTTTGCCTTTTCCAAATTGCTATATAGTTGGAATCATACAGTATGTAACCTTTTCAGACTGGCTTCTTCCACTTAGTAATATATGCATTTAAGTTTCTTCCATGTTATTTCATGGCTTGATGCTCATTTCTTTTCAGTGCTAAATGATATTCCATTGTCTAGATGTACCACAGTTTATTTATTCATTCACCTACTGGTTGTGGACATCTTGGTGTGTCCACATTTTGGCAATTATGAATAGAGCTGCTATAAGCAGCCATGTGTAGGCATTTGTATGGACATAAGATTTCAGCTCATTTGGGTAAACACAAAGGAAGACAAGTGCTGGATCATATGCAAAGAGTAAGTTTTGTTTTGTAATAAATTGACAAAATTTCTTCCAAACTGTACAATTTGGCATTCCAAATAGCAATGACTGAGAGTTCCTGTCGTTCCACATCCTTGCCAGCATTTTGTGTTGTCAGTGTTCCAGATTTTGGCCATTCTAATAGGTAGGTAGTTGTATCTCATCATTGTTTTAATTTGCATTTCCCTGATGATACATGATATGGAGCATCTTTTCATATGCTTATTTGCCATCCATATTTCTTCTTTGGTGAGGTGTTAGTTAAGGTCTTTGACCTATTTTTTAATTAAGTTGCTTGCTTTCTTACCGTTGAGTTTTGAGAGTTCTTTGTATATTGTGGATAACAGTTCTTTATCAGCTTTTGTCTTTTGCAGATATTTTCTCCCAGTTGGTGACTTGTCTTCTCATTTTCTTGATATTGTCTTTCATAGGGAAGAAGTTTTTAATTCTAATGAAGTGCAGCTTATCAATTATTTCTTTCATAGATCATGCTTTTTGTGTTTATTTAAAAAGTCATTACCTCGCCCAAGATTATCTACTTTTTCTTCTATGTTATCTTCTAGGCATTGTATAGTTTTGCATTTTACATTTAGGTCTGTGATCCATTTTAGGCTAATTTTTGTGAAAGATACATGTTCTGTATCTAGATTAATTTTTTTTTTGCATGTGGATGTCCACTTGTTCCAGCACCTTTTGTTGGAAATAATTATCGTTGCTCCATTGTATTGCCTTTGCTCCTTTATCAAAGATCAGTTGACTGTATTCATGTTGGTCTATTTCTGGGCTTTCTGTTCTGTTCTGTTGATCTATTTGTCTATCCTTTAACCAATACCACACTTTCTTGATTGCTGTATCTTCTTGAAGTCAGATACTGTCAATTATCCAACATTTTTGTTCTCCTTCACGATTTTATTGTCTATTTTGGGTCTTTTGCTTCTCCATATAAATTTGTGAAACAATTTGTCAGTATCCACAAAATAATTTGATTGAGATTTCATTGATCAGTAGATCAATGGACAAATAGAGATCAATTTGGGAAGAATTGACATCTTTATAATATTGAATCTTTCTACTTATGAACAGGAATATCTCCTAGTTAGTGTTTTGATTTCTTTGACCAGTTTTATAATTTTCCTCATCTAGACCTTGAACGTAATCTGTTAAATTTATACCTAAGTATTTCTTTGAAGGGAGTGCTAATCTGAATGGTTTTGTGTTTTTAATTTCTAATTCCACTTGTTCATTGCTGGTATATAGGAAAGCGATTTACTTTTGTATATTAACCTTCTATCCTGCAACCTTGCTATAATTGCTTATTAGTTCTAGGAGTTCTTTTGTTAATTCTTTTGGATTTTTCTATATAGACAATTGTGTGATCAGCAAACAAAGACATTTTTATTTCTCTCTTCTCAATCTGTATACCTTTTACTTCCTTTTCTTGGCTTATTGCATTAACTAGGACTTCCAGTATGATGTTGAAAAGTGGTGAGAGGGGACATCCTTGCCTTGTTTCTAATCTGAGTGGGAAAGCTTCTAGTTTCTTCCATTGTATTTTTAAACTTGTGTTTTTCCTATAAAGAAAATCTATTGAGTTTTTTATGTTACCTTTGAACTCAGACACCTCAATTCTTTCACCACCTTTAGGAATTTTTCATATGTTTCTATTGAGTTTTCTAGGCATACAATCATATAATATGCGAATAACTGTATTTTACTTCCTTCATCCTTATTAAATAGTATAATTGTTTCTCACATCTAATTGGATTGGTTTATAGAGTGTTGATTTTTTTCTTAACTTTAATGAAAATATATCTAGGGTTTGTAAAGTTTGTTGTTGACTTTGGGGGTTATATATATATATATATATAAATAGTGCATTAGTGGAGAAGTTAGCTTATTCAGTAATTAATGTTGGGACAACTAGAAAAAATGGATCTCTACCTCACTCCAGATAGAAAACAAATTCCAAATAGATCAAAGATTTAAATTTATAAAACTAAGCCATAAAAATGACAAAATTTCAAGAAAAAAACATGATATATGATATGTCCTTCCACACTTCCAGAGGGATGTGGATGCTTTCCTGAGCATGACACAAAATCTAGAAACCAAAGAAGAATTAGAGTTTGAACATCACATAACATTAAACATTTTTTAATTAAAATGTTTTTAATCTGTAGCATAAAACACCATAAAGTCAAAACACATACACTGTATGTTTTTTAGAGCCCCCATATCCTGCAATTAAATGGTTCATGTTGTACTTAAAAAGTGCTATAGATTAAAAAGGAAAAGAAAATGAAAATGAAAACATGGGCCGTTATTTAACTAGGCAGTCACAGAAAAGAAAATATAGCTCTTAAACATATGCTCATGTAAGTTCATATAAGTTCAACTTTTCTCATTTTAAGACAAATGCAAGTTAAAACAATTATATGACCCCATTTTTGCCTCAGTCAGGTTGAACGTATTGAAAGTATGATAACACATTATGTGGTGAGGATGGAGATGAGCAGGCACCATGTTACATTGTTGTCAGGAGAATCAATTGGTTCAACCTTCAGAGAGAGTTATTTTGTGTTAATATCAAAATTAAAGATTCACTTTTTGCACAAATTCCAACTTTAGAAATTGATACCATAAATATATTCACATATATGTGAAAGTATGTGTTTAAAATATATTAATTGCAGCTTTATTTATAATAACAAAAGACTGAAAACAACCTGAATACCCATAACTAGGTAATTGATTCAATAAATTATAGTATGTACAAAAAATGGAAAACCATGCAGCTGATAAAAAGAGTTGAATCTATAAAAACTGATAAGGAATGAACTCTAATATATATTTTAAGTGAAAAATGCAGGGTGCAGAAAAGTTTGTATAGCAAAATATTCTATGTATGTGTTTTTAAACAGAAAATGTGTGAGTATACATACACCCATGTGATTGGCGCATACCTATCACATATCTGGAAAAATATATGTAGACAGATAACAGTGGTTACTGCTGGGACCAGGAATTGATTGTTGGAGAACAACATGGAAGGGAAAATTTACACTGTTTCTTTTTTAATATTTTGAATTTATATCATTTACACATGTTTTTTATCAAAAAACTAATTAGTTAAAAATAAAACCATACATATATTGATGTTATAAAACTTCCCTTAGAAAATGCACCATGCTTGTTATCCCTAAACTTTTACTTCCAAATAAATAAATGCCAGTATTTTTCTGATGCCTTATGGGAGCAGTAAAATTTTAAGGCAAAATATTCTTTTTCCATTGATTTAAATTTACTGATTTAATTTTTCTAGTCTACCAGGCCCTAAGCTGAATTGCAGGTAGATTGTAATAACCTCTGAAAGTTTTGTTAGTTCACTTATTGGATGGAGAGTACAAATTTAGACTTCCATTCCTCCTTGTTTCTGGTCACCCCCTAAAAAATATAGTTATAAACCTCACAGCAACGGGAATCTCCTTCAGTGAAATTTGAGATCCCTGTAAGACCTCTCAAAAGATAGTTACGGCAGCAGTTTTATTATTGCAGTTCATATACACCAAAGCTGTGATTAACTGTATCATAGCATGCTGACATTATTATTATTATTATTATTATTATTATTATTATTATTATTATTACTATTATTTTGCTGCTTTGGGTCTTCGTTGCTACGCAGCTTTCTCTAGTTGTGAGTGGGGACTACTCTTTTTTTTTTTAAATTAATTAATTTATTTTTGGCTGCGTTGGGTCTTCGTTTCTGTGCGAGGGCTTTCTCCAGTTGCAGCGAGCGGGGGCCACTCTTCATCGCGGTGCGCGGGCCTCTCATTGTCGCGGCCTCTCTTGTTGCGGAGCACAGGCTCCAGATGCGCAGGCTCAGTAGTTGTGGCTCACGGGCTTAGTTGCTCCGCGGCATGTGGGATCTTCCCAGACCAGGGCTCAAACCCGTGTCCCCTGCATTGGCAGGCAGATTCCCAACCACTGCGCCACCAGGGAAGCCCCGGGACTACTCTTTATTGCGGTGCACGGGCTTCTCATTGCAGTGGCTTCTCACTGCAGTGGCTTCTCTTGTTGCAGAGCATGGCCTCTAGGTGCACAGGCTCAGTAATTGTGGCATGCAGGCTTAGTTGCTCCACAGCACGTGGGATCTTCCCAGACCTGGCATCGAACCCATGTCCCCTGCATTGGCAGGCAGGTTCTTAACCACTGTGCCACCAGGGAAGTCCCAGCTTGCTGACTTTAATGAGTTAATGCAGTGTCCAAATAAAACGTGTGGCCAAATGATAGCTTAGGTTTTGAGAAGTTTTGGCTCAGTAATATCTGTGAAATTTGAGCTGATATTAAATATGCCTTAAAACAATACATTTGGGATTTGGCCTCGGGCATCAGATCAAGTCTGACTGCTACACAGAGTCGAGTTTTTTGCCTCGGGTCCTCATATGTTTCTCACTATAGGACTATAGAATCAGCAAGAATATCATTATTGCTTTAGTGAAGGAAAACACCTCAGTTCCTATTTAACTTATGGAACTGTCTTCTTTCCGATTATTTTATTTTCCTGAAATTAGAGAATCCTGCTATCCCCTGCACATACAGCTATCTTCTCCCACCTGCAGCCCAATCCAGTAATTTCTTCCCAGCCTCACCTTTCTCTCATTCTTAGTCATCTAAATGGCATCTGTCTAACCTTGGACCGTCTCTTTCTGTACGTGTTTAAGTAAGCCAACCCTAGCATGGCTGATGATGTGACAGGTCACAGTTCCAGTTGTCTGTATCTCAGAATAGATGAAGGCTCAATCAGGACAGCAGTGGCTATTTGACTGGTCATTAAGTCTGGCTGCAGCAAACTGTTCTGACCGGCTTGGCCAGGAGCCATTTGTGCAGATTAGAGGGTTGGATTTTATATCCTCTCAGAGACAACTCCCTTTCCACTTCAGCCTGTTGATGAGCTAACCATGGTCTCTATGGGGCTACATCCTCATCTTCTGGGTGGCTCACAGAGTGAACAGCTCAGTTGGGACGGGGTGGTATTTAGCTAATGTACTTTAATTAAGGCTATACTTGAACTACTTTCTTAAGTTATGGCACAGTTCCTGTCTCGGCAAAGCATAAGAATTAATAAACGTGGGACATTTAACAAACCCGAGATAGAAAACATGTTTGTTAAGCCAAACTCATAGAGGCAGAAAGTAGAATAGTGTTTGCCAGAAGCTGGGGAAGGGGGAAATGGAGAGTTGCTATTTACTGGGCATAAAGTTTCAGTTATGTAAGATGAATAAATTCTAGAGAGCTGCGGTACGACTTCGTGACTATAGTTGACAATACTGTCTTGCATACTTAAAAATTTGTTAAAAGGGTAATGTTAAAGATCTCAAGTTAAATGTTCTTATTACAGAAAAAGAATTTATATTTAGTAATTCCATTTGGATTTAATTGGAAACGAACATTTCAATCCTCTAGCTCTTATTTCATGACAGGAGTTTGTAGATATTAAGATCTCCTAATCTCCTTAAAATATCTGTATTCTTTTTTTTTTTTAGGACTTTCATATGCAGAGTAAATGGTGATTAAAATGTGCAGGATGACAAGATGGAGCAAACAGTGCTTGTACCACCAGGACCTGACAGCTTCAGCTTCTTCACCAGAGAATCTCTTGCAGCTATTGAAAGACGCATTGCAGAAGAAAAGGCTAAGAATCCCAAACCAGACAAGAAAGATGATGACGAACATGGCCCAAAGCCAAATAGTGACTTGGAAGCTGGAAAGAACCTTCCTTTTATTTATGGAGACATCCCTCCAGGGATGGTGTCAGAGCCGCTGGAGGACCTGGACCCGTACTATATCAATAAAAAAGTGAGTGTGTTTTATGAGGCATATTTTGCTGCTAATTGCCTTACAGTATACCTTGGACTGTTATAGCACCAACAGAAGCTAAGTTAGCACAAAGTCTAAGTATCCTTCTGTTTAGGAAATAAAACACATTTGCATATGTTTTATGCATATACATGACAAATAAATTGATTATATCATAACAGATGGAGCTGTCCCAAATGCACCATGATAGATACCTAAAAATAAATGTAAGTTATAGGCAGCTAATTTAACAAATTAAAAACATCTCCCCAGAGATTGTATTTACTATTTATGGGTTTTCTGTACTTGAAAATCTTGAAATTATCACAAATTATAAAGACCTCAAAAATATTGTATTCATTTCTCATGGAACAAAATTTGATGCCAGAAGGGTTTTCAGTTTCTATATTATATATAAATATGTTATATATAATATATCAGTTAACTTCCTGAAGACACTTTTTTTAATTGGGAAAAAACATTCCCATACAAACTATAGTTTAAAAATTATTTAATCTTTTGGTGGAAATATATTGATATTGGTAAGGATGACCAAAAATATAGTATTCTGAAGAACATATAAATGATATTTGAATATCCATGCTTGAAATGAAAATAGTAAGCACCCAGCCTTTCATTATGACCATCATTTCACCAAACCAAGAAGAAAAGTGTAGAAAAAGATAAAATCAAAAAAGATTATTGTAATGATTTTAGATTAAATTTATGACTAGTTAATTTGCAATATTTTATTATCCCTTTCACCTAGAATAATATATTTGTGAACTCTTGGTGGAAAGGTACAGCACAAAGATTGTAATTAAGCAAATGAGATCTTTTAGTTAAACATGGGCCTTAAAAACACCCCCAATAGGGCTTCCCTGGTGGCGCAGTGGTTGAGAGTCCGCCTGCCGATGCAGGGGACACGGGTTCGCGCCCCGGTTCAGAAAGATCCCACATGCCGCGGAGCAGCTGGGCCCGTGAGCCATGGCCGCTAAGCCTGCGCGTCCGGAGCCTGTGCTCCGCAGTGGGAGAGGCCACAGCAGTGAGAGGCCCGCGTACCGCAAAAAAAAAAAAAAAAAAAAAAAAAAAATACCCCTAAAACATTTAGGGATGCTTTTGGTTGCTGGCACAATTATCGTGTTAGTTTTTATCAAGTGCATAAGTTTGGAATTTTAGTATTTGGATTCGAGACAGTTTTGTAAATACATTCTCATTGACTACTACGACTTTCAGAGGTAAAAACCTCATTATGTTCAGATTTTTTAAAGAACTTTTCAGGGTATAGCCAGCTTAAGTGTAACACACTTTTCCTTTTTAAAAACTGATTTGACCATTTTACTGTGAAGGAAGAGATTAATAATTTTCCATAGATTCATTATCTTTTATTTAACTTTGCTTTGTAGCATTGTATTATTAAATCTTAGTAGGTAAGCCATGATCTGTTTCATAACTTCCATTTAAATTGTGAGAAAAATTGAATTTTATCATTAAATCACTCCTTTGGAAATTAATTTAATATGATATCTGAAAAGCTAAAACCCAAATTAAGCAGACTACAAGGGGTTTATTTGTATAAAAAAAGTAAAAATGTGGATAATCCAACTATTCATACATTTTAACTTATCTAAAATTACTCTATTATTGAAATAATGACTCTGATGTGTTCTAGCCAGAAATTCATTAACACTAAAGTATGTTACTTTATTTATAGCCATTGGACATAGCCAATCTATTTAGAGCTGCTATTACAGTGGGTTAGTGGACTCCAAGCTCAGCAGGCATTTTGCTACCCCCAGACATCCAGCCCCCACCTCTCCAGTAGTAATCACCATCTAAAAATTATTAAAGCCACCCAGAGTCTACCACTTCATCAAACAGGGCTGAAATCTAGCATCCCATCTCCTGTGCTGTGTCCTTATCTATAAAACAATAAATGCATACATTGAGAAAGACCACACTAATGTGTGTTGACAAGGGCAGCTACTCTTCAAGTAGAAACGAGATCATCCAATTAATCTTTTCCTTTAAATTAAAGAGTTTTTAGACTGATAAAAGTTGTCCTCTTGAGCGAATGTCCCCAAACAAAGCCGTCCACAATTGGTTTATAATGAATGAGATATAACAAAGGTTATAAAGGCAGATGGAAAGCAAAATGATGCAGACCCATCCAAATAGTTAAAAGAAAGGTCTTAAAACTGAGGGTAAAAGACCAGTCCTGAAGGAATGACTATTCAGGCAGATTCTTTTGGTGAAGTAACCCTTATAAACTTTGTTAGGTTCACATTCAAACTTGCCTTTAACATCTTCTGTCCTTATCTTCAAATGCACATTGTGTGAGGAAGGAAAAATCTTTTGGCATTTTGGAACAAATCACAGAGTGCAAGTAGCACAATACGATAAGAGAAATATTGTTATCAAGAAGGAGGTTTCCCCAAGGTGAGGCACATCCATTGCTTTCACATTGAGCTGCCATCCAGCAAGTCTCCAAATGTAAGTCATTCAACAGAAATACAAGTGAAACTTTTTGCAGTACTGAAATCCTTAAAAACTAACATGGCATGCTTAGGACATGATTGAGCTATGTGTTGGAAATTTCCTTCTTTTGCATTTTCATGTTTTATAACTTTCTATGGTTGTGTGTACACTCTTTCCAGTCTTAAATTTTTGTTCATAATTGGATTATTTCAGTATGGAGGAATAGTCTTAAATTCTGAATTAGCTTCCTCTGATTGAAGCTGGAATCCTTAGAAAAATAATAACCTTTAAAAAATGATGAATATTTCTTTTGCTACTTGATGACTAATTTCACTTCAGTGACTTGAGTATCTGAGGATGGCAGGATGATCTTCTTTAAACAATGCAGTACACATGCACAGTACTCCCAGCATAGATAAAGGAAATGATGGAAATGTCACTGGGGAAAATGCTTCTTAGGATGAAATTTCCCACCATCACTGATATTGGGGATGTGCATTTTATTGCCTGAGTGGGTTGTAATATGCAAATATTAATCAGGCTAGTGACTCCCCTAAGGTTTAACTCAAGTACAATACTTAATGTATCCTTGGTATGTATATCCCAAGTCTCTGGATTCTTTCTTAAAAATATATAGAATAAACAATGTAAGCCTATTACAAAAAATGGTTGCAGAATCTATGTTAAGTTTTAGGTTAAAGTACAGTGGTGTGTATATATAAGGAATCTACATGTAAGGAATAGAAAGGACACAAACCCCAGTGAAGCTCACTGTGATCTTCTACAATGTCAGTGAGCTTATGAAAATGTCACTGCTGATGGTGTATTTTCAGATGGCATATGCCCACATATTTTTATCTTCTTTGCCCTAGCTTAAAATGTACAAATTATATAATTTTCAAATTTTCTGTTGAAATTCTTAAAATAATTTAATCCATGGTCAGTGATATTGTGGTAGTAACTCGAGAAATAGTAGCAACTGTCTCATGAACACTCGTGGTGCATGGAAGCACTTCCAGACCCTCAGATGTTTTAAGCCTTCAGAAGTCTGAGGTAAGAACTAAGGAATAAAATAACAGTGCTATCAGAGGAGAGTCACAGAATTTTCCATACCATGTTAGCTCTGGTCCCGTGGTCTTCAGAACATGATTCCAGGTTGGGTTCCTTTTGTTTGTTTATTTACTTTAGCAGTGTGACAAGGCACATTTTAGCTTGTGAACACACCTTTATTTCCTCATGGGATTTTTTTTTTTCACAGTTTCCTTTCATAGCTTCGGCTGATTTTGCACCATTTGGCTATACATTCAAATTCTTCACCCACTCTTTATTACAGAAAACTTCTTCCTTCTCATGTTCTCTTAAAATTACAGATGACTCATTAGTACCATGGAAGAAAATATCCTTTTGACAGTGTGACAGGGTACTGGAAATAGAATGAGGTATGTTAGATCTGTAGTGAAAATGCGTGTTTGTTAATTATGGAATGTAGAAATGTATCCATTTAAAAATGTGCTCTTTCCTTGATTGTCTCTTCGATGTTTAAAGACAATTTATTCTCCCTTTTTATCAGCTCTTCTAAAGAGATGCATGCTCCCTCTTTACTGGGGCTGCACGAAGAATCATACAGGAACTTGTGATTTTAAATTCATGCCTGGTTTGTCATTCCACAGGAGTTTTTAATTGTTACATGGGGAAGGGAGAGTTGTTTGTTTTGTTTTTAATTGGGATTAGGGAGTTATTCTTGCAAAAGGAGTTTAAAAGAAAATCAGAAAAGTAGATGGTAAAAGCTCAGGATTCCATGAATTGTCATATTTATGATTTTTCTTTGTATATCATTAGCTTTCCTAGAATTACCAGTCACCCAGGCTCTCCCTTACTTGCAAGGCACTACAGTTCACTTACAAATCTTTCTCTTACCCATTCATTATTTCTTCCTTATGTCCCTTTCTTCTTTGTCACTTCCCTGTCTCTGCCTCAGAAACAATCCCAAAATGATGAGGATGGTAGTAAAATAATGATTGCATTTATTAAGTACCTGCCATATTAATAAGTTTCCCTTCAAGTGAAAGTGACCAAAAACCAACAGAAACTAGTTTTTGAAAACAAACTAAGCAACAAACAAGTAAATGTATGTATGGGGTAAATCTGGTCTTAATATCAAAGGATCCAGTACCTAAAACAACATCATCAGGACACAGTCCTTTTCCATTTTTGGTTCTACTTTCACCTATGCTGGCTGCATTCACAGGCTGGCTCTTCCCAAAAGATGATAGAAATAGCCACCAGTAGTATGAAACTAACATCCTACAGCCTAGTAACCTCAAGAAAAAGTGCTCTCTTTTTCTTCAAAATTTCTTGCAAAAGTCCTGAAATTAAGTCTAATTAGGTCACGTGGCCTCTTCTGAACCAATCACTGTAACCAAGGGTTTGTGATGCTCTCATTGGCCAGATCAGCATCACATGTTGACCAGTGTTGCCAAGGGGTGGGTCAGCTCCATCCAAGCCACATGGCCAGGCAATGAGGCAGAGGTTTTCTCTAAAAGGAAGAGATGGAGACTTTGAAGGTCTGCTAGGCAAGCAAAAACAGTAGCTCTGCCCTATGCACTGTGCATTAGGAAATTTACAGTTCTTATTTAACCGACATGTCCTTCCAAGATAATTCTTATCTTTGTTTTAAAATGATGAAAGAAGATGTGGTACTTATATACAATGGAATATTACTCAGCCATAAAAAGAAACGAAATTGGGTCATTTGTTGAGACGTGGATGGATCTAGAGACTGTCATACAGAGTGAAGTCAGAAGGAGAAAAACAAATATCGTATATTAATGCATATATGTGGAACCTAGAAAAATGGTACAGATGAACTGGTTTGCAGGGCAGAAATTGAGACACAGATATAGAGAACAAACGTATGGATGCCAAGGGGGGAAAGCCGCAGGGGGGTGGCGATGGTGGTGTGATGAATTGGGCGATTGGGATTGAGATGTATACACTGATGTGTATAAAATTGATGACTAAAAAAATAAAATAAAATGATGAAACTGAGATAAAATTAATTTTCCTAAGATCATAAATCTATTAAGTAACAGAGACTAGATTTAAAACCAGATCTGTCAGCTTCCATGGCTCATCACCATGCTACTCTGGGTTTGCAGTTGTCACACTAATGGTACCAGTGGAGAAGAGAAGTCAGTGATAGACTCTAAATAAGCCTGTCACTGCTTTTCCTGCCCCTCCACTCATGCCACTTTGCCAGCTGTACTCCTCATCTCTTAGGCTGGCAGTATTTCCCAAACCTGACTTGTTGCTTTACTACTTCTGCTTAATCGGGGGCATCTCCTGCCTTTATAAAAACTAAAATCTTTGAGACTCAGGGGGTCTGGATCAGTTTCTAAAATAATTAGAGAAGTACATTTCCCACCAGATTCTAATAGGGTGATAAGCACCTTTTTTTTCAAAGAGGACAGATTCAGGAAACTTAACTTGTATGCCTCTGTAAAGAAATGGCATTTATATTGGGATCTCAAGGGTAGAAAGAAGAAGGGAGAGAAGGCTTCCAGGGAAAGGGAATAGCCCATAAGAAGACATGTAATATAGCAGGACTGTAGTAAGTAAAAGGCAAGTAAGATGTGACTGGGGAGATGGGCCTGGGGCTAGATCAAGGCTCCTTTTAGGACGTCTTAAGGAGTTCGAAGTTTAAGGGCAAAATGAATTCTCTGAAGACTTTGGGTAGAGAAGTGACAATGTCCATTTCACTTTTTTTTTCAATGAATTTATTTATTTATTTATTTATTTATTTGTGGCTGTGTTGGATCTTCGTTGCTGCGCCCGGGCTTTCCCTAGTTGCAGCAAGAGGGGGCTACTCTTCATCGCGGTGTGTGGACTTCTCATTGCGGTGGCTTCTCTTGTTGCGGAGCACGGGCTCTAGGTGCATGGGCTTCAGTAGTTGTGGCACGCGGGCTTAGCTGCTCCGCGGCATGTGGGATCTTCCCGAGCCAGGGCTCGAAGCCGTGTCCCCTGCGTTGGCAGGCAGATTCTTAACCACTGCACCACCAGGGAAGTCCCCACTTCACATTATTCTAAAGATCAAATTGGGAGTCTTTATGGAGGCTTGGTCTAGATTTTTGACAATGAAGACAATAATGGATGGGATCAGAATCTATTTTGGAGGTGTAATGCTTATCAGATGGGAACAAATGGATGGCATTGTTTTCTGAATATGAAATTTGGGAGGAAGGAAACTGAACAGCAAAGTTCTAGTGTGAGAATTGGCATTGCTTTCAAGTACACAAGTGTTTGTATGTGTGTATATTTGAGAACCAGAGAGACACACATTTTTAATCCTTTAATCCTTGAGTGTATATGACACTTTGAATTCATTAAGGGGATTCACATGTTTTATTTCATTTTGTTTCATTTCATCCTTTAAACAACCCTGAGGTTAGTATTATTATAATCTTCATTCAAATGTAGAAATTGACATGGAAGAGTTTGCCCAAAGTTCTCACACAGAAAAGTCTGCAATAAAACTGGACCAATTAGTCCTTTTCTGTCAATGAAAAATTAGCTGAGCATATAATAGTGTACCACATCCATGCTCTGGGCTGAAGATAACAGGGATGAGAAATATTTGACCCCCAGATTTTATCATTTCACCCTCTGGCTATAATTTTTTCTCTCTGTCTGAGATAGAGACAGAAGCATCTGTAACCCTGGCTGATAGGAGCCCATCTGGGGAACTCTCCAACACTGGCCCCACTGTAACTGTTCTACCCAGCTAAAGCCTAGGGACCAGCAATTTTACAGACTCTTTTCTGGGTACAACTTTTTCTCTTTTGCATGAACTTAAAGCAAAGATAAAAAAAATTCTAGGGCTTCCCTGGTGGTGCAGTGGTTGAGAATCTGCCTGCTAATGCAGGGGACACAGGTTCGATCCCTGGTCTGGGAGGATCCCACATGCCGCGGAGCAACTAGGCCCGTGAGCCACAGCTACTGAGCCTGCGCATCTGGAGCCTGTGCTCCGCAACAAGAGAGGCCATGATAGTGAGAGGCCCATGCACCGCAATGAAGAGTGGCCCCCGCTTACCACAACTAGAGAAAGCCCTCGTACAGAAATGAAGACCCAACACAGCAAAAATAAATAAATTGATTAATAAACTCCTACCCCCAACATCTTCTTTAAAAAAAAAAAACAAAAACAAAAAACAAAAAAAAACCTCTAAGGCCTTGAGCCCCCAGACACATTTTTGTTTGCCTCATGCAATATTGTTTACAATTTTGAATTAGTGTCTGAGATTTATAAATCAGAAGATTGTACACACACATGTATAATCGTGCATATTTAGGATTTCTCATACTATAGCAGATCTGGCATCACTGATTTGCATGCCCAAAATTGGCAGGTCTCTCACACTGCCTAGCCTCTGTGGGGCATTTTGGTTTGTGATCCCTGGCTACAAGACCCCTGTGCAATTAGATGAGGGCTGGATATTAACGCTTGGTGGGCCACGGGAGGCACAAGTCCACAAGTTGTTCTTTAGGCTGATTATCCCGCATCTAAGGGGTAAGATAGAATGAGATTGGGAGAGAAAACATTTTTTAAAATATTGCACATTAACTTCAGAGTCAGGTAGAGAACCTGTGAGAAAGCTTTCCATCCCTCAGTGAGCCAGAAAAGGAGGAAAATCTTGGCCTGAATCCACAGGTTATTAAAAAAAAAGATAGGCAAGGAAGTAGGTGAGACCATTTAGAGAGCTCACAGGAAAAAATAAAAAAGAATTAGATGCCTTGGAATTGGCCCAGAACAAGAGATGTCCCCAGAGATGTGTACTAATCGGAATCTCTTGACTGTCTATGCAATTCTTTACACCCAAAGCTCTGCAGCATCCCTCCTCCTGCCATGCAGTCTCATTCTGCCTTTTCCCGATGGAACCTCTTCTCAAGCCAGCAGCTTAGAGCTAGAAAAAGTTGACCCCACTTCTGGCAGAAGATAGAGCCAGGGAATTTCCCTAGTTTGAATGCCAGGGCAACATCAAGGAGAGAGAGGTATACCTTGCAACCCAGCTTAGAAGTCTGTTACCATTTTCAGAGTCACACTTGCTTATACACAGGGATAAAGTTTCACATTGTCATTATACAGAATTCTATTTAATTAGGAATTACATAGGTTTTTGAATCTATGTGTAAAAATATATATACATATATATATATATGTATCTCCTTTCTTTGGGAAAATATGTTCGAAGTTCCAAACAATTGACCTCCAAACACATTTTTGGATCACAGTGTAAGTACAAGTTGAAAATTGCCTCTTTAAATTTTGAGGCTAAGGCATAAGTGGAATCAACCAATAGTATATTCTGCATTTTTCTATTGTTCATGATCATTGCTCACCTTCCTCTGTTATTTCTTGTTTTTGCCAGTACATTTACTTTTAGAGCAGTAAAATTGCAGTAAATTTGGAGTCAATCCTGTGATTTGGCAATTTTTCAATAACATTTAGATAAACACAAAGCTGAGCATTAGGTTTAAACTATTTAAGGAACAAGACCCCTAGAGTGAAAGAAAAGTTAAGATAATAGACATATTTTTAAAAGGGAACTGGAAAACTATGGCTTGTTAAATTCAGTGTCCATCCTGAGTAAAAAAATAAGCAAACACTTTCTAAAAACCCAGAGACAAAAAAAGACTACTAAATAGAAATGGGTACAGATTTATAAATAGCAATCCTACCAAACTATTATAACCTAAGTGTTTCCTTATTGACTATGCAGTTAGATAAAGGGGAAGGATTTTACTCCAGGTACACAAAATGAGAACTGTTAATAAAAACATATTTACAGCTCTCCTATTGCAGACTCACCTGAGTTATTTATTAAAAGTACAGAATACTAGGCATCAGAATCTGACCTACTGAATTGGAATCACAACACCTGTGTGAACTTAGTGTACTTCTTCCCATTTTTCAAAAGAGGGAAATGAGTCACAGAAAAGTTAGTAACTTGTCCAGGATCTCAGTGCTGGAAGGCAGCACAGCCAGATTTTGAGCAAGGCATCCAACTCCAGAGTCTGCACTCAATAAATATGTAAATTAAAACAAATCCTACTTATGTTTTTCTAATTTGCTTTCCAGACTATTAAGCTTTGATTATCAGGGGTATTTACCTGTTTGGGCTTTCATTGTTGTTGTTTTCTTTAAAGCTAGAATTGACTTTTACCTGGCAAGTCTTGCTGAAGAGAGTATGAACTGGCAGTACAATGAATGGTTTACACCTAGGTCTGCGCTGCCCAATTCAGTGGACATTAGTCATGTATGGCTATTGTACTTGAAATGTACTTGAAATGTAGTGAGTTCAGTCTCTGAAGACGTACAGTTGGTATGACAAGAGGATGTAAACTATCAATAATTTTTAATACTGACTTCATCCCCAAATGATAATTTATTGGATATGTTGGGTTAAAGAAAACATTATTCAAATTAATTTCATCTGCTTCTTTTTCTTTTTCTAAACATGGCTACTAGAATATTTAAAATCACATATGTGGCTTAGATTTGTAGTTCATGTAATATTTCTATTGGGCAGCTCCAGTCTAAGTAAATCTTCACTTACCCTTCTAGATTTTCTTCCGTTAGTATAGATAGTTGAACATTTACTAGTTTTCAAGCTTCTTGGAGTCATCACTTACTATTTACCCCAAACTACTTGGGGTCTTTGTTTTCCCTATAAACTTTAGCACAGAGCTTTGCAAATATTGTGCTAAACAATTAACACAAATCTTCTGCATTGAAGTCAATTGAATAAACGACTGAGCTGAGAATTAGATCCAGGCTGCTTTCCAGGTGTCCACCACGCTCATACATATTAACAGCTTATCATATAGGGACTTCATAAATGCTACTTGAGTTTGGTAGCTATACATGAAGAGATAAGTGACAAGCCTGATCAACATCTAGTATGTGAAGAGAGTTACATTCCTACAAATGTGTCTTTAAAGTGATATTTTTATATATAGAATCTCATCTCTAATTCAGTCAAAATGCTGTTTAGAAATTGGTTCTGAGGCACAGTGTTATTCTCAGGTCAAAATGATTTCATGAGTTTCCTACAGCCTTGGGCTGTAAAAAAAAAAAAAAAAAAAAAAAAAGCCTGTTTCAAGCTGGATACTACTATATCAGCCATTTCTCCTCCACCATCAATTTTGAAGTTTTTCTTTTCTATTGAAGTGACTTAATGCAATAAAAATTGTCCTGAGTAGTTATCTTAATGAAATTTGTATTAAACTAATTAGACTTGAAGGATGCTAAAATACTTTCCTCTAATAAGCCATTCAGTACATTCTTTGAAAAATCAACACTGAACTTGTACACTTAGAATGGACAAGATGGTAAATTTTATGTTATGTGTATTCTACCACAATAAAAATAATGGGGCGGGGGTAATAGTAACATCTTGGCTAGTCTTTTAATTCTTTCCTTTTTGATCTCTTTCTTATCTGTGAAATGAGGAAGGCAAATATCTGTATGTTTGAAAATTCTAGAGTTACTTGACCACTTGTAAGTAAACAGTGTTCCCTACTGACTCTCTTCTCCCTTCAATACTATCAATACCATTATTTGGAGAAACATATATTTGAGAGTCTTTAGGGGCAAGTATCCATTCATTAATCCTCAACACTTAGAAACTAAATGTTTGGCTTCTTCTCTGTGCAAGTAAATATAAGGAGGATGGATACAGACAGATGAGGAAATAAATACAAGATCTATACAAGATACAAGATACAAATAGCAAATTTGAAGTTCTAAATGGAATTTACTGACATAAAAATGGTAACAGAGTCAAGATTCTAATATTGGACTGCTCTATAATTCAGCTGTTTAAAATGAATCCGTAAACACTTTAAAGCAACATTTGTGTAGTTTGTATGTAAATATATGTTTCAACCTGGGAATAGCAAAGTCCTCACAGAAGAAACCCTCTGAAATAGTCCCTTAGTGCTGGTGTTATCATCAGCTTCCCAGGAACTCTATCAAGGATGTCTTATCTATCTATACGGCTTGTGAAAAATTAAAGGAGAACAAATATTGCTGTACAGGAAAACCTCATTAATTCCATTATACATTCTAATTGTAAGCACTTACACACTGTACACATACTTCTTATAAATATGAAGTTAAAATACATTCTTTGAAGTTTTTAAATAAATAAAGAGAATATACCCTAAAATCAGTAAAAGTTTCCATCTAAGGCTTGAACAATTGGGAATTTTGTCCTTTTGCCTTTCACTTTTGTGTCAAAATATTAATTCCTCTATGTGACAGGACTTTTAGACTGAGAATTATTTATCAGCATCAGGGTGCCATGGCTTTTGTTAGCTTTACCCTGCTGAGTTCTGGCCCTTTGCCCTGCCTTTTTGGGTTCCTCTTGGTTCAGCTTCTGAGTCTTGCTTCTTTTTCTTCTTGGTCCTTAGGGCAGAATTTCTTTCTCTCTCCAACCCTTTCTTTGGCCTCTGCAGCTTTGCCTTTGGTTTCATCACCCTCTTCCTCCATCTCTTCTACTTCTTCTTTTGTTAGATCTGCTCATGGTTTGGACTGGAGGGTGGCCACAGAGCCAAAGACACAGGTGACCTCTTCTGCACGTGGTCTCATCTCCTCAGGATGAGCTGGATTATTATTCTTATCCACTGAGCGACAATCAGTACCATCTTCATCCCCCTCTTCCTCCAGCCCATGATTTAGGCCCCGTATGGACTGTAACTTCTTTTCCAAAATTAGGCTTGTAATATTATTTGAAATGAGGGAATTCTTATTTTAAAAAGATATATTCTACGTTATGTTTTTACTGGCTCTCCCACTCCCAGATCACAATATTTCCATCAGGTTTTACTCAGCATAATTTTGGGGAAAGGAAGCATAGGCAGTTGGTTTGCAAGGTGGACCATATTCGGTCCTGATTTAGCTCACTCAGAGCCTTTCTGTGTCCTTGCATGGGTGTACTCCCTAGGGCAAAGGCATTTTCTTTGGAGAAGTCTGTGCACATTTTATGATGATCTCACAATGCCTTTTAGGGATGGGGCACTGAATGAATCAGAGAAAAAGAGCACTAAGTCTTGTAGACACAGGTGATTGCTCCTCCAATAAGCACAGGTGAAACTTTCCCCTCCTATAAATGGACATTGTGACACAGTTTTCTTTGTACTCTGGACCCACAGTCCATCAAAGATGAAAGTGGAAATATGGAGTCAAAGTTAGACGTAGAGCAATGCATCTCAAACTCTCTGTTGTGAAGGTGTGATTGCTATTCTATAAAATACAATAAAATTAATTTCCAGAAAGTTGAAATGAAAAACAGACCTGCAAAATACACCCTGTCTTTTTATTATTACATTCAACAGATGTAAAATTAGTCTGTCAAATTGTCTTACAAGTTTCTAAATACTTACTCTCAAATCTTATCACAGATCAGGAACAACTTGGAGACCAGCACTGGTTGGGGGACCATTTTCACAACCCTGATTTAGGGCAGTCTTACATATACCAGCCAGGAAGTGCTATTTTCAAACAGCAACTCAGTAAATGTTTTGG
Source organism: Hyperoodon ampullatus (assembly GCF_949752795.1). Classification (NCBI taxonomy): domain Eukaryota; kingdom Metazoa; phylum Chordata; class Mammalia; order Artiodactyla; family Ziphiidae; genus Hyperoodon; species Hyperoodon ampullatus. The sequence goes on along the minus strand of NC_136921.1, from coordinate 81,612,939 downwards.
AGTAATTACTCTATTTCAATTTAGAAAACCCTGAAGGTAGAGGAGAAAAGAAATGAGAAATCTATAAATGACCTGAAGACTAAATGTAGAGAATAAACCCTTGTCAAAGATTTTTAGTAGAAAGTAAACATAAGGTTAATGCTTGCTATATCATAATGTGATCTACACAGATATGTGTCCTCAGTCAGAAAAACAGTATTTTTGAAGAATGGGGTTTAAATTTAGAAGATTTGGAGTTCCCTTCTCAAGATATGTTCTTCATAGAGAAATGGGTTCCACTCCCCCAATCTGAATGTACATAAAGGTCTTAGGAAACACTGAGTCAGAATCCTTGATACACGATTGTATGTGTATCACACTGCTAATTGTGCTCAAATATGTCTAATCTTTAGAATGCCAGTTTCTTTCACATCCATGGATCCTAGATTCTGCAGGAGCTTTGAGCTTTTCCTCTAAGAAAACACTACATGAAATAGGCAGCCAGTTGGGACTAGAATTCAGTGTGTCAGCTAACTCAGAAATCCCAATACAGAGTTTAGCACTCCTGGTCAACAGATACTCTCCAGGGAGCTTGGCCTCCAGAAATCAATTATTGGATTACATCCATCTAACCCAAGACTGGGTTTGATGGTGGCTGTTTTTATTTCCTATTATAAATAGAGTGATAATGTTTATTTTATAAGCAGAAATGGTAAAAGAATATTGATTTCAAAAATATTATTTGTTTTACTGAATGATTTTGCATTCCAGAGCATTAATTTTCAAGATATTTAAAGTGGAAAAGCTGAAATCACTGTAAAAGGAATGTAGTGTCCTAAGATCTGTAGAATGAAATGATACGTGCACCCATTTGAGACTTTTTCCTTTAACTCAGATATTTAAAATATTAAGAAAATAAATAACTTATCTTGGCTAACTGTCTTATATACGATAAAATTGCAGGTAAGTATCAAGTCAAATGTGAATTATACCATTGGATGTTGTCTCTAGTTAAGAAGAGATCCAATAACAGTTTGTCTTCATGGTGCACATTGAAAGTTGCAACATTGGAATAATTCATTTTGACAAATGATAGAAGGTGGGTAATAGAGTTTAAATGGTTTATACTTTTATACTTCTATGTGTTCCTATCTTACAGACTTTTATAGTATTGAATAAAGGGAAGGCCATCTTCCGGTTCAGTGCCACCTCTGCCCTGTACATTTTAACTCCCTTCAATCCTCTTAGGAAAATAGCTATTAAGATTTTGGTACATTCATATCCTTTTCATGTGATCAGTATTAGCTATTAGTACATAATCTATAAATGCTTTGTAGCTAAATATAAAATTAACTTGGGAAATGTCCATATTCTGTGGTTTTATCACTCTCATTTTGTATTTTCTTTGGTCATATAAGCCTTATTCTTAAAATTTATTACATAGATGTCACTGAAACTTACATAGTCTTTAATATTATATATGTACTATATATATATCTTTCAAATATATATTATACATCAAAGTCTTTAACATTATATATATCTTTTTAAAAACACTTATATGTATCAAGTCCTACAAATCTAGTGTAAAATAGCCATATTTATTTTTAAGATATGGTACAAAGTTTCTGATTTTCTAGAATTTGCAGTGAATAATGATATAATAGCAAAAAATTTACATCCAGAGCCAATACAGAGCTATCTATAATACAAAGCATTTTAGTGTACCTTAGAATTAACCTTTAAGCATATTTTCCATGGGAGAAGATCAGGGGGATTTGGCCAATATTTAGCTAGTTTTTGAACTTTCCTAATGAAATCTGTGAGGAAGTACTGAAATATTGGCTTAATTTCAAATTTAAGTCATTGAATTATGACTCTGCTGAGCAAAACTGATTGCTTAGTAAAGGCTTTGGAAGTTAATGAAAGACGCTAAGATTGTATTTCCAAGTGGTCTTTAGGGATTTGGCTTTAAGATTCTCATTGGTGTTAAAAAAAGGCTTCTGCAACTAAATTCATCTGTTCATATTCATTGGCAAAAACCTTCGCTTCTGATTATGTCTCATTTGATGACTTTGGCAATAATAAATATAGAAATACTGTTATAATCATAAACTTACACTACCTGATTTTTTGAAAAAAGATTTTAAAACCTAAAAATCAGTTCTGTTTCTAAACTGATAGCAAGAGATTCCTTATGGTATAAATACGGTATTATTAAAAATCAAAGATTTGAAACACAAAATTTATATGTTCGGGGTTTTTACATTTATGGAGGTTTCCTCATCCTAGTTTGTGTTCCTAGTGCCATCATGTGGTCATTTGAGGAAAACTTTCTTTTTCACATACGGAAAATTTTTGCTTTGGCAGTAAACTGTAGTGGAAAGAATACTGGATGTGAAAGTAAGAAACCTGTGTTTTAGTCTGTGGCCAAGTTATCTAATTTCTTTAGAGCTTACGCATTATTTCTCTGATTTCTAAATTATAGGGATTAAACAGTTGTTTTTTAAGGTCCCTTTCAGCTCCATAATTCTGTTATGTCATAGTTAGTCGTTGGTTTTAGCTAACACTTAGATCATGTCTACTAATATACAGACCTGTTCCAAGTACTTCATGCATATTAACCCATTTAATCTGTACCTCAAACTATGAGTTCCATACCTGATTAGCTCCACTGCATAAAATTCAGTAGAGATACAAGAAACTTCCGTGGCACAGAGAGGCTGAGTGACTTGTCCAAGTCACTTTTATGTTGCTAAGATCACCTTTATCTTGAATTTTAATTACATTCACATCATGTTAAGTCATGGCCTTGAAGAATATTCACTTTCAGTCTTATCCAGTGCTGCTACACGTTTACAAACTCAGCTGAAATAAGCAACCCAACCCTTAACACCATGTTGTACTTTAACTATATAAATTTTAATGTATTCAACTATATTGTATCACATGTATTTAAGAAATTACAATTCTGCAAGGATGTGCCTTCCTCAACAATTTACTATTTTAATCAATTAAATTAGTTCAAGTCAGTGCTCTCTGCTCAAAAACTGTACCACTCCAAAGTGCCCACAGTTTTCCCCCTAAAGTCTTCTGGGAGGTAAATAGATTGATTTAATAATAGTAGCAAAAACCACACTTTATACTTTTATAAAGCTTTCTCATACATTATCTCAATCTATACAACCACTCTGTGAGGGTGATATTATTATCCAAATGTTATGGATGACAAAAATGAAATTTAAAGAGATTAGATGACTTGCCCATAGGGTATTTGTCCCTGAGTCCTGGCCAAACTGCAGGTTGAGCTTTTCAATGTTAGTTTTATGTAATATGATACATGGATTTGGGTTTTCTTTTGTGTTCCTTAACAATGACCTACATTATTCAGCATGCTAATTATGTGCACTATTTTGACGAACTGTGTGTTTATGACAATGAGTAACCCTCCTGACTGGACAAAGAATGTAGAGTAAGTTCAGCTTAAGTTTTAAGCGACCTACGTGAGTATGTATATGTGTGTGTGTATAGATGAATAGACATACAGACATATAGACATATCTCTATATCTATATATATGTATTTAGTATTTAATCTCTCTCCTTCATGTGTACTTGGTGGTTACCAGAAGCCCATCATTCCTGGACACTCGCCACTTTTCCTGTAGGATCTACAGTGACCAAAGCAAATGTGATGAAAGTACTCACAGAAAGGAACCAGTATAGTAGACCTTGGTTCCAGTTCATTTCCAGATGAATTCAGTGAGTCTTACACTTGCCCTAAAAGGATAATATTGAGCCTCACAAAGTTTTCACTTCCATCAGACACATCCACTCCATGCCAGGCCTATATCAGTTTCAAATGTGGTCACCAAAATATTTGCTGGAAAAAAAAAAAGCCCACAAAATTTGGGATTTTCAAACTTGAAAATTTAATTGACTGAGGGCTAAGCTAACCGAAGTGAAAGTTAGGGTAGGATTTTCAGAAACCAGATGCATTACTAACTGTATTGATGGGCTCTGTTCTGGGATACTTTAGAGGACAGAGTGGCCAGATGTGTGATAAGTGCCGCTGAGTCTGCTTGCGTGGCCAACGTGGTAGCCAGTATTGCTCTGTGCCTGCTGACCCTTAAAACAACCACCACGGGGGTGTTTCCAAGGGCTTTTTCCCTTCCTGGAAACTTCCAGGTTGGGCCCAATCAAAAAAGGGATAAAAATTCTGAAGAAAATTAAAAATTTATATACAAAGGATTTCTAAAGTATTAAAGCTACCATGTGAGGCCCACAGGTCTCAAGTTGCCCTAGTTGCTGTGATTTCATTCTCCAACTTCTGAGTCGAAGATTAAAACTTTGGAAACATCTAAGTTTCTACTCGGAAGTATCTAAATTTCTGCTCATTTAAACTGAGTAGAAGATTTAAATTTTGGAAACATCTAAGTTTCCAGTCTAAGACTCAGTATTTTATTCTAAACTAAATTTTCACCTCTTATGACCTTAATTAAACTTACCCACTTTTGATGTTAACAAAATTCTTTTTTTCCAAGTAAGTTAACCGAGCTTATCTTAAAGAAAGAGAAAAACTTGAAACTAATTTGTCAATGTTCCCTCATTCATAAAACATGGCTGAAATTGAGTTTTTTTGCTTTCTAAAGGAAAATCATTTTATGCTTCTGCGGTATTGTTGATCAGCTACTCCATCATGTGAATGTACTGGGTAATTCTCAGAGGCTCTCTTCATGTATGTCAATACTAAGACATTTCAGATACACCTTATACAGTGTGTGGTTCTCACCCTAATCTTAGGACAATTTAAAGCCAACTCTTCATGTTTTAGGGAGTTGAATTTAAATTTACGGCTATGTTTTATTTCCTTGAAAATAATAGTAACTTGCTTAGATTCGTTTTATAATATTCATCTATTCCCCTAATGGAGCGACAAGTAATTGAAATTGCTGTGAAAGAAAATGATTAGTTTATCCATTCTTTTTGGATACTTGTCTCCAGGTACACTTTCACAGGAATATATACTTTTGAATCACTTATAAAAATTATTGCAAGGGGCTTCTGTTTAGAAGATTTTACCTTCCTTCGGGACCCATGGAACTGGCTTGACTTCACTGTCATTACATTTGCGTAAGTGCCTTTCTTGGAAGCTTCAAAAGAGACTATATTTTGGCTTCTATAAGTGCTCATGCTTTTAAAGAATAAGCTTGCTTTAACTGTAGAATATTTCAGTGTGATTTATATATTTAAGCTCTGGATTTTAATTTAGCGCAACAGAGGTCAAAGTGGCATTTCACTTTGGCATAAAGGCTTTGCAGTAATTGAAATTACAATTTTCACATGTAACAAACATCTGTCAGCAAATCTCATACGTGCTGCTTTTTCAACAGGTGCACACACACACACACACACACACCCTAATATGAAAGCATAAATGTATTCATAATACATCTGTGAAAACGACTTTTTAAAATTACAGCCAAAAACAATTCTGCTGACCCTACAGATTTCCGTTGACCTTACCCACATCACACACTCTCCCCAGCTTCTTTGGTAGAATAGTAGAAAATAAACATCAAAATATTCTGACAAATCAAACTAATAGAAAAAATAAGGTAGTTAATATATTATGTATTTAATATTAAATTATTTCATCAGTCAATTGATAATTAAGACATATAAACAAACCCGCTCTCTCTGCCTCTTCCTATATCTTTCCTGATCCCTTTCCTTTCTTCCCTCTTCTTTCCCTTTATAATTTTCTTCACCTTTTTCTTTATATTAACCTTCTTATCCTTATTTCCCATCCAGATACACTCAGTATTATGCACAATTTCTGCAGTTCTGCTTATTTTTTTTCTTTGTCTAGTAATATTCTTCCCCAAGGAAGAAGACACTCAGAAAAGTAACAGAAAGCCACTCAGCAGTAGGTAAAATTAGAGTGTGGAGGAAGGTGGACCAATACAGTTCACTCTCATCCTTCAGGAGCTGACATTCTTGGCCTCTTACAGGTGTAAGGAGGTGGATGGATGGGCAGGGGAGAAATGGTGCTGATATTCTCAGGGCTACGGATGCTGCCTATCTCATCTTAATTCCATATCTAGTCAGGATGATTCTTCACCATTCTCTCTGGCCACAGCTCAGAAGAAGGCATACTGGGGCTACTGTTTCTTGAGAATAAAATAGCAGTAATGGCAGGAGTAACCATTGGGCCCCCATAAAATATTGTTCTTAATTTGCCTAGCTTTCACTTAAGAGTTACACTAGGAAATCCTGATCACATACAGATAGGCAATAAGTCAATCTGTCTAAATTTCTCTTGGATGATTTCATGATTTTCATGTATTTTTTTAAAAACTAATTCCATGAAACTATAGCCAAGAATTATTTTCTTTTTACTTAATTCTCCTAAATTATACACGATATTGATTTTATTGCTTTTTGAAATGGCAACAGGACTGTGTACATTATGAAGTTTACATCTAGTTAACAGCCTTAAATTATCTGAGTAAAGAAAACCATAGTGATAAACCCTAATTTCTAAATTGTTACTTACAATATTATCATTCGAAATCACCAAGAAGGTCTTTATAAAAGACACAAGCAAATAATATAAATCCTGCTTAAATCTTGAATACTCTGATTTAATTCTACAGGTATGTAACAGAATTTGTAAGCCTAGGCAATTTTTCAGCTCTTTGGACTTTCAGAGTCTTGAGAGCTTTGAAAACTATATCTGTAATTCCAGGTAAGAAGTGATCAGTGTAAAGCTTAAGGATCCTTGCACCTACAGCTCTTTCTTTGTATTCTGTTATTGTGTTTGTGTGTGAACTCCCTATTACAGATATGTGACAGAGTTTGTGGACCTGGGCAATGTCTCCGCATTGAGAACATTCAGAGTTCTCCGAGCACTGAAAACAATTTCAGTCATTCCAGGTGAGGGTTAAACACTGAGGCTCACCGGTCATGTTTTTTTCAGCAACCATCTCTTTTCTTGACATTCAGCATTACAGAAAATCAGGGGTCATAATCATTAAAATCCTCAAAATCATAATTATCAAAATTGGGTGTTACTCAGAAAATGACTCATTATTTGAACATAAAATTTTATATTTTCACATTTTTCATCAGCCATGGAGCTTAACAATTTCTTGCATGAGACACTATAATATACAGTCTATGTGATTTGCATTTAGAGATGTCCTCAGTTGTTTTCTCCACATCAGTCATAACAAGGATTTGTTCCATATCAAATGTACCAGTCTGTAATTTCTTGTTCATTTTAGGCATTGATGACAATGTATATACAATGTAAATCTTAATATTGCTTAAAAAGAGAAAGGAATAAGATAATAAAGAGTAGCATGGGTCTGCATGGAGGATTATTATTATTATTTGGCCATGCCGTGCAGCTTGCGGGATCTTAGTTCTCCAACCAAGGATTGAACTCGTGCCACAGCAGTGAAAGCACCAAGTCCTAACCACTGGACAGCCAGGGAACTCCCCAAGGAGTTATTATCCTAAAGTGCAATTATACTCCAAACCACTTCCAGTTTTATAGCAAAACCTTTCCTACTTATGAATAGGAATTTTTAAATATTCTTATTCATGTAATTTGTTATAGAACTGACAACTGGCCCCAATGAAAGAAAGTATGGGGCAAGTTTCATCAGCAAAACGGAGAAATACAAGACCTTAATATAGGCTTTGTGAAGACCATGAACTTCCAGCTATTTTCTCCCAACCTAATGGGATATGGATCTTCATTTCATGGTTTAGATTTTTTTTACATTTACAGAGTTTATTTCCATAAGCACTTCAGCCTTCCATGAAGTGTTGCTCTCCCACTAGCATTGCAATCATTTTCGCACTTATTCATGGAGTGTATGTTTTCAAGAAAATTGTGTGAAGCTTTTGGTATTTCAGACATTCTAAGTCTTCATAGTAATAACCTTCTTTCTTTCAGGCCTGAAGACCATCGTAGGGGCCCTGATCCAGTCTGTGAAAAAGCTCTCAGATGTCATGATCCTGACTGTGTTCTGTCTGAGCGTGTTTGCACTGATTGGGCTGCAGCTCTTTATGGGCAACCTGCGGAACAAATGTGTACAATGGCCTCCCACCAATGCTTCCCTGGAGGAACATAGCGTAGAGAAGAATATAACTGTGAATTACAATGGCACACTTGTAAACGAAACTCTCATTGAGTTTGACTGGAAATCATATATTCAAGATTCAAGTAAGAATTACTGTTATGTAGGTTTATTTTTTCATTGTTGATCATCTTTCCATCTAGGCATGGAAAATTTTTTAAATGATTGCATAACAGGTTGTGATCTCTTAATCACCTTCCAATGGTTTGCACATACATTTAATTATTTTACTGATAACTATGATAACTATTTTATTGATAACCCTACGGGAGGCTGAAAAATTCAGCTTGAAAGAAATTTTCTTAGGATATTGGGTTGCTGTACATTTTTCTCATCACAGTGTACAATGCTGTATATTGTCTTATTTGAGACAATCAAATGACATAAAGTATTTGAAAACCCTTGCAAACTCCAAAGTATTATGCAAATGTAACCCATTAAACACTAATTGCAGAATGTGTTTTATGTACCAGAAAGTGCACAGGATGCTGGGAAAATAATGGTGATGGCACATGATTCCAGGGTGCTTATAGTTTACCAGGTTATTTTTATTTTTGTGTTATGGAAAGCAAGTGAGACCTAAAGGTTAACATTATTCTTACATTTGTAGAATAAGAATTAAAAGTAGTATTACATCAAAGAGAAGGAAATGAGAATCAACCTTTAGGAGAGAGAAATTTAAAATGTCATAAAACTGTGAAGTTATGAGAATCAGTTTATCTTTATTTCAAGAGTTTAGACAAAATACTCAAACGTTTAAATAGTCTACTCTAGAAGGATGAAAAAATAATTGGCCTGATATCCTCTTTTTAAAGTGACAATAAAATTAACCATTTCTTTTTCTATCATATAATTTTAGCATCTGCCAGTAGCAATATTTCAAAAGCAGAGAGAAAAAACATGACTCATGAAAGGGAATGTCCTTTTAAAGGAAAATATTAAATATATAAGACTTAGACTCTAGATGTGCTTAAATATAGCTGTATCTATTATTTTAAGGTGATGAGTAATTCTTAGGGAAAAAATCAAAGAAGAAAGAAAGTCTTAGTGACTGGTTATGTGGAAGAAGTAGGATTAGTCATAAAGTTTACTTACTGGTGGTTTGATAATTCTTAAAGTAATGATAGCATAATAAAAAAACTAATCAGTGTCTTTTTATAGTTATAGATCTGGAAAATACCTTGGTTGATACAGATGAACACTTCTATGATGTTAATGACATGCCAACAAATAATTTGCAAATAATTGTAGATCGCTGGATTAAGAAAACTGCCTTAAGAAAAATACATGTCAGAGGAATACATGAAATGTCCCTTATTCAACTCACATGATCCTTATAAGCCCACTGCTGTCACCAACTCCCTGAAATCTGTTTTTTTTGTTGTTGTTGTTTTAGTCTAAGATCAAGGAACTGATTATGAGGATGTCACTTAGGATTTATTCACTCTAGGGAAAATTTATTGGACTCCATTTTTGTTACATTCAAAATAAAAGAAGTCAAGAATATCTGAGGCTATTTTCAGCCCTAAAAATCTGTTTCTTATCATTTTCTCTAATAATATTCCATTTATTGAACAAAGATTATTTTAAACTAAATGCAAATATAAATAAAATGGTTTATTTTTGAAAGTAATAGAAAATTAAATATATTAAAATTAAAGATAAACATTATGACTGAAAGTTATATTTTCTTCAGATTAAACTTCTATATCAGTGAGTTTAATGGACAAAACTTCACTTATAAATATCTGGTATCAAAACTTTGTCCAAGGCTTCCCTGGTGGCGCAGTGGTTAATAATCCGCCTGCCAATGCAGGGGACACAGGTTCAAACCCTGGTACGGGAAGATCCCACGTACGGAGCAACTAAGCCCGTGCGCCACAACTACTGAGCCTGCGCTCTAGAGCCCCCGAGCCACAACTGCTGAAGCCAGCGAGCCACAACTACTGAAGCCCACACACCTAGAGCCCGTGCTCCGCAACAAGAGAAGCCACCGCAATGAGAAGCCTGCGTACCTCAACAAAGTGTAGCCCCCACTAGCCGCAACTAGAGAAAGCCTGCGCACAGCAACGAAGACCCAGCACAGCCAAAAATAAATAAATTAAAAAAAATTTATCTAGAAACTGTCATATTCCTTTCACATTGTTTAATTTCATTTAAAAGTTAAGAAATTGTATCTTAATTTTCTTATGTTCAGAGAAGTAAAGACATTGAAGATTAAAATAGTTCCATTATGTATTTTTGTATCTTTTACAGAACTATACATAGAGTAAATTTCTCAGAAAATTTAGCATCTAGAAAATATTTTTCCTACAAAATCCAAAATTGTCCTTTTTGCAAAATGACTCTTTAATTCCATGTGTTTCTCTTTTTGTCATCCCTTTACTTATTAATTCAATAAACTTTATTGAAAGGCTACTAGGTCCCAAACACTAGTAATATGGAAATAATTAATGATTAGACATTTTTTTCAAGGAGGAACAGTATTTGTAAGCAAATAATCACAATATAAGACCGTGAATGTAATAATAATGGCTATACATGTACTGGTAGCACAGTAAGAGGATTTCTTAATTTTGCCAATCTTTAAGTGGGAAGAAAGTAGAAGCTATCAAGGAACAATTCACAGAGGAAGTGACACTTCAACAGGACGTTGAAAGAATCTAACGAATTTGCCAGAGACAGAAAACTTTGAGATAATGAAATATTCACCTATAATAATTATTTTAGCTTTAGTACAATATTTAAAATTATTTTTTATTTCACTTGTTCTAGCAGTTGACGTGATTTATGCATCTATTACTATGAGCTGCCTATGATATATTCTATAAGTTGGTAGAATGTAAATTATAATTAATTATTAGTCATTTATAAAGTGTTAAAAAATACAGAAGACAGTTCAGAAAAGTTAAAATCCCTTTATTTTGAAATATGTAGCTGTTTTGAGAAAGCAAAGAAATCCCTGTCATTCTTATCTACTTTTACAGAATGAAATTTTTATTTTTCATGAGGAGGGTAAAAAAAACACTGATACCCGGCTTCCCTGGTGGCGCAGTGGTTGAGAGTCCGCCTGCCGATGCAGGGGACACGGGTTCGTGCCCCGGTCCGGGAAGATCCCACATGCCGCGGAGCGGCTGGGCCCGTGAGCCGTGGCCGCTGAGCCTGCGCGTCCGGAGCCTGTGCTCCGCAATGGGAGAGGCCCACGTACCGTAAAAAAAAACCAACAACACTGATACCTTTTAAAATACTATGTTAGTACCTGTGATTATCACTAATTTTACATTCATAAAGAACAAATGCTTTGTACTATTAGCTAAGTATCCAATCTCCTTAATATAATATCTAATATTTAGAGGGAATAATACTGTGCCTTTGAATAAATTATATAATGTATTTAAAACTATAATAATGTATTTAAAATTATAATAATGTACTTAAAATTATGAACTTTAAAAGAGCGGCCTGATCTTATTCTCATTTTGCAGTGTCATGCAAATATTCATCATGTGACTTTTTTTCCTAAACAGGATATCATTATTTTCTGGAGGGTTTTTCAGATGCACTACTGTGTGGAAATAGCTCAGATGCTGGGTGAGACAATCATTTGTGTGTGTGTGTGTGTGTGTGTGTGTGTGTATTTTCTCTTATTTTGTACAAACTGACAGATAACAGCCAAGTAACTTTATTCATACTAATTTACTATAATTAAGGTTATTTATAAGGTGAGGGATTATTTAAATATTAGACAAGCTTTCATGTTTCATAAAACAAGAAGTTATACTTTAGCTCTAATGCTGTTTCCCTTAGATGAGTATATGTGAGCTATGAGACGACTCTGGATTATCCATGGTAGGAAAATGAACTAGACATATGTTAACACACTAATTACCAACAGAAAATAGTTTTGTAAAATATTACTAGAAATGCTATGCAATATTTTAATGATGATGTCAAGTGGATAGTAAAATTATGTTAAGTCAAAAGTTGGGAAATGTATTAATTGCTTATTTATCATACTTTTATCCCTTGAAATAGCAAATCTTCCTGGCTAGACAATATCATAAGTATAGCACTCTACCAGAATAAAAAGACAGCAGAATTTCTTATAATACTTTCTTTTGCCACGTTTACAGCCAATGTCCAGAAGGATACATGTGTGTGAAAGCTGGTAGAAATCCCAATTATGGCTACACAAGCTTCGATACCTTCAGTTGGGCTTTTTTGTCCCTGTTTCGACTGATGACTCAGGACTTCTGGGAAAATCTTTACCAACTGGTGAGACCTGAAGAGACACATATTGTGTTTAATTGGAAGTATATAAGAAAACCAGCTTAGTTATGAAATCCAAACTACACCATAATATGGTGGAAAGAGCAGAGCTTAAAATCAGATTTGACTTTCTTTACCCTATTGATTATAACACATATTAAGCATAGCAATGCCAGGAGCAGCAACTCTCTCTCATTTCCCCTTGGCTCAAAACCTATTTCCCACCCTTCCCAGACACAGATCCTCCTAAACAGAAGGCATATATTCCCCTCAACTCTGTTTACCCGCTCAAGTATCATCCTTCAGGTGGCAGGTGATGAAAATGAACAAGCAGATGTAGAAGGATAACTTTGGTCTCTTCCTTAACTTTATTCAAAGCCTCAGCTCTTTGATGGAGATCTCCATGGTACTTTATTTGACTCTGCTTTATTCCTGATAAATCCAAGAATTCCCTCCTACACATCAGACTGTTGAATGCATGAGTTAGGGGAGAAGGAAGAGGATGATGTTAAAGAAACAGACAGTCAACGAGGTAGGAGGGGCTGTGAACATCATAATTATTATTTATATCAGAGTCCTATAAGACACACAGTAAGTTGGAGACAGGTAAAGCCACCCGTTAGTGAAATAATATTGAAAAAAATAATTCTGGTGTTCTTATTTTCAGACATTACGTGCTGCTGGAAAAACATACATGATATTTTTTGTGCTAGTCATTTTCTTGGGCTCATTCTATCTAATAAATTTGATCCTGGCTGTGGTAGCCATGGCCTATGAGGAACAGAATCAGGCCACCTTAGAAGAGGCAGAACAGAAAGAGGCTGAATTTCAGCAGATGCTTGAACAGCTTAAAAAGCAACAGGAAGCAGCTCAGGTAAATTCACCAAATCAACTCAGGTAAATTCACCAAATCAAATATGTCCTGTCTCATGGTACAAACCTTCTTTATTGTTTTGGTTGTCACAAAAATACTGGAGAGAAAGTGAGAGATAGATAATTGTTTGTACTTAAGAGAAGCTGGTAGTATAGGGGATTAGTAAGGATTTCTACATTGTTTTGATCATCTATAAGTCATTTAGTTTAATTATTCTAAGATGTTTACAATATGGACCACAATAGAACTCTCTCATGCTATTTTAATCATCTTAAAATTTTTAGAATACAAGGGAAAATGTGATTTTGGGGTCTTCTCAGGTGAGAAACTTACTGAATGAATACACTGGCATTAGAAGAAAATCCTAAGAAATCATCTTTTCTTAGAAAAAAGTTTATTGGTTATTATATAAAAAGATGTTCATGTGCTTCTTAGAAGATTGTCTATTACTTTCTTTAACCAAAACTATGTTGTCTTTTAATGTGGTTGCTTAATTGCCTTTCTTACATAAATAAGAAAGTGATCAAATAATGTAATGTTCTCTGATACAGCAGTATCCAATAAGCATATGAAAGTCACCAATTTTTATGGAGATCAGGGAACCTAAGAATTACTTGTTCTTGTAGTGAGATATCAGTACTCACAGTACAATCAAATGCCCTTCTTATCACTTCCATCTTTCCTTACTCTTTCCATTCAGCATCGAAACTCACTGTCTTTACTAAAGAAGAAAGTTGTTTGGGGAGTATTAATTTATTTGCAAGAGTCCTTGTATTGAGAGTACTCTTGGAACAATGATAAGAATCAAAGAGTGCCAACCTAGGGCTAGTACAAGTTGTGATCAAAAAGCATTGTTTTCATCCCATGACCATGTGGCCAGCAAGAACCAGTGCCGACTTAAAGAAGCCGGGGATGGTCTTTGGAGAACTGAACATCTTGTCTTGCTTAGCCGAAACTTCTGACCCTCCCTTCTCCGTCTTCTGAATAGAGTATTGTGGAGGGGTAAGGAAGGGATTTTATCACCTTCCATAAATTTGATTGATAATATTGTGAGAGTATTGGACAACCCTGTTTCAGTAACTGGAAAGAGGATCTCAGCTCTTTTTCTCATTCCTTCTATCTTTGGATTAGACCCCAAGTTACTGATCAGCTTTTCTTCCATGCTCCAGTTTTTTTTCAGTGAGAAAAAAAAAAAAAAAAAAAGACAGTGCTAATTAGATACCAATTTTTAGAGTAAAGCAAATCCCAAAAGTAATATGAATTTATGTTCTTGTTATTGTCTGATTGATCCTTTTGAATATGCAGTCTGTAAAACATCATACAAATGTAATCAATGTTATCACAAAGAAAACCAAATTAACTCTAAAATCCTTTATTAGATGGAAAGAAAAAATTTTTTCTTTTATACTTGCAGAGTTTCTTCAATGTAAGATTAGCTGGAGTCAGCTAAATTCTTTTAAAAATGCTTTGCAAATACTTTAGCTATTTTTTTAAAGGTAAAGTCTTCTCTAGTTCCATGCTAAGACCATTTCTCCTCAATGTAGCAGGCAGCGGCTGTAACTGCCTCAGTGCATTCCAGAGAACCTAGTGCAGCAGGCGGGCTCTCAGACAGCTCATCTGAAGCCTCCAAGTTGAGTTCCAAGAGTGCAAAGGAAAGAAGAAATCGGAGAAAGAAAAGAAAACAGAAAGAGCAGTCTGGTGGAGAAGAGAAAGATGACGATGAATTCCATAAATCTGAATCTGAAGACAGCATCAGGAGGAAAGGGTTTCGCTTCTCCATAGAAGGGAATCGGTTGACATACGAAAAGAGGTACTCCTCCCCACACCAGGTATGGCACTGCTGAGTTAAATGATGCATGGATGGAAAATAGAACACCGAAGAGAGGGGGAGGAATTAAATACAACTTATGAATTTTTATCAGCTGAATTGACTGCTGTGTTTATTATATTTAAACCTATCCTTTCTGTACATAGTTATGAGAAAATCTTAGTTTGCACAGGTAAATCTACAGTGGGGTGTAGTTGAGATAACACTGCATTGAAAGTCAGGAGACCCAGATTCTCAGCTGAACCTGTCTGCTGGTACTTGTTGTAACTAATGACATTTCATCTTTCTGGTCTGCAGCCTTTTTAATGAGAAAAAAAATTGTAGATAACTGATCAGTAATGTCTTTTTGGTTATTTTATATTGCTTTTTTACCCCTGACTACTTTATAAACTATCATGCATGCTTCTGAAAATATTAGTCATGGTATACTTTATCAAAAAGCACATCACTCTGAATTTCAGAAGTCTTCAAGTTCCAACAACACTGTGCCTTTTAGCTGCAACAAGAACAATAATCAACTTAAAGTGATTTTAGAAAGACAGACTAAAACAATTTGTGAAAAGTGTTAGATTTCTTGAAGGGAAAGAGCAGCGGAAACAAACGTGCCCCTGTTAAGGTCATGCTACTGATATTTATTGTTTACAATGTCCATAGTAAGGTACTAAAGATGCTTGCTTTTGAATATGAAATATGGTGGTTCAGGGTTTTGTTTTTCAATATCTTTAACTTGCGATCTATCTCCCCAGTCATTAATCTCAAGGGCTAGAAACCGTCTCTTAGAAAAGTAATTTAATTTAATCTAAATGCACATAAAACGAGAATGTTAGTCAAAAAAGAATGAATCACATTCTGTTTTGAATGCTGAAGTCCCCTTTAACTTAATCTTGCAAAATAAAAGCACATTCCAAATGGCCATATTAATATGATTTTATTATTATTTTTTTTTTTGGTTTCAAACTTTTAGTCTTTGTTGAGCATCCGTGGCTCCTTATTTTCTCCAAGGCGAAATAGCAGAACAAGCCTTTTCAGCTTCAGAGGGCGAGCAAAGGATGTGGGATCAGAGAATGACTTTGCTGATGATGAACACAGCACCTTTGAGGATAATGAAAGCCGCAGAGACTCCTTATTTGTGCCCCAACGACATGGAGAGCGACGCAACAGTAACCTGAGTCAGACCAGTAGGTCGTCCCGGATGCTGGCCGTGTTTCCAGCCAATGGGAAGATGCACAGCACTGTGGATTGCAATGGTGTGGTTTCCTTGGTTGGTGGACCTTCAGTTCCTACATCGCCTGTTGGACAGCTTCTACCAGAGGTGATAATAGATAAGCCAGCTACTGATGACAATGTAAGGAAGTTTTAAATAGTTCAGGCATGGCTGGCCCATTATTGCTGCACCAGCCAGTGTTTCTACAGAATGGAACTCCTTGAGAATGATTCCTGGTTGGTCAAGCTGTGAATGCACCTGCATCTTTTAATATCTTTAAGAGAGTATCCAACTAAAACTTAAGGCCTCAGCACCTTCTTGCATAACACCTGAATGCATTTACTTATTAAACTTGCTAAGGATAAATTAAACACAATAGTAAATGACTGCTTACAGTTGGAGGATTTGCTATATACCCATGCTGAACTTAGACAGCAGGACATCCTCTAAAGCTCTGGTGTAAGAGTAAATGAACGATTCTTATGTTTAACTGTAAAGGGTGTATAATAAATCTTTCCAACGGCTTCTTCATTATAGCTCTGCTTTAGTTTAGAAGATTTTCAAGAACACTGTGCCTAAATAGATAGCTTCAATATTATCTTAAAATTTCTAGTACTCATATTTGTCTTACTAAAAAAAAAATGCTGATATAGGTCTTCTCAAAACTAATCTAAATGAAGAGACACAAAAAAATATTAATACAGGCAGATAAAAGAATTGTCTGTGTACAAAGGTATGTTATGTGTTTGTGAATGTATACCCAGATGAGGAATTTCTAAACACATGCTGCCTCTTATTAGACTTGGAAATATATCAGCATGGTGAGGCATGACTAAGTCAGAATTAGATGACTTATTGCTTTGGTACCCTGGATGAAACTGTTGTCCATGCAGCATGTGTTGTTATTTTTTTAACATACAGTTTGTGTTGTCAATGATCATCTATGTCTTGTGTCCAGAAAATGAGATGGCAGCTACGAGTGTTGTAATTATTTGTATTTCTTTAAAAATAAAGGGCTACCTTCTCAACGTAAAATGCCTTGATCATTTAGATGTCGTTTCAAGTTACTACTTTTTACTATTAGTTCAGAAATAAGGAAATTGTTAAATATGTCTCTCACAAATTTATCAATCATATCCAAATTACATTATGTCTCATAAAATTATGAAATCAGAGGGTAAGGAAAAAACCCTCAGTTTTTGCTATATGAGTAAATGGTTAACAGTTTGGACATTCCAGGCTAATGATACAATAAGTCAGCAATATCCGCCATCACCAATTAAATATGAACGTGCATGTCGCATGTGTTTCATGAATTTCACAATGTCACATTGGTTGTTCACTTATCATATTGCTCAAGTTAATCATTTAATACATTAGCATTTTCTTTACAGGGAACAACCACTGAAACTGAAATGAGAAAGAGAAGGTCAAGTTCTTTTCATGTTTCCATGGACTTTCTAGAAGATCCTTCTCAAAGGCAAAGAGCAATGAGCATAGCCAGCATTTTAACAAATACAGTAGAAGGTTTGTAACAAATTCCATCGCCGTTTCAGTTGTTTTCACTGAGCTTATATTGTCTCATTCGAAACGAATGTCTCTGTGAGTTGGAAGCAGTGTATTCTAAAGAGAACATAATAGGTCTTATTTAAGAGTTATTTGTTATACTTACTCCTGTATTCTAGAAGCTTTAAAAAAAGTTACTTAAATTCCATGATATTGAAACTAAAGAATGTATCCTGTGTGTGGCAACTCCTGGAAAATGCAGAATAAAGCATTTCTGTTAGGGGTTTCTAATCCCATTAGTCATGGTGTTCCTCTCTTCTGTTCCACTTAGCATAGGACTTCCTAAATACTCTCAAGATTGGAGGGGAGGAGTGGGTCATTCTCACAAAATAAAAACAAATTAAAAAGAATTTTCTTGGCTCTACCCTATCTCTCTGTCCTATCTCTTATAGCCTGAGGATGACACCATAGCTAGACATTAACATAGGATTACACACAGTCTGCACTACTCCAACCCATATTCCTATTGAGACTTCATTTAAAAGACCATTCACTTAACTTAAGGCAAAGTATGGAACCACAGTATCAATGCATAAGAGAAGAAAACCATTCTTTGCTACCTCTGTTCTATGTTTATGTGTGAAGAAATATTTTGGACCGTCTAAAGATTAAATTGTATAGTTTTTTTAAATCAAGTATAAAAGAGGTTGACTGTTGCAAATGGAAATGTGTTGGTTACTAAAAAGAAGTCTAGTCGATTTGAAAGGAATATATGTGTGTAAAAATATCTTTTGGTGGTTGTTTTTATCTATTTTTTTTAATCTAGAACTTGAAGAATCCAGGCAGAAATGCCCACCCTGTTGGTATAAATTTTCCAACATGTTCTTAATCTGGGACTGTTCGCCATATTGGTTAAAAGTGAAGCATATTGTCAACCTGGTTGTGATGGACCCATTTGTTGACCTGGCCATCACCATCTGTATTGTCTTAAATACTCTGTTCATGGCCATGGAGCACTATCCCATGACGGACCATTTCAATAATGTGCTTACAGTAGGAAACTTGGTAAGCATATTGGAAGGTAAATGTGTTCAGTCTTCAAACCTTCTGTTTGAGAAACTCTACATTTAATAACTTATAGCAGTCTTTCCACCACCCTTTCTACCTCCTGGCCCCCAAAAGATGGGAATTATATCTAGCTGGATATGTCCTACTTTTGCCAAAAATAACAGCCCTTAAGATCAAAGCAGAAACTGAGAAAGTGAGCAATAGGCACAGGCCTACAGTACTACTTGAAAAGTCAATATTGATATTTATAACTATTTCAAGGCACAGAAGCAGTCCATAGTTTAAGGATACACTTTTTGAAATGATGTTATCACAGTTTCCCTACCTGTAGAAGGCTAAAATAAAATTGCAGATCTTTTTATCTTGCTTAGTCATCATCATTATAAGCAATAGTTTAACAATTCAAAAACGTCTCCAGCTTTTCCGCTTCCAGGATCTGGGTAGACCATGTATTGTTTAATCCATCTATTTTAGATCAAATCCATAAAATATTGAAAACGTCCAGTACATTTTGTGTACTATATGATTAACAGCGCCACTTTTGGTGAAGGTTGCCACTAAATTCTTTCTCTTCTGTGCTTAAAAAACATAAATTATTAAAGTGTTTGTCTGTTGACTCAACATAGGAATATTAGCTTTTATTTGCTGAAAGAATGGTCTCTAAAATAATGTATGCATTTTCCATAATATTTGTTTTAGGGTTTAAGGTTTTTGATGGTGGAAAGCAAAACATGTAAAGCATCCTGAATTATAGTATTTCTATTTTTAAAGCTCTAGCATTTATATAAGTTTAACCAAAAAGTTTGTTCGGATTTTTCTGTAAGATGTTACGTAAGCGGGTTGGCCAACCCAATACTATGGAAGTAAATTAATTTTTTTCATGTGCATAACAAATACTGATAATAGTAATGCACATATTATAATATAGATACATATGTATAATGACAACTATCTGATTAGAGGGAAATGTGAATAAGCTTATAGATACATAAAACTGTTTACGGGAAAATCTTGTTAGTAGCTGTGCTGTATGAAGTCTGAAGGAAAATTCAGTTTGATGTGATGGAAAGAACACTGGTGAAAATAGATTTGCTCTCAATCCTAGTTTTGCTGTTTTCTAGTTGATATTCGGCAAATCATTGCACCCATCTGAAGACCTGTTTCCTCATCTGTAAAGTCATGGTTATAATACCTGCATTATGTGTTTAATAGCGTTTCTGTTGAGGATAAAATGAAAAACTTATATGAGAGCTTTTCATCAACTATAAATTACTATGCAAACGTAAGCTAGTAATATAATCATTACTAGTATAAACATTTTGTTCTAAGAGCAAATATTATGTCATTCTACTTTATCATTATCTGATGGAATTAGAGTAACTTTGTTTTGATCTTAGGTTTTCACTGGGATCTTTACAGCAGAAATGTTTCTGAAAATTATTGCCATGGATCCTTACTATTATTTCCAAGAAGGCTGGAATATCTTTGATGGTTTTATTGTAACGCTTAGCCTGGTAGAACTTGGCCTGGCCAACGTGGAAGGATTATCAGTTCTCCGTTCATTCCGATTGGTAAAACAAAACAAAACAAAACAGCACAAAGACAAAAACCTTTCCAACAAGCATCATAGGTTTTACATCATAGGTTTTACCACACATCATTAACATTTTAAGTTTTTGTGTAACATTTGCATTGTCAAAAACAATCCCTAAATGGAAAAAAAAATCGTTCCCACTTATTTAGAAAAAACTTTATTGCAAAAATCCTAGTCACATAAAGTTTCATATATTGCTCAGTTACCATTCTGACTAATTATTGTTTCTAGATATGACTATAGTTAATATTTCTGGATCTAAGAAAATATTTTAATGAAAATGTATCACATTTTAATAGTGCGTTGAAAATATAAACACCCTTTTATAGTGGTGGATGACAATCAGATATAAGATGTGCATGTAGAAACTCTTCCTAATTCTACCTCTGGAAAATATGCTCCTTCCCAAAATCAGACAAGAGAAATCTGTAGGATTTCTTGCTGTGTCCACTGATTCACATATATGTCCTTGCAAATCAGGGAAAGAATTATAAAGTCATGGGAAGTGTTGCAGGTTTTTAAATGCAGGTGCATCTAGCTATGTCAGTGCTCCAAAGGAGCATTATGAATAATAAACACTTTTCTCTACTTATAGCAGGGCTCAATGTGATGGTACTTTGAATGCTATTGACAAATGAGTATCTTTGAGCAGAGACCATTGAGATCAGATGTTAATATTAGGGGGGTCCGAAAATTAGCCATGCACCTGAAAGTGATCAAGGGCAGGGCAGTTGTTGTAAGAGAGTCTTTTTATTTTGTTTTTTTTGTTTGCTTTGTTTTGTTTTTAGATAAGAAGCTCCCTATGGGAAGACCTTTACTTCTTATTTGGTAAAGTGCAACATTTGCTCACAGCTCTCTGTCCTTGATAGATTAGGAAATGTGTCTTGGAGTAAAGACAAGCACTGACACAAAGACATCCAGCCTGCTCTCCATGCCTTTTGCTTAGGAGAGTGGTGCTATGACAGTGCAGTGACCCCAGGTCATTTCTAATTGGTTAAGGTCCAGAGGTGGACGGATTTAAAAGTTTGGAAAGCAAAGTGCAAGAATGCAAGGTGGCTCTTGCATATTTCCCCAGTGAAGATTGGTAGATTGTAAGTTCTGCAATCAGTAGTGGGTAGATTGTAAGTTCTGCAATCTGTAGTGGTCCAGGATATCCACTAGCTTTTTTTTTTTAATGTCTTTTGTTATAGATATATCTTTCTTATTGAGGTATAATTGATATAACATTATATTAGTTTCAGGTATACAACATATTATCTACTATTTGTATATATTGCAAAATGATCACTACAGTAAGTCCAGTTAACATCCTTCACCATGCTTAGTTATAACATCTGTATAGCAGATGTTGTAAGAAATTCAATTTTAATCACTTCTTGGTAAACCTCAATATATGTAATGCTTTTAAAGATTGATCATAATAATATACATTATTTTTTTAATTTTCCAGCTCCGAGTTTTCAAGTTGGCAAAATCTTGGCCAACATTAAATATGCTAATAAAGATCATCGGCAATTCAGTGGGGGCTCTGGGAAATCTAACCTTGGTGTTGGCCATCATCGTCTTCATTTTTGCTGTGGTCGGCATGCAACTCTTTGGTAAAAGCTACAAAGATTGTGTCTGTAAGATCAACAGTGAGTGTAAGCTCCCTCGTTGGCACATGAATGACTTCTTCCACTCCTTCCTGATTGTGTTCCGAGTGCTGTGTGGAGAGTGGATAGAGACCATGTGGGACTGCATGGAGGTCGCTGGTCAAGCCATGTGCCTTACTGTCTTCATGATGGTCATGGTCATTGGAAACCTGGTGGTATGTACCCATTTAAGAAATGTGTTTCAGAAATACATTAAGAGCATAATCAAATGATGACCATTTTGTCCAAAACAAAGACTATGATTATTAATTTTAAAAGTCTATTACCTTTGATACACTTACAGTCTCACTTTGACAACACAGCCATATAGCAGTGACCATACAATATTTATACTCAACTCCATTTTGTCAATCATTTCATCACATTTATTATGTGAATTCTAATAGAGTATCATATTGAAGACAGGTCTAGTAGGAAATGTTGGGAACATTTCATAAATTCAGATCCAAGGAAGGGAGAAGTCTGAATAATAAACTTAGAGAAAACCCAATCTTACTTGCCAGTATAGGACTAAAAAGTGGTGCCTTTAAATGTTCCTATTTATTTCACCTTTTCCTTGCCCATTCATGGTAGTTAGCATTCAGTCACTCTTATGTCATATGGCAGTTGCATGAACCAACCTGGATTAACCAATCCTTTAGTGGCTCTATTAACGAAACAAAGGTTGGCTAATGATGCCTGAGATCACCCAAATGAAGTAACTGATCAACCCTTTCTCTTAAATTTGGAACATTATGGTTATAGTATAGAAATATACAATATACTCCAAAGGATATGTATATTAATATTACAGTCTCATGGAAATATTAGCGACTGATTATAAACAGTTGCCTAATTAGTGAACAGTGGGGTATGAGAAATACAGTAGATCAAGAAAACATGTGTCGATGCCTATGTTAAGCTCATAATTCTCATTCTGGGTGATAATGGTTATTTTTCAATTAATATCCAATTTAATATCTCTCTTCATCAAAAAAGAAACTAAAATGCATTTAAGTGCATAATTTTAAACACTAATGAATTTTAAGTTTAGAACTCCTATATAGAACATGTATTAATCTTGTTTCTTATAATCATACAATTTTAAATTTAGTAAAACCATAGGTCAGCTCATTTAGCATCTTCATTTTATAAGTAGGGGAACTTGAGACCAACAGAAATCATGTCTTTGCCCATGGATGAATAGTGAAGTAGCTATCGAACCAGACCACAAATTCAGATCACCCAATTTCTTTTTTTTTAAATTAATTAATTTATTTATTTTAGCTGCGTTGGGTCTTCGTTTCTGTATGCGGGCTTTCTATAGTTGCAGCTAGCGGGGGCTACTCTTTGTTGCAGTGCGTGAGCTTCTCCTTGCAGTGGCTTCTCTTGCTGTGGAGCATGGGCTCTAGGCGCACGGGCTTCAGCAGTTGTGGCGCACGGGCTTAGTTGCTCCACGGCATGTGGGATCTTCCCGGACCAGGGATCGAACCCATGTCCCCTGCATTGGCAGGCAGATTCTTAGCCACTGTGCCACCAGGGAAGTCCCTAGATCACCCAACTTCTGATCACTATGCTGTGGTGTTTCTTTCTTGTCTAGTTGTTAGAACTTATAGTTCCTCCACACTTCGAGAAATAAGTGATCTCAATCTGCTCTTCTTCACATTGGGGTGAGATTATAATGATGTTTGTATTATTTTTAAGGTCCTGAACCTCTTTTTGGCCTTGCTCCTGAGCTCATTTAGTGCAGACAACCTTGCAGCCACTGATGATGATAATGAAATGAACAATCTCCAAATTGCTGTGGATAGGATGCACAAGGGAATAGCTTATGTGAAGAGAAAAATATATGAATTTATTCAACAGTCCTTCATTAGAAAACAAAAGATTTTAGATGAAATTAAACCACTTGATGATCTAAACAACAAGAAAGACAGTTGTATGTCCAATCATACAGCAGAAATTGGGAAAGATCTTGACTATCTTAAAGATGTAAATGGAACCACAAGTGGAATAGGAACTGGCAGCAGTGTTGAAAAATACATTATCGATGAAAGTGATTACATGTCGTTCATAAACAATCCCAGTCTTACTGTGACTGTACCGATTGCTGTAGGAGAGTCTGACTTTGAAAATTTAAACACAGAGGACTTTAGTAGTGAATCAGATCTGGAAGAAAGCAAAGAGGTAAGATTTTATAGATGTGGGTGGGTATAAATGTATATGTGTATACTTGTATTATATTGCCTGTATTTATGATTGTATATTCTCCATGTAGAATATTTTTGCCATCATATAAAATATTTTTTCATTGAAGAACCAAAGATTTAAGCTCAGTGAGGTGATTAATAAATTGAAGAATAATATAGTATATGTGTAAGTTTTCTCATCCTAAATAATGGGTATTTGTTAGATGATGAATGAATGAACGATCCAAGAATTGAACAAGCATCATCAGATTTAATCCTTGTAATAACCTCACAAGGATGTGTTATTTTTCTAACTTTTCAGATAAGAAAACTAGCTTAGGAAGTTTAAGATCATGTAGCTAATGAGGGGGTATAGCTGAGAATTGAATTCATAATCTTTGTTTATGCATTTTGTATATCTGACACCATACTCATTAGCTCACTTCCATGGAAGAGAACTGAGCAACAAGAAATAGTCTATGTCATTTCTCCGATTAAAATTACATTGATCTGCATATTAATCTTCCAGGCTGCCATAACAGTGTACCACACACTGGGTGGCTGAAACAATCAAAATGTATTTTCTCACATTTCTGGAGACTGGAAAGTCCAAGGTCAAGGTGCTAGGAGGGTCAGTGTCTGGGGAGAGCTCTCACCTTGGGGTGTGGATAGCTGCCTTCTGTGTCCTCATTTGGCTGCTCCTCAATGCATGGGCGTGGATAAATAGCTCTGGTCTCTCTTCTTCTTATAAGAGCACCAGCCCTGCTAGATTAGGATTGCACCCTTATGACCTCACTTAACCTTTACCACTACTTCACAGGACATATCTCCAAATAGAGTCACAGTGGGAGTTAGGGCTTCAAAATATTAATTTTGAGGGAACACAATTCAGTCCATAGTAACTGACTTAGAAATTTTAAACTAAAACTCTAATGGATATAAAAGATAATTCTGAAGAAGTCTAGAACAAGCCACCTTCATTTCCCACTTATTGTGTGGAAGTCCCAAAAATGGTAAGGTGCCTTAGGTTACACAGTCCAAATTTTAAATATTTATTTAAAGACTATTTTTTAGAACAGTTTTAGGTTTACATAAAAATTGAAAGGAAGGCAGAAAAATTTCCACATACTCCCTGCCCCCCACACATATATAACCTCCCCCATTATCACCATCCCCTACCAGAGTGGTATATTTGTTACAGTTGCAGAATCTACATTGATGTGTCATTATCACCCAAAGTCCATAGTTTACATTTGGGTTCACTCTTAGTATTGTCCATTTTATGAGTCTGGACAAACGTATAAAGACATTTATCCAGCCTTATAGTATCACACAGAGCAGTTTCATGGGCCTAAAAATACTCTGTGCTATGCCTATTCATCCTTCCCTCTATGCTAACCCCTGGCAGTCACTGATCTGTAACTGTTTTTGCCTTTTCCAGAGTGTTATATAGTTGGAGTCGTATAATATGTAGCCTTTTCACACTGGCTTCCTTTATTTATTAATAC
Source organism: Hyperoodon ampullatus (assembly GCF_949752795.1). Classification (NCBI taxonomy): domain Eukaryota; kingdom Metazoa; phylum Chordata; class Mammalia; order Artiodactyla; family Ziphiidae; genus Hyperoodon; species Hyperoodon ampullatus. The sequence continues at coordinate 81,587,137 of NC_136921.1, read as the reverse complement.
ACATTTAAGTTTCTTCTGTGTCTTTTTATGGCTTGATAGTTCATTTCTTTCAGTGCTAAGTAATAATTTGTCGTCTGGATGTTTAGTTATCCATTCACCCACTGAAGGACATCTTGGTTGCTTCCAAGTTTTGGCAAATGTGAATAAAGCTGCTCTAAACATCCATGTGCAGGTTTCTGTGTGGATATAAGTTTTCAGCTCATTTGGTTAAGTACCAGGGATGGCAATTTCTGGATGGTATGCTAAGTGTTTTGTTTTGTAAGAAATTGCCAAACTGTGTTCCAAAGTGGCTGTATAGTTTTGCACAGCCACTAGCAGTGAATGAGAGCTCCTGTTGCCCCACAGCATTTGGTGTTGTCAGTGTTCTGGATTTTGGCCATTCTAATAGATGTGTAGTGGTACCCCATTGTTTTTTAATTTACATTTTATGATGACATATGATGTGGAGCATCTTTTTATATGCATCTTTGTCATCTGTATGTCTTCTTTGATGAGGTATCTTTTAAGAGCTTTGACCTGTTTTTTGATCAAGTTGTTTGTTTTCTTATTGTTAAGTTTTGAGAATTCTTTGTACATTTTGAATAACAGTCCTTTATCAGCTTTGTTTTTGCAAATATTTTCTCGTAATGTGGCTTGTCTTCTTACTCTCTTGACAATGTCTTTCACAGAGCAGATATTTTTAATTTTAATTAAATCCAGTTTATTAACTCTCTCTGTCATGTATTGTGCTTTTGGTATCGTATCTAAAAAGTCATCACCTTGTCCAAGATCATTATATTTTCTCCTGTTATCTTCTAGGAGATTTATAGCTTTGCATGTTTACATTTAGGTCTGTGATCCATTTTGAGTTAATTTCTGTGAAGGGTATAAGGTCTGTGTCTAGATTCATTTTTTGCCTGTAGATGTCCAGTAGTTCCAGTACCATTTGTTGGAAAAGACTATCTTTGCTCCATAATATTGCCTTTGCTCCTTTACCAAAGATCTGTTGACTATATTCATGTGGGTATATTTCTGGGGTTTCTATTCTATTCTGTTGATCTGTTTGTCTATTCTTTCACCCGTACCGCACTGTCTTGATTACTATAGCTTTATAGTATGTCTTGAAATCAGGTAGTGGCAATCCTGACTTTGTCCTTTTCCTTTGGTATTGTGTTAGCTATTCTAGGTCTTTTCCCTCTTCATATACACTTTAGAATCAGTTTGTAGATATTGACACAATAACTTGTTGGGAGTTTGATTGAGATTGCATTGATCAATAGATCAATATAGACCAAGTTGGGAAAAACTGACATCTTGACAGTATTGAGTCTTCCTATTCATGAACATAGAATATCTCCCACTTTATTTAGTTCTTTGTTTCTTTCATTAGAGTTTTATAGTTTTCCTCATATAGATCTTATACACATTAGATTTATACCTAAGTATTTTATTTATGCAGTGCTAACATAATGGCATTTTAAAATTTCAAACCCCACTTGTTAAATGTTAGTCCATAGGAAAGTGATGAACTTTTGTGTATTAACTTTGTAATCTGCAACCTTGTTGTAATCACTTATTAGTTCCAGGAGGTTTTTGTTTTTGTTTTTTTTATGTTTTGTAGATTCTTTGGATTTTCTACATAAACAATAATGTCATCTGCCAACAAAGACAGTTTTACTTCTTGCATCCTAATCAGTATACTTTTTGTTTCCTTTTCTTGTCTAATTGCATTAGTTATGACTTCCAATACAGTGTTGAAAAGGAGTGGTGAGAAGGGATATACTTGTCTTGTTCTTGATCTTAGTAGGAAAGCTTTTAGTTTCTCATTATTAAGTACAATGTTAGCTATAGGTTTTTTGTAGATGGTCTTTATCAAGTTAAGAAAGTTTCTCTCTATTCCTAGTTTACTGAGAGATTTTTATCATGAATGGGTGCTATTTGTTGTCAAATGTTTCCTCTGCATCCACTGATATCATCGTGTGATGTTTCTTCTTTAGATTATTGATGTGATGGATTACATTAATTCATATAGTCTAAATATTTTAAAATACTTTAAATACTAAATATTTAAAATATTCAGAGGATCAAATACTATCAATGATATTTTATTAGGGATAAAGTTCTACTAGAATATTACCATGTCCAAGGTAATGCATTTTGACAGTTGATCAAGTAAGATATCATAAGCGTGTGAATTATTGCTTATGTCCCTTTAAAGATGTTTTGAGCTTTTATAAGTCTCTGAATAGGCTAAGTCATCCACTACTCTTCAGAGTGGAGCTAATATCAGAGCTGGAAGTTGCTGCCTTGACCCCAGCCTGTGGGCTTCCTTAGGTAAATCAGATTTGTGTAATGATAGGGGGAGAGAAAGCATGTAGAGATGTAATTGTGGGTAGATCCTCATTACATTTCACATGTCTATGGAAATGGATTTGGGAGATAAAAATTACAGATCATTTTTGCAAAGCATTGTGAAATTTTTTCAGGATTTTTAATTTGAATATTATTTCAGTTCAGACTTTGTTCATTAAAAACTTGAGTTTTGCTAAAGAATCTGATGGAGGCTGATTTTTTTAGTTGTTATCTTTATATTTACAAAATTGGTTCTGCAGTTCTGTTAAACTTGGCAGTATTCTTCCTAGTCTGATTTTCTTTGTCTTGAATCTTCATACCTTTATTTAATATTTGATGAAGACTAATAACTACTACATGCTATCTGTTGCATTAAAACATGTTTTTCTTTTTCTACTGAAGTATAGTTGATGGACAATATTATATAAGTTACAGGTATACAATATAATAGTGATTCACAATTGTTAATGGTTATACTACATTTATAGTTATAAAATATTGGCTGTATTTCCTGTGTTGTCCAATATTTCCTTATAGCTTATTTTTGGACTAAAATTTGTACTTCTTACTCCCTTACCCCTATATTGCCCCTCCCCCTTCCCTCTCCTCGCTGGTAACCACTAGTTTGTTCTTTATATCTGTGAGTCTGCTTCTTTTTCATTTATTCACTAGTTTTTTTGCATTTTTTAGATACCACATATAAGTGATATAACACAGTATTTGTCTTTCTCTCTCTGACTTATTTCACTTAGCATAATGCCCTCCAAGTCCATCCATGTTGCTGCAAATGGCAAAATTTCATTCTTTTTTATGACTGAGTAGTACTCCATTGTATGTATATGCCACATCTTCTTTATCCATTCATCTGTTGACAGACACTTAGGTTGCTTCCATATCTTGGCAATTGTAAATAATGCTGCTATGAACATTGGGGTGCATGTATCTTTTCAAATTAGTTTTTTTTGTTGTTGTTGTTTTCAGATATATTCCTGGGAATGGAATTGCTGGGTCATGTGGTAGTTCTAATGTTAGTTTTTTGAGGAACCTCCATACCTCCATACCACATGGCTGCACAAATTTATATACCCAACAACAGTGTACAAGGGTTCCCTTTTCTCCACATCCTCACCAACATTTGTTATGTGTATTCTTTTTGATGATAGCCATTCTGACATATGTGAGGTGATATCCCATTGTGGTTTTGATTTGCATTTCGCTGATGATTTAGTGATGTTGAGCATCCTTTCATGTTCCTATTGGCCATTTGCATTTCCTCTTTGGAAAAATGTTTATTCAGCTCTTCTGCCCATTTTTTAATCTGGTTGGTTTTTTGTTTTTGTATTTTTTGATGTTGAGTTACATGACCTGTTTATATATGTTAGATAGTAACCCCTTATTGGTCATATCATTTGCAAATATTTTCTCCCATTCAGTAGGTTGTCTTTTTATTTTGTCGATGGTCTCCTTTGCTGTGCAAAAGCTTTTAAGTTTAATTAGGTCCCATTTGTTCACTTTTGCTTTTATTTCCTTTGCTTTAGGAGACAGATCCAAAAAAATATTGCTATAATTTATGTCAAAGAGTGTTCTGCCTATGCTTTCCACTAGGAGTTTTATAGTATCCGGTCTTACATTCAGCTCTTTAATCCATTTTGAGTTTGTTTTTGTATATGGTGTTAGAGAATCTTCTAATTTCATTCTTTACATGTAGCTGTCCAGTTTTCACAGCATCACTTATTGAAGAGACTGTCTTTTCCCCATTGTATATTCTTGCCTCCTTTGTCATAGATTGACCATAAGTGTGTGGGTTTATATCTGGGCTCTCTATCTATTGATCTATGTGTCTGTTTTTGTGCCAGTACCACACTTTTTAATTACTGTAGCTTTGTAGCATAATCTGAAGTCAGGGAGCATGATTCCTCCAGCTCCATTTTTCTTTCTCAAGATTGTTTTGTCTATTTGGGATCTTTTGGGTTTCCATACAAATTTTAAAATTATTTGTTCTAGTTATGTGGAAAATGCCATTGATATTTTGATAGGGATTGCATTGAATCTATAGGTTGCCTTGTGTAAGATGATCATTTTAATAATATCGATTCTTCCAATCCAAGAACATGGTATATATTTCCATCTGTTTGTGTTATCCTCAATTTCTTCAATTTCTTTTTCCAAGTACAGTTCTTTTGCCTCCTTAGGTAGATTTATTCCTAAGTATTTTATACTTTTGGATGCAGTGGTAAATGGGATTGTTTTCTTAATTTCTCTTCCTGGTAGTTTGTTGTTAGTGTATAGGAATGCAACAGATTTCTGTATATTAATTTTGTATCCTGCAACTGTACCAAATTCATTGATGAGCTCTAGTAGTTTTCTGGTGGTGTCTTTAGGATTTTCTATGTATTGTATCATGTCATCTGCAAACAGTGACAGTTTCACTTCTTTCCAATTTGGGTTCTTTTTATTTCTTTTTCTTCTTTGATTGCCATGGTTAGGACTTCCAAAGCTGTGTTAAATAAAAGTGGCAAGAGTGGACATCGTTGTCTTGTTCCTGACCTTAAAGGAAATGCTTTCAGCTTTTCACCATTAAGTATGATGTTAGCGGTGGGTTTGTCATATATGGCCTTTATTATGTTGAGATGTGTTAACTCTCTACAAAGTGGGTTTATCATAAATAGATGTTGAATTTTATCAAAAGCTTTTTCTGCATCTACTGAGATGATCATATGGTTTTTACTCTTCAATTTGTTAATGTACTGTATCACATTGATTGATTTGCAGATATTGAAAAATCCTTGCATCCCTGGGATAAATCCCACTTGATCATGGTGTGTGATCCTTTTAATGTATTGTTAGATTTGGTTTGCTAATATTTTGTTGAGGATTTTTATATCTATGTTCATCAGTGACATCTTTGTCTGGTTTTGGTAGCAGGGTGATGCTGGCCTCATAGAACGAGTTTGGAAGTGTCCCTTCTTCTGCAATATTTTGGAATAGCTTGAGAAAGATAGATGTAAACTCTCCTCTAAATGTTTGGTAGAATTCACCTGTGAAGTCATCTGGTCCTGGACTTTTGTTTGTTGCGAGATTTTCATTACTCAAAACTATTTTATTACAAAAACCATCCATAATGAATACTTTTCTGCAAAAATTTGATGTAATTTATACTCATACATTTTTATTCGTATTGATCAGGGCTAACAGGAACACTGATCTCTTTATTAAAAGCAGTGATCATCCACTGAACCACTGGAGAAAGTTCTATTTCTTCATACTCTGTCATTTTATATCTTCAAACACTGCATTAATTGAAAATTTAAATGTTTAGTAGAAACTTTAGAGATAATTTAATGCACTGTTCCTCAGATTATGAGTCATAACCCAGTAAGAGTTGATAAACCATTTTATTGTACCACTAATTAAAAATTTTTTAATTTAATAAAATAATGATATCAGAGCACATTGCACATTTAGGAAGAACTAGCGAGTGAAGCTTTTGTTGCCTGTGCTGAACTATAATGCACTGCTTTTCTAATAGAGTACAACCACTAAGTCCATGGGTGTAGGGCCTGAAGTTAAGGAGTTCTTAAGTGTAAGAAACGCTGTTTCAGCTCTTTAAAGGTAGTGATCATGGAGTCTTCCTGACCCTAGGCAGAATGTGTGGCTTCTTTTTTGGTTCCCAGAGATATAAGGCACAAAGTGTGGGTAATAAACAACTCATGCTGTAGGCTCATGCATCTTACAAAGTATCATATTATTTTATTATAACCACTGATATGCATGTATGTCTCTCCTTTTATGTTGCAACGTATATACTTGTACATTTTTGGTAAAAAGTAGGCACTCAAATCAAACTTTTCCAGCTCATTTAACTTTTTAATAGAAGAAGTTTGAAGGTATTCATCACAGTTACTCTGATGAGAGCATTCTTGAAAATATAGTTTTATTTCCCATCATCCAGACTCCATTTTTCTCTTGATTCAATCTAATATTGAACTTTGTTGTTTTTATCTTCGTTAAACATTTCACCTTGTCAATTTATATTGGGCTTCAAGGAAAGTAATAATCCCTTATTTTTTTCCCATGAATTGCTGTTGAAATACAGTTGTTTCTCATCCAGTTGATATTTTTATATTAAATACTGAAACTTCTATTCATCCACATTACATTTCAATTTCTTTCATTCATTTTTGAATCTGGCTTTCTATAAATATTCTTTTATAGATTACTATATTGTCCCAATTTTCCTTTACCATGTCTTCCTTTTTGGTTAGAAATAAACCCATACAAAATTGTTTCTCTTCATTGCTCCCCTAGTCTTACATAGTACTCGCTTCATCAAAGCAAGGTACAAATCATGAGATGCTCTGCTTTTAGTGGAATTAAACTAAAAATAAATACCCCAAAAGATAAAGATTCTTTATTCTACATTATGAATGCAGCCTGTAATACGTTAAAGTAGCTTTGCCATTTTGATTTTTCTGTTTTGTCTTTTATTCTTTTGCCTACCTTAATTTATTCAACAGTTACCATGTGCTAAGGAATGTATTAGATAATGAAGGATACAAATGAGCCATGATTCTGCTTATATATATACCTATGTGCATTTAGAAAGATGACTCTCTTCATAAATATATATGTATACAAACACACATATACATGTATCCACACACATACATATATTTGCATTTTAGAAAGATAACTTTCAACCTTTAAATATGCATTTCCATACTGGGACATACCTTATTGACTAAAAATATTACCTGTCATGACCTCTGTTTGACCTATTCCATTTTAATATATTAATGTTTCCATTCCTGAATTTCAATAATGAGTCTTATCTACAATGGGCATTATTGAAATTATATTAGTGCCTTGGGTTAAAATTACCAGTGCTCATAGTTTATTATCCATTGTTGAAGCATTTGTTTTTAGACATGTGAGGCTGTAATTATAAAGTTGTTGGTAATGGAGTATTCTCTGAAGCCAAATACTGGGTTATATAATTCTATTTTAGCCACATACTGTGTGACCTTACTTGACTATCCAATCCTCAATTTCCTCATCTCAAAAATGGGGATAAAATCACCTACTTTTGGGGGAATATTATTAAATGAGATAGTAAATGTAAAGAACTTAGCACAGTGTCTAGCAAATTGTAAGTATTCAATAAATTGTTATTATTACTAGTAGCATTCCCAACACTCTGTTCTTGGTAAGTTTTCTATTAAGAATTACTAGTAACATATTCTACTATTTGTCCTTTTTTGCTGTTTGCCTTCTGCCCTCTGTCATAAACTGTTTTACATGTTTATCTGGAGAGAGTGATAAATTTTGTATTTTCTGTCTAATTTTTAAACTGTTTTCATTAAATTCTTGATAATGGTTAACTCATTTAAAATATAAAAAAAAAACTATTTTTCTGAAGGGCATTCCAATGAGAAGAAATAAATGAGCAAAAACCTAGAGCTATGAAGCATAGAGTGTGTTTAGAAATAATTAGCAGTTTGCTGTTGCTGGGACATAAAATCTAATTGAAAGTAGAGGCATAAGCAAGGAGCGGATAGTCTGTTTCCAGGAAACCAAGAATAGACTGATATGAAGAAACACTGTAAAATGGAGGCTGGTACTTGTTTTACTTCCTCCATAAGGTACATACTCATGCATCACTGTCCCCCATTCCAGGACAAATTTGAGAGCTATGTTTTCTATACTTTCCCCCTTTTGGTCCCCAAAAGCAGAAAAGGCATAACATGGGTCACATTTCCTCACCTTTTTAAGTCCCAGTGGACCTCAACCTTCAAATAATTTAAAGTATTGTTTTTAAAACCTCAGAAAGTTTCTTGACTCGTGGAAATAAATAGCTAGAAATATGGGTTTCTACTGAACAATAATAGTAAAGAATGGAGGCTTGGACAGATTTTGAGGAATTTTGAAAGCTGGGAAAAATTGCTGAGACTATGCAAAAGACAAAGTCATATCTCCCCAATTAGAAAGTAAGTTGTTTTGGCAATGAATTGTGTTTTATATAATTTTAATCCTCTGAAGCACCTACTGTAATGTTGGATGCATAATAAGAACTCAATATCTTTTTGAGTTTGGGCTGATTTTTATGAATACTAGACTAAGAGTCTGGTGGTCTTAACTCTATTATGGGCAATCACTAACGCTATATTATCCAGTTTCCTAATTTATAATAGGAGTACATCTGTTCTGTGGTGCTTATAGGAATGTTATGAGGATCTAAAAGCTGTTTAGAAGTTAAAAGGACTCAAAAAACATAAGGTAGTGATAGCTACTGATAGCGAAATTACTACTCTAATCTGTTTAAATAAATACCTTTAAAATGAATTATTAATCTTAGACCTCTTTGGAATAAAAACAACATATTATTAAAGTAGTTAGGAAAAAATACACTTGTTTTTGCAATGAGTGAACTCCAGAGTGAGTAAAAATGTCATTCGAGTCTTTGTATACAGTTCATGTTAGTAACAGGTATCATTTGTTGGATGCTCACCATGGGCAAAGCACTGTTTATAGGGCTTTACATGTAGTGTTATGTCACTCAGTCTTCACACCATGAGACAGATACTATTATTCCAAACTTACATATAAGGAAATTGAACTCAAAGAGTTTAAGTAGCTTGCCAAAGTCACACAAATAGTAAGGATTGATCCTGACCTAGAATCCAGGCTGTCAGTTACAGTGTATGTTCTGAACCGTTACATTAAATTTCCTTAACAATGTCTAAAAGGGCACTATCTCTGACCTCTATTTGAAATGAATGACACTGTTTATTGAAGACCTAAGAATAGGTATCCACTGTAGAGTTGGTGTTGACTACCAAGCCCTCATCACTGGGCACAGGTTAATGGTATAGCCAGGAGAATCTCAGTCTCCCTCAGTCCTGGAGGGACCTTTCCCTCCTCTGCTGGCCTGTAACTTAGACTGATCTGCTTCTGACCTGTGGAGTTCTCCTAATTACAGAGCGCTTATTCTTAGAAACTATGGTTACTCAAAGTTGTGCTTTAGGAAGATAACCTTCTGAGTTTAATTCTACCTATAAGAATCTTCCAAATAATTAGGAAGCACTTCTATGGTTACATCATTAGCTTATGAAGTCTTTGAGAACAGGGAAAACACCAACCATGTCTTACTCACCTTAAGTCCGCAGCACATAAAAAATGTTTATTAAATGAATGAATAAATGCGTAATGAATAGTTAATTCTAGATCCCATTTGTCCTCCCAATGATATTACCTGTGTTAAAATAATATTTACTTACTGCTTTGCCGATATTTTCTCATTTAATACTTTTATCTTTACTGTACATGATATAGATTGAAGAACACGTGATAATTTTCAACCTGTTGTACATTGCTGAATATCAGCAAATTAAATTTGTGCTACCACATAAAGGTCTACAGTGAATGCCTTATGTAAACAATAGTCAGTTTTAAAATGTGCATAAGAACAGGAATTAAGCTTATTTCATATAACACAGTATGGCCCACATCCATCACAGTGCCTAGCATATAGTAAGTAAATGTGTGTTAAATAAAGAAATAAGAATAGGAAGTCGTTGATTAATCTTGAATCAAATGGATATATACCAAGACTTTTGCAAATATCCAAGTTTACGAACATCATGATAACAATTTTCCCTGTAGAAAAATGTCAGACAACATATCTGGGGATATTAAGAATCTACTGGGACTGGGAGGGTGCATCCCCATGCACCTCAACTCCATGGGGATGGAAGCTCCTATGCTCAGGACCCTCCCAGACCCTGCCCTATGTATTTCTTTATCTGGTTTTCCATCTGTATCCTTTATCATATCTTTTAATAAACTGGTAGACATAAAAAAAAGAATCTACTGGGAGATAGGTATATATGCCTCCACACTTTTTTATCTATACTGTCTCTTTACCTCATGGTCTCTGATACGGCAGGTTTTGCCTCCATCTTGTATTACAGTTTCGTCTTCTCTCTAAGCCCTTACCACAAGCTTGTTTAAATGGTCGACTCTCTCATTCTAAAATAAAATAAAATCATGTAAATTTTAAAAGTTATTCCTTTGATTTTATCCCTTTCTTAAGTTTCTTTTGTAATTTCTTCCTTGAATTCATTGCTGATCTTCTTTCAAAGATAACGTGCTTGCTGTCTCCCATTTCCACTGCTCAGTCATCTTAAAGCATCATCTCTGGTTTCCACCTTTACTTTTCTCTCTCAAAAATCACCAGTGTTCTCTTAATTGCCAAGTTCAGTGGCCCTATTTTACTTGATACCTGCATCATTTCCTAATTCTTTAAGAGTCGTCATTCCCTGGCTTACAAAAGTCCAAGCTACTTTCCTCCCAACCATATGGTCTCCTTCTCAAATAGCTTACAAGAAGCCTGAAGTCCTTCTCAACTTCTCTAACTGGAAGCCCCTCGTCAAATTTACTGCCAAATCCTGTAGATTTTATCTCCTAAATCTGTTTCCAATCTTGACCATCCCCCCCACTCCTCATCCTATTATTTCACCAATATCAATAGAATTACCATCTGAAACACATTTCCATGGTGGGGAGAAGGGCAGTCTTTATCATGAGCAACTTGATGGTCTTGAGAAAATCTATTTCACCTATTTCAGTCTAATATCTCTTGACTTATTTTGGTTCTAATCACATAGTTCCATGAAGTCCATACCTTTTGACTCCATAATTTCTTATTAGAAATTCTCTTCTTATCCCTGTCATTCTCTGCAAAATCTAGCAAAACAAAAAAAGGAACTTTGAGTTGTCTTTCAAAACACTGTCAGTTTATTCACTCAAACATATTGTTATTTGTTGCTCATGATACCTAGCAATTCTTATTCTGGGCAAGGCTCTGAGACTCCCCTAAGTGGAATTACTATCTGCATAACATGAAATGTCTATATTGCACTCTATTTCTCTGTTGTGTATCTGTCTATCCTACTTACTAATCTTGTGAGCAACTTGAGAACAAGAACTGTGGTCATATACACCTTTGTACTTCTAGTAACTAGCACTGTACCTGGCACAAATGAGGTGCTTGATCAATGTTAATTGGCATCATGTAAGTTAATCTTACTTTTACTGAATCCATTTTTATCAGTTATATTTTTTGAAAGTGTACAGATAGAATAAGCTAAGCAAGCCTATTCCTAAGTCAAATTAAGTTAGCAGCTTAATCTTTAATAAAGCTTCTCCTCCCTGGGGAGAGGGCAAGGAGGAAGGAAGATGGAGGAGAAAAGAAAACAGTCAGAATTTTCGTATCATTGCCTGACAGATGCTCAGGGAACACTTTGTAGAGTCCCATCCGGGTATTGACTGGGAGTGTCCCTTCAGCCCTTGCCTATTTCCTTGTTTTGAGCTGTATAGTTCCTCAGGACCATGATCCCTGTGAGATGGCAACTACTCTCCATGAAGAGTACTACCATCTAGCCAACGGATACCCAAACTCCCTCTCCCTTATTACACCTGATTGATCACCAGGTACAACCAATGCTACCTTGTCTTTATCTACTCTGCATCCCCACCACCTCCACCCGATGTCAGACCTCCGTCATCTCTCAGTTTTACTGCTACAGCCTCCAAAAAGGGCCCCCACACTCATATTCTCCTCACTAGTCCAGTTCCCACATAATGATAAGTGGTCTTTCTAAAAGGTAAATCTGGCCATAGCTCTCTAGGCTTTCTAACCTTTCAGGAGCTGTCCATTGCTCCCAGTCTATACTCCTTAACATGGCCTACAAGTCCATGCAAAAGTGACCATTACTGACCTTTCCAGCCTCATGTAATAGTACTTCCCACCCCTCCCCAGCCAACTACACTGATCTTTTGTTTCCTAAAACTCCTCATGCTTTATCAGGTTCTGATCTTCATTCCTGTTCCCTCTATCTGGGATATTCTCTTACCCCATATTTCTTCACCTGACTCACTCCCACCCCAACTCATCCTTCTGGCCCCAAATGTCACTTTTTTCTACCCTGTTCTTCTTAGACTGAGTTAGGTGGTGCTCTCAAAATACCCTATACCTACCCTATCATAGTGTGTAGCAATTGTTGCTTGTCTTGTCCTATTTTGAGCCCATTAGGTACTGGGCCTATTATATTCACTATTTTATTTTTTCAGGTCCTAATTTTGATGTTTAGCATATACTAATATTTTTTAGCCGAAAAGATCAAATATCAGCAATTACACATATTACAAACTATAACTGTTACGGAAATTGTTGCTATGTATCAAGTAAGCAAATGACATATTCCACGTGTTATCTTGTTCAATCCTTATGACAACCATGTAAAGTAGGGATCATTCTACAAATTAGAAACTTCAGCTTATGGAGGTCAAGATAATTGCCTAACGTCCATAAAACCAGTCGTTGTGATTCAAACCCAAGCTTGTCTGACTCAAAAGAGAACTCTGCACCCTTTCACTGTAGTTATACAGTTCCCCTATCCAGTAGACACTTTAAAAATATTTGTTAAATATGTTATCATTTAACATTAAAAATTAATGTCAAAAGAATATTAGAGATTCTGCACTCATTTAGCAAAATAAATTTAACAATGGAAATTATTTGGTTTACAATTTTGCTTTCTAGCTTGGGAATTATAAATGCAATTTTGCAATTTTTTGCTTCTAATTCATTTGCACTCGCAATAATTTTCTCTTGGCCCATTATGTGATGAGACGTTTTACCTCCTTTGTTCCTTTATAGCTAATCATCTATATAAAAATTCACTTTTGACATACTTTAAAGCAGAATTCAGAGTATATCAGAGCTGTATTTCTTCACCTTTACCCCTACCTTAGGCAAGTGTTTGAATAACAGTAGATTTCACAATTAATAAGAAAATTTTATATTTATTAAATATGAATAATCCACCAAAGATTGTCGTTCCAATGTAAAGCTCGATGAAGAAATCATCTGAGTTGTAGGGATGATATGGGAATTAATGAGTTAATATTTGACTTTTCTAAGTGCTCTGTGGAAATGCTAAATCTCAGTACAGAGTCTGTTCCTTTGATATTATATTTTTGCCTTGCTGAGAGTTTTTAATATAAGTCATTTTAATTTTTAATATGCTTAGTGTACACTAGAAATATTTACTAATGCACAGTGTATACAATGAAATATTAATACTAATATTTTTAAGGTCGTTGGCATCTCAACTATGTATGATTTAAGATATATATATCTTAAATATATATGTTAATATGTATATATATATATATATATAACAGTAAAATTTCCACCTTTAAAATAGTATATGCGTAGCTTTTAAAATATGTATTTTTCAGAAATAAAAAATGTATATGTGTATACACATATATACACACATATTCTGTATCCTTTTAACCCTTAAATTCCAGATTTATTTTAAAATATTTTTATCACATTATAAATTGAACTTCTAGTAAACTCTATAAATAAGCTTCCTGTAACAAACCAAGTCTGAAATAAAAGTATAAACATCCTAAGATTAAGTCGAGAACAACAACAAAAAAAACCATTTAATCACTTACTCAAAGAAATATTGTGGAGTGTAGTATTTGCTTTCCTTTGTTTTGCTTCACCCTCAAGGTCAAAATCATTTACTATAATACAGAACATTTTTAAAAAGCATGAAATGTTGCATAAATCCATTGAGGAGGAAAAATGCTCTTCCCATCAGGGTTGTAGTTATTAAGTGGTTATTTAATGCCCTGATGTACAAGGCAAAGTGGATGCTTCAGATACACTGTGGTTCCTGCATTCTCTCTGCTCGCTTATTGTCAGCCTGCCAAAAATACATGGACAATATAAGTCCTTACAGAAATTGAGCTATTGAGAGTTACATGTGAAAATATACATATTTTTAAATGAACTAGCTCATTTGGAAATTAGTAAATTAAAGGTTGATTAATGACTTAATAGACATTAAAATGGATATTTAAATAGTCTATTAATCTCAAAGACCATGAGAACCAATTGCTTTATTATGTGAATGGTGAATTTCAAAATAAAATTATATTTCAATGTAAGAACAAAAAAAGGAAAAATTAATTGCCCTTATTGGTTTTTAAATCAATACAAGTACTTATTTGAGAATGTTTTAGTTTTACTGTTATCCAATTTATTTAGTATTTTATCTGAATTCATATCTCATGTGCTAATATAGAGATGGAGTCTTTCCATACATCTAAAAATTCTTCCCTTTTTGAGTAATAGTGTTATTACTCCAACCAAATAAAGAACTCAGAACCGCATCATCTTTGATTTCAACAATGAGAAATATAAGAATATATTGATAAAAGTATATTGGTTGTGAGAGTTTTAATACCATTCTTTTAGTCTGTGATGAATCAAAGAAAAATTAAATAATGACATTGATAATTTGAATAATATAAATAGCAAAAATGTTATAAATGTATGTTATCTCAAAAATTATATGTACAGAGAATTCTTATTTTCAGTGGCCCATGGTATTGATATATATTTATACAAATTTCAAAGTAAGTCTCAATAAATTCAAACAAGCAGACATTGTAGGGCTATTATACCAATAAATTCAAGATAGAAGATATCATATAGGGTTATTAGCTAATCACAATGCAGTCAAATGAGAAATTAATAATAAAATGATAGAAAAAATATAACCACTTGAAAAATTAAAAATGTCCTCCCAAACAGTAAGAACTTTTTCTTCCAAAATCTATGAAATTGGACCAAGCAGTCATTGAATGTCTTACTATTAACAAGGATGATCAAGAAAGGATGAAAGAACATGACAAAGAACTTAGTTTGAGAAATTAGAAAAAGAACAACAAAACAAAGGGAACATAAATAAAGAGAAATTAATGAATTATCAATGTAGCAGATGATATTAGTATAGCACATGGTTCTTAGGGGAAAAAAATCAATAAAACACACAAACTTTAGTGTTGTCAGCAGAATCCTAAGATGATGCCAATGACTCAATAAGCTAGAGTTCAATTTATTAATTTTTTATGTATTTTAATCTATTTTATTTAATACATTATTTAATTTTAAATTTACTTATTAATGTTCTTTATTTAGCTCATCAGTCAAAACTCTTGTTGCCTCCCGTGCATTGCCTAGGCACACTTCAGCTCAGTCACTTCTGTATCTGTTTCATCTTGTGTGTTTTTCTTTTCTTTTTCATACTAATGCTATTTGTTTACATTATGTATGGACTTATAGAAAAAACACTAACTTTTTTCTCTGGTTAGCATAATTTATCTAGAGTATTTTAACTGGCCTGAGCCTACTTGCCTGTGGTTTGGTCCTTCTAACATTCACTTGTCATTTTATCTGATGTCAGTATGACAAAGGTGGGGCAGGTTTCCCTCACTAGTGTGAGAATCAGGGTCTATCAAGGGGGTCAGCAAGGATGTGGTTTACTAGGCTTCTTTTGCAAAATGTTGCTTTAGGGAGTTATTTAAACCAGATAGGAATACTAAATTTAAAACTCGAACCTGTAATCATGTCCCATTCCTGAAATGTATACAAACTCCTTCCAATCCCAAACATTAAACTGCTTCATTTTGAAAATTGATACATACTTACATTAAAATGTGCCTTTGGGCTTCTTGTTCCAGTCTGGGTTCATTGTTTGCAGTTCTGCATCATCACTTTAGCATGAGCCACACCTGTAATTCATCATCTATGAGTCCAGTTTAGGTTTTTCAAAGAGGACAAAGATTTTAAAGAACCTTATAAGGCAACCTGAATTTAGCATCCTTCCAGAAATTTATATCCCAGATACATCCCCCCCATATTTTTGGCCACGCCCATGGCATGCAGGATCTTAGCTCCACAACCAGGGATTGAACCTGTGCCCCCCACTAGACCACCAGGGATGTCCCTAGATACCCCTTTTTAAAAATAATTATTCACGCCTAATTTTACAATGTTTTTTAATGTGTTTGTATATGTATGAGAGATTTGTCTTTATTAAGTTTATGCAATGATTTCAACTTAGTTTTTTTTTTTTTTTTTTTTTTTTTTTTGCGGTACGCGGGCCTCTCACTGTTGTGGCCTCTCCCGTTGCGGAGCACAGGCTCCGGACGCACAGGCTCAGCGGCCATGGCTCACGGGCCCAGCCGCTCCGCGGCATATGGGATCCTCCCGGATCGGGGCACGAACCCGTATCCCCTGCATCGGCAGGCGGACTCTCAACCACTGCGCCACCAGGGAGGCCCTCAACTTAGTTTTTATGAATACAATAACTAACTTTGTTTTCAAACTCATTTTATCAAATGCAAGAGTAAATTCTGTAGTTACATTAATTTACAATAGTACAGGTTGATTTGAACACAAACAAAACTCATTTTTGATAAGTACACAACTCACCAGGTGGAAGAAGAGATGCACAGGTGTACTAGAGTGTAGCCCACCTCCTGAGAAAATATCAGCACACCACCGGCATCAGTCATTGTGTTCTACAGAGAAAATGCCAAGCATCGTTAGCTTGGTAAGTCAGTTAGTATGGAGGTGGGCTAAATAAAAAGAAGTATGTGCCAAAAGAATTGTGCCGATAAAGTGGTGAAGATGAGAGAGTAATTATTCTTCTTCCACAATGATGGGCAAAAGCCACTATAAGCAAAAGCCAGAGAACATTAAGAAGTTCACCTTGACTAAAGGACAGCTTCTGTGAAAGATATATTTGGGAAATTTGGTTAGAAAGCTAAGTTGGAGACAGAAATTTCATTTGGTAGTAATATCTGAAACAGAGGTATTCATTCATTTACCAAATATTTATTGGGCATGTAGCATAAGTCAGGCTTTGTGTTCCACAAAGGTCTAGAATTAGGTGAGGCGAGAATAAGGATGAACTTATTATTTATAGCTGTCCAAAAAAAAAGTGACAGTAGTCAACAGAGAGTTCATAAGAATTTGGAAGATGAAACTGAGAGAAGAGTTATTTCAAAGGTAGAATTAAATGACTTTACTGTCAATATTTGAAATGAATAAGACAAGGAGATTTGAGTCTAGGTGCTGAAAGAATGATATTGCAAAGAATCGGAATCAGGAACTTGGTTTAAAAAGTAGGTTTAGGATAGGAAAAAAAAAAGACGTCTTTAATTAAGAGCATGCTGAGTTTAAGTGACACTAGGCACACTTCTACTTTCCTGCCATAGTCCAGGCAGATCATGGAATATACTTACATTGCTTAAGATGTGTTTGGAAATTAATTTGTAAACATCTAGAGGATCACTTGTCTATACCTGGGAACTTTCCAGGAGCACATCTTCCAACTGAGTACTAATAATGGGCATTTAATCATCTTTTATATCCTTTTAAAATTTCAAAAATGTAGATTGATTCCCAACTGTATGCATTAAAGGGAAAATATGCTTAGAAGTAGAGTAACTGGTAACATATTACAAAGTTGGGTTATAAGACAAGAATAGATAATTTTAAAGAATATTCTTAAGAATAAAGTTGGTCATATTGGCAACAGCTCTCATCTGAAGAAAGTCTGACCCAGTAAGACCTGGAGTAACTATACATTAAAAAAGGTATCAATTTATTTTATCATCATCTAGGCAAGCCACATCAGGGGAGGATATTTAGGGCGGCAATAAGTAGACATAAACAAATTAATTTTATATTATTTTAGGTTCACATCAGTACTCACAGTTGCTAATTGGAAAACTGAAATCTGGGTTACCAATAATGATATTTAGTAATGGATACAAAGTTTGATATGGAGCCTGATATTTAGCACTATGTGTGAAGAACTGTGATAAGCAAAAGCTGGATTTGTCCAGAAATGTTAAAGACTTTTCAAACAGTATTTTAAAAAAATTTCTCTGTGAGTTAAAGTAATATTATACCAAAATGTTTTATTATTGCTTGTGCTTAAGTTACTATTATGACATTTGCTTTATAACAAGTATATAATTCATTTGGCATAATTACTGTAAACAAAGATTAAATAGAACTCATGTCTACACATACCCAAAAGTTAGTTTTTTGCATCTGATGAAATAATTTTCATGAAGACACTGAATATATGTATTATGTAAAATTCCATTATTGGTTTATGTTATAAACAAGGTGCCTTTGTTTTTGTTTTTGTGTTTCACTTCAAGATTGAATGGTAGATTCTCTTCATCTGTTAGACTCATCTTGATAGTTTTTCTATGGATTATTTCCACTTTTAAATTGATGGAAGAATTATAAGCATGTGAATACACTGTTTCTTTTATTTCAGAAACAGTGTGGTTGCACAGAAGTCAGAGCATGGGCTTTGGGCTCAGGAATAATTCTATCAAATCTTGGCTTTCTCACTTGTTGGTTATATGACATTAGACAAGTTACTTAACCTGTCTAAACCTTAATTTTATCATTTGTAAAGTGATAATGATTATCACTAACTTCCCCTCTCCCACCCCTCCCTCTGGGGCTTCTCTAATTCATAGGACAGTGGTTTGCTTAGTAAATGTTTTTGATGGCCGTTTGTAACTTCATAACATAGCAGTCTGACTTCATACATTGCAAATTATGGTAAAGGAGTTACCATAGATGATTTCCTTATTTCCCCTTCTTATTCAATCATTTTTTTTGCTCTAATCTTAAAATCTCTTCATTTCAAGGAGAATCCAGAATCAGTTCATTGTACTAATCCTTTCTTGCTAGGCTATTTCTTAGGTACCAAAATTAAAGTGATTTACTTTTTATGTCCATCTCATGCTCAGAAACTTAATGAAAGCAGTAGCTCATCTGAAGGCAGCACTGTAGACATTGGAGCACCTGCCGAGGAACAGCCTGTAGTGGAACCTGAGGAAACCCTTGAACCTGAAGCCTGTTTCACTGAAGGTAAAGAACATGATCTTCATGTTAATCTTCCCTTTATAGAGTGCAGTTTTTTTTAGCTGTTGATCACCCAAAATGGACCACTCAGAATAGAACTT
Organism: Hyperoodon ampullatus; assembly: GCF_949752795.1. NCBI lineage: Eukaryota > Metazoa > Chordata > Mammalia > Artiodactyla > Ziphiidae > Hyperoodon > Hyperoodon ampullatus. The sequence goes on along the minus strand of NC_136921.1, from coordinate 81,567,880 downwards.
TGTCGTCCATCTATTTCACTTACCTCTTATATGCCAACAGATTTAAAATCTCACGTTATGTTTTGGTTATATCTGCCTATTATGTGTAAGGGACCATGAACATGGAGAAAAAATATTTTAATGTAATCAAAACTAATGACTAATTTATAATATTTCAAATAAAATGGTGATTTCACAATAAGTTGGCATCTTAAACACTAGTCAAAATTCTCATACACAAAAGTTACTTTAGAAATAATTTTTTAGCTATTAAAGTCAAATGAGTTGCAAATGCTCAAAGGTATTTTTTTAACAAAATCATTATTTTCCAGTGCTTGCTGGGTGAAACAGGAAATAAGCACTGCCCAATACCTGATCCCTGCACAGTATCTAGTTTAACCTGGCACAATATGGACAATAAGTCAAAGAGCTTTGTTTTCTTCATGATTAGTATTTCCCATGGTCTGAGTTTCTCGGGAATTTGAGTTTTGAAGATATGAATATATTTGCATATTCCCTATTCTGTGATTTTTTTTCCTCATAGGCCTGATATATATCTTCTCCATCTTTTCCTGTATAAATTATACACATCACTCAAAGTCCTCAGAACTACCTTCATCCAACCATGGTGGAAAAAGCTTCTTATTCCTCTGAACAGCTATAAATAAAGATATTCTTTAATTCACCTGATAACTAATCATGTATTATCTTATGAGGGTTCTTCTCTTTCTCTTTTGAACTGTTACATGTATCTTTACTGGCTTTCTTCCTTCCTTCCCTTCTTTCCCTTCCCCTCCTTTCTCCCTTTTCTTCAAGCATACCTGATTTTTTTTTTTTGACTTGAGGCAGGGTTCTTTTGTTTATATCTGTTCTTAAAAACCAGATTGTAGGTTTTCTGGGGGAAAGTCCATGTTCTGTACCTTTTTACATTTTTTCCCTTTTTCTTTTTTTTTAAATATCCTCTATGGCGATTACAAAGGTGCTCACAAATTTCTCTTGATTTAATTATTTTTTTAATTTTATTTTTTTATTGGAGTATAGTTGATTTACAATGTTGTATTAATTTCTGCTGTACAACAAAGTGATTCAGCTTTATATATATACATTCTTTTTTATATTCTTTTCCATTATGGTTCCTGTTGATTTAATTCTTGTTAGAGTGAGTGAAAGCAGTATAGGGAAGGCAACACCAAATCAAAGCAGGACTATGCAAACCACATTTTAGTGGACTAAATTCATCTTGAAAATTATATAAGCTCTTCTAGGAGCACCATAAGAGAACCTAAACAGTAATAAACAGCATTGTTGGGTGAGAACAATATTATTACTCTGCATCCTCTTTAAAAGTGACATTTTCTGCTTATTATTAATTTCACTTTGAAGTCCTTTCCTAGAGTGACTTCAACAAAGTGCAATAGGATGATATAGTACAAGGCAAAGCTACTTAACATGTACTTGTACTTTACAACGTTCTTTCTTGGACAATAGCAGTTGGGTCAGAAAAAACAGGTATTACCCAGGGAACCGTTTAAAGAGGCTGAATAGTTTTCACAATTTCACTCTGCTAATAGATGTGCTCTTACTACTCCAGGCTTAGAGAGTTATCCTAGCAAGATAGAGATGGCAGTAGCAATGAGAAAGTGAATCCGGGACATCATTGAAGCAGCAGAAGTTATTTACCTACTCCTGTTTGAACATTATACTTGCAGGATGTGTACAAAGATTCAAATGTTGTCAAATTAGTGTGGAGGAAGGGAGAGGAAAACAATGGTGGAACCTGAGAAGAACGTGTTTCCGAATAGTTGAACATAACTGGTTTGAGACCTTCATTGTTTTCATGATTCTCCTTAGTAGTGGTGCTCTGGTGAGTGAATATTAAGCAAAGGTGCTATAATGCCAAGTCTTAGAATCACCTAATACTAATGACTTATTAATCCTTTCTGTAGCATTGTTTTATTATCCAATGCATTATTTTTCCTGAACCCTCATTCTACATCCATTTCCGTGGAATCAGCCATCACCTCTGTTTGATAACCCCCAAACTGTTATCTCCATTTATGTCTTCTTCCTTAAACATACGTGCATCGCTATATCCATCCATCCATACACCCATCCATCCATACACCCATCCACACATATACCCACCCACCCACCCTTCTACCCATCTCCAGTGCATCTTTAATTACCCCACTTCATTCTTACAGACTATATACAATGTATAACTATGCAGTTCTGGATTTACTTTTATTAGGTATACATATACTTCTAACAAGCTATTTATTAATTTTTGCTTATTATTAAGTACCCCCCCAAATTTGTCCCTCTAGTTTATTCGTTATAACCAAAGAACATGAGTATTTAATTACTCATATTTTAACAAGAAAGTAAGCATGGCAACTACAGTAAAGTCCTGTGATTGGGTATATATAACTTCTAAGTTCTGATGAATTTTGTTTATGAATGATATTATTATCTCTTTATGGACAGTCAAAAAGTCCTTAGGAACCACTTCTCTGTCCATTTCGAATTGGGTCCACTGTTCTTATGCTACTCAGAGAACAATGGATATTGGTAACAATAAATATTGGGCAGCGTGCCTAAGGGATTATTTAAGGACTAGTTTCTCTCTATATAAAAGTGCTCATCAGAATCAATTTCTATTTATATGAAAATCATTTACAAAAATATAAAGTATAGCATATAGATAGCATTTTAGGAAAATGCTGACACAAATAGACTACTTAAGCCATAAGATAGATGTAGATAGATAGATAGATAGATAGATAGTAGATAGATAGATAGTTAAAGGATGGAAAGATGATAAAACTTGCCTGATTGAAACACAATTACTTAGTTTTCTTTAACTTAAAAGTGTATAATTCTAACACAGGCCTATATTTTTCTGCATATTTCTCTGATGAAATAAATTTTATCTACATGCCACTTTAGACAAGAAATAGTTTTTCACCATTTAAATGAATATATACTTAGATATAAAATATCAAGTGAGGTTCATATTAGAAGAAGAATACATATTTGAGTCTAAATGAGAAGTAATTTCATCTTACCATCCTTGTCACACCATATCTTTGCTGAGAAATATAAATTATCAACAAAATGAAGGGGCAAAGGGAACAAATGAACTCAACTGTATAGTAAAAGTAGGCAATGTGATGATCAATTACAATTTCTGCTTTATGAAAAATATAAGCCTTCACTTTTTATTTCTTCAACCTCCTTTCTATGGCAAAAAATAAAAATTAAAAAAGCCAACAGGAGGAAGCAAAAGATATGAAACAAAAGGAATAAATAACTTCAAGTTAGGGTAGCAGCATCAAGATGTGACATCAAGAACTATTTCCTGAACAAGTCAAATTAATTCATTAGAGTTATGCTTTTACTTCTTCCTTCCAGTTATATCAATAGAGAGCATAACTTTTCTCCTGATTCATTAAAAGATCTTTGAGATAAAGAAAAGACAGCGATAGCTACTCTTCCTCTACCCTCCTATTCCAATGAAGTGTCATATATATAAAATCAGGAAAAGATATTTATATGTGGTCAGAAAAAATAGCTTATAATAGTTGTAATAGCATAATAGTTTCAGAAAGCTAAAATGCATAACTTTTCTTTATAGGCATTTGAGGATATATATATTGATCAGCGAAAGACGATCAAGACAATGTTGGAATATGCTGATAAGGTTTTCACTTACATTTTCATTCTGGAAATGCTTCTAAAATGGGTGGCATATGGCTATCAGACATATTTCACCAATGCCTGGTGTTGGCTAGACTTCTTAATTGTTGATGTAAGTATCCTCCTCTTTATCTTCCATTCAAGGTAATTTGTTTTATCTATAAACTAATTCTAAAATAGTGAATCTTTGATCACTCTGTTATACTGACAGGATATGCTATTTAGTAGACACTAAACTAATTCACTGAATAATAGTGTAGTTTTTGTAAGAAATAAGCTAATTTAATACTGATTTAGCATGGGGGATGGGATTTGTGGTGGTTATCTAGAAGAAAAAGCTGGGAAAAAACGTATCAGAACTTTGTAGGGAGAGTGGTGAAATAGGGTATGTTTAAATTATTTACGTTGTGAATCAGACAGAGTCGAGCTTGAATCCCAGCCCCACCACTGATTGGTTGTGTGCCACTGAGTAATTTACTTGGCTTTTGACTCTGTAAAATGATGATATTAGTGCATACAGAGTTAAAGACATTCAATAAACAGTGATGATGGTGGAAGCTAATGTCAATTTTTAAAAATTCTTTTTGATCTTCTCAAAGTTTTTAAAGGATATATTTAAAGAGTAGATTATATAGATTATAACTCCATTATAGGAAGTAAGATGTACGGGGTGTAGTGAAAAACTCTACTTCATCCTGTGATGGGGAGTTTCCCCAGTGTAACTATAGATTTGCAGCAAGCCTGTAATGTACCAACAGCCCTTCACAGAGTTTGTAAACCTAATGATTAATATTTCATCTACCCAAAACAAGTGGCTGCCTTTGAGATTTGTTAAAGGTAAACATCATGTTATATGTTATAAGTTTGGCATAATTTCAGTTTTAGAAAATATTATATAATATATAATATTACAACTTCATAGGCAACAGTTTTATTACCCAAAGATGATAATTCAGCAGAACTATGCAGATTTCTTATAGAAAATATTTCTAGAACTAAGGGTCATGCATATATATTATATCTCTTTAATTCTGAAAAAAGGCAAACCCAGAGCTATTTGAAAAGCTTAACGGTGTTACTATGAAATGAGTGAATTGAAAAAAGCCTCAAAAGGGTGATAAGGGGTTCATATCCAACATATACAAACAGCTCATACAACTCAGCATCAAACAAACAAGCAGCTAAATTAAAAATGGGCAGAACTGAATAGAATTTTTTCCAAGGAGAAAATGCAGATGGCCAATAGGCACATGAAAAGATGCTCAACATTGCTAATCATCAGGGAAATGCAAATCAAAACCACAATGAGGTATCACCTCACACCTTTCAGAATGTCTATCTTCAAAAAGACCACAAATAAATATTGGCGAGGATGTAGAGAAAAGGGAACCCTTGTACACTGTTGGTGGGAATATAAATTGGTGCAGCCACTACGGAAAACAGTATGGAGGTTTCTAAAAAAGCTAAAAATAGAACTATCATATGATCCACAAATTCCGCTCCTGGGTATATATCCGGAGAAAATGAAAACACTAATTTGAAAAGGTACATGCACCCCAATGTTCACAGCAGTATTATTTATAATAATATAAAAACATGGAAGCAACCTAAGTGTCCATCAACAGATGAATGGGGTCTTCCCTGGTGGCGCAGTGGTTGAGAATCTGCCTGTTAATGCAGGGGACACGGGTTTGAGCCCTGGTCTGGGAGGATCCCACATGCCGCGGAGCAACTAGGCCCGTGAGCCACAACTACTGAGCCTGCACGTCTGGAGCTTGTGCTCCGCAACAAGAGAGGCTGCGATAGTGAGAGGCCCGCGCACGGCGATGAAGAGTGGCCCCTGCTTGCCACAACTAGAGAAAGCCCTCGCACAGAAACGAAGATGCAACACAGCAAAAAAAAAAAATTAATTAATTAACTCCTACCCAATATTCTGTAAAAAAACAAACAAACAGATGAATGGGTAAAGAAGATATGATATATGTGTGTGTGTGTGTGTGTGTGTGTGTATATATATATATATATATATATATATTCATATCTACACAATAGAATGCTACTCAGCCATAGAAAAGAATGAAATTTTCCCATATGCAACAACACAGATGGACCTGAAATAAGTCAGACAGGAAAAGACAAATACTGTATGTTATCACTTATACGTGGAATCTAAGAGTAAAGCAAACTAATCAATATAACAGAACAGAAACAGACTCACAGATATAGAGAACAAACTAGTGGTTATCAGTGGGGAGAGGGAATGGGGGAGGGGCACAATAGGGGTAGGGGATTAAAAGGTACAAACTACTATGTATGAAATAAATAAGCTACAGGGATGTATTATACAGCACAGGGAATATAGCCAATATTTATAATAACTTTAAATGGAGTATAATCTATAAAAATTTTGAACTACTATGTTGTACAACTAAAACTAATATAATATTGTAAATCAAATATACCTCAATAAAAAAAGGAAAGAAACCTCAAAAGAATAATTGCTTCAGCATGTCACAAAGAGAAAAAGTTTCTAATATTTGAGATTTAAAGCATTAGAAGTTATATCATATTTCAACTGCTCATAATTTTTCACACTATGCTTTAAATCTAAATATAATTTAATCCTTTTGAAAATTCCTGAGCTTTGCTTTTCTCTATTATGCTTATTCCATGTCTGAATTTTTTAGTGGAAGAATGATGATTTTATTTATTATTACGAGTTGGTTTTTAATAGCCATTTCCGAAATATTTTAAGAAAATAATTCTGAAGGGAATTTTATAGTTTTGTAATAATAATACTTTTATTTTTCACAGTTCTATTTTAATTATTTCATAAGGATCAGTGTATCACTCTAAAAAAAGACAAAAGGAATTATAGCACATCTCAAGTAAACTAAAAAGCATATTAAACATAAGCCAACTTAATACACTTAAACATAGAAAATTTTGCAAAAATAGTATCCAGTGTATTTGGAACTATCCAATACCAGCTATTCTCAAACCAAAGAAATTCTAACTCTGGATGCAGAGTTTTGGTCTTTATTTAGAGAATTGCACATCTAAAATTTTTATTTCTTAGTTTTAGTTGCATATTTCATGCAAATGAAGTTAGTTTATTTATTTCTTTATTTGGTAAACATTTATTGACTGGCGATTTTGGGCCAAGTACCATGGCAGAAGCTCTAGATTAGTATAAAAATTTTGAGTAAGTTTCATGATGGAATTAGTTTTAAGTTACATTATTTACATAGGAATAAACTTTAGATAAGTGAAAACAAAGTATTAGCAAGACAACAAAAATTCATCTTCAAATAATCAACCTCAAAATTAATATGACAGGGCATTAATTTCTGTGGGTATCAATTATAATTAGTTGAAAATACCAACACAGGATAGATATTTCTTGCTTTTTCTGGTACAATAACAGTTTTTATATTTTATTACTAACCATTGGCAAAGCCCTAAATTCAGCAGCAACTTAATAAAATAAAGGAAGAATAATCAATGACATTTTCCTATACCTGGACTTCTTCCTTTCTAAAATCAATTTTTACTTAGGTTTTCTAACTAACTGAGTAGTTAATAAATCACATGGCATTTAATTTTTTTATTCAACTAGTTTTTAATTAACAACATGAAAGCTACTTTCTTTGCATGCAACTAAAAATTTTTCCTTAAAATTTTAAAAGGTTTACTGAAAATATGTAGCCATTCATCTTCTGAGTAATTATAAACAAAAATTGTAATTACCACAATGTTGTAAGTAACTATACTTCAATAAAATAATTTTTTTTTAAATTGTAATTATTGTATTACATAGTAACTACAAATTGAATGACAATGATTCTATTTATTTACTTTTGTGTGTGTGCAGGTTTCATTGGTCAGTTTAACAGCAAATGCCTTGGGTTACTCAGAACTTGGCGCCATCAAATCTCTCAGGACACTAAGAGCTCTGAGACCTCTAAGAGCCTTATCACGTTTTGAAGGGATGAGGGTAAGGAAAATGAAAGAACCTGAAGTACTGTATAGAGCCAAAATTATTAAAGTAAATTTTGAAAAAGGAAAACTCATGCATGCAAAAGGAATGGCAAATCCTTGCAAATTGCTACTTTTATCTGTTGCATATTTACTTCTAGGTGATATGCAAGAGAACTTAGGCCTCCTTTGAAATGATATAATATCATTTATCTGCCTTGCTCATTAAAATGACTTTATTTCCTAATCCATTTTGGGAGTTTCCTTACAAACCTGTACACAAAAAAACAGATGCACTATTAAAGTACTGTGTGTAATGATGATGATAATAATCAACTAAAGTGAATTCTGCATCATGTGCTTCTCATTTGTGGTGGTCTAAACTGTACTTAATGAGTTGTATTGAAAACAATATGAATCATACATGTGCCTAAATATAAGAGTAAAGGAAAAAATTTTTAATTGTCAAAATTTTGTCTGTACAATGCCAAAGTTTGCGTTATTTGAATGTATTCAAGGGTAGATATTAAATATTAACTGAATTTTAAAAAATTTTTAAGTTATGTTAATATAGCTTCAATTTATAACTGCATTAATCTTCTTAATTTATATAAATGGCAATATCAACTTAAAGATTATATATAAATCTGCACAATTTTTCATGAAAATGAATTTAAACTTTTATAACATAATGAATAGAAAATATAATTTTGACTCATTACCATAGATGATTCATAAATTAACCATAACTTAAATATCATTTATATGAGTCACAGAAAATTTTATATTACTCCTTTTAAGGAAATATTACGGCATTCCCTAGGATTCATAACAGGTTAAAAAATTTGCCATTATTGACTTGTTATTTTCCATGCCTTTTAAAAAATATGAAGCATTAATCTATAAGGTGTATAACATAAAAATTTAGTTTCTTTGTTTTAATCAAATTTCCTTTTACTAAAACAAAGCTGCTGAACTAAGTGTGATTCCAACAGGAAAAACATTGCTCTTTTGCTGCCTAAGATTTCGTTATGTTTATAGAAACCAAGCTATATTGTAGACTTACATTTGCATTTTCTAGTTTGTTGATAGCCTTATGCGTTCTTCTAAAATAAAATTTATTATAAATGTCACCTTTTAAGAACATAAGACTATCTTATGAAATCTTCAATTGAAGACTTCTGCAATTTCCCTAACATCTATAAAAAAATGTTTCCTCACTAGAAACAATTTAACACAATATAATACGGTCTTATTTTATTTCTCACAGAGATCCTCAAAGTTTACTAAAATGTTATTGGAAATTCTCTTCAGGATATGTGAAAATTAAGTTTATTTTCCAATTAAAATGTCACTTTTGTTTTAGACTGGTAGTTTCAGTTCTGGAGAAAAATATAATTTTTATACATTCTACTTAAACATTTTTTGATTTTTTTTGAAAACATTTGATTGATTCTGCTGAATCAAAGTAATACATTGGAAAAGTTTTCTGAAATCTGAACAATGCTAAACATTTGGAGCTGTTGTAATTATTTCAAATTTGACCTTTTGGAAGTTTATTAAGTCCATGAGTCAAATGCCCAGATATTTTCATATTTAACACCTTATTTCCATAACAATATTGACCCTGTGGGCCTTTAATTTTTACAGAAATAACCTTATCTATAATTTTGATCAATAATGCTTTTTATATTATAAGGAGAGACTAATTTTTGAAACTTGGAGTTTTAAAAACAAAATCCTTATAGATGCTGATAGAAGATGAACTAATCGTTTAAATTGTCAGATTTATGAATATGGTCCTTGCCTCTTAATGACAGCATATATACAACCCTAAAATGGCTGATGATTTCAACATGTATTTGGCATTGTAGAGACAAAATAACCTGATTATTTATTCTATTTTTGTTTCTTTGTTTCTGGTATTTGCAATTTTTGACTTTGTAAACAATATAATCATGGATGATGGTGAGGATGGAAATAATAATGATGATTATAATTGGGAAGTTAGCTTTGAATATATTCAGAAACTCTCATTTTATTCTTTTCCCTAACAGCATAAAATCACAATAGCTATGTCAAAGCGTAAATCAGGCTCATTTTATTTTTGTTTTGTCACTTCTTCAAAGCATGTGCTTTAGTGCAACATTACCAAATAAAGCATGTGCTTGATAAGAAGTTAGAAATTAAGAAATAAATTATCATCACTCTGCCCTTTATGTTTTGCATGTTCTATGCACATTTCTGGCTGACAGCTTTGAAACATTTATTGTATTTCAAATTTCCAGTCCAAATTTTCAACTTGTAAAATTGAACTGAGTGAATTGATGTCATGGATAACTTAAGTAAAATAAATTTTGTATTTTTAATTTCCTTGTCTAGGAAATCTTAAATACCTTCTTTTTCAAAAGAACTCAAGACATGATTGATAGGTAAACAGACAGAGAGCATTATATACAAAAAGTAACACCAAATGTTCTGTCATATCAGATTTCTAACTAATAACAAACTATATATTTCTATTTTATATAGGATAATCTTGCTCCAACTTGGATGGGGTGGAGCGCTGGTTCCGCCCCTCAGCCCTTTATTATGGGTACTGTATTACCCCTTTTGCTTCCTTTCATCCTTTCACTGTGACTTTGTGTTAGTGGGATGAGGGAGGGCTTGGGAAGGGTACTATCACACCACAGTAAGGAAAATACAGTATTTACATTCTAATCCCCTATTTTCAATTGTCTTAAATTTTCTTTTGAGAAAAATACCTTTTGTGAATTTACCCTCTGTGTATTTGAACCTCAACTGCTGATATCTTTTAAGTTTCACTCAATATGATTTAGATGTGTGTATACTAAATTATCCATTTATGGGGAGATTATCTGATTGGTGAGGGTTGGGGACCCTGGTTTAGAATGGTTGCGTGAAGTTTTTAACTTATCAAGATGATGATGCTGTTTGAGGCATTTAAAATAACACTTGCTATTTTCTACTTTGGTCCGGGGCCTGAAAATTGACATCAAGATACCGGCAGTGGCTTCCTTGCCTTGTTGACATGTGTGAGCAGATGCTAGGGTGCAGTATTCCAAGTTTCATAAAACTGGTATTGATTGTGTGATCATTCTCATACTTTATTAAGTTTAAGTTTATAGGGGTTATTTTTCAAATATAACAAAGCAAAAATATATTAAGAAAGAGTTGAGTAAGCACATGTGATTTGTGTTTTAAATAAAGAAAAGTAAATATGAAAGGACCCACTTATTTGAATTATACAGACTAGAACACCCACCTAGAAATAAAACATCTTATTATGTGTATTAAGATAGAATTTAATGCATAAACTTACTTCGTAGACTACATCACTCCCAACTAACCTTTTAGTATCTTAGAAAATATCATAGTGAAAACATAAATAAAAATAAATCTACATTTTGTTTATTCTTAAAGTTTGGGAATAATGTGCAATGAGGACAGTTTTTATTTTTGAGGGAGAGAAAAAGTTGGAATTTTTGTTTGGATAATTAATGTATCATATCTTTCAAAAATAATTACCGTAATTAAATCCCACAACACAAATGCAGACATTAGATTTAAAAAAGACTCTATTACTCTTCTTCATACTTTAAAATGTGTGATTTCTACTTTGCCTACTTTTGGTTTTTATTCACATAGTTTTTCAGTATTTTGATTAATGAAACATTGCAATCCATGAGTAGTATTGATTTGAAGTTCAAAGACAATTCATTCAGACAAGAGGACATTTCTACATGTATCAAAATTCCCAACATTAATTTGCATATTTAATTATCAATCCCTCATTTCATGTTGATTTATTTAAAAAGCAGATAATGAACCAGAGACAGAAAGAGTTTCTGTAAGAGTGAGTTGTGTGCTAGAATACAGAAATTCTATTTTGATGACGTTTTGCAAAACATTTGTGAGAAGCAACCTCTAGTATTAATTCATTAAGATAGTTCCTTTCTTAGAACCTCCTTTTACGCAGCCTGAAACCTCAATTTGTTCTTTCCAACTTGTTTAGTCCAGTTCTGTCTAGTGCCTTCACCACCTGGGAACCAATTACTGCAGTTCCCTAGAGCCAGAAAGGAGTTAATACCCTTCCCTCTGTGCTGAACCAAGGAAGGGCTTGGGGCTCCTGGGAAAAGACAATCCTTTCTCTCATCCTTCATTGCCTAATTTAATGAGATTTTAAGTATGAATGGACCTTTGTATAGTAAATCCTTTTATCTTCATAAAAATAAACGTTTTCTCTGGGCCAAATGTATGCCAACGTTGTAAATGTATCTTGAAAGGCACTGCTGCTTATATCATGAATTGCATAGAGTTAATTTTAGTGCAAATCCAATCCCCAGTTTCAAAAGAAACCCCTCAGACTTATTAGCTAACCCCAAATTATTTTGTGTTCAGCTCTTTATTCTCATCCCATATCCAGAAATAGCATTTAAAAATGATGTTTTGATCAATAAATGCTAAGCTAACCTTTACTTCATTCATTCATTCAATCACCATTTTTGTAGTCCTGTATTCAAAGCACCTGCTATATTCCTGTATTCAAGGCACTCAAAGGCTTGGAGAGTTCACAAATATATTTTTTCGTCTTAAATTAAAAAAAAAAAAAGCCTACCATCTGTCAAGATTATGGGAATGCCATTCATTAACTCTAACACAGAGCAATCTGGGTACCGGATAAGTACGAGTGACTCTAAGGAAAATTAGTGAGGTCGAGTAGAAGAAGCACTAGATGCCATTTCTAGTCTACATTCTGAACTTAACCTAGCTTAGCTCATTTCTCTCATTTGCCAAATGAGAATGCAGTAGTAAAGTATCTCTATAGTCCTGTCCAGTGCAGGAATTCTGATTTTTGAATTCAAAAGAGGAAACACTCATCTCTCTTTTGGAGGCTAAACTGAGAGGTGAAGTGAGGCTCCATGACAGAAGTGCTGCTTAAACTACAGCTTGTGAGAAGAGAGAGTGTTTCAGAAGGGGAGGTATTGGACAAGGAATTTCAAAGGAAAGGGCATCTCAATTCTCTGGTAATGTTATTAGCACATGGTAATTACATTAGTTGGATTGGCATGAAGGCTAGATGGCTAGGGAAGTTAAAACTAGAAATGTAGATTGAGGAGTGATTTGAACATCAAGGTAAGGAAAATGTTTGATAATCAGTGGGAAGCCATTAAATAATTTTAAATGAGAGTTGGAAATTAATTCATCTTATATGAATTAAAGGAAAGAGGAAATTGGAAGACTCTGAAAATGGTACAAGTAGGTACTAACAGATGTCAGAACTAGGGTGGCGATCATGAAAATGGAGAAGTGATAGAGGTGAGAAAAGCTTGGAAGAAAAAAGTGTGAGACTTACAGATTGATGTGAAAAGAATTCAAGAAATAGGTGTAGGTAGCCAGTGTTCTGCTCATGGGCTAAATTGGATGTTGTAGGTAAAAAAAAAAAAAAAAAAAAACACCAAAAAACCCTGCATTTTAACATGTGCTTTGTGTGTACACAGTAGAAAAAGCTTTTTAATCTGGATGGTAGGCAAAATGTTTGGAAAAGGAGGGAAATAAATAATAACTTGATTTCAGCTTTCATATCTTGAATCCAAAGAAATCTAAGTGTATCCAAACATTTAAAGTGAAGTATAAAATAAAGACTTATTCATGCAGTTGTATTAATGCAGACAGCCACATGAGATAAAGGTGAGGTGCCATGTGTCAGCTTGGTAGGCTGCATAGCTCACATCATCTGGATCTGCCTAGATAATTCAACTGACTTCATTTTTTCATTCTCATTCCCCTCTTCGTCATTAATGGTTTTATTATTTCCTTTGGCTCACTTTCAGATTGACAAGAATCCTAGAGGTACACAGGTAGAATTCAACTTAGCTATGAATGTTCAAGTCTGAGGCATCATCTGCCACTTAGGAGCATTTTAGGGCCTGTCTTTATCTCTCTCTTAGCTACTCATGTGCATCTCCAATGGGAACTGTAGAGAAGGAAGCAAGGACAGTCCTCCCTACAGTGTTGCTAAATATAAAAACTCAGAGTTTTAATTTGTGGTCCAGGAATAAAGATAAGAGGGGCAAAAATGCTTCCATTAAAAAAAAAGTAGCTAATTATTTAGTACAGAACTTGATATAATCACATCAGATTTAGGAGCTATCATCCCCAAAATGGCATCCCTCCTTTTCTTATTTTCCTAAGAAACTGATTTCTACTATGTTTCATTTAAAATAAGTTTATCAAATTAAACTCGGTAAATGAAACAACTGATATGACTGGAGCTTGAAATAAACGATGTGATGATCTAATGAAATACATAATGCTAAATTGTCTTGCTTCTTATGCAAAAATTATTAGTCATAGCAATGCATGAATAATTAAGGACAAAATTATATTAGGTATTTAATAATTTTTTATATTTATACATCTGAATTTTTAGTTTAGTAAAATATATCAGTCAAATCAACTCTTGTCCCAACATTTTAGTTTCATTCTTTAATATACTGCCTTTTTTAATGAGTTAATTTTCTCTGTTAGGAATTCTTACTTTTTCTAATAAAAAATTTTCTGACTTCACCTGACAGCAAATTCCTCTGATTTTGTTTTCCCTTTAACCTTTCAGTACTTTCTCCTGTCTTTTTAAAAACCTTTTTATCTTTGATATATTATCTAAATTCATTTCCCTAAATGTATTGCTTATGAAAGAATGTATTTCATTTTAAGACATTTTTACTTTGCTTTTAAATATCTTAGAATAATCTTGATGGTAAAAAAAAAACAAACAAGAATGACTAAAGATTACTAGGGGAATGTCTTTTCTTTTAACCAACAAGAATTCTGACTTTTCTTTTTTTCCATTTGTGTATTAGGTGGTTGTGAATGCCCTTTTAGGAGCAATTCCATCCATCATGAATGTGCTTCTGGTTTGTCTTATATTCTGGCTAATTTTCAGCATCATGGGCGTAAATTTGTTTGCTGGCAAATTCTACCACTGTGTTAACACCACAACTGGTGACATGTTTGACATCAGCGAAGTGAATAATCATTCTGATTGCCTAATACTAATAGAAAGAAATGAGACTGCCCGATGGAAAAATGTGAAAGTAAACTTTGATAATGTAGGATTTGGGTATCTCTCTTTGCTTCAAGTTGTAAGTGAACACTCTTTTCTCTGAAATGTGTTTATTGTTTGGAATAATAACAAAGTAATGACATACAGCTATTATTTAGTTACTAAGAAGAAAGTTTATAACATATTTCCTTTTTTCTAATTTTGATTTATTAGTACAAGTTCATGAACCCAGATGGGTGGAAATGTCAGTATATTTAAACAGTGCAGACATAGTTGATAGTGGCCAGGTATTTTAGTTCTTTCCAAAGGTCTTTTTTTCTTCTCATATTACTCTCTCTTCCTATGTGAACAAGTTGATTAATAAATCAATAAATTTGCTATTATTTTTCCTATTGCAATTGGAAAGCTTGTTTCACTGACGGATCACCCCCTCCCCCCAAACATACACCCTTAACACACCTGATTGGATTGTAACAAATGGGTGGGAATTAAATTAACTGCTACTGAGTTGTATCATTTGGATTGAAGACTGGGGAATGATATTTAGGTTTTAGGTTTAGATCCTCATACCAGGTAACACTCAGACACAGAAATCAAACACAAGCAGCTGTTGTCTCACCCCGAATGGCCTTCAGTACAATTACTTAAGTCTTTTTTTTTTTTCTCTAAATATTGATGTTTTCACTACTGGGTCTTTAAGACAGAAAAATAGTTCACAATTTATAAAAATGTAAAAGATGGTAGCCTCTTAAACATTTTCATTTGATGCTTCTTCTGACTGCAGCTGCATCACAAGAGAGCAGTGGGTAAAAACAGAGTCTAGGTCGTTTGAAAAACATTGTAAAAATACTGTTCTATTTTGGCCACTGAAAGCTCATCTTTAAAAAAAAGAAAAAAACTGCATAAGTTCTTTAATGTGGTTCCGCAGAGTCTTTAGGGAAGAAATCTATTTTGTTTCACCAGGGTTGTGTTTTCAATTGTTCAGCCAGGAGATTAAGCAAGCAAACAATCCTGGACTGGTCAAAATCCTCCTGCATCTCTTTCAGAGGTGTCAGTACTGTGATTGTTTTACAAGTTCTTTCCACCTTCTTGTTAGAAATTCTTATTTCTCTTGTAGATGTTTCTGACTTACTCTGAATGCTTATACAATTAAAATAGAGATTTTTATAATATGGCAAGTATGATTTCTTTAAATATTAGCGTAGACACATGATGATATTTCCTTGGGCCCTTATCCTAACACTTAACTAATAACCACACTTGTAAATATCACTGATTTATATCACTTCCTCCATAAAATTGAGAAAGAAAAATTGAAAATTTCAAGAAGTCCCTTAAAATGCTAAACAAGGGGTAAAGATCCTGTATGAAGCCATTAAATAAATTCTGCTACTGAAGTACTGATTTATACTTGGCTTTATACAGAATCATCTCTCTGTTGATTAGCAATTCATTGAAATGGTTCCTTGAATCACTTTTTTCTGTTCCTGTACCTAGTGTGTGATGAACTTGTTCTATCATTGACCTCAGCCATTGACACATTCAACATTTCCCTCTTTGATAGACAAATAAGTTCTATTTTCTAGCTAAGAAACTTTACTTTCTCTTCACTGCCATCACAAACACCCTTACTTGGCTTTCTTCCCATGACATCTACCACTTCACAAGTGTTAGCATTATAAAAACAAAGATGTGTTGAGATACAGATGCTGAAAGCTTTTTGCTAGACTTGCTCACTAAGGAATAATCCTCTCAGTCCCGTAGGGCTCAAAATTCATGTCCTAGGGCAAGTAACAAATTACTGTAAGTTATTACACTTGGAATACCAAGTGTACTACTTTTCACTTTTCTTACCCAAATTAACTCACTCTCATCAAAAATTACAAAGAAGAGGGACTCCCTGACAGTCCAGTGGTTAAGACTCCGTGCTTCCAACGCAGGTGGCGAAAGTTCAATCCCTGGTTGGGGAACTAATATCCCACATGCCATGTGGCATGGCCAAAAAAAAAAACACCCAATAAACAAAACAAAACAAACAAACAGAAAAAAAAAAACAAGGAGTATTATTTTTAAAAATTACAGAGAAGAAAGTGGAATATAGGATTATTTCTAGATGTTATGTTTTAAAATTCTTAAAATGTTAGTTGCAACTGACTTTTTGTATACCTGTATGATCCTTAGAGTGTTACAATCAAGAGAAATCATAAACTTTCAGTCGCTTTGATCACCTTGTAGATAGATTTTAGTGGATGATCGTCAGGTCTAAGTTGTAGTTGTTTTGCTACTACAAACATTGCCAAATGTGTTGGCATTTGTAAAGCTTTCTAAAAGTATTCCACCAAATCTTGATAGCACTTTATATTGCATGATTGGGAGGGAGGGAGACGCAAGAGGGAAGAGATATGGGAACATACGTATATGTATAACTGATTCACTTTGTTATAAAACAGAAACTAACACACCATTGTAAAGCAATTATACTCCAATAAAGATGTTAAAAAAAAAAGAACTGAAAAGTATTTGTGAGTTGGTTATCAAGCAGGAAGATATATCAAATGACCATTCTGTTTATTATATGGTCTAGAAATGAAGAGACTTACTGAGATGTTGTCCAAAATCCATGTAAAATTTGTTTTGAGATGTCTTTTAAAAATGTTCCTTTTAAAGAAATATATCAGGAAGAATATTTATTAAACATCAGGTCTGAATTATTTTTACTCCCAAGTAAAACATGCATGTCCTTTTTAATAGGCCACATTTAAGGGATGGATGGATATAATGTATGCAGCAGTTGATTCCAGAAATGTAAGTATTCTTTACATCCTAAGTCTTTTCACAATATTGATTAGTCACTAAAATTAACAGAGCATAGCAGCTAAATGGAATGATTCTACAATGAATTTTTAAAAAGGGAAAAGTATGACTCAAGTTAATACTCAAGTATAGTAGTATTTATCAGAAAGACCTTAGTAAGATATATCAAAATGGAAGTCAAACTAATGTAACACATGAGTATATTTAATAACTAACAAATATCTGTCTATTAACTATTTTTCTATTTTGTTTCCTTTTTATCCACCAATTATATAATCAATAATAATATTGGCATGCTGGAGCAAATGTGAAGAAATACAGGGTTACCATCAGTTTTTTACCCTCCATATTAGACAAGTTAAGGATGTTGTCTAGGCAGCCTTAGATTTCTGTAATAGTCACTTTAAAATCAATTCTTTTATATGATTATAGCATCCATAAATTTACTGGAACCTTTACAGAGACTGTTATCATTTCTGTGATCAACAGTTTCCTTTAAGTTTCTATCACCTAAGACCTACTTTTTTGATTTCTCCTACAATAGTCTTTTTCAGGCTTCAAGAAGAGAATTGAAATCCATGCTCATTCCAACTCTGCTCTTCAAAATTTGTAAAATTTAGTATTTTCTCTTTATCTTTCCATTCTGAAGTCCCATCTTCTATAATCATGAAGAATGAACTTTACCCCTGGAATCTTTGAACTGATCTGATAAGCACATTTTTATCTTTCTTGATGTGCATTTCCCATAAGTGGCTTCAGTTTTATGTTGAGTACTTTCCTGATATCCTCCAGAAATGAGTTATTTCACTTTGTTACTTATTATTTTTGTTTTGTGTGTTTGGTTGGTTTTTAACTCTGTTATATTTAGGAGGACATGAATCTATTAGGGCACTATCTATAGTGACTCCTTTACCTCTTTACTAAGTGCTAAGTAAAAGCTCAAATGCTTATTTATTATGAGTACAATCTAGAGATTAAATTATCAGTTGAGGATTTAGCAGATGGCATGTCCAGTTATGTCTACTCAATCCGAAAAATTCAATGAATGTTATAATGTTACAGGCAGGATGCCAAACATCGAAATAAGTAACTCAATTCTTGTTTGCTAAATAAATTCATGCATCAGGAATGATTATTTCTAAACACAGTCTATGCATATTTACTGATGTAAAATTTTTTTCACTATTAATTTTAAAATTATTAAAATGCAATATCTTAAAAAATCCCCAAATTTAGTACACTACTGTCCAAATGGCAAGATATTAGTTGTATTTATAGTTAGAAAAAAATACATTTCAAAATCATCATATTGTATTTTTCACATGAGAACACTCTGTTTTTCACATAAAAAATTATCCTAAAGGCTAATTTCAGAGATTTTTTTTTTTTAGAGGTAGCTGATTTAGAGGAAATAAAGAAAAGTACTGCTTAAGTGTTACTAGAAATTTTCTTTTCTATTCTCATGAAAAACACCAGTGACTACCAGCATCAAATGTATTGTAATATCTTACAAAATATTCTCCTTTTGTAGGTGGAACTCCAGCCTAAGTATGAGGAAAGTCTATACATGTATCTTTACTTTGTTATTTTCATCATCTTTGGGTCCTTCTTCACCTTGAACCTGTTTATTGGTGTCATCATAGATAATTTCAACCAACAAAAGAAGAAGATAAGTATTTCTAATATTTTCTCTCCCACTGAGATAATAAATTATTTGAAGGGTTTTCAACACCAAATGAGTACTTTAACTCAGAAACCAAATGGGATTATATATTAAAATCTACTTTTGCATCCTCCCCCTCTGCCATTCACTGCCCATGTCTTTCATGGTATAAAAAGCCAAGAATGGCTGTATTCCATTCTCCTGTGCATAAGTTCACAAAATCTCTCTCCCCTTTAAAGAAAAAATACTCAGGTACCACATTTTCTCTTTTGAAAAAGAATAATTAAAAAAAGAACTAGAAGAGAACCCAGGCATATACCCGTTTCCCAGAGTCAACCTGTTGTTTTATGTTTACAACTTCCCTCCTTGAAATATATTTTCCAGCAAAAACGTTTAAAATCTTTGCAGTAAATTAGGCATGAGAGATAAGCTTCTTCTAGTGTTTCTTTTAACATTTTTAAATTCTTTTTTGGCTCATTTTATGTATTCCCACTTCGTTCTCCCTGATGTTAATTATAAGTTTTCAGTTCCAGCCTTGAATTGAACAGTTCTTTATTAATTATTATCACTTATGAAGCCCATTTTATCATCCCAGTTATATATGCATATTATCAAAAACACAGAAAGTGAAGAAATATCATTACTCAGGAGTAACTATTCACATTTTATGTTTTTCTGTTCAAACTTTTTCTACACATATCCTTGTTATTGAAATTATTTGGTCTATAATTATAAAGTTTTTTGACTTAACATAAGTATTTTCCCATTTTGTTAAGTATTCATATATATATGATCATAATTTTCTTAACCATTTTCCAATAGATTGATGATTTAGGTTGTTTCTAATCTTTAATAATTTAAATAGTGCCTGGTCAAAAGTCTTTGTGCCAAAAAAATTTGACCCTGTAATGATTCCTTTAAGATAAATTCCAAGGGTAAAGTGTTTTGCTTTCCCCAGGTAACATGCCCACTCATGCTCCCAATAAGTGGTGCTGGGAAAACTGGACAGGTACATGTAAAAGTATGAAATTAGAACACTCCCTAACACCATACACAAAAATAAACTCAAAATGGATTAAAGACCTAAATGTAAGGCCAGACACTATCAAACTCTTAGAGGAAAACATAGGCAGAACACTCTATGACATACATCACAGCAAGATCCTTTTTGACCCTCCTCCTAGAGAAATGGAAATAAAAACAAAAATAAACAAATGGGACCTAATGAAACTTAAAAGCTTTTACACAGCAAAGGAAACCATAAACAGGACCAAAAGACAACCCTCAGAGTGGGAGAAAATATTTGCAAATGAAGCAACTGACAAAGGATTAATCTCCAAAATTTACAAGCAGCTCATGCAGCTCAATATCAAAAAAACAAACAACCCAATCCAAAAATAAGCAGAAGACCTAAACAGACATTTCTCCAAAGAAGATATACAGATTGCCAACAAACACATGAAAGAATGCTCAGTATCATTAATCATTAGAGAAATGCAAATCAAAACTACAATGAGATATCTCACACCGGTCAGAATGGCCATCATCAAAAAATCTACAAACAATAAATGCTGGAGAGGGTGTAGAGAAAAGGGAACCCTCTTGCACTGTTGGTGGGAATGTAAATTGATACAACCACTATGGAGAACAGTATGGAGGTTCCTTAAAAAACTAAAAATAGAACTACCATACGACCCAGAAATCCCACTACTGGGCATATACCCTGAGAAAACCATAATTCAAAAAGAGTCATGTACCAAAATGTTCATTGCAGCCCTATTTACAATAGCCAGGACATGGAAGCAACCTAGGTGTCCATCATTGGATGAATGGATAAAGAAGATGTGGCACATATATACAATGGAATATTAGCCATAAAAAGAAACAAAATTGAGTTATTTGTAGTGAGGTGGGTGGACCTAGAGTCTGTCATACAGAGTGAAGTAAGTCAGAAAGAGAAAAACAAATACAGTATGCTAACACATATATATGGAATCAAAGAAAAAAAAAGAGTCATGAAGAACCTAGCAGTAAGACGGGAATAAAGACACAGACCTACTAGAGAATGGACTTGAGGATATGGGAAGGGGGAAGGGTAAGCTGGGACAAAGTGAGAGAGTGGCATGGACATATATACACTACCAAACGTAAAATAGATAGCTAGTGGGAAGCAGCCGCGTAGCACAGGGAGATCAGCTCAGTGCTTTGTGACCACGTAGAAGAGTGGGATAGGGTGGGAGGGAGGGAGACGCAAGAGGGAAGAGATATGGGAACATATGTATATGTATAACTGATTCACTTTGTTATAAAGCAGAAACTAACACACCATTGTAAAGCTATTATACTCCAATATAGATGTTAAAAAAAAAAAAAGCGTATAGATGTGCTCAGGTCACTGCTGTTTCACTGGCATCAAACATTCTCTCTGTTTTTTGGTACTTGATATTTGAAAAATGAAAATTGTATTTAATTTTCATGTCTTTTATTACTAGTAGGTTTGAATATGTTTTCGAGGCCTTTTTTTTGCCATTTATTTTTCTTCCTTTGAGTACTGATCCTTCATTTCACTTGCTCAGTCTGTTTTGTTATTATATGAGTGCTTTCATTGGATGAGACTCTTTCACTTATGGAACATTTCTGTCCCTTAGCCCCCTTTATTATTACTGATATTACTCCGTTGTCATTATCAAGCTATTTCGTTTCACTTATTAGCCTGAGTTCTAATCCTCTGTACCTACTGGCCTATCATATCACATATCTGCCATACGTATGACCTCTGACTTTTCCCCTAAATCATCTACCAACTTGGCCAGTTTCCTTTCCATCCTTTTGCTCCAATTCTTGGCAGAGTGAAAGTGGCTTTTTATGAGTAAATGTAAACCATCATGCAATATACCTACTCTAAATCTTTGCTACATATGAATAAGAAAATCATTGTCTTTAACTTCTGAAAGGCAGTGTGTGTAGTGAAAGGAACCACGTATTTAGTGTCTCAGTGAATCAAATTGTACTACTTCCTGAGTTTACGGTCTTGGGTAAAATACTTAACCTCTCAGATTCTGGGAATTTTTCCTCCATAAAATAATAGTGAAAATAATAAAGTCAATTTTGGATGATTGTGAGAAATAAATAAGATTATAGTATCTAAAAACTAGTTTTAATTTTTCAAATTTAAAATCCCAGGCATAATTATGCTAATTGGTTGAATTTTGCATTTCCTTTTTTAATATTCTCTTTCCTATTTTAAGTTTAATATTAAAAAACTATGTACAAAGGGACACAGTTTTAACCAGTTTTGATTTTTCTTTTCTATACTTTGGAGGACAAGACATCTTTATGACAGAAGAACAGAAGAAATACTATAATGCAATGAAAAAATTAGGATCAAAAAAGCCTCAAAAGCCTATACCTCGACCAGGGGTAAGAAATACCAAATGACATGGGGGAAAAAAATACAAAAACAAAACTTGCATGGGTTTTCTCACAGAAGAGATAGCAGCTAACATTTCCAGCAGCAAAGATTTCTCCCACTTTTAGAGCATCATTAATTCATACCTTTTATGGTAATGGTAAAAATTAGTTTTTAAAGGGAGAGACCAAAAGGAAAAAGAAGAAACAGAAAATGCACCCTTATCTTCAAGGCATTTAGAATTACACAACTAGAATCCAAACAAAATGGCAAAGGGCACATAGGCAGTGTGATATGCACAAGGAATTTGATCATATAACTCAGAATAATTGCCAAGTAATGTTAGACAGAAGAGTAATCTTGGATGGGGTTAAAAAACATGCAGTTTTCTGATAGATTAACAAGTTGATGAATTGTTGTGTGAACTAACACCTTACTTCCATTTTATTTTTCATTAGAGGTACCAGTTGTTTTGGAGAAGGAAAGACTTCTAGTATCTAATATTCATATATAAGGCTATAAAGTTAGAAATTACTAATGTCTACAGAAGTCAGAGTCAATAAGTACAATTCATGATGATAAATAACCAAATGTCATGTTTCCATGATGAACCAATGAGATAACTGCCGTGAAATGGAGGAGCCTTATCCCACATTGTACTGATTTTTATGATGATGACCTGTGAGGTTAAAACAGCTCCTGGGGTGTTTTAGGGAATAAAATGCTAGTTAACGTTCATATTCATATTGTGCTAGCCAACACTTGCCTTCTTGAGAATGATGAAAAACATATACTGTCCTCTGTTAAGCCTTAACACTGGAAGTAAAAATGAGTGAACTATATGTAGGAAAAATGTAAGATAGACGATGTCCTCAAAGTTCCTCAGTGGCCTAGGGAAATGGGCCAGACAATGGCCTGTAGTGAATGACAGTGGCAGAACCAGGGAGCAGAACCATAGATCACTGACAAGGGACATGAATTTGTGACATCAAAGCTAAGGAATGTCATTCTGGCCTGATTATCCCTGTATAGACTCAGCATTCTGTGTGTGACAATGTCAGCAAAGACTGGTTGGTGGAAGAGCATCAGTATTGCCACACATGGACTTGAAATGCATAATGTTATTGGTGTGTCATGAAAATGACAAGTTCCCTCTAACAATTCTTTGAGAATAAGGCAAGTGGAATGTTATTAGATACTATATTTTGAAACTGCTTCATGGTCCAACTGATCATGGGAAATTCTGGTATAACAAAATTAAGCAGGTTTCTTAACTTCTCATAATTTTAATACATCAATATTCATTTTGTGCCTCTCAGAGAAGTGTATAGTATGCAGTGTTTCTTATCAGAAATCCCCTTTTGACAAGGGATTGTTATTCTGTGGAATACATTTTGGTAAATAGCAATTTAGGTAACTAAATTAAAAAACAATGTGCTATAAACCATCTTCTACAAAATTCAGGGCCAGTGGTTCCTAGGTTTAATACTAGACAGTCAGTTAGTGCAGAAAATACTTATGTAGAAGCTAATGTGTACAGGAAAACACCTCTGTTGCTAAAAGCATTTCTGATTTTCTACAGAACAAATTTCAAGGAATGGTCTTTGACTTCGTAACCAGACAAGTTTTTGACATAAGCATCATGATTCTCATCTGTCTCAACATGGTCACAATGATGGTGGAAACTGACGATCAGAGTGAATATGTGACTAACATTTTGTCACGTATCAACCTGGTGTTCATTGTGCTGTTCACTGGAGAATGTGTGCTGAAGCTCATCTCCCTCCGCTATTATTATTTTACCATAGGCTGGAATATTTTTGATTTTGTGGTTGTCATTCTCTCCATTGTAGGTAAGAATTATTTCAGGTCTCTTAAGTTCAGCTCAATAAAAGTAAAAGTTAGACTAATCAATTTTAAATTAGAGGTTATCTGACCACTCAGAGAAAACCACTGTGAAAATTTTAATGTATTACATACTGGTGTGTTTCTCTTTCTTACAAAATGAGGCTCCTGCTATGCATAGAGTATTGTATCCTATTCTGTGCATTTTAGACTAGGTATATTATTTGTCAATATACCAAAGTCTCATTCATTTGAACTAGAAATGTGCTGTTAACTAAGATTGAGATGTTTTTGACTTGTTGAGATTGAATAGTCTATACAATATCTAAATAGCTCTGTTGAAGAGAGGACTAGAAATTTAGTCTGGTACTCAGGAGAGACAGTGCATCAGAGACATAGACACAGAGTCATTAGCATGTATACAGGAGTGGAAGCTGGTGGCAAGTAAGGAAGAGCATAGAGTGAAAAGAGAATAAAGCTAACAGCAAAATGTCAGCAATTGCAGATGGTAAGTTCTTTAATGCAGGGTATGGGATATTTTGTAGATTACCTTGAAATTTATAGTAATGATGCACAAAAGAAGTGATGTGGCATGGAACATCATTTCATCAGTCATATACTTCAAAGCCTGGAATATTAAACAGGTCACATGACCAATAGCTCATCTCATTCAAGATACAACTCTAGCTCCAGTGAAGTGAACAAGTCTGCCTGTGGGCCTGAAGTATTCATTCTTTCCTAAACCAGATAATAATATGATTGGGTCAATATTTTATGATCCAATAGGGGGCACCTCCATTGGGCAGATTTTTATGCCATTCCCCCCTCTGAAGAAGTTGATTTTCTATCCAACTCATATGTTGTATGTAGCCTTTGATTCCCACAGTAATCTGTGGTGTAATTAGTTGTGGATAGGGTACTTAGTTTTATTCACCTCTCTTTCTCTCTCTCTTTCCCTCTGTCTCACTCATACACACACACACACACACACACACACACTTACTTACTCTTTACAGAATGAGGTAGTGTAACTCAAAGGTACTTAATTTCTTGAGCTCCTCTTCAGCTCAATCACTATTTCATTATTTTAAAGGCAAATGGAGAAAGAAGCTTTAAGGAAGAGAGCTGAGAGACCAGTGTCAGACACAGGAAACCAGAAAGAGCATCAGCTTAAACCCTTTAAGAAATGCACCAGACCATATATATACATATATATGTATTTATATATATATATATATATATATATATATATATATATGAATATTATAGTAGAAGCTTACGGAAGCATCAAGTTCATGGAGAGATGAAAACAGCATTAAAAACTGCAGATACTTTTAGATGGGGAAGGACTGAATAGAGGGTATATATGATTTGGCATTTTCAAAAAAAAATCATTGAATTCTTATAAATGTGTACGTATACTGTTGGCTACTGCTCTTAAGATGGACTTGAGAATTTTTAATATGTTTTTTTAGATTCAGTCTTGGGACTTTGTATAAGCTAAAACTAGTCTATAGATATCCCTCAAAGACAAAAGGTACTATAAAATCCTTATTGAATTGAATATTGTCATAGTCACCTTGGACTGCCATAATAATTACCAGAGACTTGGTGGCTTAAACAAGAGAAACTTATTTTCTCAGAGTTCTGGAGACCAGAAGTCCAAGTCAAGGTGCCAACATGATGGGTTTCTAGTGAGAGCTCTCTTCCAGGTTGGTAGATGGCTGTCTTCTCACTGTGTCCTCAGGTGGCAGGGAGAAAGAGAGAGCAAGCTCTCTATTGTCTTTTCTCATAAGGGCACTAATCCTATCATGAGGGCTCCAACCTCATGACCTCATCTAAATTTAATTATCGCCCAAAGGCCCTATCTCCAAATAACCACCACCTTGGGGGGTTAGTGCTGTAATGTATGAATTTGGTGGTAGGGTTGGGGGGGGGGGTGGACAGAATTTAGTCCACAGCAAATACTGAGTTGAATTTAATGCTGAATGCTGAAATTAAGGTTTATCTATAATATATATATATGTATTGTCTGTATGTAACATTGAAGATTAAGTAACTGAATTTCAGTACTCTGAACTTTACCTGGGAGCCTTAACAGAAATTTAAGTATTATTTTAATGGATAACTTCTTCACTGGTTGATACTCTGATCTTTTATCCATAGGTATGTTTCTGGCCGAGCTGATAGAGAAATATTTTGTGTCCCCTACCCTGTTCCGAGTGATCCGTCTTGCCAGGATTGGCCGAATCCTGCGTCTGATCAAAGGGGCCAAGGGGATCCGCACGCTGCTCTTTGCTTTGATGATGTCCCTGCCTGCGTTGTTTAACATCGGCCTCCTGCTCTTCCTGGTCATGTTCATCTACGCCATCTTTGGGATGTCCAACTTCGCCTATGTTAAGAGGGAGGTTGGAATTGATGACATGTTCAACTTTGAGACCTTTGGCAACAGCATGATCTGCCTGTTCCAGATTACCACCTCTGCTGGCTGGGATGGATTGCTAGCACCTATTCTTAATAGTGGACCTCCAGACTGTGACCCTAATAAAGTTAACCCTGGCAGCTCAGTTAAGGGAGATTGTGGGAACCCATCTGTGGGGATTTTCTTTTTTGTCAGTTATATCATCATATCATTTCTGGTTGTGGTGAACATGTACATCGCTGTCATCCTGGAGAACTTCAGTGTTGCTACTGAAGAAAGTGCAGAGCCCCTGAGTGAGGATGACTTTGAGATGTTCTATGAGGTTTGGGAGAAGTTTGATCCCAATGCCACCCAGTTCATGGAATTTGAAAAACTCTCTCAGTTTGCAGCTGCTCTTGAACCTCCCCTCAATTTGCCACAACCGAACAAACTCCAGCTCATTGCCATGGATCTGCCCATGGTCAGCGGGGACAGGATCCACTGTCTTGACATCTTATTTGCTTTTACGAAGCGGGTTCTGGGGGAGAGTGGAGAGATGGATGCTCTCCGAATACAGATGGAAGAGCGATTCATGGCTTCCAACCCATCAAAGGTCTCCTATCAGCCAATAACTACGACTTTAAAACGAAAACAAGAGGAGGTGTCTGCTGTTATTATTCAGCGTGCGTACAGGCGCCACCTTTTAAAGCGAACTGTAAAGCAAGCTTCATTTACATATAACAAAAATAAAATCAAAGGTGGGGCTAATCTTCTTATAAAAGAAGACATAGTAATTGACAGAATAAATGAAAACTCAATTACAGAGAAGACTGATCTGACCATGTCCACAGCAGCTTGTCCACCCTCCTACGATCGGGTAACAAAGCCAATCGTGGAAAAACACGAGCAAGAAGGCAAAGATGAGAAAGCCAAAGGGAAATAAAAATAATAAATCAAAATCACTGGGTTACAAATTGTTTACAGCCTGTGAAGGTGATGTATTCTGGTCAACAGGAATCCTTTAGGACGTCAATGCCAAACTGACTGTTTTTACACAAATCTACTTAAGGTCAGTGCCTACAATCAGACAGTGACCCCTTGTCGGAAAACTGTGACTCTGAAAAGGGAAGATGACCTCGACAGGAGGTTACTGTTCTCACTACCAGCTGACACTGCTGAAGACAAGAGACAAAATGGCTACTCAGACTGTAGGGACCAGTTCAAAGGGGTGCAAACCTATAATTCGGGGGGTGTTTAACATGAAACACTTTAGTGTAGTAATTGTATCCACTCTTTGCATTTCGACTGCCACATTTGTCACATTTTTACAAAATCTGTTAGTGGATTCATCTTTTTTTTAGTCCATATGTTGTTTATTATATGTGACTATTTTTGTAAACGGGGTTTCTGTTGGGAAATAGACTAAAGGACCTCTCTAACAGGTATGCCACCAGGGGTTATGGTAATTGCATGGCCTCCCATCTGCACAGAGATGTGGTTTGCATGAGGGCATGCTACACTCAGAGATCATGCATGAAAAAAGTCACGAGGAAAACAATGAGTTCTTAAATTCCATCCATGTTTCTGGGAGCGGTAATTAGGTGAAAATTGGAGGTGCTTTGCTGACCTTGTCAAATCCAGCCCCTAGACCAACTATATCATTTTGGGGGGATAGCCCATGAAATCTTAGCAGGTGAAAACTTCACTCAAATGTCTGGAGTCATAAGTGTTATGTTTTTGTTTCTTGTATTTAAAAACCTGAATAAGTATTGCTTCCCCCCTAAAGATGGAATTGACAAAAAGAATGCTTTATAAATTTCTGCTTAATCCTGCACTTTGTTTAGCCATCTTCAGCTCAGAAAGGTTGACAATGTATATGTTAATGAAATGCTATTTATTATGTAAATAGTCATTTTACCCGGTGGTGCACGTTTGAGCAAACAAATAATGACCTAAGCACAGTATTTATTGCATCAAATATGTACCACAAGAAATGTAGAGTGCAAGCTTTACACAGGTAACATAATGTATTCTGTACCATTATAGATAGTTTGGATGCTATGAATGCATGTTTCTAATTACCATGCTGCTGTATCTGGTTTCTTGCACTGCTCAGAATCTCATTTATGAGAAACCATATGTCACTGGTAAAGTCAAAGAAATTGCTCAACAGATCTCATTTCTTTAAGTCATTAAGCAATAGTTTGCAGCACTTTAACAGCTTTTTGGTTATTTTTAAATTTTAAGTGGATACCATATGTTGTATAGCCTGACTGTACAGACATGTTTTAAAAAAAAAGCACTGCTTAACCTGTTAAAATGTGTTTAGAGTTTTATAAGCAAATATAAGTACTGTAAAAAGTCATTTTATTTTATTTTTCAGCATTATGTACATAAATATGAAGAGGAAATAATCTTAAGATTGATATCACAATCACTTTCTTACTTTCTGTCCACCGTACTTTTTCAGGGAAGAAATTTGCTAAATAAGAAATGAAAACAAGACGGGGTAGTTGTAGATTTCTGCTTTTTTATTACATTTGCTACTTTTAGATTATTTCATAATTTTAAAGGGCAAAAATAGGTTCACAACTCACATCCAAATTATGCTTTGCAATTGGAAAAAGGTATAAATTTTTATTTACATTTTTGGTAGTTCCTACGCTAACTGATTGAAGATAGTGCTTATTTTTCATTTTTGTCCTTTTTTTCTAACTTCTGTTTATGTTTTCATTTCTTTGGAGTCATGCCGCTCTAGATTGCTCTAAATATAATGCGGGTTTCACAACTTTTTTTTTTCTGGAAGAACAGAGAGTAGTGAACTTACGTAGTCAGTCATATCAGGACATTTTGTGTTTCTTACAGAAGCAAACTATAGGCACTTTTTCTTAAAACTACTTAAACTGTATTTGTGAACTGCATGCTGGAAAATGCTACTATTACCCTAAATGATGCTAACCAACATTAAAAATGTGCAAAACTAATAAAGATTACATTTTTTATTTCATTGTTTGCCCAGTTACTTTTAGTTAACGGTGTTGTGTAACAAGATGAAGATGTTTTTATTGTACAAATTGGGGGAGAAGGGGAGCTAAACACACACACACACACATACACACACACACACACACACACAGAGGTATACCCGGGCTGACAGCAAGAAAACCTGGGGTAGGAATGGGCCTGGGGGAAGTGAACTACCAGGGGCTACAAGCAGTAGGATGTGGTCTTTGTTAGGAGAAAGGACTGAAGCTAGAGCATAAGCTGGTGGCTCCAGAAGGAAAAGAAGGATATGAGAACCAGAGCTATGGTGGATGGCCACTTGAGGTGCAAAGAGAATCTCTCAGAACTGTATTAAAATAGTAAAAGTTGCAATTTGTGAGTCGGGTATTTTGTTTGCTCCTCCAGAACCACTTTTCATGCTCCTCCATCCTGCTCTGTGTGAGGGTGGCCTTATAAATTGCATCAGTGGGCTCTCTTACCCTCTAGATCACAATCTGTTTGGCCAGTGGGAAGCCCCAGAAGGAAAATACCATCAGGAAAACACCAGTGGGAGAACAGTAAAATTGGGTGTTTATTTCCGTGTCTTCTTTGCTAGGTTGCTCTGGGTTGGCAGTGCTGCATTCATCAACATAGTCATGCTTCCAGTCAGACAGCCCCTCCTACAATGAGAGCTACTTTGTTGAGGGTCTGGTCATCACTCTCCGCCTTGCTCCTTAAGACCTGTGGCTGGACTTCCCTATTCCTCGTCATTTTCCCCTTACCTTGCTGACAACTTTTTAAATGGCCCCTTCATAAAAACATTCTCTGTTGCCTCATTTCAGCATGCCATCTGTCTCCTGCCTGGATGATACAGTGATTAAATATCTCGTGAAAGTGGGCACAAGGCAAAGATTTGCCTTGGGTTAGCTTGGAGGCTTAATCTAACCAACTTTGGTAGATAAACAGGAACTGGCGAAAACACAGTGAAGTCAAGCACAGAATTCACAGAGATCATGGAGAGTTTCCTGGAGTGGTCCAGACAGTGAAAGTGACAGCTAAAGAAACATCTAAATTTAAGAGTAAAGAGAAGCCCTTACCTGTCATCAGAGTAGCACAACATCAGTTATGAAGCCTGAAAGAGGAACGTGAACTTGATGGAAAGAGGAGAGGTCACACACAGTGCTTCTCCCCATCTTTCATCTTTCTGACCTTGTCTCTTCATGACATCATTGCCCTAAAACACCACAACAACTAATTCTGATTTACCAGTGGGTGAAAAGAATTTCCCATTTCTAACCAACAAAAATAAGGATTATAGGATAATCCCTACAGATATTTTTTTGTATTCCACATCCATACCAGTATTCACTGGTACCTTTCCAAATACAAAACATAATCATATAAATCACCATATTCATTTTGGTATTATCTTGCATAGCAAGTAATGATAGTAACAGATTTAACCCATTCAATAAAATAAGAATTCACAAGTATATACTGACATAAATAAATGGAGAAAAGGAAATATCTCTTCCTTACAGTGGAATGTTAATGAACAAATGTAGAAGAAATAATGAAGTTAGAAAATTATCACTTGGCAACCATCATAATCACAACTGATTCATGCAAGAATAATCAATGAATACTAAAACTCATGGGTGAAAGTTTGATGAGGAATAGGACATTTACATTGTCTCAACGTATTCTGTATTAATGAAAATTTTTTTTAAAATAAGAAAGCCTACAGTGGAGAAAACTAGCAGACATTACCTTCAAAGATAACATCATCAATTATGGGAACAAGTTTACTGAAGAAGACACATCACTTCTTGGTATCCAGTCAAAATGGCATAACCAGAACTTAATCATAATGAAAATCAAATTGAGGATATTCTATGAAATAACTGGACTGAACTCTTCAAAAATGTCATGAAAAACAGAGAAAGGCTAAGGAATGGCTTGAAGTTGGAGAGCTATGAAAACTAACCACAATGTGTGATTCTGGATTCAATACTAGACTGGAAAAATAGTAATAATTATGGATATTACTGGGAAACTGGCTAAATTTGAATATGGACAGTTGATTAATTATTAGCATTATAAAAGTACTAATTTCCTTAATTTTATAAAGTCTAAATGTGGCTATTACATAATTAAAGGTAATACCCTGTTCTCAGAAAATGCACATTAAAGTATTCAGGGATGAGTGGGATGATGTCTGCAACTGACTTTTGAATGGGATCAAAGGAAAATAAATTATATGTGTGTATGTGTGTGTACAAAGGTTGATATAGATATGTGTGTGTGTCTTTGGGGATGGGAAGGTTTCTTTTTGCCCTTGTATTATTGAAGTGTGTGTGTGTGTGTGTGTGTGTGTGTGTGTGTGTATTCATTGTAACACCTATTTTTTGTGTCCTGGAATTTATGATTCTACCCTTAAAATTAGGTGTACTAGCTCTAATTACTTCAAAGAACCCTGTATTTTAACTACTATTCTTGTTCCCTAGAAGTCTTCTTTCTGAAGAGACACATAAATGATTACATTCCTTGCCCTTCATGATAATCCTTATAGTACTAAAAATAAGAATATTTTAGGAGAGATCTGTGTCATAGTGGTTAAGACCTCAGTATTTGAAGCTAGACAGATCTAAATTGGGGCCTTTTGATCTAAACTCTGGGGATTCTGCCCATATCATAACAGAAGGTGGCTTATTGGCTGTATGAGCTGGGGTCCAAACATTGTGTCAATCAATAACCCCAAACATATTTCCACAGACCATCACCCACATGGCAAGGGTTTCATATGCCTGCAGTTAACCTAGGAAATTAAGAATAATGTCACAAATATTTATAAAGCTAAACATATTCAATTTAAAGAACTTTATTGTAAAAGTGTGATTTTATTTTATTTTTTAATTCCAAAGACTAAAAGCATTTTATGTTAACATCCTCTTTTTGAAATAATGGTGAGAATAAATGATAGTGGGTTGTTTTAATACTTTATTTGGCCAAATTAAAAATTGGCAACCCTGGACTTCCCTGATGGCACAGTGGTTAAGAATCCACTGCCAATTCAGGGGACATGGGTTCGAGCCCTGGTCCGAGAAGACCCCACATGCCGCAGAGCAACTAAGTCCGTGCACCACAACTACTGAGCCTGCACTCTAGAGTCCGCGAGCCACAACTACTGAAGCCCTTGCGCACAGAGCCCGTGCTCCACAAAAAGAGAAGCCACCGCAATGAGAAGCCCGCGCACCACAATGAAGAGTAGCCCCTACTCACTGCAACTAGAGAAAGCCCACATGCAGCAACGAAGGCCCAACACGGCCAAAAAAAAAAAAAAAAAAAAAAAATTGGTGACCCTGTGTTTGTCCTCCCATTTTATTTAACTGGTACATGAAATCAAGAGTCCAGGAAGTGGGATAGACAATCACTACTTAACCTCATAGGTCCATATGTTTGTATGTGTGTACCAACAGGTTCAGACATTAGAACTGTATAATCTGTATTAAAGTCTACAAATCTGTCCTGTAATTGTGTATTCTATCATGTGTGCATTAGAATTTCATATTATTATGTAAGAAGATAAATGTTTCTGAGTCACTACAAATTTATCAAAATGTTCATAGTCAAGAAACATTATTGCTTCTATCATGTACTATACTACTCATAGTACTGTCCTTCCTGGAACATGGGAATATTCTCCAAGGTTGTCAATTAACATTGATTCAACCAGTGTGGCAGCAAAGGCACTAGAGAAGAAAAATATTACAGGCAGTCAAGTATTGTTGAGGAAGATGCATCACCAAGAAATTCTTGACATCACTAGTAGATAATCTTCAGTGTCAACTGAGCACTCAAGGTTGCTCAAGTACCGTACTACCTTCTCAGAACACTCATATTTGCAAATAATGCTGCCTCTTACCCCACCAAGAAACATGAGGACATTATCATGAACTTCCTCAGCTTCTTTCCTCTTCAATGAAAAATGTCTTCCTTCCCTTCCCTCTGCTTCCCTCCCCTTTCCTGCCTTGCCCCCTCTTTGCTTTTCTCCCTTTCCCTTTCCCCCCCCACCTCCCTCTATTCCCTACCTTCATATCTTTCCAGAGGTCATTTTCCCCTATTCATTTCTACATACTCTGATACCTTGTTCCATGAGTTATTCACCTTCTCTTGTGTCTTTATGCTCTCCTTCATGATTGATTCTTTCTGTTCAGCTTCACACTTTCAAAATTGTTTCTTCTAATTTCAAAAATTAACTTTTCTCAACTGTGATGTATCTTTGTTCACTGTCCCGTTATCTCTTTACTTTTAAAAATTACCTTCTAGGGACTTCCCTGGTGGTCCAGTGGTTGGGACTTCACCTTCCAACGCAGGGGGTCGGGTTCAATCCCTGGTTGGGGAGCTAAGATCCCACATACCTCATGGACAAAACCCCAGAAAACATAAAACAGAAGCAATATTGTAACAAATTCAATAAAGACTTTAAAAATGGTCCACATCAAAAAAAATATTTAAAAAAATAAATAAAAATTACCTTCTAAAATCAGGGTTCTGTACTCAACACTTTCACTCTTGGTTAAAATTAAATGAAATATAGGTTTCAATGATATTGATGAGAAAACTTGGCTGTAAATAATCTTGTTGATATAAGCACATTGAGTTTTCAAAATACTATGCTGGCTATTATCCTTCTCAATAACATTATGAGGAAAAGACTGGAAAATATTTTCAAAAGGTGAATATAGGAACAAGGAACATTACCCATGTGGAGGAGAGCTGTATATACTCTGTATCTGGTTATCATGAATACCTCCTCTATTTAATGTTTACTTAGAAGGGTAAGATGTTCACAGAGCTATTCAATTGTTAACTGCAGCACTTTGTTTGTTTGTCTTCCAGGAATGTAGCTTTTATTTATGATGGTGTGGAGACCAGAAAGTTCTTAAAATAAATTTATAGGAAATTATATTTCAATTATATTTTGAA
Source organism: Hyperoodon ampullatus (assembly GCF_949752795.1). NCBI lineage: Eukaryota > Metazoa > Chordata > Mammalia > Artiodactyla > Ziphiidae > Hyperoodon > Hyperoodon ampullatus. Next base: position 81,533,034 of record NC_136921.1, on the reverse strand, counting down.
GTATAAATTCTTCATTAAAAATATGTTGTTATAGAAAATTCAATTTACTTACTAAACTTTCATGAATCACTACCCTTCGTTAAACTGGCTACAGTGTGTCTGTGTGTGTTGTCGGAAAGCATTAAGGTGCAGGTTTTATGTTTCTTCTTCAAGCTGTTTGAAATAAATTGAGACTAACAGATTCAAATACCAAACCAATGTTGAGTGTTATTCTTCCCAAGCACCTTCTCACTCACTTTAATGCTCTCAGATCTGGCTCCTCTTCCCACCAGTCTACAATTAGCCAAATTCAATGGTCTTTATTCAGTCTTTATCATATTTGGCAGATTTTTAGAATTGGATGAGGATGGTCATCACCACCTCCTTCACTGAATTGTGTCTTCCTTTGCCTTCCATAAAAGTAAAGTCTTCTAGGTCTCTTCTTACATTTTAGATTCTTTGCCTTTACTGTTTATTAATTTTTTCCCACTTCTTACAGATTTATTCAGCAGCATCAGCCTTTTTGTTGAGCTGGTGCTGCAATTCCAACTTTCTGTTGGTCTTTTATGCTTGTATATTTGCCTATCATCTTCAACTTCATACATCCAAAAGTTATTTGACCATATTCTATTCCTCTCAACCACCAGCAAAACTGGCCAGAAGTCAACCTGCTTTCTCAATATCTGTTATTGTTTGGGTCCTTCTTCAGGCTCAGCAAAAGAAGTAAGTACAAATTACAGAATATATAGAGGAATGAATGAGTAACTCTACAGGCAGATTCAGGGACAATTATAACTGTAAACTCTGATCTGGGTTTGAAGAATGAGAGGGATAGGCAGTCCAAACAGCAGAAATATTACAGAAAAGTGGTCAAAAGTATAGATTCTGCAGCCAGATTGCCTGGATTCAAACATCAACTATACTGCTTACTAGCTGAACAACTTTGAAAAGTTTCTTAGCCCCTCTTTGCCTCAATTTTGTCATCTGTAAAATGGTAATAATAATTTGTATGAGGATTAAATGAGTTAAAACAAGTAGAGCTTTCAGATCAACAGTTTCAAGCCTATGGTAATTACTATATAAGTATTTGCCCTGATGATGATGAAGACCAAAGACACACATGAAAATCAGAAACAGGATGTCATGTTTAGAGCATTCACAATAGTTCAATATGGCTACAGTGAAAAATGGGTATTGATACTTACAGATAGGCAAGCAGGGGCCAGATAATGAAGAGCCCTAAGTGCACGTTGGTGCTTTGGCTTTAACATATGACATAACATAACATAATGGTGACAAAGAACCATTAAGACATTTGTAAAAGAAATAAAGGTAGAAGTGAAGATGCTAGAGTAGATTCTGACCTTAAGGAAAAGGAAACAGAAAGCAGGATCATAATTGGAGAAGTTACTGGAAGAATACAGGCAAGCAATGATGAGAAATAAGCCTTGACTACTTCCTAATCTATCTTTGTACCTCTGAAATCAAACCCATCCTTCAGGATTCAGTGACATTTTTCTTATGTCTTATTACTGGAAGAGAATTTTCTCTACTGTGAACTTCTATGGGACTTTGATGTATATGTTCACACCCAGACAGTTTTGAGAGTGAAGGAGGAGACTATTAATAATTATAATAAAGCAATAGGCATAAATGAGGACTCTCCTAGGCAAAGCAGGACATAGGATCACCACTGTGTTCCATTTGTATGGCACTTAGCCATGAAACAGTGGTTTAAAATATAGTTTTCTTCCTCTCATCACCCTCCTCCTCCAATTTTTGCCACAAGAACACACACATCAGAAAGTGTATGATTGGCAGAAACTGGCCTTAAATACCTCTGTATCCTCTACAGTACTTTGTATAGAGAAGGTGTTTTCTAGGTATTTAGTAAAAGGTCAAATTAGTTAATTTTTAGCATTGCTCTAAATAGTTCTATTTTTAAAAGAATCATTTATCCCTCTAAGATATTTTGCCCTTTGCTTATATACTCTAACAGAGGGCTGTTATTATATGCAAGATATATAAAAGAGTAAAACATCAGAAAAGTTACAAATGAAAATTGACCTTGGTATATTATAGTAATATTGGATATATGTAATAAATATTTAAATGGACATATATTACATCCATAAGAGCAAACATACTACCTCTCTGTTACCTATTAAGAGACATAGATATAAGTGTGGGTATATATATAATTATGTATATACATAAATATTTCCAAGGTATAAGGTCCATAAATAGATTTTTGACTCTTTACAACTTAAAGATTATATAATACTCACCTCGTTCTTTGCTGTGATGGAACTACTGAGCTTGCCATTTAAAATGTATTCCTCTAAAAGGAATTAGGGATTCTGGACCTTGTTTTCTCTTCAATATCACTTGGCCTGATTCTTATCTGCATTATTAATGTCCATCGTTCATCAAGGATGGTAAAGAAACGTCTTGTTCAGCAGTATTTCTTGCAGTCACAGAAAACACACATTTCTAAAGGCAAACAGATTGTGCCTTTGGTCAACCTTAGTCATAAGTGCAGCCATTCTCCCTACCTCAGGAAAAATGTCTATTGAGTTATGCTGATGGATATTGTCAGTAGGTGCAACACTAGAGCAAAATATAGTAACTATAAGATTGTGATCTTACAAATATGCAAGGAGGTGGATAATAGGATTTATGGAGAATGGTTAAAGTATGTAGACATATTTCTTTCAGAGACAAGGATAGGAAGACAGACTTCATTTAAATGCAGCAGAGGTTTCCAATTTGTAGTGTTATGATTTGCTAAAATAAAACTCATTAGGCAGTTAACTGCATGAAATTTAGTCTGAAACAAGCCAGGTACGTCTTAGAATTTTATGATACCATTCCTCTTTCCCCACCCCAAAATCTTGGCATTTCCATGGCATTCTGTCTGGACTATGCCTTAAATGTCCAACTCCATCCAAAGATAACTTCATTGTGGTGAGCTCCAAGTCTCTGGGCTTATTAGATAACCTGTCTTACCTTTCAGTCTTAGAGCATTAAAAACAAAACAAAACAAAACAACAGCAACAACAAAAACTTATCTAATTCTAAAAGCCTACGAGGGCAATAGTTATAAATACAGTCTCATCTCAAATTAAATCAGAATCACCATAAAAGGGCCTAAAATGTCTAATGAGTTGTACTGTTAGAATGAGGTAGAAGAAAGCTATAGCAAGCTCCCTAGGAGGGTCTTATAATCAGCAAGTCTGGGAAAGCCTGGCTTAGTGGTTGGTAGTCTGGTAAGGTTCAAGGCCTTCAGGAACTAATCATTAGTTGATTATAATACTTAATTAATAAAATACTCAAAAGTCAGAATGGGCACATCACCAAGTATCATCCCTGAGTTACAGAGTTTGATTTAGTATGATACTGTTATGTAACCAAAGATTTCCCAGCAATATGGGCTGAATAATAAAGAGAATAAAACAGCTTATCCTTCAGCCTACATGATATAGATATACTAAAAGAAAATGAGTTCTAACATCAGGGACTTAATTAGCTCATATAGACCTTTGTAAAAATTAGGGAAAAGTCCCCTTTTCTCCTCTGGGGAAAACAGCTCTGTGCTGGGACAAAGGATACAGTAAATGGATTTCAACTGGCACTTTTGTGCAGAACAACCTGAACAACTGGTTGTCATTACTGATCTAAACTTCCAACACCAAGAGAGATCAGAGAGGAAAAGATTAACTTCTAGGCCAAAAACCATTCTAATATTTCAAGGCTGTGAAATGCTTTTATCCACCCAAATGACATACTATGATTCACGTGAGGATTAAAAAGTTATGATAGGGAATGGGACAAGTACCCGTAGGTCGTTGCCAACTTCATTGAAGTTTGCTGTTGCTTTTTGGTTAGACTGTAAAAATATTATTTAAGGAGAAAAAATTAACATAGTACAGAAAGGTATAAAATGCTATTATCCCACTCTCCTCTCAGAACAATTTCCTGAATAACCATTGTTTCTTTTGCTTCTGTTTTTTAAAATTTATTTATTTATTTATTTATTTATTTACGGCTGTGTTGGGTCTTCACTGCTGCATGAGAGCTTTCTCTAGTTGTGGAGAGCCGGGGCTACTCTCCCTTGTGGTGTGCAGGCTTCTCATTGTGGTGGCTTCTCTTGTTGCGGAGTACGGGCTCTAGGTGTGTGGGCTTCAGTAGCTGTGGCACACGGGCTCAGTAGTTGTGGCTTGCCGGTTCTAGAGCGGAGGCTCAGTAGTTGTGGCACACGGGCTTAGCTGCTCTGTGGCATGTGGGATCTTTGCAGACCAGGGCTTGAACCCTTGTCCCTTGAATCGGCAGGTAGATTCTTAACTACTGCACCACCAGGGAAGTCCCCAGGCATTGTTTTATACATATGTAAACATACTGTTTGTTATTATAAATAATGAAATGTTTTTACTTCATTCTACACTTGACCTTACAATTAATATAGCTTAGATATATTTCCATTTGGCACATATAAATCTACCTCATTCTTTGAAAATAATGTGTAGGATTCCATTCTATAGATTTAATTAAACACTTATTGATGGACACTTAGATTTTTCTAGTTTTGCTCTATAGCTAGCAAGGCTATAATGAATATCTTCCTTCCAGTATTTTTGTGATATCTATGAATATTTCTGTTGGATAAATTCTTGAAACTGGATTTTCTAGGTCTAAAGTATTTACATTTTCCATGTTTATTTTAGACAGCTGGATTAAGTGTAGGTGCTTCTCCTTGAAGCAGGGGCCATCATATGATCCTCTTTAATTTTTCATCTCCCAACATATCTTCTAGGCCAAATAATTCTACAACCATAACAACTGTAAGGGGAGGAACCATGATCATCCTACGTGGTATAGAACAGTGCCTGCATTGCACTTTTTAAAAAGTTGAATAAATGAATAACCTACCAACTTGAAGAGAGATTGCAAACTGCACTGAAAACATCCTTCACAATATCTTGAAATTTAGGACCAACCACATAAAGCCAATAATGCTTTTTTTTTTTTTTTTTTTTTTTTTGCAGTGAACCTAACACAATCAGCATGTACAGCAATGTCATATTTCAGATGGTGGGAGCTGCATGACATCATATTAGTATTCAAAAACAATGACTACTTGAGAATGAAAATGAGGAGGTATGGCAAATACTATCAGCACATCTGATGCTGTTCAACTTTACGTATCCTATGAATGAGAAATAAAGAATGTAATTTAAATTATCTTTGAACAATTATACTTAAAAGAAACTATCTCATTCAGCAATAAAGTTTTTATTTTAAAATACTGAAGGAGGGCTTCCCTGGTGGCGCAGTGCTTGAGAGTCCGCTTGCCAATGCAGTGGACACAGGTTCGTGCCCCGGTCCGGGAAGATCCCACATGCCGCGGAACGGCTGGGCCCATGAGCTGTGGCCGCTGAGCGTGCGCGTCCGGAGCCTGTGCTCCGCAACGGGAGCGGCCACAACAGTGAGAGGCCCACGTACCGCAATAAATAAATAAATAAATACTGAAGGAGATTGGAACCTTTATTTCTAAGATAGGAATTATCTACATTTTTTATTACAATAGCAAAGCATGGTTATCATAATAAAGTCAAGACTACAAAATTTGCACAGTAGAAAATAAGAAGCCCAAAGACAACTGTTGCTAAAACTTTGTTTGTATTTTTTCATGAGTTATTACTACATGTAACATTAGAGCAAAAACATTTACTTAACCTTTCAAACTTCCTAAGCTGCTGTTTCTTAATTGATCTTCTGGAAGACCAGAAATACTATTGTTATAAAAACTATAATACCTGAAGCTCATCATTTAACTTTCCTGAACACTGGATTCTTACTGACATAATGAAGTGTTCGGAAGACATGAATTTTCAAGGTCCATTCTAGTATCAAAACACTATTTTTCTGAGAATAAAACCAGTTTCTGGCGGCATAAAACAATAAACTATCATAATTAGCATGGTGAATCTAGTAAACCTCACATTAGTTTTCTTGGCTTTTAAGACAATATACAGAGGATTTCTCATAAGGAGGGATAGCTGCTGTCTATACATTGATTTTGGTATAACAACTGTCTAGGGGAAAAGATGTCCACATTACAGAAGGTCACCTGGTTCTTAGGAATCTGTGGAAGATGATTTTCTTTCTGCTCTGTGAGACTGTATTTCATCAGGCAGCCCACGTCCCAGCCTGTAACACAACTCTAAAATAAAACCTAACTCTGAATTACCCTGGCAAATCTAGTCTCCTTGGTATTACCTGAACTACAATTTGGAAATGAATTGCTGAATTTTAGGGCCTTTTATAGCCAGGTACAGTCTTTGAGAGCATCTCCTAAATCAATAGTTTAGGGATCAAGTTCTGCCTAGACCTAAGCTAACTGTGTCTCAGAAGCCATTTAGTTTTTTGGTCTTAAACTTCATTGCTGATCCCCTTCCGCCATATATATATATAGAAGGATGAACGTCAACTAAATAGAAACTATGACTTTCTGAAGTGCTGTTACTATTGACACCTTAAAATCACACATAACCTTTTTCTATGCTAGACTAAGGCCAACTATTAGTACAGCATGCAGACTTTTCTCTGTGTCCATTATAATATCCTAATGATGAAGGAAGTTTGGTCAATAAACAGTTTTAATATCATATTTTTAAATTGTTATTAAAGCAGTGGTTTTCAAAGCATGGTCCCCAGACCAACAGCATCAGTATCACTTGGGAATGTGTTGGAAATTCATATTTTTGCCTCCCCGTCCTCATTGAACTAGAACCTCTGCAGGTGGCAGCCTAGGAATCTGTGCTTTAACAAGTCCCCCGGGTGATTCTGACATGTGCTCAAGTTCACAAACCACTGCTCCAAAGCATTCCTTGTCTTATGCATAGGGCAGCAATGTTCCCCAGTGGTCAAAAACATATACACTATTTAAAAAAAATTATATATATATAGTGTGTATATATATATATATATATATATATATATATATACTATATGTAATATGTATACTATCTTTTTTCACAATTTTCGCTCTTTTTTAAGTGGGCTTGGAACTCAATCCCAAAATTCACATATGCATCAAACTTCTACCTCTTCTTCTTTTAAATCTAATAAAATCCAAAGCTGAGCACTAGTCTCACTGGATTGCCAGGAAATTAAATCTCACTCAGTATTACAACCTTCTCTCCCAGGACTCAACCAGAATCCAAGAGGCTTATGTGGTGTTCAGAAGATAGGAAGTCCATCATAGCCTCTGATGGCATCCTTATTTTCCAAACTACTGTTGATCCTTGAGGCCAGTATTCCAGATTCAGCTCTGCTGGGCACACCATGCAACCATTTTCCTGAAGTTTTGCCTCCTTCTGGGCGCACTGTCACAGATTAGGGGGTGGAGCCCTAGAAATCACAGGACCCTATTGCACTTGGTCCCTGTCCCAGTTTCTGAAAAGGGCTCCTCCCTCTCTTGCCTCAGAGGCACTTCTCTGGCTCCTTCTACCCGCCAAGAAACCAACTCATTTCTTTAGTAAACTTAGTCCTTTACAAAAGACCCCAAAGCTTAAACTGCTTTAAAATAGAATTTCCTGAAATGATGCCAATGTCCTCTATCTGTCCTGTCCAGTCCAGGAACCACTAGCCACAGTGGCTCCTGAGCATTTTAAATGTGGCTAGTGCAACTGATGTATCTAATTTTTAATTTTAATTAACCGTAATGTAAACAGCCTCATGTGGCTAGCACCACCTCTCTAAAGGCTTTTTTTTCTTTTTTTTTTTCACGGGCCTTTCACTGCTGTGGCCTCTCCCGTTGCGGAGCACAGGCTCCGGACGCACAGGCTCAGCGGCCATGGCTCATGGGTCCAGCCACTCTGCGGCATGTGGGATCCTCCCGGACCGGGGCACGAACCCGTGTTCCCTGCATCGGCAGGCAGACTCTCAACCACTGCGCCACCAGGGAAGCCCCTCTAAAGGCTTTTGCTTCCACCCTGCTGAAAAAATACTAATGGCCTAGCCATCCTCATGAATCTGGCCAATGGAAAATATGGAGAGCAATACGATACAGCATCTCAAGAAAGTTCTCTGGTGGCGAGTAGAGGGGTGTTCGTTGCGCTGTTCAAATTTGCTGCATGTTTGAAAATTCTCAAAATAAAAATTTGTGGGAAAAAATATCCTGCCGTAAAAGCCCATTTGTAAAGCCCAGTTACAAATGGATTATGCACAGGGATCTTGAGGGATGAGCTCCAGCTGTTTTAATTCAGCCGATTCAGACAAGTGGTAGGACTGATGAGGAGGGCCCAGTGCCTGAGAAATCAGGAGATGGATGTGAAGACAGAGGAAACCTGGGTACTCTGACGTGAGAACAACAACAACAAAATCTCAGCCGTCAGGGGAAGCAGAAGCTCCTCCTCCAGGCTCTCCTCCGAATGGGAGGCTTCTCTTCCCAAGGGAGACGGAGGCGGTGCCTTCGGGATGGAGGGGCCGTCAGTGAGTCAGTGTGGGGTGGTGCTCTGGTGAGCTTCTGGCCTAATTTACAGATAAAGAAGTTACAGATAAAGAAGTCCGGCTGGCGGAGTGAGAGGTATTTAGGGCGAGCAAGTCGGAACCAGAAGCTAGGAAGAGGCAACCTGGTGGAGTAGAGGCATCACACAGCGGCTGTTAGCACACAGATGCTGAAACGGATGCAGGGAAGGGAGAGACCAAGGGGAAAAGGAGAGAAAGGAAGATGAGTGAGAAGAATTGCATTTGAAGTACCCAAAGAGGATCCTGCTAGAGCAATAAAACCCTGCACAACCGAGTCTGCGGGGCAGGCGTGAAGTCGCTGTTGGCTCCTTTCTTTTTACAGACTGAGCACTTGACATTAGCGTGTACTGACTCCAAGGAACGTTGTGACTGCTTGGAAACACTGCCATAAACAAAGTTTCCAGAATCAGACACCTAGAAAGCTAAGGCCTGATTCTTCTCAACCTTAAGATAAAAATTAGAGGGCTTCCCTGGTGGCGCAGTGGTTGAGAGGCCGCCTGCTAATGCAGGGGGCACGGGTTCGTGCCCCGGTCTGGGAAGATCCCACGTGCCGCGGAGCGGCTGGGCCCGTGAGCCATGGCCGCTGAGCCTGCGCGTCCGAAACCTGTGCTCCGCAACAGGAGAGGCCACAACAGTGAAAGGCCCGCGTACCACAAAAAAAAAAAAAAAAAAAAAAAAAAAAAAATTAGAACAGAGCTCTGGTTATCTCACATCCAGAAATAACAGTGTCTAGGAAGATGTGCAGTGTGAATTTGATGTCAGGGAAGATTTTTCAGATGTGAGCTTGGACCTAAGTGAGTAAAATCTAAAGCAATGTACTGTCTACCTCAATGTCACACCAGGCAGAGGGGGAGTGATCACTATTCTTTGTTCTTACTCTATCGACCAGAAAAAGATTCTTTAAAGGAGTAGAAGGAAAGACAGATGGCATCTTGACAAGATATTCAGTATATCACAGTTGTAAACATTTAAATAATTCATTGTTTCTATTTCAAAATACCAGACTCTTTTTGAAATCTATTTTTCTGTATTTTCTGTCTCCTACTTTTGCATAGATGAAATGTCAAGATATAGTCAAGAACATCAAGAAAAAAATAACTCCTGGTAAGTCTCTGTCATGGTATTTGAGTAGAAACATTCCTTACATCTGCTGGTTCAGGTAAGCAAGAAGCACGTTTCCTGTTATCAGAAGTTCTTTGCCATCAGATATGTGAGCTGCTCAGGTATTTTTAAAGAAAAACAAAGTATCATTCAGTGGTCTAAAAGAAGTTAATTGTAGGAACTGAGTGGAAGGATTCCCTGGACTGCAATAAGTTAATGTGAGTTTCACTTCATTATTGATATATTAATCCTTAAAACTGGGCAAAGGCCACACAGTTTAGTCTGTTTATTGCACTTACTAAAACAGCTATTAAAGCTGTCACTACTTGTCATTTATTCATTTCCTTTTATGAATATCTCTTCAATGTCTGTCTCCTTTTACTAGACTTTAAATTCTGGGAGGAGAAGACAAGAATTTTATTCTCTGCCATCAGCACTTATTAAAAGTTTGGTGAATAAATGAATGATTGAGTAACACATGGTTAGAACTCTGATCGCTTCCTCAACTTTCTCCGTAGTATCATTTAGCAAAAAAAAATGTGAAAGGTAAGTGACTGACTATTATCATCATCGTCTCCCTAATTTACTTAAATGAATAACATTGGAGAATTTTAAAGGGATGAATTATGACAACCATCTTATTTTTTGCATCAGCAGACACCATGTTTCATGCACAATTCAAAAGAACGGTACGTTTGTGCTGTGTTATTTGGAGAAGAAAAGAGCACTAGATAGCATATGGAAGGCTGGATGATAATGTCAGGGAGGTAAGATGTCTTGCCCCATAGTCAGCTCATTAGGTAAGAAGCTTTCCTGTAACTGTGGTATGAACTTTTACGAGGTGGTTTTCAATTTTTGAAATATTTTCGCATAATCTCATTTAGTCTATACACTAACAAAACAAATATTACAATCCTAGTGCCAACTGCCCACTGCAAATGTATAAAGTAAAGCAGAGAAAAGTTAACAACTTTGCCCAAAGTTGCAAAGTTATTAAGGGATAGAGCCTTGACTTAGATTCAGCAATTTTGACTTCAGTTAACTTCTAACTTTTCCATGGTATCACCTGTGAGACTAAACTCTGTGCCAATTTATTTGGATTTCATACACATTTACTCTCATATTTTCTGCTTCAACTTTATAGTAAAATAGCCTTAAGAAGAAAAGACAAACACCTCATCTCTTTATTATTCATAACTGCTTTGAAGGCTAGATTGGGATTAGAAAACTGTGAGACCTTGGGTAGATTATTTCATATCTTTGGGCTTCATTTGTAAAATAAAGAGATTGGACAATCGTTTCTAAAGTTACTTCCAGCTCCCAAATTTAATGAGGTCATAGATTTATCTCTGTTTTATTTTCTGTGTACTTACTTTTACTTTTGTCTTCACCAGAATCACCTATTTTTCTTAGGGGTTTCCTTCAACTTCTCGAATAAATGATAAAATAATATATATACAAGTGAATTGGTGTAAGAATTGGGGGGAAGAAAGCCAAACAGAGGCACAATTGAAGGGCTTCAACAGTCCTATAAGATTTACTAAATGCTTATGGAATCAATACTGTGCTCTGTGTTCAGAGTAGCTGGGAGTACAAATAATTATAGGTTAAAGTTATTCAATGCCTACCATATATCTAACACTGCTGTGTTCATTAAATATTGACTCATTTAATCTTCTTAACAGCTTTCTGAGGTATTAGTCCCACTTTACAGCTGAAGCACAGAGAAGTTAAGTAGTTTTTCTAAGTAAACAACTTGGGAATGGTGGTGTCAGGATTTGATTGCAGATGGCCTAGCTCCAGGGACCAAGCTGTTACCCACCTCACTGTACTGGGTGGCTTTAAGGTACTCCCCATTTGGTAGAAAAGATTAAACAAACAAAAAATACACCATAGCTATAATGCAAAAAATATAAAAGTGTGTTAAGTCTTAGAGAGCACTATGTGTTTTATGGAAATTAATGGTTATGTCTATTATGTGTCAGGAACTTTTTGTATGTGGTTAGGTGTTTAATTTCTTTAGTAAATATGGAAAATTAAGCTCAGGAAATTACTTGCCCGAGTCACAAAGATAATAGCATGCCAGGAGTTCCATCTCACGTCTGAGAGACCATATTCTTGCTACTGCACCAGGCAATCTCACACATCCCATCAGTTATGGCCATCCCTAAAGGCTTCATAGAAGAAACATAGGTTTCTTTTTTCAGATGGAGAAAGAGCTCAGAGCAAAGTAAGGGAAGGCACCCAGAAGAAGGAATGGTTGTCCCATTTGCCTGGAATAAAGGCTCTATGAATGGAGAAGTAGGAGATAAGTCTTCAAAGACGATGAAAGGTCTTAGATGGCAGACTGAAACGTTGGTAGGTAAAAGTGAGCCAGTAGAAATGCTTGAGCTAAGGAACACCTCAGTTTTTCAGGGAAGACAGAGTTTTTCCTGGGCTGAGATCCAAAAGAAACTACTCATGTGAGGCCTTATGCAGGGAACAAGTTTATCAGGAGTGTCAAAGCAAATTCCCAGAGTAGTTTTTTTTTTTTTTTTTTTTTTTTTGCGGTACGCGGGCCTCTCACTGTTGTGTCCTCTTCCGGATGCGCAGGCTCAGCAGCCATGGCTTGTGGGCCCAGCCGCTCCACGGCATGTGGGATCTTCCTGGACCGGGGCTCGAACCCGTGTCCCCTGCATCGGCAGGCGGACTCTCAACCACTGTGCCACCAGGGAAGCCCCCCAAAGTAATTTTAATCCAACAAACACTCATGGAGTGACAGGCATGGTGTTTTGTGCTAAATACTTTAAACTTAGAACAAAATTCAACGAAGGAAATTTTATAAAGGGCTAAATTAATAGGGCCCAAGTGTACAGCCTTCCAATAGTCTGACAGCCCAAGTTTAGACTTTAAAGATCTCAGAAAGGTAGGTTGATCATCTCTTCCTTTAACTATGATCCTCAGAAATTTTCTTCTGGATGAACTCTTCACTTGAAACCAAAAGCATACTGGTTAAGATTATATACTCAGATGAGCATCTTAGTTTCTGATATTCTCTGCTGCATACCAAGTGCAGATTAATCCACAGGCTTTGAAAATCAGACCAGCAGGTATTACCAGCTGTCCCTTATCACAAACATTTAGCCTGACTATGAATGATGGAAACAAACAAAAGCAATCTTCATGAAAATAATATGTGCCTCTCTGGGTAGAATGCTCTTTTAAGGGAAACCAGTGAGAAATATTGCCTAGCACTGAAGTCTGTAATCATACCCTTTCCCTCAAGATTGTCATTACCTAACCTACTGGCATGGAAAAAGGTTAATGTTCGTTGACTGCTTAACAAACTTAAAATCTGATTAAGGCAACTATGAATCACATCAACTAAAGTAAGATAATTAGAACTAGGATTGAAATTTGGGATCCATGTAAAAGATTCCACAAAGATTACTTAAACCTCAAATCTTATTTTAAAATTATCTTTAAGCAGAAATAGGAAATCTCTTTGTTCATTCTATTTCAATTCAATTCACTAAATAACTGAAGACATCTACGAGCAACTGACAGTTGCCTGATCAGTGCAAACATAAACGTTTGCGTAGGGATTAATTTTATTCTCAGTTTAAAATCAGCAGTGTTATATTTTTTTAACTGAAAAAATAGGTTTACTTCATTGGTTCCTCCCATTATCAGGGCTGGTAAAAAAAAAAAAAAGACTAATTTAACGTGCTTTCTAACAAAAAACACGGGATTGCAGCACTGCCTGCAAAGATGGGCGCAAGAAGCTCATCCCTTTCTGTTAAGAACTTGTGATTTTTCTGCTCCACCTTGTGGCCATAATGCAACTACTACATGTGAAAGTTAAAGTCTTTTCTCTGAGCTGGTCAGGCCTTCTAAATAGCCGCATTGCGGGAACCCGCCTCTACATAAACGTGTAGAAAATGGTGTCTTGCTTTGTAGCCGGAGATGGGAAACAGACTTGCCCTTTTTCCTACGTCCTCCCCCATTTCCTTCATTCTTTAATTCCTAATCCTCAGGCCCGCCCACTCACGGTGCCCCTAGGGTCATTGCGCTGTTTGACCTCCGCCTCAACCAGCATCCGGTTGGTCGCGCCCCCTTCCCCGCCCACCGCCCTTCCTCCGGGTGCCCGCCCGTGCCTCGACCCCCGCAATCCCTGCCGCGAGGGCCCGCCCCCTCCGCCGGCAGCCAATGGCGGCGCGGCCCGCCCCCTCCCGCCCCCTCCCGCCCCCTCTCGCCGCGTCCCGCCCCCTCCCGCCGCGTCCCAAGCTGGTTTGGGCCTGGGCTGCTTGGGCCTGGGCTGCTAGACCCTGAGACGCTTGGCTGTTCTGCTGGGCATCTGCAGGCGCGCGCCCAGGAGGCACGCGGCTCGGCCTCGGAAGCCATGGACTCGCAGGAGCTGAAGGTGAGCGGGCAGGAGCTGGCCGTGTGTTGCCGTGGGGGGTGCCGGGGTGGCGAGGGGCCGGGGGGCGTGGGGAGCTCGCGGGCCGACCTGGCTAGGCCGTTGTTACCCTGCGGTACCTGCCGCCCCGGCTGGCTAGGTGCTCCCGCCTGGGGTGCGGGCCTGTAACCTACATCACCTGCTCTCCCTCCGCGGGCCCTGCTTTGGAATCTTGAGGTCTGGGCAGCCGTCCCCCGCGCGCTGCTTTCCGAATTGCCGTTAGTGTGCTTTTCCCACCCTGTTGGTCTTGTTTACTTTTACTTTTGTACCCTGTTTGCTCGGAAAGTTTGGTCAACATAGGACACCTAGTGTGTCTCCCGGGTGCAATTTTTAAGAACTTAGAGCAAACTAGTGCCAGCTCCCCCCGTGGGACGGTAAAAGGAGCATGGAAAGATGATACGAAATCAGTTAAAGACATAGGCTTGAAAATGGAGGAGTATTTTAGGGTGATGGTCTTCTCTGTTTATCACGGACGCATCCGTTCAGCAAATATTTAATGACGGTCCATGTAAGAAATAATGATACGAAAACAAAGTCTCATGTCTTGAAAGTAAAAGAAGTTACTTTTTAGGATGATTATCTTCTCCATTCATTAGTTCACTGATTCCCTTGTTCAACACGTATTGATGGAGGGCTCACTGTGTGTCCACTGGAGCTGGAGATAGTGATGAACAGAACGGAACAGTCCCCGCCTTCACAGGGACTGTGAATTTATAATCTAATGTTGGCGAAAACCTTAATTAAATTAATTCAACAAATGTTTATGGAATGCCTCCCATGTGTCTGGCACTATTCTAAGCGTGAAGATAATAAGCCCTGCAGTAATAAAGCTAAGAAAAACCCTCCCAAATATTTCTACATTTGAGGAGGGGGAGTCAGTCGGTAAACAGGTAAATGCAATGCGTACCATGTTAGCTGGTGGTTAGTGGTTGGAGGACAGTTTGGCAGTGATGGGGATGCTGGAGTGTCTTTTGCTTTTTTGCCTGAAGTTTTACATTACCTTCCTGTGAAGCCTTCCCTCATCCCCTTAAGTATTTTCATCCCCTTAAATTTATCCTTTGTACTGCCACCCAAATGAACTTTTTAATAAAAACACTTTCATGCTAAAAACTGTGATTTAACTCCTCATCACTTAGAGGATCAACTCAATAGGAGGCCCTTCTTGACCCTAACTTTCTTCTAACCTTGTTATCCAGTAATCCCTGTTCTACTTAACGTTCTAGAACAGGAGTCTTAAGTAGAACAGCAAACTTTAAAGGGCCAGGTGGTACATATTCAGGCTTTATGGGCCATAGGGTCTCTGTGGCATCGAATCTGCCATCGTATCATGAAAGCAGCTATAGACAATACTTAAGCATGGCTTTGTTCCAATAAAACTTTACTTACGGACACTGAAATTTGAATATAGCTCCCTGTGCTATATGGTAGGAACTTGTTTATCCATTATCTATATAATAGTTTGCATCTGCTAACCCCAAATTCCCAATCCCTCCCTACCCCACCCCCCCTCCCCTTTGGCAACCATCAATCTCTTCTCTGTGTCTTACTCTGTTTTTGTGTCATAGATAAGTTCATTTGTGTCATACTTTAGATTCCACGTATAAGTGATATCATACGGTATTTCTCTTTCTTACTTCACTTAGTGTGATAATTTCTAGTTGCATCCATATTGATGCAAATGGCATTATTTCGTTCTTTTTTAATGGCCGAATAGTATTCCATTTGTGTGTGTGTGTGTGTGTGTGTGTGTGTATACACACACACACACACACACCACATCTTCTTTATCCATTCATCTGTGAATAGACATTTAGGTTGTTTACATGTCTTGGCTATTGTAAATAGTGCTGCTGTGAACATTGGGATGCATGTATCTTTTTGAATTTTCTCCGGATATATGCCCGGGAGTGGGATTGCAGGATCATCCGGGATCATACAGGATCATCCAGATATATGCCCAGGAGGGGGATTGCGGGATCATACGGCAACTCTATTTTTAGTTTTTTGAGGAACCTCCATAAGGTTTTCCATAATGGCTGCACCAATTTTATTCCCACCGACAGTGTAGGAGGGTTCCCTTTTCTGCACACCCTCTCCAGCATTTGTTATTTGTAGATTTTTTAATGATGGCCATTCTGACCGGTGTGAGGTGATACCTCACTGTAGTTTTGATTTGCATTTTTCTAATAATTAATGATGTTGAGCATCTTTTCATGTGCCCGTTGGCCATCTGTATGTCTACTTTGGAGAAGTGTCTATTTAGGTCTTCTGCCCATTTTTTGATTGGGTTGTTGGGCTTTTTTTTTCTTTCTTTCTTTCTTTTTTTTTTTCCTGAGTTGTTTGAGCTGTTTGTATATTTTGAAAATTAAACCCTTGTCAGTTACATCATTTGCAAATATTTTCTCCCACTCCGTAGGTTTTATCATTTTGTTTGTGGTTTCCTTTGCTGTACATAAGCTTTTAAGTTTGATTAGGTCCCATTTGTTTATTTTTGCTTTTAATTCTATTACCTTGGGAAACTGATGTAATAAAACATTGGTACGATTTATGTCAGAGAATGTTTTGCCTTATGCTCTCTTCTAGGAGTTTTATGGTGTCATGTCTTAATATTTAAGTCTTTAAGCCATTTCGAGTTTATTTTTGTGTATGGTGTGAGGGTGTGTTCTAACTTCATTGATTTACATGCAGCTGTCCAGCTTTCCCAGCATCACTTGCTGAAGAGACTGTCTTTTCTCTATTATATATTCTGTCTCCTTTGTGGAAGATTAATTGACTGTAGGTGCGTGGGTTCAAATAGTCTTTAGATTCTAGTCTCAGTTGAAAATTTTAAGCTTTTCTGGGACAGGAACCATATCTTATTCATCTTCATGTTCACCATACCTAGCCCAGTGCTTGGCACTCGTAGCAGTCAGTAAATGTTTGTTGGATTGAACAACCTAACCTGAACCAAGGCAGTGGAAATAGGTGTGGGGAGTGGGAAGCAGACTAGAACAACAGAAGAAGAACCTACTGACTGGTTAGACTTATGGGGACTGTGCACACAGGAAGAGAGGATTCCTGACACAATGTCTGGCTTGGGTTTTGGGGAAATTGAAATAGGAATCTGGAGCTGCCATGAGAGGTCTTGGCTGGACACGTGTTTTTGTTTTTGTTTTTAATATCAACATTCGGGGTTTGGAGGAACTTTTTTTTTTTTTTTTGGAATAGGAGTTTTACAGTATGATATCTCAATTAATCCTTACAATGACCTATAAATGACTACCAGCATTTTACAAATGAGCAAAACTGAGCGGCTGTAAGATGGACTGGAAATTTGAAAACAGGACTTAAAATCCATGTCCTTTTTATGATACCATGCCACTGCCTTTTAGGAGAGTTATAGGTGCTTAGTGATACTAAACGCTGGACAGAAGTCAAGTAAGATGATATTAAAAGTGTCCTTAGTTGTGGCAAACTAAGAAGTCATTTGCAACCTTAGGGAAAGGGCTCTAAAGGAAAACTGCACTTTCCTGAGGTGTACTGCGGGGGTCTTGGAATTGGTGTCCAGATCACACTTTGAAGAAACAGTGGCTGAGAAGGGACTGGAGAACAGTAACCACAGGAGGGAAGCAGAGTAAAAGTTGGAGGATGTTTGCCAGACTGTTCTAGAGAAGCACGTGGACTGTAGCCCTCCAGAAACAATGGACTGTAAAAAAAAAAAAAAAAAAAAAAGCTGTTCAGACACTCAGTTTAATCCTGTCAATCGGTGCTTCATCTGTATTTCTTGCTCCTGCTGAACCAGCTGAAGAGTCAAACTAGGGAGGTATGGGATGGCCCGAATTGGTTTGTGGGAGTGAATCAGGTATATCACAGTGATGGTGAATATGGCTTCCCTCTTTGATTAGGTTAGCAACTAAGCCTTAGATGTGATCCTGAGAAAAATGGTGTAAAGCGTAGATCCAATTAATCAGAACTTTGTATCTCCTGATACTAGTTTTCTGCCTCATGTATAAATAATATAATTTTGAAAAAAGCCTAATGATAGTGATTTCCATTAAAAAATAGATCCTTTGTTTTAATGACAGTTATTTGTTGTGGAACTCAGAAAACAAGATAATCTTTGACAATCGATTGCTGAGTTTAATTGGTCATTACTTTGTGATGCTATAAAAACAAAATAGAAGGGTTTTTGTTTTTGAAAGAAATCTGGTCTGGCAGTGGAAGCCTCTTGTCTTTTTTTTTTTAAATTCCTGCTTTTTGTCTGTTTTCCCATTTTCTAAAACCTTAAGAAAATGTGGGGAAAGGAAAGAGGTGAAAATACCCTGCCTTCAGTATTGTTAGGAAATAGTTTAGGGAAAAAAAGATCGAAATTATTAGAAAACATTGAGTTATTTCAATAATTTTGTGTTCACTGTGTTCTACATTCCTTAAGTGCTAGACTTTAACAGTATTTAAGGAACTTGGAAGAAAAAATACGTTATCGAAGTTTTAGATTATTCAAGATCTTAGGTTAATATCTGCTTAGAGTATTTCAGAACATCAGAATCTCTTTTAACATTTAGTCTTTATTTCCTCTTAGACTTTGATTAATTACTATTGTCAAGAGAGATATTTCCATCATGTGTTACTTGTTGCCAGTGAGGGAACTAAGAGGTATGGCAGTGATCCCTTCTTCAGGTTTTATTATGCCTATGGTACATTAATGGAAGGTATGTGCTAATTATTCAACATTTCCATAAGTTTTAAATTCTTGTTTTGCACAAAGAACAATTTTCACTTTGTAATTTTGATTTTCAGGTAGAACTCAAGAAGCTCTTCGAGAATTTGAGGCTATTAAAAATAAACAAGATGTATCACTTTGTTCTCTAATTGCACTGATATACACTCATAAAATGAGTCCCAGTCCAGGTATAGTATTTAAGTACAATGCTTAGACATTTTTTTCTACTCAATTCATTTTGATTTTTCTCAATTACCTTAACATTCGGTCTAATCACACTGCATTATGTATTATCTGTAGATACTATTTATGTCATAGTTGTTTTATCTTCCTGACAAGACTAAGTTTATCAAGCATGAGAAATATGGGTCTTCTATTGCTTTCATATTCCTTATATCCTATGGCAGAAGTTTCATTAGTATGTAGGGATTGTTTGAATTAATGTAAAGGTGAATAAATATTACTAATGGTTAAACCAAAAAAGGACAGCTCAAAACAGGTATATACATAAATTACTCTGTAGAGGCCAACTTTACAACTTGTTTTGTGCATATATAGCTACATGCAGTTTCTCTCTTCTACTATATCTTGAGCTTAAAAACCTTTACATCCCCCAGGGGGGCTAGCTCTTTGGAAGATATTCAGTAAATTTTTATCCAGTAGTAGGTTGGGAAATATGATTAGATTATAGAAGGAACTTTATACATAAACCAGCAATTAAAATTGTGTGAACTGTCTTAATACATAGCATATCTTAATGGCTGAGGCAGAACAGTATTGGAATTATAGGTAATAAAAAAGAAATAGTATTGTATTCATCCATATATATCCAGTAACAGCTAATAGCATTGTAAAAATAGATCTTGTTTCAAATAATAAAACAATTACCAAATGTCATAAATTTTTTTAAATATTAGGAAACAGTTTTTTCTTAAGCAAAGTATCACTTACATCCTTCACCCACATATACTTGTACAAATAAATAAAAAGTTATTTAAAACACTAATATGTTTAGTTCATAAACAAATCTAATGACTAGATGCTTTCTAAAACTTTTAAGAAAGTGTGGGGAAATGGCATGTACTGTTTATCCATAGGAGTAGGCTGGGAAGACTTTGTGGAAATGGGGACTTGATCTTCTCAGACAGGAGAACTTGATGGGCAGATATGTGGAAATGGTTCAGGATCAGGTTCATCTCTGGATCCCCTTCCTCTATGTTCCAGCAGGAGTGTGTGTAGCTGGAGCAGAGAATTGGTGTAGGAGAGCTGTAGTCAGTAAGCCTTAAAAAAAAAAAAAAAAAGAGAAATTAACAAAATGTTTTCTTCCTAGAATCAAGTTTTTGTTTAATTGGTTACTCCCAAGAGTACTGGTTCTGTTAGAGAATGTGATTTCCAGGATTGTTTAGAGACACCTGAGTAGTCACTCGACTTTCCTCCATAATAATGCTGCTTGCCCTTGAGTTCAGGAGCGGTCCAGATGTCTGTCTGTCTCGCCTAGGAAGAGCCTACATTGTTCTCGTACATTCTTCCTGAATGCTAATGTAAGCCCTGTTTATTAAAGGGCTGTGATGCATTAAGTACTTGAGCTGATATCTGGAAAGAACTAGCTTTATTCAGACTATCACAGCTAGCTGATGCCCCACTAGGGACTTGCCGGAAATCTGGGCAGGAAGGTACAATGCCTGCTCCTGCCCCATAAGTTCTGTTTCTGTATCATGCCTATTTAGTGATAACTTCTGAAGGTGTTGCAGTGGGTGTGCTGTAGGCAGGGCAGAAGGGGTCCCTTGCCAAGCAATCTCTAGCCCTCCAGAGTACAATTTTGTTTCCTCAACTCGTAAAGTTGTACCTTGGTAATTCCACATTTTAATTTAAATTTGTATCGTTAGAGTTAAAAGGAAGAGTACTTACCTTTCCTTGGTAGCCATTTCCAGAAAGGTAGTCTGTTAGAATCTCAGTCCTCAGCTTTGACATTTCTTCTTTCTATTGGCTAGCTGATCCACATTTTGATTCGACCTGGGATTTGGATCTGACATTTGTGTCCCAAGCATTTACATAATAGATTAAATAGAAGTGATTAGAGTTCTAGGCATAGACCATCTTTTTAAGGGAGCAGTCAAGCAGTCAGTGTTAACTATATAAGTAGTAATTATACCACCTTTCACTGACCTGTGACTTGGCCTGGCTTGGTTATATGTTTTAGAATTGGATTAGGAAGTAGGGTAATTTGACTCCTAGTTCCGAATTTGCCCCTAATAATTGTCTCATTTTAGAATCATTGCCAACTTTTTCATCTTATTATTTAAAAAAATATTTGCATATATAGCCTTTATGTCTTGGGAATGACATGAACTATAGAACTGTAGTGTGGTCACAGTGGTCATTAGCCACAGGTGGCTGTAGAGCACTTGAAATGTGTCTCGTTTGAGGACATGAGTTTTAAATTTAATTCTAATTAATTTACTTTAAAATTTAAAACTGATGCTTGATTCGGTTAGAAAAATTATGTTTAGAACAAGTATATGATTCTGCTTTTTCCAAAATAAATTTTATGAAATATCACTATAAAGATTTGCTGAAGAAAATTTCACATCTTAATTGAGATGTGCTTTGTGTAAAGAGCATACCAGATTTTAAAGATTTAGTAAGACGAAAAAAAAGAAAAGTATCTCCTTAATAATTTTCAAATCAATTATGTGTTGAAATGATAATTTGGATATATTGGGTTAAATAAAATATATTATTAAAGTGAATTTTACTTGTTTCTACTTCTTTAATGTGGCTACTAGGAAATTTTAAATTACATATATGGCTTGCATTTTATTTTTATTAGTGCTGCTGTAGAGAGAAGAACTATATTCTCTGACCTATTATAAACTCTTAATCTAGAATTTAATTTTCACTTAATGTCTTTTTTTCCTTCTCTCAGATAGAGAAGCTATTCTGGAATCAGATGCCAGAGTGAAGGAGCAGCGTAAAGGAGCTGGACCAAAAGCTTTGTACCATGCAGGCTTATTTTTGTGGCACATTGGTCGTCACGATAAGGCGAGAGAATATGTTGACCGAATGATCAAAATGTCAGATGGTAGTAAAGAGGTAGCTGGTTTTCTTATTTTGAAATACTAACATTAAAGGAAGCTTATGTTATTTATATAAAAGCTTTGTTATTGCCCACTCTATTTTCATTTTATCAATAACAGCGTTATTTTAATATTTTATTGTTTTATAAAATTGTGGTTCTCTATGGTTGTTTTTTTTTTTAATGTTATTTATTAGCTCTTGACAAGAGCCCTCCCTGGTTCCTTCCCTTCCTTCCCTCCTTTTCTTTCTCCTTCCTTCCCTCCCACTCTCCTTATTGAACTGCTCTAGGTACAAGCACCATTATTTGCACTGTTAATAATAGAAAGATAAAAAATACATAAACTTTACTTTCATGAATGGATCATCTAGCAGTGTTATAGAGCACACACCCAATTAACACTGTGAGAAAATTGACAAATGGAATGAGAGAAGTGTGATTAAAATGTGCAGGAAAATAATAGTTAACATATTGCTCATTTACTTTGTGCTAGGCACTATTTTATGTACCCAAGGAGAGATCACATTGATAACTGTTAAGCGAATGAAGAAGAATTTCTTGAAGGAAGTAGCATTTGGGCTAAAACCTGAAAGATGGATACAGTTTCCACAGGCAAAGATTATGGAAAAGGGAAGTAGATACTCCCAAGGTGGGAGATAATAGATAGAAAGGAGAAGAACAAGGAGAGGTGTAGGTCTGGGTACAGTGAGAACCTCACACCTGATGGGAATACAGGGTACAGAGAAGAAGAGGGTGGAAGAAAAGGTCGGAAAAGTGGGTTGGGGGACAAATTGAAGGATCTTGATGGCTAGGTACAAATACTTGTATCTAATTTGATATGCACTGAGGGTCATTGAAGATTTTTAATCATGTCAGTGATGTTATTAAAGTGCAAATTCAGAAGATGAATTTAGCAAAGGTTTATAGGATGAACTGACCTGGAAAGAAACCAGAATGCAGGCCCCCAAAGATAGTACTTTCTGCAGAAGGCTTTAAGAGCCTACACTAAAATACTATTCATTGTATCAAATTCAGGTAGGAATTTGAGAATTATCAAATACCCACAGGACTTTTCAACTTATTATAAATATTGGGGGGAAAGATATTGAGGTGTCAGATATCAAGGATGTTTCTGAGGTTTTAAGCCTGGACAATTCAGAGACCAGTTAACGTGACTAGAAAATACTTTGGGATGAGAAGGTAATCTTGGAGGGAGGTGATGTGTTTGGTTTTAGACATTCTATATTTCAGGCTCTGACAGAACAGTGAGATGGAGACAGTAGATGAGCTTCTAGAAAAAGAAGAGAAAAAATTAGAAAAGGTATTGGACTAGAAATAAAGGTTGGGAATCATCCACACAGTTGAAATGATTCAAGAAAGTACAGTGATCTAATGAGTAGAAGTAACATTGTTTAAGTATTCTTACCTGTCTTTTCAGGTGAAATATATGGAAGTAAATATGATCTTAGTTAAAGATTTATAAGGTTTATTAATTAACCTAGAAATTTTTTGACAGACGAGCAGATTTCATAATTTTTTATTTGGCATTAAAAAGAAAAATAACGTGTGTTCATCTTCCTTCTAATCCTATAAACCTTACAGTCCATTGGCTCACTAACATCTCTGAAGGTAAACATTCATGGCTTCTTCATTTTTTAATTTCTGAGGCCATTTTATCCTTTCATTTGAAGCTCACTGGACTAGTCAAAGAGATTGAGATAGTTGCCAAATTATCTTAATTTTTAATAAATGTGAAGCAAGGCACTTCTTTTTTCCCATCTTAGTTCATTTGGTCTGTTTCCCCAAAAAGAGGTAACAAATTCTTATTTATGTATTGAATTACATGTTTAGCAGTTATTAGTAATTTATTAGCAAAGCACCATGTAAGAATATTGGTTATTTAGTACTAAGGGAATATTTTACAAGCTTCTTAATATTAATATTGACCACAGTAGTAATCTTAAAGGCTGAAATTCATAATAGTTCCAAGACTGTAGGCTAGCAAGGGTTTGAAAGTGATTTTATTACAGTTTTATTTTTCATAACATTATTTGATAGACTGATTTTTGTTACTAATTAGAAATAAGAATGATGCTTAGTTTAACTTCTTCATCAACATTTCTTTCTTTCATTTCCAAAAAAATGAAAATATTAGAATTATTCATTTTACAGGGACAGGTTTTGAGAGCATGGCTTGATATTACAAGAGGAAAAGAACCTTATACTAAAAAAGCACTAAGGTATTTTGAAGAGGGATTACAAGATGGAAATGATATTTTTGCTCTGCTGGGTAAGGTGAGTTGGCGTTAGACTAATAAAATGATGTTTTAAAATTTATTTGTATTATATATGAAACCCAACAAAACCAAGTAGCTCAAAAAGATAGGTTTTATGTTACTTTTATCAACTCTCAACTGCAGGAGGGACTTGAATTTGTATGGGACGATGAACAGTAAGCTAGAGAAAAGTACTCCCTGCCAAATTCCTGAATCCTGGATCAGTTTTAATTGCTTTTGTTGTTGCTATTGGTAGTTGTGGTGGTTCCTATATTATTTACTCACGAAACATC
Organism: Hyperoodon ampullatus; assembly: GCF_949752795.1. Lineage (NCBI taxonomy): Eukaryota > Metazoa > Chordata > Mammalia > Artiodactyla > Ziphiidae > Hyperoodon > Hyperoodon ampullatus. The sequence goes on along the minus strand of NC_136921.1, from coordinate 81,508,640 downwards.
TATGATGTATCTAATATGTGTGAGGCATCACTCTACATACTAGGGATACCCTAAGCAAAACAAAACCTCTTGCTTTTACGGAGCTTATGTTCTACTGGTGGAGACAGACAATAAAGAAAGTAAGTGAATTATATGGTATATTAGAAGGTGGTAAGTACAATGGAAAAATAAAGCAAGGAAAGAGGGGGAAGTACAACTGGGGTATGAACTTGCAGTTTTAAATGGTCAGAGAAAGTGACATTTGAGCAAAGACATGTAGGAGGTGAGGGTTAAAGCCCTGTGGGCACCTGGGGAGAGCATGCATTACAAATAGGGGAGTAGAGAGTTCAGATACCTTAAGCATGTTGAAGGCATTGCTAGGAAGCCTGGAGACTAAAGCAGAATGAGTGAAGGGGAGAAAAGTGAAGGCTAGAGGGAGAGAAGGTGAGTGTCAGGGCAGGTGGGCATGGGGGGTAATGAGACGAGGCTAGCTGATTCTGTAAAGCCTTTGGCTTTTGCTTTGAACCAGATAGATGGGCAGCCAATGAAAAGAGAAATAACATGATCTAACTTACATTGAGAGGGATGACCAAGTGGCAGTGTCATTAGAAATCATTGGTGGGTAGAAATGTTTAATTTGGACTTTTTCTTCAGTTCCATGGATGCCATCTGAATGCCTTAAATTTAAAAAAAATCATTTTTTATTTCAGCAAAAAGAATTAAATTTATATTAGGAAAACAGTCTATTAAATTAGCAGTAATCTGGTGTGGGGGGATAAAAAAAAAAGAGGATTATTGGTGTCTTGGCTATTGCCAATGTCCCTACATTGCTCTTGTCAATTTCCCTGGCTAGTGAGCTTGTTCAGGTGTTTGCCATCAGTACAACTAGTATTCGTGCTGCTTGGACTCAGGTTTTGCCTAATGGCACTGCTAGAGGTTATGGGAATTTAGCAAATTTTTTAAGAAGTTTTTCTTGATCATTTCTGCTCCCCTCTATTCCTTAAAGAAAAGCTAGTAGGTAATCTAAGGTAGGGCTATTTCAAGTGTCAATATAAGCAGCTTAGGAAGGATTTACCTTTTTCCTCTAATACTTTAGACTGGTTTAAATTCTTTTTCTGATATAACCCATTCCAATTATGTATTTATTTTTCAGTTCATTCAGCAAGAGGCTTGCATTAGTTGAATTCCAACTAGGAATGATATGAACCAATTATATAGCAAATTTAGTTTCATTTAATATAGTATGTTGCATTCATATGGGAGGTAATGGTCTAAGGAGGTATCAGATGTGGTCTATTTGCATGATTTTGTTATTTTATGTTACCAGCTATTTAAGCAGATTGCAAAGGCATATGTATTTTTAAAAATTATCTGCATTCATCTTTTTTGCTATTATTGTCCACTATTGAGAAATTTAAATAATAATTTATTTTGACATAGTGGCACCTTTGGATGGTTCTCATACTTTCCTTTAATTATATGGGAACATAATCTCAAACTGATTTCGGGAATATATTGCAGTTTTACTGTACATCTGTTGAGGCTGGATGTTCATTTTGAACTGAGATATTCTAGGACTAAGTTTATTCCTAAAGGAGATTCAGAAACACATTTTTAAAAATATGACATATGATAAATATGCCTCATCATCTGTTCTTAAAGCACTTACTATATTTATAGATTTATATTTTCTGACTATGAAAGTAATACATGTACATTGTAGAAAACTTTTAGAATACAGTAATATCTGAATTAAAAATAAATATCACCATTGGAGATAACCAGCTAAACTATTATATTGTAAATGACATCTCTTCGTGTCAGTAAATATCGATCTACAAATTAACATAATGAGTTTTAATAGCCACCTAAAATTTTATTAAGTAAATATGCTATCATTTAATCCTAGGTGGCCATTTCCGGTTATTTTAATTTTTTCTATTATAAATAGTTCTGCCATAAATATGCTTCTTTTTGGTCTTATCCATTTATGTCCTTAAGATAATTCATAGAAGTGAAAATATTGAGGTAGTTTTGCACTTTATTTTGCTGATTCTTTAAAATCTTATCTTCTTTAGCCTGAAAGTAATTTTTTTAAAAGGTACAATATCAAAAAAAAAAAAATAAGATACAATATCTATTAGTTTTAAATGCTACTTGCAAATATCCTGGAAATATTTTATTCTAAAAGGTAATTTTTCTGTTATAAATAGAAACGTTCCTTATGATGTTTCTAAAAAATTTCAAATTTTTCATCCTGTAGTTATATTTCTCAGTTATTTAAAAGTGGATTTTTTTCTTTTCTTTTTTTTGCGGCACGCGGGCCCCTCACTGCTGCGGCCTCTCCCGCTGTGGAGCACAGGCCCCGGACGCACAGGCCCAGCGGCCACGGCACACGGGCCCAGCCACTCCACGGCACACGGGATCCCCCCGGACCGGGGCACGAACCCGCGTCCCCTGCATCGGCAGGCGGACTCCCAACCACTGCGCCACCAGGGAAGCCCCAAAAGTGGATTTTAGAACAGTCACTTATAATGTAAAATATTTTTATTCTGTGATGTTTTAAAATTTTGTTTGATTAAAACTTATTTTGTTTTTCTGATTATAAAAGTGAAAACTGTTTCTTACAGAAAGGTCAGAAAATACAAATATAAAAAATGTTAAACACTAGAATTCTACCTCTTCCGGAGTAACTGCTGTGAGAACCTTAGTATATATGATCACAGTTTTGATGTCACTTTTTTCTTTTTTCTCCCTTTAGGCACAGTGCCTTGAGATGCGCCAGAATTATTCAGGTGCTCTGGAGATTGTGAACCAGATAATCATGAACTTTCCAAGTTTCCTTCCTGCTTTTGTAAAGAAAATGAAACTACAACTAGCCTTGCAGGATTGGGACCAGACGGTTGAGACAGCACAGAGGTTAAGTAAAAAAAGATGTCACAAGTATCTTTGGATCTGTTTGTAATTTTGAGAAAAAAGAAAATCTATGTGTATTTTTTTCTTATAAGGTTTTTTTTAATTTGAATTTTTCAAACAATATAGAATTGAGGAAAACCTTAACGTTGCATTGTTTTTAAAGGCTGAATTTATAGATTTACATAAATATCTGGGTAGCTATTCTAAAACACTCTTATATGCAGAAAGACAAATATCCCTGACCTCATGAAGCTTATATAATAAGCAGAACAAGTAAGAAATTATGTAGTATGTTAAGAAGTTATAAGTGCAATGGAGAAAAAATAAAGCCAGAAAGTGAACTAGGGACCTGGGGGGGGCGGGGCTTCAATTTTATGGGTTGGCAGGGAAGGCCTGTGAGAAGATGGCATTTGACAGAGGGAGCCAGCTTGCAGACATCCCAGAGAAGACTGCAGTAAGAAGCAAATGCAAGTGCAGAGACCTTGAGGCAAGAGTACGTGTCATATGGTTAAGGATGGGAAGGAGCAAGATGACTAGGCGGTGACATCAGAGCACAGGGTCTTGTTGGTCACGGTAAAGATTTTGGGTTTTCTTCTGAAGTGTGAAGGCATTGGAGCGTTCCCTCTCTCCCTTCTTCCCTTCCTGCTTTGTTCCTCTTTCTCCCCAACAACCCCCTCCTCTTTTTGTTCTTGCTAAATAAGTTAAAGAAACCAGTATTTTTATCCTACAGGTTTTGAATGATATGAACTGTATTCATTGTATGCCATATAACTGTGTAGCTTATTGCTTATCCTCAGTATTTCTAATAAATTGGTGATGGATCTAGAGACTTGGTTAGATTCACATTCACTATTTGTTTCTTTGTTTGGCAGTTAATTCATAAGTGCCAAATGTGTTCTTCCATCAAAGAGACATAGTCTATGCTCGTCTCTCTTTTTTTTGTGGTATTAGCAGCAATTCGAGCTCAATACCTGGGTACTTGGTTTAGGGTTACAGTATGGTTATGTCATTCTTTCTGCATTTCTTAGCTAGAATCCTCCTATAAAGAAAAACTTCCAACCTGCTGATTGGTTATCTAGTGTTATAGATCATGTAAGAAAAGTTGGGGCTTCCCTGGTGGCGCAGTGGTTGAGAGTCTGCCTGCTGATGCAGGGGACACGGGTTCGTGCCCTGGTCTGGGAAGATCCCACGTGCCGTGGAGTGGCTGGGCCCGTGAGCCATGGCCGTTGAGCCTGCGCATCTGGAGCCTGTGCTCCGCAATGGGACAGCCCACAACAGTGAGAGGCCCACATACCGCAAAAAAAAAAAAAAAAAGAAAGAAAAGTTGGATAAATGCTTGAGTCTTTTCCCTTATTTCCAGGTTTCAGAAACAAACAAAAAAGGCCCCTAGCATCCATTCTCCATTGGTGATTGATAGTGGTTTGGGTTTGTTCGTTTATATGACATGGATTAAACTTGAGTGTTTCTAACCCTTTTGGTTATTATAATTGCTCAGATTGAGTTATCTTTGGCCATTAGTAGCTTCTTCAAGTTAGTTCTTGAGTCTTTTTTGACATGACCCTAGTAGTCTTTGATAGTTTCCTATGGCAAGATATACCAGGGTTATTTTGTGTATTTACTGCCCTGTATAGGTATCAGCCATGGTCCAGGGCAATCTAATTCCTTTTACTGAGAAATGCTATTTGGAGACCACAATTTGGGTATAAGTAACTTTCTGATGTTTATATTTATCCAGATTTCCTCTCTAGGCACTGTGTGGGGGGGTGTGAGTGGGAGGTATCCACATAAGGTATAAATACATGCATATATCTTGGGGGGCGTTTAAAAAATGAAAAATAGACTTGTTATATAGCTTTTAAGCTTGATTTTTCTTTACCTTAGTATTTCATGGATATCCTTTTATGTTTATTAACAATGAATAGCATCTATAAAGTGAACATAAATATAGTTTATTTTATCTTTCCCCATTGGTAGGCATGTTTCTAATTTTTTGCTGTTCTAAATATTGCAGTGAACACACACACACACACACCTTTATACACATATAAGAGTATTTCTGAAGGATGGTTTCCCAAATGATGGATTACTAATTTAAAGGGAATTATATTTTTTTAGGGTAAGCTAAGCTCCTATAAAAAGTAGATCCAGGGGGAGCGCAGGGAGAGGACTGGGGCTGGCGGCGTGAACACAGCCTGAAGGGGCAAATGTGCCACAGCTAGCCGGGAGGGAGTCCAGGAAAAAGGCTGGACCTGCCGAAGAGGCAAGAGACTTTTTCTTCCCTCTTGGTTTCCTGGTGCGCGAGGAGAGGGGATTAAGAGCGCTGCTTAAAGGAGCTCCAGAGACGGGCACGAGCTGTGGCTGAAAGCGCAGACGCCAGAGATGGGCGTGGGACGCTGGGGCTGCTGCCGCCGCCAAGAGACCTGTGTGCGAGCGCAAGTCACTGTCCACGCCCACCTTGCGGGGAGCCTGTGCAGCCCGTCACTGCTGGGGTCCCGGGATCCAGGGACGGCTTCCCTGGGAGAATGCACGGCGTGCCTCGGGCTGGTGCAATGTCACGCCAGCCTCTGCTGCTGCAGGCTCGCCCCACACTCCGTGCCCCACCTCCCCCCCGGTCTGAGTGAGCCAGAGTCCCTGAAGCGGCTGCTCCTTTAACCCTGTCCTGTCTGAGCGAAGAACAGACGCCCTCCAGCGACCTACACCGAGAGGTGGGGCCAAATCCAAAGCTGAGACCCAGGAGCTGTGAGAACAAAGAACAGAAAAGGAAATCTCTCCCAGCAGCCTCAGAAGCAGTGGATTAAATCTCCACAATCAACTTGATGTACCCTGCATCTGTGGAATACATGAATAGACAACGCATCATCCCAAATTGAGGAGCCAGGAGTCAGTGCTGTGCCTCTGAGGTGGGAGAACCAACTTCAGGACACTGGTCCACAAGAGACCTCCCAGCTCCACTTAATATCAAACGGCGAAAATCTTCCAGAGATCTCCATCTCAACACCAGCACCCAGCTTCACTCAACGACCAGCAAGCTACAGTGCTGGACACCCTATGCCAAACAACTAGCAAGACAGGAACACAGCCTCACCCATTAGCAGAGAGGCTGCCTAAAATCATAATAAGTCCACAGACACCCCAAAACACACCACCAGACGTGGACCTGCCCACCAGAAAGACAAGATCCAGCCTCATCCACCAGAACACAGGCACTAGTCCCCTCCACCAGGAAGCCTACACAACCCACTGAACCAACCTTAGCCACTGGGGACAGACACCAAAAACAACAGGAACTACGAACCTGCAGCCTACAAAAAGGAGACCCCAAACACAGTAAGATAAGCAAAATGAGAAGACAGAAAAACACACAGCAGGAGAAGGAGCAAGATAAAAACCCACCAGACCTAACAAATGAAGAGGAAATAGGCAGTATACCTGAAAAAGACTTCAGAATAATGATAGTAAAGATGATCCAAAATCTTAGAAATAGAATAGACAAAATGCAAGAAACAGTTAACAAGGACCTAGAAGAAATAAAGATGAATCAAGCATCGATTAAAAACACAATAAATGAAATGAAAAATACTCTAGATGGGATCAATAGCAGAATAACTGAGGCAGAAGAACGGATAAGTGATGTGGAAGATAAAATAGTGGAAATAACTACTGCAGAGCAGAAGAAAGAAAAAAGAATGAAAAGAGCTGAGGAGAGTCTCAGAGACCTCTGGGACAACATTAAACCCACCAACATGTGAATTATAGGGGTTCCAGAAGAAGAAGAGAAAAAGAAAGGGACTGAGAAAATATTTAAAGAGATTATAGTTGAAAACTTCCTAATATGGGAAAGAAATAGTCAAGTCCAGGAGGCACAGAGAGTCCCATACAGGATAAACCCAAGGAGAAATACGCCAAGACACATATTAACCAAACTGTCAAAAATTAAATACAAAGAAAACATATTAAAAGCAGCAAGGGAAAAACAACAAATAACACACAAGGGAATCCCCATAAGGTTAACAGCTGATCTTTCAGCAGAAACTCTGCAAGGCAGAAGGGACTGGCAGGACATATTTAAAGTGATGAAGGAGAAAAATCTGCAACGAAGATTACTCTACCCAGCAAGGATCTCATTCAGATTTGATGGAGAAATTAAAACGTTTACAGACAAGCAAAAGCTGAGAGAGTTCAGCACCACCAAACCAGCTTTACAACAAATGCTAAAGGTACTTCTCTAGGCAAGAAACACAAAAGAAGGAAAAGACCTACAAACCCAAAACAATTAAGAAAATGGGAATAGCAACATACATATCGATAATTATCTTAAATGTAAATGGACTAAATGCTCCCACCAAAAGACACAGATTGGCTGGATGGATACAAAAACAAGACCCGTATATATGCTGTCTACAAGAGACCCACTTCAGACCTAGAGACACATACAGACTGAAAGTAAGGGGATAGAAAAAGATATTCCATACAAATGGAAGCCAAAAGAAAGCTGGAGTAGCAATTCTCATATCAGACAAAATAGACTTTAAAATAAAGACTACTAGAAGAGCCAAAGAAGGACACTACATAATGATCAAGGGATCCATCCAAGAAGAAGATAAAACAATTGTAAATATTTATGCACCCAACATAGGAGCACCTCAATACATAAGGCAAATACTAACAGCCATAAAAGGGGAAATTGACAGTAACACATTCATAGTAGGGGACTTTAACACCCCACTTTCACCAATGGACAGATCATCAAAAATGAAAATAAATAAGGAAACAAGCTTTAAAGGATACATTAAACAAGATGGACTTAATTGATATTTATAGGACATTCCATCCAAAAACAACAGAATACACATTTTTCTCAAGTGCTCATGGAACATTCTCCAGGATAGATCATATCTTGGGTCACAAATCAAGCCTTGGTAAATTTAAGAAAATTGAAATTGTATCAAGTATCTTTTCCGACCACAATGCTATGAAACTAGATATCAATTACAGGAAAAGATCTGTAAAAAATACAAACACATGGAGGCTAAACAATACACTACTTAATAACGAAGTGATCACTGAAGAAATCAAAGAGGAATTTAAAAAATACCTAGAAACAAATGACAGTGGAGACACGACGACCCAAAACCTATGGGATGCAGCAAAAGCAGTTCTAAGAGGGAAGTTTATAGCAATACAATCCCACCTTAAGAAACAAGAAACATCTTGAATAAACAACCTAACCTTGCACCTAAAGCAATTAGAGAAAGAAGAACAAAAACACCCCAAAGTTAGCAGAAGGAAAGAAATCATAAAAATCAGATCAGAAATAAATGAAAAAGAAATGAAGGAAACGATAGCAAAGATCAATAAAACTAAAAGCTGGTTCTTTGAGAAGATAAACAAAATTGATAAACCATTAGCCAGACTCATCAAGAAAAAAAGGGAGAAGACTCAGATCAATAGAATTAGAAATGAAAAAGAAGTAACAACTGATACTGCAGAAATACAAAAGATCATGAGAGATTACTACGAGCAACTCTATGCCAATAAAATGGAAAACCTGGAAGAAATGGACAAATTCTTAGAAATGCACAACCTGCCAAGACTGAATGAGGAAGAAATAGAAAATATGAACAGACCGATCACAAGCACTGAAATTGAAACTGATAAAGAATCTTCCAACAAACAAAACCCCAGGACCAGATGACTTCACAGGCGAATTCTATCAGGTATTTAGAGAAGAGCTAACACCTATCCTTCTCAAACTCTTCCAAAATATAGCAGAGGGATGAACACTCCCAAACTCATTCTACGAGGCCACCATCACCTTGATACCAAAACCAGACAAGGATGTCACAAAGAAAGAAAACTACAGGCCAATATCACTGATGAACATAGATGCAAAAATCCTCAACAAAATACTAGCAAACAGAATCCAACAGCACATTAAAAGGATCATACACCATGATCAAGTGGGGTTTATTCCAGGAATGCAAGGATTCTTCAATATACGCAAATCAATCAACGTGATACACCATATTAACAAATTGAAGGAGAAAAACCATATGATCATCTCAATAGATGCAGAGAAAACTTTTGACAAAATTCAACACCCATTTATGATAAAAACCCTGCAGAAAGTAGGCATAGAGGGAACTTTCCTCAACATAATAAAGGCCATATATAACAAACCCACAGCCAACATCCTCCTCAATGGTGAAAAACTGAAACCATTTCCACTAAGATCAGGAACAAGAGAAGGTTGCCCACTCTCACCACTCTTATTCAACATAGTTTTGGAAGTTTTAGCCACAGCAATCAGAGAAGAAAAGGAAATAAAAGGAATCCAAATTGGAAAAGAAGAAGTAAAGCTGTCACTGTTTGCAGATGACATGATACTATACATAGAGGATCCTAAAGATGCTACCAGAAAACTACTAGAGCTAATCAATGAATTTGGTAAAGTAGCAGGATACAAAATTAATGCACAGAAATCTCTGGCATTCCTATATACTAATGATGAAAAATCTGAAAGTGAAATCAAGAAAACCCTCCCATTTACCATTGCAACAAAAAGAATAAAATATCTAGGAATAAACCTACCTAAGGAGACAAAAGACCTGTATGCAGAAAATTATAAGACACTGATGAAAGAAATTAAAGATGATACAAATAGATGGAGAGATATACCGTGTTCTTGGATTGGAAGAATCAACATTGTGAAAATGACTCTACTACCCAAAGCAATCTACAGATTCAATGCAATCCCTATCAAACTACCAATGGCATTTTTCACAGAACTAGAACAAAAAATTTCAAAATTTGTATGGAAACACAAAAGACCCCGAATAGCCAAAGCAATCTTGAGAACGAAAAATGGAGCTGGAGGAATCAGGCTCCCTGACGTCACACTATACTACAAAGGTACAGTAATCAAGACCGTATGGTACTGGCACAAAAACAGAAAGATAGATCAGTGGAACAGGATAGAAAGCCCAGAGATAAACCCATGCACATATGGTCACCTTATCTTTGATAAAGGAGGCAGGAATGTACAGTGGAGAAAGGACAGTCTCTTCAATAAGTGGTGCTGGGAAAACTGGACAGGGACATGTAAAAGTATGAGAGTAGATCACTCCCTAACACCATACACAAAAATAAGCTCAAAATGGATTAAAGACCTAAATGTAAGGCCAGACACTATCAAACTCTTAGAGGAAAACTTAGGCAGAACACTCTATGACATAAATCACAGCAAGATCCTTTTTGACCCACCTCTTAGAGAAATGGAAATAAAGACAAAAATAAACACATGGGACCTAATGAAACTTAAAAGCTTTTGCACAGCAAAGGAAACCATGAACAAGACCAAAAGACAACACTCAGAATGGGAGAAAATATTTGCAAATGAAGCAACTGACAAAGGATTAATCTCCAAAATTTATAAGCACCTCCTGCAGCTCAATAACAAAAAAACAAACAACTCAATCCAAAAATGGGCAGAAGACCTAAATAGACATTTCTCCACAGAAGATATACAGACTGCCAACAAACACATGAAAGGATGCTCAACATCTTTAATCATTAGAGAAATGCAAATCAAAACTACAGTGAGATATCATCTCACACCAGTCAGAATGGCCATCATCAAAAAATCTAGAAACAATAAATGCTGGAGAGGGTGTGGAAAAAAGGGAACACTCTTGCACTGCTGGTGGGAATGTCAATTGGTGCAACCACTATGGAGAACAGTATGGAGGTTCCTTAAAAAACTACAAATAGAACCAGCATATGACCCAGCAATCCCAGTACTGGGCATATACCCTGAGAAAACCATAATTCAAAAAGAGTCGTACCAAAATGTTCATAGCAGCCCTATTTACAATAGCCCGGAGATGGAAACAACCTAAGTGTCCATCATCGGATGAATGGATAAAGAAGATGTGGCACATATATACAATGGAATATTACTCAGTCATAAAAAGAAATGAAATTGGACTATTTGTAATGAGGTGGATGGACCTAGAGTCTGTCATACAGAGTGAAGTAAGTCAGAAAGAGAAAGACAAATACTGTATGCTGACACATATATATGGAATTTAAGGAAAAAAATGTCATGAAGAACATAGGGGTAAGACAGGAATAAAGACACAGACCTACTAGAGAATGGACTTGAGGATATGGGGAGGGGGAAGGGTAAGCTGTGACAAAGCGAAAGAGAGGCATGGACATATATACACTACCAAACGTAAGGTAGATAGATAGCGGGAAGCAGCCACAGAGCACAGGGAGATCAGCTCGGTGCTTTGTGACCGCCTGGAAGGGTGGGATAGGGAGGGTGGGAGGGAGACGCAAGAGGGAGGGGACATGGAAACATATGTATATGTATAACTGATTCATTTTGTTATAAAGCAAAAACTAACACACCATTGTTAAGCAATTATACTCCAATAAAGATGTTAAAAAAAAAAAAAAAAGTAGATCCAGGGCTTCCCTGGTGGCGCAGTGGTTGAGAGTCCACCTGTTGATGCAGGGGACACGGGTTCGTGCCCCGGTCCGGGAAGATCCCACATGCCGTGGAGCGGCTAGGCCCGTGAGCCATGGCTGCTGAGCCTGCGCGTCCGGAGCCTGTGCTCCACAACGGGAGAGGCCACAACAGTGAGAGGCCCGTGTACAGCAAAAAAAAAAAAAAAGTTGAAAAAAAAGAAAAGTAGATCCAAACGTGTTTTAACACAGTGAGCTTTTTTTTTTGGTCACATGTAACTGTTTTGAGTGGGTGTACGATTTGATCAGGCAGCCTTCTCCCACACTGTCTTCAAGGGACCCAAGCTCTCCATCTTGCAACTCTGCTATTTCCTAAAACCTCATGACACCGATGTCCCGCTGGTAAGAGGGGAAAGAGTGTGAAGGAGTCATTCCACTTTTCTTAAAAGCCCAGGCCCAGAAATGCCATAAACTGCTTCCTCTCACATTGGCCGTGGCTACCTGCGGAGATGGCTGGGAAGTGTTGGCTAGCCCTGAGCCCAAGCAAGTAAGGGGAGAGTGGACTTGAGGAGAGATTGCAGTCTCTACCTCAGGTATACACATTTGACATTTTGATAAATGTTGCCAAACTGTTCTTGTAAGAAATTATACTAAGATTCTCATTAGTAGTCTATTGCATGCCCAGCCCCCATCCTTACCAATTCTGGCTATTGTCAATGTGGGGTTTTTTATTTGTTTTTTAAACAATCTGGTAGAATAAGAATGGTAACTTATTTTTATTTTCATTTCCTTGACCATGTTGCCATTGAGCATCTTTTTTATGCTAAAAGCTATTTTTTTTTCTGTATATTGACTGGTTCTTTTTTTCTTTTTCACTGGATCTGTTCTTTCCTATATTTCTAATGGATTTTTACATCTTTTAGGGGAAGTTCTCCATCATGTTTCTTTTTTGGTAGCTTTTTTGGCCCTTCTTTTGCAGTTGACTATCAGAATAACTTGTTTAAAAAAAATGAAAAACTTTATGATATTGGGTTGAATTGCATTAAGTGTGTAGATTATTTGGGGAGAATTTTTTTAACCCCAAATGAGTATTATCATTAGGCAGCTATTGATCTACAGCAAATAACCACACATCTCAGGGCCTGTGATACTGTGCACTCGTTTGTACTTTGGTGTGGGTCATCTAGGCTCACTGACCCAGTCCAGATGTGTGGCTGGGACTCTGCTTCAAGTTTCAGATCCAGCTGGGAGGGCGTGGCACCTCATTGCAGTTTGGACTCTGGTCCACTCGAAGGGTGTTCTTCCCTGGGCTCCAGCCAAAGAACACCAGCTACCTAGAGGAAGCCCTTCTTATGGTGATAGCAGAGTTGCAGAGGACAAGCAGAAATATGTGATGCCTGTGAAACAGGCATGGCACACTGCCATTCCTGTCCACATCCCGTTGGCCAAGAAAAATGTCCAGGTTTGTAGTTGGGGGCAGTGAAGCACACGCCAGCATTTGTAGGGGGAACTGCTCAGTTACATGGCAGAAAGCATGTAATCAGGGAGAGTGAAAAAGCTGGAGCTAATAATTCAACATAGCATACCGTGCATGGTAAGAAACCTAGTGTGTTACCCCATTTATTCAGTTCCATTTCTGAATACCCTTGATAAAGTTTTATAGGAATTTCTGTAGCTTTTGCATATTTCTTACTAAGTTTTGTTTTTGTTCCTATTATTAAAAGGATTTTTTAATAATATTTTCTAATTTTTACCACATTGGATCTATTTTTTTTTTTTTTTTGCGGTACACGGGCCTCTCACTGTTGTGACCTCTCCCGTTGTGGAGCACAGGATCCGGATGCGCAGGCTCAGCAGCCATAGCTCACAGGCCCAGCCGCTGCGCGGCATGCAGGATCTTCCCGGACCGGGGCACGAACCCATGTCCCCTGCATCGGCAGGTGGACTCTCAACCACTGCGGCACCAGGGGAGCCCTCACATTGGATCTATCTTAATGTTGTGAATTCCATTAATAGAGTTTTTGATATTCAGCCCATCTTTACATTCCTGGAATTCTTGTAATAAATCTGTGTGGTCAGGGTGAATTATTCTTTTAATATACTGTTGAGTATGGTAGAATATATTCATATCTTTCGTAAACATATCAAAATTAAGATCCAGAGATTCTTTGGGGTTTAAATAATGAGATTGATAATTTTCATAAAGAAGATGTCACTTTACTAATTAAAATCACTTATTTAAACAGTGGAATAATCAGCAAACCAAGTTTTCAAGCCGTCAAATAAAAATACATAACATTAACTGAAATTTTCTTTGCAGGTTAATGCTGCAAGATAATCAAAATGTGGAAGCACTAAGAATGATGGCCCTTTACTATTTGTGTAGGGAGGGGGATATAGAGAAGGTAAGTTGTATGGTACTATTATATTTATGTTTCCTATACTAAATATGTATTTAGTTACACACACACATGCACATACAAAAGAGCCTTGAAGTGCTGTTTTAGAATGTATGTCATGGTAGTTTTTAGTTGATTCCTAGAAATATACCTTAACAAAGAGGTGGGTTTGTTAAATCACCTAGTAAAGCAAAAATATCATGTAGTTAAAATTCCTATGAAAACTTTAAAAATTATTAACTACAGCATGTGCTGTTTCTGTGTAAAACTCATGTGCAGTAATATATATGATTAATGTAACAAGTGATGCTGGGTATGGAAGAGAACATACACAAAATATAATTCATAGTACTTTTACAATTTTATTGAGTTTGCATAAGTTAAATGGGCTTAGGGTGAAATCCCATTGGACCTTATAAGGCACATGTTTTCTCTGCTAGTGAACACATTGACTGTATACAAGATTATGGAATGCCAAAATCCAGTCTGAAGTAAATAGTATTATAACAAGTGATAGATTTAGACTGGTATTTAGTCTGGTTAAATTGGATAATGTGATAGTACCTAGTAAATACTTCAGTAAGTACTAGAAGAATCTTAGAGGAGCAACTCTTCAGTAAATTTTCCAGGCATTGAAATTATTTATGTCAAGTATCTGATTTTTCTGTTCTAGAAAATATTTTAAATATAAACCAGGCTATGTAGGTAATCCAAGGACTGATCTCATATTATAGTAATGTTTGTAAATATGTTATCATTCATATCTCGTGTGTTATGAATTAATTATTGGAGAGGGAGCTTGGCATGTATAGTTAATTGAATATTATGAGTATCTTTACCCACCCTTAGGAAACCCAAAGGTTTCCATTCAATAACAATTATTAAGGAAACACATTTTAAAATGCAGTTATTTATTTATAATTATTCAACTTTTTATAAAAGGGCCTTTTATCCTCTTGCAACATATACGATTTCATTGGAAGAAGGGTACTTTATAAAAGCAAAGATCTTTTAAAATATTAATAATAATATTAATATACGTGTCATGTATTATGTTCTTTTATTCTTATTTTTAAATAATACTGAATACTTTTTGTTTTAGGCTGCCACCAAGCTGGAAAACTTAGGAAATGCACTAGATGCCATGGAACCACAGAATGCTCAACTTTTTTATAATATCACAATAGCCTTCAGCAGAACTGTAAGAGTGCCAACAGAGCTCTGTTATTTGTAGCTGGAAATATAAAATTAGTCACAAATGTTGAAGCACCAAAAAGCACATGACCTAGAGTGAAAATGTGATGTGTCTATAAATATGTGATACATTCTTAAGGTAGTTCAGAGGAGATACAGTTTCCAGCTATCAGAAGCCAACATGGAGGTATCATGGAGGAAGTGGCACCCGTGAATCCTTTAAGGATAGGAAAGTGCCTTCCAGACAAAGGAAATGGGAATCAGAGCATAGGATTTACGACTAGGGTTGTTCTTTGTTTTTTTTTGCGGTACGCGGGCCTCTCACTGTTGTGGCCTCTCCCGTTGCGGAGCACAGGCTCCGGACGCGCAGGCTCAGTGGCCATGGCTCACGGGCCCGGCTGCTCCGCGGCATGTGGGATCCTCCCAGACCTGGGCACGAACCTGTGTCCCCTGCATCGGCAGGTGGACTCTCAACCACTGCGCCACCAGGGAAGCCCTGTTTTATGTTTTTAAAACTATTTTTTGAATGTTGTAAAGTGGGTAATAGACTATTTGGGTGGGGGAAGTGGTTGCTATCTTATTTTTTTATAATAATAAAGAAATGATTTTATTACAAGCACCCAGTAAAAAGAAGGTAATTGGGAATGGAATAGAAAAATACGGCAGAATTTTAAAATCACTACAAGAAATGAGAGGATTGAAAAGTTAACTAAAGTAGAAAAAAATAAATAAGGAAAGGAGACACAGAGTAAGTAAAATAATTATTAAAATAAAGTTGAAAGAAAATAATCAAGGATATTAATTGTTAACTGACATGAATAAACTGAATTCTCTTATTTAAAAACAAAGATTGTCGGATCATGTGAAATTTAGAGGAACTGTCCCTGCCCTGCCACCCCACTATTATGGAGGTTTGAGTTAATGGGGGGTATTTACCTTTTTTATTTACCTACTTCCAGACACGTGGTTTTTATTACTTTACAACAAATCAAACAATTTAGTAAGTAACAACTCTTCAAACTTATTATGTTCAAAAAGTATATACTTATTTTGACAGCATTGCCATTTCTTGAAATATTTTTGAAGGCTTTTTTTCAAGAAGATTCTAAGGCGTGGTTCTCACTGGTGGTATACTTGTCTTTAGGGGTAAAGCAGATCCTTGTCCTAGTTTTTGCTTCAATAAAAATATATTCAATAATATATATATATATATTTCTCTATATTACTCTAGATATACACACACACATAAATATATATAAAACCTTAAAGTAATGATTTTCTTTTCTGATTATAGGACAATCATGAGACAGTTTGAAAAAAGAGCTCTGAAAATTTTGCTTGTGCAGCATCATTAGAAGCAGTAAACTTTTCAAGATAGCTGTTTTTTAAAAGCATTACTCATAAGGTTGTTTAAGTTCTGATAGGATATGAACTCTTGCTGCACTGTCTAGATAGTAAATAGAGTAGTTTTATTTTTCTTTATGAAATTATTTTATATTTTTCCTACATTCTGAATCTGTGAAATAAAAATTATTTATATGTACATTTAGAAAAAATGAATTCTTCCGAGTAGAAGTGTTTTAATCTAACTTAAAATTTTTTTTCTTTTTAGTGTGGACGTAGTCAACTGATTCTTCAAAAAACCCAAACATTACTAGAGAGAGCTTTTAGTTTAACTCCTCAGCAATCAGAATTTGCTACAGAACTTGGATACCAAATGATTTTACAGGGGAAAGTTAAAGAGGCATTGAAATGGTATAAGACTGCCATGACACTAGATGAAACCAGTGTCTCTGCACTAATTGGTATGACAACCATATCTATGAGTGATCCTCATACAGATGCAAGTAATGATTGCTTTTCATACCTGCCATTAAATAAGAAAAGACATATTTTATGGTTTTCTAAAATTAAACTGTTCTCCACTGTCTACAACAGAAAAAAAATCATGTACCTTTAAGAATAAAATTTTTACTTCTTAAATACTATCTTAAGAGAATAGATTTTTGAGATAATTCATATATATTATGAATACCTTAGTAACTGATTTTCTATGGATACAAAGCTACCCATTTTCTTTTCTTTCACTCTTTGTCTTCTTTCTGTCTTTGTTTTTAAATCTAAAACTTTGATGTATTATGGCAAAAAAAATCTTGTTTAATTAATATTGTTTGTGTTAGCTTGAAGTGTACGTGCGTGAAATGATGTGGATTTTTACCATTTTTGTGTTTGTTTGTTTGTTTTTTTAGGATTTATCCAATGTCAATTAATAGAAGAGCAACTACAGGACGCAGATCAGCAGTTAGAATTCCTTAGTGAAATTCAGCAGTCTATTGGAAAGTCGGCGGTATAGTATTTTATTTTATCAGATGGTAGATCCTAGCTACTATTTATAAAATATGAAATTTTTAATGTCTTAATATTCAGTAATGGTTTTAGAGGACTATTGTACACTAATTTTAATATGTAATTACATTTATTAGTTTACCTCCGTGCATAATTAGACTTAGGATTCTAAAAATCTATCCAAGCTAATATTTAAGTTTGAACAAATACTGTACATAGATAGCACTTCATATACTTTTGAAATCTAAGTAGAAATAAACGGCTTTATAACTGCATGGAGTAATTTATGAAAACTACCTATTTTCCAGGAATTAACCTATTTACATGCAGTTCTCGCTATGAAGAAAAATAAACGACAAGAAGAAGTTACTAATTTGTTAAATGATGTCCTAGACACTCATTTTTCACACTTAGAAGATTTACCTCTTGGCATACAGTATTTTGAGAAGTTAAATCCTGATTTCTTGCTAGAAATTATTACAGAATATCTGAATTTCTCTCCATTGCAGGTAAGTAATTCTGGGACTTATTTTCAAGGATGCATTTACATGGTGTTTTATAAAAGATGCTAATAAATTATGTTCTACATGTTAGACTATAATCAGCATCTTAAAATGGAAGTATTTGTATCTATATTAGGTGAAATAATTTTTAATGAAACTACTTACAGTAATGACTACTATCAACTAATAAATGTGTTGGTTTACAAACATTCATTTGTAATTCATAAAATCTTAAAATCTTAAATTTAAACAAACTATTAGAAGTCATTTAATTCAGACACCCACCTTGTATTCGAATCTACTCCACAACCTCCTCATTAAGTGCCCATCCCATCTCTGGATGCACTCAGAGGTGCAGTTCTTATTGTATAACTGTGATTATTAGACTGTATTTCCTATGTTAAGTCAGACTTTGCTTTGTATTAAAAAATTCACCCGTTTATCGGTCCTTCTTCTGCTCTGGAGTGACATGGAGCAAGTCCAGTTACTTAGTCTAGGCAAGGACCATTCCTCATTCATAAAACACACCTTCAGATTTTGGAAATTAGTTTTCATGTTCCTCTGAACAGTTCCAGGTTTCTAACCATTTCTTTTTTCATGACATAGTTTGAGAACGCTGGTTGTAAGCCTGAGGATATTTTTCATTTTATCAGTGCCTCATTAAGCTCACTCTTCCAAATATGGATTTGGACTGCAAGACTCAGATTAGATTCTTTGCTCCCTAATTCTGGATGTCCATCTAGCTTCCTTTTTGTGAATCACAATACATTATCGACCCCTATTGAATTAACTGTTAACTAAAGTCCTTAGATTTGTTATTCACTATAACTTTGGACCCAAGTGTAGGACTCGACATTTATCCCTGTGAAATTTTCTCTCTCCAGATTTATCCCATAATTCCAGATTACCTTGTCCTTTTGGATCCTGATTGTCATCTGCCTATCTAGCTCTGAGTAGAACTAAGAATGGAGCCCTCTGTTGTATTGCCAGGGAGTTCATTACAAGTTAACGTGGATCCATTAGTCAACACTCTCATTACAGACAGTAAGCAGATGACTTGACTTTATTATACTCAACTCACAACTCAACACAGGGATATCATGATGGGCACTAGCAAATATTTCATTCCTAAAAGCATAGTTTTTAGCATTCTCTCTGATTTACAGCTTCAGTAACTGTAAATGAACTTCAGTAACTGTTCATGACCTTCCCTTAGGGAACTCATGTTGCCTTTCATTGATCATCATGTCCTTTTCCAGACTTCGATGACCTATTTTTTTCAACTAATCTGTCTGGAATCACACCTGGGATTGATCTCAGTCTCAGTCATGGTCTGTTTCAGTTGCTAATGAGTTGGAAAGCATTTTTCAGTACTCATGCAGTATTTAGATTTCATTCAACAAATGCTTGCACCAGTGTGTTGCTCAGAGATGGGGAAATAGTTTGTAAAAACAAACTACAACCCTTGCCTTCTTGAAACATGAGTACTAGCAGGAGGAGACATAATATAATTAAGTCAATCATGTAGTGTGTTAGAATATCACAGAAGAAAATAACAGAACAGGGCAGAGGGGGTAGTAATTTTGATAAGGTGGTCTGGGTAGGCCTCATTCAGATGGGAAAATTTGAACAAAACCTTGAAGGTCTTGGGAATATGGTATAGAATGTTTCAGGCAAAGGGAGCCGTTGTGCAGGTGGCCCAAAGGGACACAGAGATGAGTATGCCCAGGACAGAGTGAGGAGTTGGGGAGTAGTCACCACGAGGTCTCAGCACAGAGACCAGTGTGCTAACTTCTCTGGCTTCAGTTCTGAGTATAGTGGGGAGCCACCAGAAGGCTTCCAGCATGATCCAGTTCAGCATTTTCAAAGGAGTCTTCTGGCAGCTCTGCCGAGAGTAAACTGTACAACGAGCAAGAAATAACGTGTTAAATGGTAGTTGGGTCCCTAGTCCACAGACGTCCTATTTTTCCATAATATAACCTTCATCAGCATGATAGAATCTAATTAGCATTTAAAATGCTGTTTTTGTGGGGAAATATCAGAAAGGCAGACTTGACATTCCAGCTCCGTTTCTACTTTGGCCCTTTTATATATATACTTTCTAAAATCAAACATTATCTTAGAGATTGTCCATATAAGTCCTGGTTTTTTTCTATGATTCACTGTGAAATTACAGTAAAAAACAATGGTTGTTTTCAATGAGTAATTCTTAGCAATTGGCAGAGAACATTATCAGAACTTCACCCTTTTACCTATGCTTTCATTATTTTCAGTTACACTGAAGAAATAAATGTTTTAAGAATATACTCTGTACCCATTACTGTGTGAGTCTGTCATACAGAGTGAAGTAAGTCAGAAAGAGAAAAACAAATACCGTATGCTAACACATATATATGGAATCTAAGAAAAAAAAAAAAAGGTCATGAAGAACCTAGGGTTAAGACAGGAATAAAGACACAGACCTACTAGAGAATGGACTTGAGGATATGGGGAGGGGGAAGGGTAGGCTGTGACAAAGTGAGAAAGTGACCTGGACATATATACACTACCAAATGTAAAATAGATAGCTAGTGGGAAGCAGCCGCATAGCACAGGAAGATCAGCTCGGTGCTTTGTGACCACCTAGAAGGATGGGATAGGGAGGGTGGGAGGGAGGGAGACACAAGAGGGAAGAGATATGGGGACATATATGTATGTATAATTGATTCACTTTGTTATAAAGCAGAAACTAACATACCATTGTAAAGCAACTATACTCCAATAAAGATGTTAAAAAAAATAAATAAAATGGATCAAATGTCAAAAAAAAGAGTCTGATCTTTGAGACACATAAAGACCCTTAGCCCTATAAAAGAGGCAAAACTAAATATGAAACTACTATAGAACTGTATAAGACAAAGAATGCTGAATTATTACATAGATTATAAGTGCTATAGAAATTTCAAGAAGTTGAAGTATTCTAGGCACCAATTGTTTTATACTCTGAAAATCTTTTTGAGCACACATTTTTTTGGTGCCTCAACATAATGAGAAGATACCACACTTTCTTGTTAGTAACCATGGCTCTTCATAGGAGTGACCGTCAGTAAGAGGTGGTGCTCCAGTTAAGAATCTGTGTATGTGGAGTGTAAGATTGGGGGGATGGGAGGATCATCCTTCAGATAAAGGAAGGAGCATTAGTAAGGCAAAGCAGGGAGGATGAACATTTGATATTTAAACTCTAATATCACATTTCTAAATTGTGAGTGAATAACCACTGGATAAAGATGGGTTGAATAGACAGCCATTAAAAGAATAAAAAAGTGGTCTAGTACTGCTTTAGTTATTGTATTCACTGTTAATAAAAAGAGAAAAAAAAATTGAGGGCCTACAACATGCCAGGCGGAAAAGTGGGGAATATGAAGGTATGAGACATTTGGTGTAGTATACGTGAGTGTTCAACCTTCGGATTTTTACTAGAATGATGAAATCTGAATTCTCTAAAAACTGACCTTACAGTATTCTCGGGGGTGGTGCAAGTTACTCAACTGAGTAAATCACAAGGCAGGTTTAGAGTTAGAACTCACATTGCCTTGACTCTCAATTCCAGCAAGAAACTCTACCTCTCGTTATCATTCCTTTGAACAGATATGTTTTCTTGACAGATTTTTTAAACAGATATGCTCATTTCATATGTTATCAAATTAGTAACTGTATAATAATTTCACAGTTATTTTGCTGAGCAAAAGCCATCATTTATATAGTCTGTTCATACGTCCCAGGGAGATAAATTAGTATTAGTCCAGTCATAGTAAAAATATTGAGCAATAAATAGAATAAGACAGATTTTAGAAAAATACGTGATTTTTGCTCTTCACATTACAATTAATATGTTTATTTTTAGCTAAATACTATTATAAACCTATAAAAAATGATCTGCTGATTTGTTTAGCCTGCAAGTCCTGGGCAACCTCTTTCTCCACTTCTCAGACGTTGTACCTCAATCCTGGAGACTATAGTAAGAACTGTTCCTGGTCTTCTGCAAGCTGTCTTCCTAATAGCAAAAGTGAAATATTTGTCAGGTAAGATATACATTAAAATCTTAAAATAACCTTTATATTCTGATGTTGATGAGAACTAGTATAAACAAACTAAGCACTCCTTGTATGAATAGTCACATAAAATAGTCACATAGAATAGTCACATAAAATGCACATTTTACGTGTGCACAGATAAGTAATTTTTAACCAAAATAAAACTGCATAACTTTCTTTACTATTTAATTCTTTAAAAAATTACTATAAACTTCTGTGGTTCAAGTGAATTTCTGGGAAAATACAGTTCTACCACTTAAAAAAAATTCATCAGATGGTACTAGGTCCTGGCAGTATAATTTATAGTCTTTAATCTCTCATTTGAACAGATTATAATGGTTGACTCACTGGCATGACCAAATGTGCTGTTCACCAGGTTTCAGGCCCTTAAGAAATTCATTGATTAATTCCTATTTAGTTTCTGTGATTGGTTATACATAGCTTTAAAAAAATATCCTCAGTTATAGCCTTAGATTTTTAGGATACAAACATATATGACAACATATATAAAAATAGACCATCATGTGGTACTTATGTATGTATCTTTGCTGGCTGAATGCTATGCAAAGTAAAGTTAAGTTTGTAAAGTCCTATAGGACAGAAACCAACTTCAAGGTGTTCATTATCGTTAACAGTTACTTCTTGCACATAATGGAACGAGTTAAGAGTTTGACCTTACTAAGTTTTTGGATTTCAGTTTTAACTGTTTGGGGGTTTTTAAAAAAATAAATTTATTTATTTATTTATTTTTGGCTGCGTGGGGTGTTCGCTGCTGTGCATGGGTTTTCTCTAGTTGCAGTGAGCGGGGGCTACTCTTCGTTGTGGTGCACGGGCTTCTCATTGCGGTGGCTTCTCCTGTTGCGGAGCACGGGCTCTAGGCCTGCGGGCTTCAGTAGTTGTGGCACACGCGCTTGGTTGCTCCACGGCATGTGGGATCTTTCTGCACCAGGACTCGAACCCGTGTCCCCTGCATTGGCAGGCAGATTCTTAACCACTGTGCCACCAGGAAAGTCCCTTTAACTGTTTTAAAAAGAGAACCAAATGATCACAAAAGCTTGTTTCACCTCTAAAATACCCTAGTTGTAAGAACTGACTCTCTATTACCTTCTTCTGATTGAGTTCTATTGAGCCACATCATATTTCTACTTTCTTCCCAGTTAGAACCGGTATCACCTACTAGGTGATCAAACTGGGACTTTGAGTTCTGTGGTTAATTTGTAAACACTCATTATTTATTTTGAATTTTGATATAAATCAATTTCAATATAGTAATAGTTAATTGCCAAAGTCTTAGGAAGGAAACTCTTGTATATTAACCCCATTTTTAAAAAGAACATCCTGAAATAATGTGAAACAGTGGTGGCACGTGTTTAAATAGCAGTATTCTTGCTAAATTGCCAGAAGTCAACTGCAGTGACTTCTGGCACCAACTACAGTGACTTCTGGCACCAACTACCTGGAGTTGGACTAAACTTCACAGGTTAAGGGCACAATTCTCCATCATACTGCCCTCATTTTAGATAGCAGCCACAAGTTCAGGGGTTCCCAGGGCCTCCTGCACTTCTGACTAGCTTGCTACTAATTTAAGGGTTCTTATGATTCCCTTCAGGTTCGATAATTCACTAGAAAGACTCACAGAACTCAGGAAAGCACTATATCTAGGATTAGAGTGTTATGATAGCAAACTGAAATTTGAAAGTCATCTAAACCAGCAAAAGGAAGAGATGCAGAGGGTGAGGTCTGGGAGGGTCCCAGATGTGAAGCTTCCATTGTCCTCTCCCTGTGGAGTCAGGACACATCAACTTTCCGACACATCAATGTATGACGACACCTGTGGAACATTAGCAACCAAGAGAACTCACCCAAGGTTCGGTATCCAGAGTTTTATTAGGGTTTTTGGGGTTTTTTGGGTTTTTTTTTTGTTTTTTTGCGGTATGCAAGCCTCTCACTGTTCTGGCTTCTCCCGTTGCGGAGCACAGGCTCTGGACGCGCAGGCTCAGCGGCCATGGCTCATGGGCCCAGCCGCTCTGCGGCATGTGGGATCTTCCCGGACCGGGGCACGAACCCGTTTCCCCTGCATCGGCAGGCGGACTCTCAACCACTGCGCCACCAGGGAAGCCCTATTAGGGTTTTATTACATAGACATGGACCGAATCTTTGGCCATGTGATTGAAGTCAGTCTCCAACTCCCCTCTCCCTAGGTTAGGCTGGTTATAGGTGGCTCAAAGCCCTACCCTTCTGTTCACAGGGTTGGTCTTTCTGGCATGGCCAGCCACCATCCTGAGTCACAGCATTAGCATAAGCTCTCAGGGCCCACTGTGAATAACAAAGATTCTCCTATTGCTTGGGAAATTCCAAGACTTAGAGACTGTCTCCTGGGAACTGTCTCCCTGTCTCCCTGGGATAAAGGCCAGCCAAATTCTTTATTACATAGGACCTGCCAAAGGCAGAACTGCAGGACAGAAATTTCTTCCATTTTTCTCTCAAGAGAAATTGGGCTGCTCTTAGATAAGAATGTGATATTGATGTGATCTTTGTTTTTATGGCCTGTTTTTTCCCAACAGGGATGACCCGTTTCTCCATTTTGAAATACTTAGTGGCCTCCTGAAGCTAACCGGACATATTCTTCCTCCTTATCTTTAGAAGAAACAAAAAAGATTATGATTTCAGTTATTCATACAGTCCTCATTGTTTTTTCCAGTCTCTTATTTGCAAACCCTAATTCTTTTCTATGTACTCTCTCCACTTGGTAATAAGCTCTTTTTTCAGGTTATCTCCTTAATCCTCCTCCTTCCTAAAAGAATATGGGGGTGGTAATTTGCATGAAAATTTATTATGCTTAATCTTCCCTTCTTTTTTTGTCTGCACAGTTCTGAGTGTTGGATTATATCACAGTGAAAAAGAAGCTAATGTTTATTATGCTTGTTGGTTAACTGACAAATTTAGACACTGTATTTAATAAGTTATTGTGCTACCCCAGCTAAATTATTGTTCATTAATCCTCTGTCTCTAAGAAAGCGTTTTCTGTTAAATGGATTTCTGTTAGAAGAAAGTTGAGCGTTTGGGAACTGAAGGCCTGACTGTTACCCTTACTTTGTCTGTTAAGGTGTTAGGTAAGGTTACAGAGAGTAATTGAACGGATACCTTAGCAGAGTTACATGGGGAGCTGGCCTAGCTACACCTACTTAAGGCCAGTTTATGAGATGGCTAAATGCAAATCAGTGTGGGTGACATCACGAAACTTCTAGCGCCTAGAGTCTGTGCTGTTGTTTCTCTGAAGAGCCTCTTCTACCTTATCTCTCAGCCCAAGGTAGATTCCAATATTCTGTTCACTTTCATCTTGATCATTTCCTTCTATTTTAAGATTCCCAGATGTACTTACTAACCTATAATGGAATATAATCTGCAAAAATGCTGAATCGTTATGCTGTATACCTGAAACTAACACAGTATTGTAAACCAACTACAATAAAAGAAAAAGTCTTCCAGATGTACAATACCTGTGGTTCCAAAACATTTGATATTTCAGTTAGTATTTAAAGGCATTTTAAATCTGTAACTCACATTTCCAAACCTCTGGAATATATCCTCATGCCTTTTTTGGTTATTTTTTGTACAGTAGTAAAATTTCTAGCCTAGATATGGCACTATAACATTCTATTTAAATTTCTATGTCTTACATAACTTATTTTAATGAAATTGTAAACTAAAAAATTTTTTTTGACAAGGAAAATACAGGTACATTTAAAGGGCTTCAGAATTTTTCACATACTTTTCCTGATTTGCTCCTTATGATCAAGGGATGGCCTGGCTTTAGGTATATTCTTTCATTCATATTAAAAAGAAACTGACTAGTGCAGGTAGAGGTTAAGCTAAGGCCTTACGAACAGAGAACTTCTAAGTTCAAACACCAGAACTATCCATAGACTAAATACTTTTCTCCCTGTTCTCTCAGGTTTTCTCTTGATCATTTTGTATTATAATAGTGCTTTGTTTCCTCATTAGGTGATATTGAAGCAGCTTATAATAATCTGCAGCATTGCCTAGAACACAGTCCTTCCTATGCAGATGCTCATCTCCTGATGGCTCAGGTTTATTTGTCTCAGGAAAAATTCAAATTGTGTTCTCAGTCTCTTGAACTTTGCCTGAGCTATAATTTTAAGGTAAGTGTTCCAGACTCAAGTGGATAAGACATATTGCTCTCCTTGAACCTTTAGCAAATGTTTACATATTCAACTATTTTGTTTCTTAGCCTGTAATATTTTGCTAGCAAATGCATTTTTAATGGAAAATATTTTGAACTCATTAGCAGTAGGAGAAAAAAATGGAGGCAACTGTGGTGTAGTTAAACAACTATATGGACTTGGCAATAAAAGACCTGGAGATAGTGTCTGGTCTTTTTACCTGTCTCTCTCTGAACCTGTTTTCCTTTCTAGAACACTTACATGATAATACCCTACAATTATAGTGAACATTAAATGCAATATGAATATGTAGAGATAATTGTAGACTGTAGAGCATTGTGCCAAATATTTTTATGTGTAAGGATTTTATTTTATTGCCTGTTTCTTTCTTGGACCTTGGTTTTTAATAACTTCTTTTTAGATACATCATCAGAGAACAGCTAGTCATTTTGAAAGTTGGTACATAGTTTGAGGATATAAACACACTAGATTTCTGTCCAAGATATTCAGTGTGAACATCTCATATCCCTGAGCATTACGGAAAATCCTAGGTTCAGGGGCTTCCTGAGCAACCTGGAGTCAAGGAGGAGCTCCTCAGACTTTTGCTTTGGTTGGCAGTGTCTTGAGCCCTTCGATGTGAGAACCCTTTAGTGCACTGGAGAATTCAAGTTCCAGGCAAGGTTTGCAGAAGATAATGCCTGCTTCTTAGGACGGTAGTTCTCAAGACTGGTGTTGCATTATGACCCCAGTGCCAGTGCTGTATCTCTGAGAGAATAGCGTAAGTATGATTGTTTACACAAGGCCCACAGGTAAACACGATGCCTAGCTATGGCTCAGAACCCAGCATTAGGAGGACTGTAGACATCCTGGAGGTTAGATGGCTGCCACATCATCTCATTCTGGACCATCTTCTTCCCTTTGACTCCTTCCTCATCTTTTGTCATTCTCTTTATTTTTTCTGTATATGCTGTTGATAGCCAAAATAAAGACAGGAGATTGATTACTACGTGTTTCGGAGTAGTATCAAAGGGTAAAACCAATGTTTGATTAACGTTTCCTGAAATTTTTTATCTTAAATTATTTATTTATTTGTTTATTTATTTATTTAATTTATTTACTTTTGGTTGCGTTGGGTCTTTTTTTTGTTTGTTTGTTTTGTTTTGCGGTACGCGGGCCTCTCACTGCTGTGGCATCTCCCGCTGCGGAGCACAGGCTCCGGACGCGCAGGCCCAGTGGCCATGGCCCACGGGCCCAGCTGCTCTGTGGCATGCGGGATCCTCCCGGACCGGGGCACGAACCCGCGCCCCCTGCATTGGCAGGCGGACTCCCAACCACTGCGCCACCAGGGAAGCCCGAGCGTTGGGTCTTTGTTGCCGCGCGCGGACTTTCTCTAGTTGCAGCAAGGGGGCTACACTTTGTTGCGGTGCGCAGGCTTCTCATTGCAGTGGCTTCTCTTGTTGCAGAGCGCGGCCTTCAGTAGTTGTGGCTTGCGGGCTCTTGAGCGCAGGCTCAGTAGTTGTGGCGCATGGGCTTAGTTGCTCCGCGGCATGTGGGATCTTCCCGGACCAGGGCTCAAACTCGTGTCCCCTGTGTTGGCAGGTGGATTCTTAACCACTGTGCCACCAGGGAAGCCCTGAAATTTTTAATCTTAAAATTAGAAAATTAAGGAAGGACAAGAAACTGTGTAGAAATCTGATAACTTTATTTCAGTACGAGAAGTCTGAGGTAAAGAAATTCATTTCCTGAAAACTAAAATAATTTCTTAGAATATACTTGCTAGCCTTATAAACTTTGTGTGCAATTTCTTTCCTCTCATGGTAGAAGCACTTAACTTGTTTGTTAACCAACGGAACACTAGGTTACCTGAATTCTGATTTAATATAATAAATGATCAGAACATGAGTAAGAGGACAGAAATAGACCTCAAACATACAATTACAGAGTAGACTGTCCTCAAAGATCCTATTATTATAACATTTGATGGATTGTAAACTATGTATTGATGTTGTAAACACTCCAATGAAGTATTTCTGAATATTATTTTTTCAGGTGAGAGAATATCCTTTGTATCATTTGATAAAAGCTCAGTCACAAAAGAAAATGGGAGAAATAGCAGAAGCAATTAAAACCCTGCATATAGCAATGAGTTTACCAGGACTGAGGAGAACTGGAACTTCCTCAAAGTCAAAATACAGAAAAACTGAAGTCGAGGCAAGCCATCGTTTATCAGTCTTTCTTGAGTTGGTAGAGGTTCACCGCTTAAATGGAGAACAGGTAGGTCAAGTGTAATTCAGTGGCTCAGATCTGAATTTTGTTATTCAAGTATATAGAGTCATAGGAAATGAAAAAGCTAAAATTATTCGCTTGACCAAGTGGTAAAGTTTAGAAAATTTATTTCTCATCACTTGGCACCAGATCGTGTTACTTTCTATAGCCCCTGAATTTAGGCATAGTTTGTACTGGGATGACTTTGTGTATCAGTGTACTTACATTGGCTACCATGAGATGTAATACTAGATATACACTGTATGTGTAATATAAGTAATAATATAATATAATATGATGTACTGTAGTATGTATTAATATAATGTGTATAATAATATAATGTATGATTACTTGGGCTATCATGAAATGTAATAGTATAATATAGTTATAATTCTGTGAATTCCTAAAGGGGCTCACACACATACACACACACACACACACACACACACACACAGATGTACTACTGGAATAAAATCAAAGTACCAATCTGAAATTCTAAAAGTTGAGAAAATAAAAGAACCACTGAAATAATACAGCTTTGGTAAACTAATAGGAAAATCATAAAATCAAATACTTCAAAAAATACAGATAGATAGATCATAAAATCAAATACTTAGGGGGACTTAAAGAATAATATAGATAGGTAGATAGATAGATAGGTAGAAAGAAGGCAAACAAAAATGTAATTCTGAGAAATGAATTAGAACCTTGTAGAAAATGAGGAACTTAACATCATTTATATTTGTTTTTTAAGTTGCAGCTGTTGCTAATCAGTTATTTCATGTTTCATATTTTAGTGAAAATTAAGAAGGCTGTGTCCAGATACTTGCCAAATCTCAAAGAATTTCCAGTTCACTAATAAATTAATGTAAAATGCACTTAATAAGAAGAACCAATTCTACTATACATAGTTGATTCTGAAATGCACTATTTTTTTCACATTTTAACGTTTCTTAAATCAGAATGTTTTAAAATCTCTAAAGTTGAGATGAATTAAAATCAATGACATTTTAGATTCATTGAGGTACAGATTTGGAAATTAGGAAATATATTCACCTGGGGTATAACAAAAATGACGTCCTAGTGTAGGGAATAACGTAATCTGCTATGTAATGTAGAGCCATCGGGTACAGAGGGTGACTGTGGACTGGATCCCATTGAAGATGCAGTGATGAACATGGCTAAGAATTTAGGCTTTGGAGTCACTCTGGTTCTATCATTTGTTAACTTCTTAACTGTCTGAATCTCATTTTACTTACTGCAAAGTGGGGGGTAATTATAGTAACTACCTTAGAGGATTTTTGCGAGAATTAAATGGGTTAATATTTACAATGCTGGGTGCAAAGTAAATGTTTATTAAATTATAGTAGCAACAAGTCTTATGTAGCAACTGCTGTTGTCCTAGTTATGAGAACACTTTTCAGCTAACAAATTTTTTTTTTTTTTTTTTTTTTTTTTTGCGGTATGTGGGCCTCTCACTGTTGTGGCCTCTCCCGTTGCGGAGCACAGGCTCCGGACGCACAGGCCCAGCAGCCATGGCTCACGGGCCCAGCCGCTCCGCGGCATGTGGGATCTTCCTAGACCGGGGCACGAACCCGTTTCCCCTGCATCGGCAGGCGGACTCTCAACCACTGCGCCACCAGGGAAGCCCTAGCTAACAAATATTTATAATGTCATCTTAATTTGGTCTCTGAGTTTGGTTTTAAATTTTTGTATTTTTCAAAAAAATCTATCATTATTTCACAAATATCCTAACTGTACTAGCATTTATTGTTCATTCTGTATTAGTAGAAAACCTTAGTTTGTGGTGTAACTTGTTGAAATTTTGAATGTTACTTTAATTTCACCTTTACAGCATGAGGCGGCCAAAGTTTTACAAGATGCCATCCATGAATTTTCCGGGACATCTGAAGAGTTGCGTGTCACTATTGCTAACGCAGACCTAGCTCTGGCCCAGGGAGATGTGGAGCGGGCTTTAAGCATGCTTCAGAATGTTACATCTGAGCAGCCTTATTTCATAGAGACCAAAGAAAAAATGGCAGATATATATCTGAAGCACAGAAAAGAGAAGATGTTATATATCACTTGTTACAGGTAAATGGTTCTTTCAACCCATTATATTTTGACATTTATCTCCTAAAATTAATCCCCAAATTTCTTTCTTTTAACTGCTTTTCAGATACTTTATAGATCCCTTCCTTAATGTGTTCTTGCTTCCTTCTACTACCACCAAACACAGTAACCAAGTTACTCTCCCTCAAATGTAAATCATGGTAATTATGGTTTATTTCAACCTGTGGCTTACTTCAGTTTCTCAGCCCTCCTCTCTCATCAGATGTTATTTTTGGACTTTGAAAGAGCTACAATTACATGTATTCTAATAGCTTAAAAGCATTATGTAATGTAACAATTCAGGGGCTATATAGTCATATTTAACACTCAGTATCATAGTTATAGCAGAAGAAAATTATGGCTTAGTATATTCCACACTAAGGTATGGATTACAGAAATGACAGGGGTTTAAAAAGTGTCATACACTGATGCCCTTAGGAGTTACTGGGATACACAAAACGCACACACACACACACACACTCTCACACGAAACATGGGTGCACACATGCACACACAGGTTGCTCTTACACTTCTCCCCAAACAAAAAGATAAAGATACAAGCACACAGTCTATGTGAGAGAAAATTAATGTTTTATCCTTGAGAATAGTAAAATGTTGATGAATTAAGTCATTGGTTCATCTATATTTTGTAAATATCAAAGCCCAGAAAGCTGCTCAGATTCTTTGTAGGTACTGAGTGATTCAAAGAAACTGAGCAGCACCCCCTGTATAGATGGATGGACTGGAGTTTCCTAGATTATATTTTCTATGATGTTTCTAAAATATCGGCACTATCATCTCTAATGATATGAAAATTTTTTTTCACTCTTCACACCTTTTATTCTATTATTATTTTTTAACATCTTTATTGGAGTATAATTGCTTTACATTGTTGTGTTAGTTTCTGCTGTATAACAAAGTGAATCAGCTATACATATACTTATATCCCCATATCTCTTCCCTCTTGCGTTTCCCTCCCACCTTCCCTATTCCACCCCTCTAGGTGGTCACAAAGCACCGAGCTGATATCCCTGTGCTATGCGGCTGCTTCCCACTAGCTATCTATTTTACATTTGGTAGTGCATATATTTATGTATATATAAAATAGGGTTGATGTGTTTGGATGCACTATAGTATAGTAGCTAAAATCATAGGTTTTTTTTTTCAAGTAGATCTGACACATTAGCTATAGTAAACTCAGCATTATCTATATAATTGTAATAATTTTCTCAAGAGTTTTTGGACCAATTAAGTGAGATATTGTACATTAAAGACATAGCATCACATTATTTGAGCAACCTTGGTATTTTGACCTTTAGCAGTTTACATTTTGAAGGTAAAAAATAAGCAGCAAATGTTGAAGTAGAATATTTTGTATTTTTTAAGGTAACTCGTTGTATATGACGTATGCCATGAATATCAGAGCTCAAGATGCATAGGAAGATGATAAGTGTTTGTCATATTTTGCAACTTCATTCCTACATCATGTATTTCTGGATAATGAGAGCTTATATGTTTACTATCTATCTGTATACTTTTACCTGCATTTCAGGAAATAGAAAAATTTAATGAAAAAAATTGTTGACTTAGCATAAACAATCTGAGTGTGGGTATGGCTGGGGTTTTTAAACAATATTACACTGTTGGATATGAAGAAGGCACTCTGAAGTCTATTAGTTCATTGAAAAAATAAGCTTATCTTTTATTTAATTGGTTTAGAAGAAGAAATTTGTATTCAATATACTAAGTAGAGTTTGTCTGATTTCCAGAGAAATTGCTGAAAGGATTCCCAGCCCTCGTTCTTTTATTCTCCTTGGTGATGCATACATGAATATTCAAGAGGTAAAGTTTTGATACTACTGAACTTAGATTTAAAAACAAAACAAAACCCAAAAATTCTTCTTTGTGATTAGTATAACATTCTACTGAAAGGAATTTGAGTTTTTTTCTTCCAGTTTTATTGAGATACAGTTGACATGCAGCACTGTGTAAGTTTAAGGTATAGCATAATGATTTAACTAAAATACTATTAACTAAAATACTAAATCATGCTATGATTATCACAGTAGTTCAGTGAATATCCATCATCTTATATAGCTCAAAATTAAAGAAATAGAAAAAAATATTTTTCCCTTGTAATGAGAACTCTCAGGATTTACTTTCAACAGCTTTCACGTGTAACGTACAGCAGTGTCAATTTTCATGTTGTACATTATATCCCTAATACTTACTTATCTTGTAACTGGAAGCTTGTACCTTTATTTTATTTTATTTTATTTTTTTGCGGTACACAGGCCACTGTTGCGGCCTCTCCCGCTGCGGAGCACAGGCTCCGGACGCACAGGCTCAGCAGCCATGGCTCACGGGCCCAGCCACCCCGCGGCATGTGGGATCTTCCCAGACCAGGGCACGAACCCGTGTCCCCTGCATCGGCAGGCAGACTCTCAACCACTGCGCCACCAGGGAAGCCCGGAAGCTTGTACCTTTTAACCACCTTCATCCAAATCCCCTCCCCTCATTTTAATAACGTTTACTTAATAGTCAAAGATCCAGTCATCACAATAAAAAGGGAGACAGCCATTACAATTAAAAAGATATAGTTATTTTTCAGGGCTTCCCTGGTGGTGCAGTGGTTGAGAGTCCGCCTGCCAATGCAGGGGACATGGGTTCATGCCCCAGTCCGGGAAGATCCCACATGCCGTGGAGCGGGTGGGCCTGTGAGCCATGGCCGCTGGGCCTCCGCGTCTGGAGCCTGTGCTTTGCAATGGGAGGGGCTGCAACAGTGGGAGGCCCGCGTAAAAAAATGTTACAGTTATTTTTCAAATTGAGATCCAGTTATTCAGCACTATCATTTGAAATAGAGATGATACCAGAAGTAAGGTGAGTCACCTTTAAACAAAAGGATGAAAAGAGCACTGGCTAAGGTGGTGTTTTCTTCAAAGGGAAGCAATCCTCTGACCTCTGGTTCTGGCTTTTATAATGATGCCAGATGAAAAGCTGTCAAGAAGCTGTCTCTTAGTTCTCATATGACTATTTATGAAGACATGGACCTAAGTAACATGGGTGGGATTATACTAGTGAGTTACACCTGCACTAGTGATTGATTATCAGGTCTCTGAAATTATTAAGGTTTCTGGACTTAGTATGTGCTTTATTGGTCTTAGTAAGTATTTCAAATATAGACCTTAATTATAGAAGTGTTGCCATTTAATGGGAGCCACCTAAGCTGTTATTTTATTGCTTCATTTTTTATCTGCCAACATTAGCCTGAAGAAGCCATAGTAGCATATGAGCAAGCATTAAATCAGAACCCAAAGGATGGAACATTGGCAAGCAAAATTGGGAAAGCTCTTGTCAAAACTCACAACTACTCAAAGGTAAATACTTTATATTTTGAAATGTATCTGTTTTAACAAATCTGCAAACCCTGCTCTGTGAAAGATCTTCAGCAAGCACTGTTTGTACCTTAATGGTTGGAAACTCCAAATTTGTCTTTACAAACTGGAATTTGTGTTAAAGACTTTCTCAGTGTCTCAGATTCTTCTCTGCTGCATTTTGCAAAGACTTTTTGGACCCTAAAGTTTACTTCAGGTTTCACCTTACAGCAAAATTCTGCCATGAAATAAATTATGATAAACTTGCTGTTGTTACATCTCTTTTATCATATGACAAAGCATAATAGATGTCCTTTCCATTGAACCAGTTTTGGTAAGCCATGTGCTTTGAGGGTTTTTTTTGTTTGTTTTTTTGTTTTCATTTTTGTTTGTTTTGTAGTAAGGATATAGATTTTCCTTTAGTTATATTTTTACCCTATTCCTGGTAACTGTTGAACATATATACAACAGCTAGCAAAGTATTTGCATTCACTAACTTTTGGAATAAAACTGGAAAACATTTTAACAAAGTACTTTGCTTTAGTTACTTGTAAGAAATGCTAGTTGTCTTGTGTAATATTGGATTCTGTAAGAAAAATGTCACACTTAATCAATAGTGCAAGTCCATGCATAAGCTGCTTTTAGGTTACTTCCAATTGCTTTAAGTCGTAATGTGTGTAGAATCTATGCTTGAATGCCATTCTCATTGCCTTTTTTTCCCCTAACTGAAATGGATTTTGTTTAGGCAATCACTTATTATGAAGCTGCTCTGAAAAATGGACAACAAAATTATCTTTTCTATGACTTGGCTGAGCTGTTATTAAAACTGAAATGGTATGACAAAGCAGAAAAAGTTCTTCAACATGCACTAGCTCATGAACCTGGTATGAAACTCTTTCTTATTTGGAAAAGTATACCTAATATATCTGATTCTTTTATTTTTATATTAGTATGTATTTGTATTGTTAGTGTATGTGAGCTTGGTTCTTTCATTTGTCAGAATGTCACTCTACTAAAATAAGATATTTTAAAAATCTTAAAACAGATTTGTGAAACAGTTTGTGTTATAGAAAACTACTTTCCAAAGTGACATAAAGGAAGTTTCCTTTAGTTTTTTTTTATTTAATTTTTATTTTGTGTTATAGTTGATTTACAATGTTATATTAGTTTCAGGTGTACAGCAAAGTGATTCAGTTATACATATATATATGTATACATTCTTTTCCCATATAGGTTATTACAGATTACTGAGTGGTGTTCCCTGTGCTATACAATAGGTCCTTGTTGATTATGTATTTTATATATAGTAGTGTGTATTTGTCGATCCCAAACTCCTAATTTATCCCTCCCTCCCACCTTTCCCCTTTCATAACCATGAGTTTGTTTTCAAACTCTGAGTCTGTTTCTGTTTTGTAAATAAATTCATTTGTATCATTTTTTTAGATTCCATATATAAGTAATATCATGATATTTGTCTGTCTCTGATTTACTTCACTTTATCTGATAATCTCTAGGTCCATTCATGTTGCTGCAAATGGCATTATTTCATTCTTTTCAATGGCTGAGTAATATTCCATTGTATATACGTACCACATCTTTATCCACTCCTCTGTTGATGAACACTTAGGCTGCTTCCATGTCCTGGCTATTGTAAATAGTGCTGCGGTGAACATTGGGGTAGATGTATCTTTTTGAATTATGGTTTCCTCTGGATATATGCTCAGGAGTGGGATTGCTGGATCATATGGTAGCTCTATTTTTAGTTTTTTAAGGGACCTCCATACTGTTCTCCATAGTGACTGTACCAATTCACATTACCACCAACAGTGTAGGAGGGTTCCCTTTTCTCCATGCCCTCTCCAGCATTTATTGTTTGTAGAATTTTTAATGATGGCCATTCTGACCAGTGTGAGGTGATACCTCATTGTAGTTTTGATTTGCATTTCTCTGATTATTAGCGTTGTTGAGCATCTTTTCATGTGCTTTTTTTGGCCACCTGTATGTCTTCTTTGGAGAAATGTCTGTTTAGATCTTCTGCCCATTTTTTGATTGGGTTGTTTATGTTTTTGATATTGAGGTTCATGAGCTATTTGTATATTTTGGTGATGAATCCCTTTTCAGTCACTTCATTTGCAAATATTTTCTCCCATTCTGAAGTGGGTTGTCTTTTCATTTTGTTTATGGTTTCCTTTGCTTTGCAAAAGCTTTTAAGTTTAATTAGGTCCCATTTGTTTATTTATGTTTTTATTTTCATTACTCTAAGAGGTGGATTGAAAAAATCCAGCAATGGATGTTGCTGCAATTTATGTCATAGAGTGTTCTGCCTATGTTTTCCTCTAAGAGTTTTACAGTATCCGGTCTTAGGTTTAGGTCTTTAATCCATTTTGAGTTTGTTTTTGTGTATGGTGTTAGAGAATGTTCTAATTTCATTCTTTTTTATGTAGCTGTCTAGTTTTCCCAGCACCACTTATTGAAGAGACTGTCTCTTCTCCATTGTATATCCTTGCCTCCTTTGTCATAGATTAATTGACCAGAGGTCCATGGGTTTGTTTCTGGGCTTTCTATCCTGTTCCATTGATCTATATTTCTTTTTTGGTGCCAGTACCATTGTGTTTTGATTACTGTAGCTTTGTTGGAAGTTTCCTATAAATTGCAGCTACAACCTGTGTTTAAACAAGTAAACATTTTTATAATTCTTTTTAAAAGTTGTTTTTTAAAAAAAATTCAGCATTATTAAAGAGTATAATGTACAAGTCTCCAGTTTCTCCTGTGAATTCTACTTGCCCTGTTCTCAGACCTCCCTAGAGGTAACCATTTTTGTGTTTTGGTGTATATTTTATATATATTTATGTAAATATCTAAGTGTAATATGCATATTAATCTTTTCAAAATGCATCATTCTTCCTATTCAGCAATTTTTTTTCACATACAATATGTTGCAGATATAGTTTGATGTCAGTACATCCATATTATTCTATCTAATGGACTCACAATATTTTATAACTCCGTAAGCTATTTAATTTTCCCCCAATTAGTTTGTCTTCCAGTCTTTTGATGTTATAAACCATGTTAAAATGAATATCCTTGTATCTCATTCTTTGGCATACACTTGCTTATATTTCTTAAGAGCAAGATGCTATGTTAAAGGGTATGTGTACTTAAAATTTAATTGGATACTATCAAATTGCCTTCTTAAATGTTCATACAAATTTACTTTTCAAAGATCTGTACTTTTTAATAAAATCTAGTGCTTGTTCATTGAAAAAATTTGAGGATTACAGAAGTGAATGAAAGTTGTGTCCCTCTCCCACTCTCCAGAGAAAACCACGTCCTGATCAATCTCCCTGCCCCTATCTCTCACACACTATTACATAACACTTTTTTCTACCAAAAAGGAGTCATATTATACTATAGGTCTGCAGTATGCATTTTTCATTTAATAGCCTCTCTTCATTTTGGCAAATGTAGCACTTTAAAATTTTTTAACATAGGTAGTGTATTTTACTGTACGTCAATATCAAAATTTATTTGATGAGTCCCCTATCAATAGACATCTAGATAGAAGAAAACATTACTGAGATAGAATCCTTGTTTATATAGCACTATGTACTTCCTAGAATTGAATCTTGCTCCATTGTTTTTTCTTAAGGGTAAAAATGTCCCAACATTATGTAGTATTTATAGAGAAAACAAACTTTTAATTTACATTTCTTTGATGATTGATAAGGTTAAGTATTATAACTATAGATTGTATTTTCACTATTTCATTCATATCCTTTTTCTTAATCCTTTACCTATTATTCATTAATCTCTTACCTATTATATTCATGTTGCAGATATTTTCTCCCAGGCTGTCCTTTCTTTATCAAATTACTTTATCATTTCATTGGTCAAGTAGAATATTTAATTATCATATATAATACCTACCAGTCTTTTCTCTTTTTGACTTTTTAATTTCTTGTCATGCTCAGAAAAAGCTTCCCTAATCCTAACATTAAAAAAAGTTTTCTTATATTTTTCTGGGGTTTTTGTAATTTTAATTTGTATAATGGAGAATTTTAATTTTTATAATGGAGAACTTTAATTCACATACAACTTTTACTATAGATTTTCCCAAATGGATAGCCAATTATATCTCACTGTCATTTATTGAAATGCCACCTTTATCATATTATAAACTTTTTTTATACATTTCACTCTGATTCTGGGAATTTTTGTTTGGAGTTCCTTCCTTCTCCTCCCCTCCCCATTTTTATTTTTGCCAATACCATGTTTTCTGTGGTTTTAAAATATGTTTGGATACATAGATAAGGCAAGCCAACTCTAAATTTTCTAATATGTCTAAAATGGTCATTTAATTTAGCTTTGAAGTTGATGCTTAAATTCTCCTAATTTGAATGCATTTATTAATTCCGTAAAAATAATTGCATGAGTCTTGTCAGACCTTGCTTGAAACACTACAGATGGCCTAAATGTGGATATGCGTTTTTTAAAAGGTTGTAGAGGAGGAGAGATTCAAGTAGTATGTTTTACTTATATGGGCATAAGTATATTACATTTATGCAGTATAAATACTTTCATTTAATAATTTGCTGAGCACATCCAATGGTGTACTTAGATGCCTTTATGTGCATTTCATTATATGTTATTAATGCTCACATTAGTTTATGAGGCAAATAAAATTATGTACATTTTTAAATTAGCATCTAATACTCAATTTTCTTGAGTTATCCAGGTTCACCTAGCTGATATAGTAGCACCAGGGTTCTAAGAAACATCTTAAACTTAGCATGTTTGAAAGTGAATTCCTTATCTGC
This sequence comes from Hyperoodon ampullatus, assembly GCF_949752795.1. NCBI lineage: Eukaryota > Metazoa > Chordata > Mammalia > Artiodactyla > Ziphiidae > Hyperoodon > Hyperoodon ampullatus. Next base: position 81,470,006 of record NC_136921.1, on the reverse strand, counting down.
CTCCCCCATCTGTTCTATGTGCAGCCTTCTCTATCTCAGTAACTTCAGCCTTCTTTGTAGTTTTGAAGAACCAAAATCCTTGCCTTCACCCTTGCCCATAAGAAATCCTCTTGGTTCTGCCTTCTAGATACATTCAGAATTCTCCTGTGTCTCATTATTTCCACTACTGTCACCCTGTCCTAGATACATCGTCTCTTAGGTGGATTAAAGCAGTAGCCTACACCTGGTCTCCCTGTTACCCAATCCTCAACCCCACAGCTGGACACAGCCTTTCCCAACCCAGCAGCACTATTGGACCTTTTAAACAACCAAAGTTTGATCACACCTGCTCAAGCTCCCCCTTGTCTTCCATTTCTCTGAGTTAACCAAAGTCTTACAGTGGCTTACATGGCCTTCACACATGCATGCTGTTGCTCCTCTGACCTCTCCTTCCAGCCTGCTCTCACCATTGTCACGGCTTCCTTGTTCCTTGTACCACCTTAGAGCTTTTCTTACCTGTAAAATAGCAATTACAAAACCTGCTTCTCAGGTTGAGATTTTAAATAAATAATGATGTATGTAAACCACTTCAAACAGAATATGGCTCAGGCCATGCTGTCAATAAATGGTAGAAGAAACATCTTTTTGTTAATTATCTAGAGTTCTTTTATTACTCTTAGATTACAAAATAATAATACCAAATATTTAAATAGCACTTGACATGTACAAGACTTTAGTTGCTTTGCATATATTAGCTTATTTAATAATTTACTAACTTTTTAAATTTTACAGTAATCTTATGAGATAGGTACTATTATTTCCCCTATTTTACAGATGAAAGGGAGGCACAGAATAGATAACTACCTTGTTCGACTAGGACCTTGTTAACTAGAAAGTGATAAAGCCTAGATTTGAAATCAGACAGGTTGGCATCAAAGTCAGTGTTTATTATGTATATATGTATGTATATATATGTATACTTTATTAAGTTCTGTTATTTAAAAATAAATAGCAGTTATCTTCTTAATTGCATGTACCAACTACCCTATCTTGTTTTTAAATGACTTCAATAAACAGAAGTGCTTATACACTTAAGAATGGAAATTGAGGACTTTCCTAGTGGTGCAGTGGTTAAGAATCCACCTGCCAATGCCGGGTACACAGGTTCGATCTCTGATCTGGGAAGATCCCACATGCTGAGGAGCAACTAAGCCCATGCATCACAACTACTGAGCCCGTGTACCCTACAGCTCGTGTGCCGCAACTACTGAGGCCTGTGCGCTCTAGAGCCCACATGCCTAGAGCCTGTGCTCCTCAACAAGAGAAGCCACTTCAATGAGGAACCCATGCACTGCAACAAAGAGTAGCCCCTGCTCTCCACAACTAGAGAAAGCCCATGCGCAGCAACAAAGACAGATAAACAAACAAAATAATTAATTAATTAAATCTTTAAAAAAAAAAAAGAATGGAAATTGAAACTCTTCTCTATGTTGTTATATTGTTATCTCTTGTATGTCTAAGAAAAGCCTCCAGTTCTTTAACTTTTATTCCAGCCAGTTTTTATCCTAAATCTTTTTTTTTTCCAATTTGGCCATTCTTCAGTTAATTTACTGGACCTTTTTAAACTTTATTCACTATTTTTCAAAATCAAATATAAAAACTTGTAGAGAAATGTAAAGATTTATTTAAAATGAATTATTATTTTTTCCCATTATATTTTATTCTTTCATAGTAAATGAACTGTCAGCTCTCATGGATGATGGACGTTCTCAAGTTCTCCTAGCAAAAGTTTATAGTAAAGTGGACAGACCTGGTGATGCAGTTACTTCATTACAGCAGGTAAACAAATGCCTTTGTTTGTTAGGGGTTAAGGGTGGGTGATGGTCTCAGAAGGAAATATGCCACACGTAAAAGGAAGACAGTCTTTTGGCCCAACTGTCATAGAAAATAAGTCAAATAGAAATAATGATTGAATGCCAGTGGATTGTACTGTTTAAATGTATTGTTGCTAATTATTATAACAATTAGGGAAGGTTGATATTTTTAATCCTGTTTTATAGCTGAGGGAGCTTGGTTTAACAACTTGTGTGAAGTCACATGACTAGTGTCATAGGCAGGAATTGAACTCATTTTTTTCTTCTACTTATTTATATCTACTTTAATTTCCTTTAATGTTTTGTGGTTTTCAATGTAGAGGTTTTGTACACATTTCCTTAGATGTATTCCTAAGTGGCTGATGTGTTTTGATGATTTTTCAATTTCTAGTTTGCTAACAATTTTGTCTAATGCACTCTCTGCATCTATCAAAACGGTCATGTGACTTTTCTCCAGTTTTTTTTTTCTGTTTATTAAATTGATTGATTTTTGAATGTTAAACCATCCTTATAGTACTGAAATAAGTGTCAGTGTTGTGATTTTTCAGAAGACATTGCTGGAATTTAAAGATAGTTCCTAATATTTTGTTCAAGGTTTGTGCATATATGTTCATTAGAAAGGTTGGTCTCTAAGACATGCTATTTCTTTAATGTTTGGAACAATTCAGTATTAGCACCTTTGAGACCTTGAAGTTTCTTTGACAGAAGATTTTTATTAATAGATTCAATATCTCTAGATTTCAACACACAAAAGTGTGTGTGTGTGTTTTTCAGGCAATGTCCAATAATATTTTTTTGTTCAAGTTGTGAGTGAATGGAGCTCACACTGTTAGATTTCTGTGACCCCCATGTAAGCTTATGATTTCATTAAGATATGTAATCTTCAACAATGTAATATCTTACCCTTAATTATTGGTATGTTTTATCCCTGTTTTCTGAATTATATGATAAAGGAATGGCACCTAACCTGAGGTTAGCTACCATTAGCTAAAAGGAAAGTGTAATTTTCATAAATTTAGACTTTCAAAACATTTTAGAAGTGAATTTGGCATATTTCATTCCATTATGAATATCATTAGTCTCAGTGACTCTGGTTGCATGAGCTTCTGTGTTCTGTGAGCAGACACATTGAATAACACTAAAAAAAAGGACAAACTGTGGTTAGACAATGCCAACAAACCAAACTCAAATTCATTTTAAGTTTATATGTTATAGCACAGGGATTTTTCACCTTTCATAAAATTTGAAGAGCTATAATGTTCTTTCCAACTATAATATTCTTTGCATTCTGATCTCTGAAAAAGTAAATCTTTTTGAGGTACAATACAAACAATTTGAATTTGGATGCAGAATTACAATACAATTCAAATAGTGTAATCAAAGTGTTTGATATTTTAAATTCATTTATTCAGCAACCATTTATTGAGCTTAATTCTCCACATTATGGAACTTGGGAGTTCCATCATAATATTTTTACATAGTTGCTAAACATGAAATATGAAATATGTTTTGGACTTCCAAAATAACTCCACATTTCTTCATCCCTCTCTGTCATCTTTTAGCCTTATCTATGATTATCTTTTAGCCCAGACTCCTCCTAACTGATCTCCATCCTCTTATTGAACAATAGAGGTGAAAATCATTGGATCCATCTTCAAATATGTTCACCATGATAGGAGCCCGAAATTTTTGTTGAATGGCTGAAAGGAAATCATAGATTATTTTAATTGTTTAATTGCAGGAACAGTTAAAGGAAAAATCACTTTTAGTATATGCATTATCTTTTCTGTGAAAATAAAATCTAAACTAGAAATAAAAAACCTATGTGCCATAAAACACTAACAATTTTAGGACATTATAACTTTATATAGTTTTAATTAATATGTACAGATTATACTTGTGTTTGCTTCCTTCACTTAACATTCATTTGTATGGATTTTTCCAGTATAGCTCCATCTTCATCATATAAAAAGTAATGTGATATTCTGATTTTATTGGTATATTTTGCTTTGATGTGGTCTTCGGTAAGATATACAATAAGGCTATTGAAATAAAAAGGGAAAATTAAGAATTCTTTGAAATAAGATGTTTATATATATACTTTCTTCTACCCAAGAGTTTGATGGAATTTAGAAGAATATTATAATAAAGGAAGGGGGAGGGAAAAGTAATGGTGTTGACAGATCAGGGTTAATATGCTTATAAAAGACCATTAAATTTATTTCTGATAAAACCAAGGAAAAGTATAGGGAATGGTATCAATTCTTCAAGAAAATTTTATTCTATGTGAAAATGTTTTTTAATGATTATTACATATACTTAGAGAAATTGAGCATTGTTTTATGATATCTTTAATAAAAAATGAAAAAAACTTTTGCTCAAGATTCCCCCCCCCCCAATTATTTACCTTTAAGAAAATTGCAAGGTATCACAAAACCTAACTTATAAAGGTTTTTCTCTAGGAAGTTAAGCTCATGAGGTCCACCTATTTGACATTTAGAGATTTAGTTGATGCAGAGATAAAACTCACACTGTCTAGAGAAAGAAGTGCATATCTTTTAACCTAGTGCAACCATATAATTTATCATTCAAGCCAGAATACTTTTGAGAAAGAAAGAAGAATTCATAATTAAGCTGGCACAACAGGTATAAAAGGGTACTGCCCCTATTTAGACCGGTTGTTTCAGAGTTCTTTTGTGAGTGTGTGTGTGTGCACATATGCAAAACCGTGCACACTGGTACATGCATAATATAAAACATCAAATACACAAACATGCACATACCTCTATACTTATAAACACACATTAATATAACCAAAATTAAAATTTCATGAAACAGTGTTAACCTTTACCACATGCTATATATACAGTATTTTTTAATCCTTTCTCTTTCATTTCCAAAAGAATGCTTATCATGATGCCCTAAAATTTTATGACCTGTGGTTCCCCAAAATAATCAGCTTTAGACCATCTTCATCAAATACAATTTTTCAACCAACGTTTTGACAGGAGTCCCCAGAAGGGCTCGCTGTGTGTAGCATAATGTATGGCAGATGGTGGACATTTATTGTTCATTAAATGAATGCATAAATGCATGAGTGAATGATTAGCTCAAAGTTAAAGTTTATTATAAAGGCCTAACGCCTAGGAGTTCTCTGTCATGTGTTAAAGGAAGGTCTCGATGTTTCAGAAACCAGACTTGTGGGTGGGAAGGCTGATACTCTTCCAATTTAGCAAATTACTTTACATTCTTAGTCTGAGGAAGGCCCCTACCTCCTTAAGAGTGTCTATACCTAGTGTGGGACCAGGTATATACACCATCAATTGGTTAGGCATTTCCTTATCATCAGACATTTGGGTTGCTTCCAGATTTGTTTTTGTTTTGTTGTTGTTGTTGTTTTGTTTTTACAAAAGGCCATTTTTTTTTTAATAACAAATAACATGTCTCCTTTTTTCCTTCTAAGTGATGTCCTTAATACCTTCCCAAGAATGAAACAGCTAAGTTCAATAGCGTGTTAATTTTAGGGAGTTAGTATGTTTTACGAGGGTGCACCCCAGAAAGACTGGACTGATTTATATGCCATTGACAATATGTGGATGTACTTACTCCCTGAAACATGCCAGTATTTGATTCAATAACTTTAATATACTATTTTATTAATTTAATAAACATTTACAATTTTCATTTTTTAAATTACAACATGTAGACATCTTTTCTAAATATTTGTTTCATGGTTGCATTTCCTCCTTAGTGAGTTTTCCTGTGCATATTCTTATAACAGTGGGAAAAGATTCAGTACTTTTATAGCATTTTAGTTGCAAAGATAAGTGCATACTGGCTTATTTGCAAACAAGTACATTTTTAAAACCTCAGTTAAGACATTTTCTTTGGATCAGGCTTTGTTAGATTGAGGGCCATTAATGCTTAAATAAATCTGTAAAATTATGCTACATGTGAGTTACTGAGAATTGTTTAATTTCTTTTTAAAATTCCTTCTTATCCTTATATTTTTCTAGGCTCGAGAATTACAAGCTCGGGTACTAAAACGTGTTCAGATGGAACAGCCAGATGCAGTTCCTGCACAGAAACATTTAGCAGCTGAAATTTGTGCAGAGATTGCAAAACATTCTGTTGCTCAGCGAGACTATGAAAAAGCAATTAAATTTTATAGAGAGGCTCTTGTTCATTGTGAAACAGATAATAAGGTCAGTACTTTTATCAAATTTTAAGCACCTTATATTCCAGATGTCATCTAATTTCCCCAGATGTAAACTTCTTAACAGCTTATTTATAAAGATTTGAAAAGAAATGTAATAAAAATGCAAGTTAAAATATTAATATTGGTTTCAGAAATACTTCAAAATACATGATGCTTTAAATTAATGTTAGTCTAAAATTATTATGAAGTGATATAAAGTAAGTCTGTAAGCTCTTTTACATTCATCTGTGTTTTAATAATTACTTTAAAACATTTCTCAAATTCAAATAAATATCTGAATCTAGAGGATTCGATTCAGTTTACTAAACAGCTATTGTATTTTAATTGCTGTTTGGTGCTGGATATACAAAAGCAACTAGATTGAATCTCTTAACTTTAAATGGCACAGCGTGAGAATAAATGTAAAGATAACATTAGTGTAGAAAACTTATATACATGTCCAGTTTAATTTTTTTGAAAATTTTATTTTATTTTAATTATATTGGAGTATATAGTTGATTTACAATGTTGTATTAGTTTCAGGTATACAACAAAGTGATACATATATTCATTCTTTATCAGACTCTTTTCTCATATAGGTTATCACAGAATGTTGAGTAGAGTTCCCTGTGCTATGCAGTAGGTCCTTGTTGGTTACCTGTCTTGTGTATAGTAGTGTGTGTATGTTAATCCCAAACTCCTGATTTATCACTCCCCCCCAACGTTTCCCCTTTGGTAACCATAAGTTTGTTTCCAATATCTGTGAGTCTATTTCTGTTTTGTAAATAAGTTCATTTGTTTCATTTTTAAAAAATTAGAGTCCACATGTGAGTGATATCATATGATATTTGTTTTTCTCTTTCTCACATCACTTAGTATGATAATCTCTAGGTCCATCCATGCTGCTGCAAATGGGATTATTTCATTATTTTAATAGCTGAGTAGTACTCCACTGTGTATATGTACCACATCTTTATCCATTCCTCTGTCGATGGACATTTAGGTTGCTTCCTTGTCTTGGCTATTGTAAAGAGTGCTGCAGTGAACAGTGAGATGCATGTATCATTTTGAATTACGGTTTTCTCTAGATATACCCCCAGGAATGCAATTGCTGGATCATACAATAGTTCTATTTTTAGTTTTTTTCTAAGGAAACTCCATACTGTTCTCCATAGTGGTTGTACCAGTTTACATTCCCACAAACTGTAGGACGGTTCCCTTTTCTCCACACCCTTTCCAGCATTTGTTTCTGTTTGTAGACTTTTTGATGATGGCCATTCTGACCAGTTTGAGGTGATAACTCATTGTGGTTTTGATTTGCGTTTCTCTAATGATTAGTGACGTTGAGCATCTTCCTCATGTGCTTTTGGCCGTCTGTATGTCTTCTTTGGAGAAATGTCTATTTAGATCTTCTGCCCATCTTTTGGTTCGGTTGTTTGCTTTTTTAACGTTGAGCTGCATGAGCTGTTTGTAAATTTTGGAGGTTAATCCCTTGTCATTTGCATTGTTTGCAAATATTTTCTCCCATTCTGTGGGTTGTCTTTTTGTTTATGGTTTCCTTTGCTGTGCAGACACTTTTAAGTTTAATTCAGTCCCATCTGTTTTTGGGGTTTTTTTTCCATTGCTCTAGGAGGTGGATCTAAAAGGATATTGCTGCAATCTATGTCAGAGAATGTTCTGCCTATGTTTTCCTCTAAGAGTTTTATAGTGTCTGGACTTACATATAGGTCTTTGATCCATTTTGAGTTTATTTTTGTGTATGGTGTTAGAGAATGTTGTAATTTCATTCATTTACATGTAGCTGTCCAGTTTTCCCAGCACAATTTATTGAAGAGACTGTCTTTTCTCCATTGCATAGTCTTGACTCCTTTGTTGAAGATTAATTGACCATAGCAGCGTGGGTTTATTTCTGGGCATTCTGTCCTATTCCATGGATCTATATTTCTGTTTTTGGGCCAGTAACATACTGTTTTGATGACTGTAGCTTTATAGAATAGTCTGAAGTCAGGGAGCCTGATTCCTCCAGCTCGGTTTTTCTGTCTGAAGATTGCTTTGGCTATTCGGGGTCTTTTGTGTCTCTGTACAAATTTAAAATTTTTTGTTCTAGGTCTGTGAAAAATGCCATTGTAATCTGCTAGGGATTTCAGTGAATCTGTCGATTGCCTTGGAGAGTACAGTCATTGTGACAATATTGATTCTTCCAATCCAAGAACATGTTATATCTTTCCATCTGTTTGTGTCATCATTGATTTCTTTCATTGGTGTCTTATAGTTTTCAGAATTACAGGTCTTTTGCCTCCTTAGGTAGGTTTATTTCTAGGTATTTTATTCTTTTTTTTTTTTTTTTTTGTGGTACGCGGGCCTCTCACTGCTGTGGCCTCTCCCGTTGTGGAGCACAGGCTCCGGACACGCAGGCTCAGCCACCATGGCTCACGGGCCCAGCTGCTCCGTGGCATGTGGGATCCTCCTGGACCGGGGCACGAACCCTTGTCCCCTGCATCAGCAGGTGGACTCCCAACCACTGTGCCACCAGGGAAGCCCCAGTATTTTATTCTTTTTGATCTGATGGTAAATGGGATTGTTTCTTTAATTTCTCTTTCTGATCTTTCGTTGTTAGTGTGTAGGAATGAAAGAGATTTCTGTGTATTAAATTTTGTATCCTGCAACTTTACTGATTTCATTGATGAGCTCTAGTAGTTTTCTGGTAGCATCTTAAGGATATTCTATGTATAGTATCATCATGTCATCTGGAAACAGTGACAGTTTTACACCTTCTTTGCCAATTTGGATTCCTTTTATTTCTTTTTCTTCTCTGATTGCCATGGCTAGGATTTCCAAAACTGTTGAATAAGAGTGGCAAGAGGGGACATCCATGTCTTGTTCCTGATCTTGGAGGAAATGCTTTTAGCTTTTCACCATTGAGTATGATGTTAGCTGTAGGTTTGTCATATATGGCCTATGTTATGTTGAGGTATGCTCCCTCTATTCCTACTTTCTGTAGAGTTTTTATCATAAATCAGTGTTGAATTATGTCAAAAGCTTTTTCTGCATCTATTGAGATGATATGGTTTTTATTCAGTTTGTTGATATGGTATATCACACTGATTGATTTGCAGATACTGAAGAATCCTTGCATCCCTGGGATAAATCCCACTTGATCATGGTGTATGATCCTTTTGATGTATTGTTGGATTTGGTTTGCCAGTATTTTGTTGAGTGTTTTTGCGTCTGTGTTCATCAGTAATATTGGCCTGTAGTTTTCTTTTCTTCTGGTATCTGTCTGGTTTTGGTATCAGGATGATGGTGGCCTCATAAAATGAGTTTGGGAGTATTCCTTCCTCTGCAGTACTTTGGAATACTTTCAGAAGGATAAATATTAACTTTTCTCTAAATGTTTGGTAGAATTTACCTGTGAAGTCATCTGGTGTTGCAGTTTTGTTTGTTGGAAGTTTTTTTTATCACAATTTCAGTACTTGTGATTGGCCTGTTCATATTTGCAATTTCTTCCTGATTCAGTATTGGGAGATTGTATCTTTCTAAGAATTTGTCATTTCTTCCAGGTTGTCCATTTTGTTGGCATATAGTTGCTTGTAGTGTCTCTTATGATCCTTTGTATTTCTGTGGTGTCCTTTGTAACTTCTCCTTTTTCATTTCTAATTTTATTGATTTTTGCCCTCTCCCTTTTTTTCTTGAAGAGTCTGGCTAAAGGTTTATCAATTTTGTTTATGTTTTCAGAGAACTAGCTTTTAGTTTCATTGATCTTTTCTATTGTTTTTTAATCTCTATTTCATTTATTTCTGCTCTGATCTTTATGACTTCTTTCCATCTACTAACTTTGGGTTTTCTTTGTTTTTATTTCTCTAGTTGCTTTAGGTGTAAGGTTAGGTTGTTGATTTGAGAGTTGTCTTGTTTCCTGAGGTAGGATTGTATTTTCTGTAAACTTCTCTTAGAACTGCTTTTTCTGCGTTCCATATGTTTTGGATCATGATGTTTTCATTGTCATTTGTCTCTAGGTAATTTTTGATTTCCTCTTTGATTTCTTCAGTGATCCACTGGTTGTCATGGCCAGTTTTATAAACTAAAATGTTATTATTCTCAGATCTTGATAGATGATCAACATTTTAAAACAATACTCTAGTAAATGGCTAAATATTTAAATAAGTGATGTAGAACACAAGACAACCATGTTCTAGAATTTAAAGTTTAAGATTGGACGTTTTGAAATAATACAACTCTTTCAAATGTAAGGCAAAGATAATCTTTATTAAGTCATAACCAAATACGTACCTTGTTCAGTGGTGACTAAAGTAACTGGAATCATAGTTGTAAATCTGGAGCATATCTGCTTCAAGCTTTTTATTTTACAAATGAGGAAACAGGTTTAGAGAGGTAAAGGGCCCCATCATGGAGAAGCTTGGACTAGAATCATAGCTCCTAATTTAAGACCAGTGTTCTTTTCACAATGCTTTGTGTCTCTCTACTTTTCAAGTGAGGCACAGCCTGTTTTTCCATTTTTTTTTTCCAGTATAAGAGAAATTAGAGATGAGCAAACCTATAGTTTTCCTGCTTATCATGCTTGGCCTTTTTATTGCAATAACTTTCAGTCAAATAAAGTTTCATCTCTGCCTACACATTTTCCTGTTTCACTTTTTATTCCAAACATTTTCTGACTAATCTTGCCCTTCTTCTCTGTAGATAATGCTGGAGCTGGCACGATTATACCTGGCACAAGATGACCCTGACGCCTGCCTGCGGCACTGTGCTCTGCTTCTCCAGAGCGACCAGGACAATGAAGCTGCCACCATGGTTAGTCCAGGAGACTTCACTGCTGTAAAGGCAGTTGTGTTTTATATTTATCCCATGGGGCAGTTTCAAATTTTAACTGATAAAACTCATAGTAGATGAGATGCCTGGCTCATGTTGGCTTTTGGAAGAAATAATACTTTTAACATTATTAGTATATTTTACCAATAAACACCAAGACTCTCTTTATTTTATAAGAATGGTAAACTTAGGTCAGGCTTTTGCTTGCCCTTTTGGGCCTAGTTAATTTTTCTTTATGCTTGGTCAGGAGGAGTTCATGTGGTAAAGCTCTAATTTGCTAAAGACTAACTGTTATCAGTTTCAGTGGCACTTTCTGAGTTACAGAAAAAATTCTTCATGTATCATTTTAAGGTGTGTGTTTATTAAATAGAGTTTTGCTTTTCCTTCTCATTTTTACCTGGGTTGAGGTTTTTGGTAGCTTTTCAAACAGCTACATAGATGACAGTTTGTGAGGTTCATTTAATAATTTTACAAATGAGTCACTATAACTGAAAAGAAATATAAGACCTCTCCCTTTTAAAACACTTGTTCATTTTAAATTCCTTTGAAATACTTAAGGTTTCAGAATGTTCTAGGTTTTCTTTTAAAATCTTCTCGTTATTTTATCCAAGTGAGACACAGAGAGTGTGCAGTTCCCTTCAAGTTTCTGTTTTTAGAATAACTACTTTAAACATATTTTATGCTAAAAATACAGTTTTTGCAAACAGAGAAATGTTTCACATCCTTGATTATCTTCTGTTATACTGATCTCAGTGCTAATCTGCTTAAGGTGTACTTGAATTTCAAATGGCTTCGTTTTATAAAACTTTGCCCTCCTCATGTTTCTCATATGTGTTTTCATAGCAATCAATCTTGATAGGAATACTGTGCTTTGTAAAATATATGGCAATATTTTTAGAACCAACGTTTACCTTTATAGATGATGGCAGATCTCATGTTCAGAAAACAGGACTACGAACAAGCCGTGTTTCATTTACAACAGCTTTTAGAACGAAAACCAGGTAAATATCCACTGACTATACCTTCTATTGCAATCAACTCCCTTTCTCTTCTTTTTGGCTGTTATGCTGCTTATTCCACACCTGCCCTTGAGCAGCTGAAATGGTTATAAGAAAAGTGACTGGTCATTAAAGTGACTGGTCTCACTTTAAATCATGACCAGAGACCCCAGATGGGCCCTCGGATTCTGCCTGGCAATCCTACTATACTTCTCTAATGAGTTCACTCACTCCATCCCCCTTTTATACTTTCTCCTCTCCTCAAACCTCTGACACCCTTTCCCCTTTCCCCCTTTCTTGTCCTCAGCTAGAAACCTTCCCTCCTACCTCACTGAGAAAATGTGAGCACCTGGAAGAGAACGTCTCCCTCTTCCTGTCCCCAGGTTGGCCTGCTCCCCAGCCATTGTCCTCCCCAGGTCTGCCACCCCACCTGCAACAGCTGCTCCCTGTGGGCACTGGACGCCTTCCCTCCCCTCCTGAAGGGCTTTACTTCTGCTGTTCTGTCTCTCCTGTACCATCATTTTCTTCCCAGTCAGCACATAAATATGCTGTGACACCTGCCTGCTTTGAAGACATTAGTAAACAAAACCCAGCTCTTAAGTCTCCATTTACTCTCCCCTTCCAATTACAGCTCCATTTTCCACTGTAGCAAATTTCCTCTGAAGGATTTCTGTCTGCTGTCTTCACTGTCTCCTCCACTCCTGCATCCCAGGGAGGCTGCTTCTGCAGGGTGGCCAGTGCCCTCCGTGCTGCCAGACCCAGGTCTGATCCTCAGTTCTCTGCTTTCTGGGCCTGACAATGTACTTAGCACATCTTACCCCCTCCTTCATGAAAGACGTCTTTGACTTGTCTTCCAGGATGCTGGGCTTACCTGGTGTTTTCCCAGCTGACCGTTCTGTTTCACCCTCCTTTGTTAGATCTGTCTTCTCTTTATGACCTTTAAATGTCAGAATGTTCTAGACACCGTTTCTCAAACGTTCTCCCCTTTAATACCTTCACCGCTCTAGGTGACTTCATCCAGGCCCCCGGCTTTACGTCCTGTGTCCAGTCCCGACTCATCTACACCACTGCCTATTTGCATTCCCACTCAGCTGCCTAGGAGGCTCTCCAGCTTAACCTGTCCAAAACACAACACTGGGTCTTTTCCTTCCCTCCAGATCTACTCCTCCTCTTTTTCTCATTTCAGTAAATGGCATTACCATTTATCCATTTACTCCAGTCCCAAACCTTCTAGTGACCTTTGTCTCATCTTTTTTCTCATATACCACATCCAGTCTGTCAGCAAATCCCTGTTAGCTCTACCTTCAAAATATATCTAGAATCCCATCACTTTTACCACATCTACTGCTGCCACCCTGGTCATTTCTCACACAGATTACTGCAGTATTCTCATAACTCACCTCTGTTTCTATGCCTTGCCTCCAAATAGTTTAGAAATGCTTTCAGCTGAAAGTAGCGGATACCCTCCCCCACCATACTCTAGTGGCCTAAATAATTATGGTTTTTATTTTTCTCTTATGTTAAAGAAATTTAAAAGTAGATTGTGCCGGGAATGGCCCAGAGGTTCCACGGTATCATCAGGAAGTCTGAGTCCTTCTGTCTTTTTCTTCTACCATCATTAGCCAAACTTCCATTTTAAGTATCATGCCCAAGATGACCGCTGCAGCTCTAGGCATTGATGTTCCTGGATGGGGAAGGTGGAGGTGGGCCAAAGGGCATACCTCCTCAGTGAGTCATCTTTTCTTTCTTTTTTTTTTTTTTATTAGTTTCTTCTTTATAACAAAGTGAATACATACCTCCTCAGTGAGTCATCTTTTCTTTCTTTAAAACAAACAAACAAACAAAAAAACCTTTCTAGAAGCACCTCTGTAGCTGCAAAACAGAGTGGGAAATGTCATCTTCTAGCTGAACACATTGCCACATAGAATAAAATCAGAACTCTGATAGTGAAGAAGGAAGGGATAGTAGATATTAGGTAAGCAACAGCCCAGGCAGGTTAGTTCTTTGAGACTCTCCAGTTGCTGTTCCCTCTTCCTGGAGTATATTCTGCTTTATTCCACTCAGAACTTTGCTCTCATGCTGCCTCTTCCTGAGGGTGCCCTTCCCCAGCCATCGTATGTCAATAACACTTCATTGCCCTCCATCCTCTTATCCTGTTCTTGGTTCTTCGTTTTATATTGCATTTGTAAAACAAAGCAAAACAAACATTGTAAATAATAGATCATAAGCATCACGTGGCCAGGAACTGTGTCTTCACTGCTGTGAAGATTTAGAACAGTATCTGGCTGAGTATAAATATTGGATGAATAGAAGAGTGGGAGGAGAAAAGGAAAGAAGGGAGGTGGGAGAAAGGGGGAAGGGAAGGGAATGTATGTTATGTGTCAAAGTACTGGCTGAGAAGAGTTTGCGATCTCAGAGGAAGTCCTCGAGCTATCGTTCAGTTCTTCCAACCCCTATGCCTTGTCTCAGGATGAAGCCATGGGCAGTCAGAGCTGCCTGGGTGGGGCAGCATGCACACAGAGGTGGGCATGCCTCAAGGAGGGCAGCTCAGAGAACCAGATACACTCGACTTGTTCCATTTACTAATGCTGTCACTCGCTGAAGTTTTGAATTTATAGAACAATCCCATCTGCTTACAAATAAAACATTCCTAATTCCTAGTTAGGGCTAAGATTAGAAGGGAAAAATCTTGTTCTTATGGTGATGTCAACACTTTTAATTTTTATTATTTTTATCATCTTTTAAGATTGTCTCGCACCTTTGGACTTCCTCAGGTCATGTCCCTCAGGTCATGTCATTTCTCACACTGTGTGTCTGACACTGTCTGTCTCACAATGTCTCCAGCTCATATTCAGATGTTATTTGAAAGAATGCTCTTAATTACTTTAACTTCTTACCTTTTCTGCTTACTCCAAGTCTAAAATATGGGCCATATTCCCACTTCATTTGCCCAAACCTTACTCATACTTTCTTAAGGCCTACGTTGTCTTCCTGCCATGGCTTCTCTCTTGGCTTCTATACTCTGTTTTGTCTTTTTTTCCTTCTCTGAACTACTGTTTAAGGTAATGCACGTAATATTTTCATTCTGACTATCTCAAGCTGTTCCCATATTGCAGCATTTCCCTCTGAGTCAGTGATCCAACCTGGTTTCTTTAAAAAACAGACCTCTTTCCTTGTGAATATGTTTAAGCCATTGGTGACAACAGTGCCCTCACATGTAAGATTTGAAGAAGCCCCTCATCTGTCACGTGAATTTTGTATCACCCAGGTTACTTGGCCCCGGCACTTTTTCCAAATACATAATAGTGGTGCTTTGGACTGTCTACTTAAAAACAAATATAAAGTGAATTATTTATCTATAAATTCAGTAGAACGACCTAGTACACCAGAAATACCAAACAACATACAACCACCAGCATCAGGTATATTTCCAGGCACATAGATGGTGCAAAGTAATTGTTTACTGGTTGAATGGTTCAATGAATGACTGTGAAATACCAAGTTGTTTAAAAATATAGAGTTTTAAGTAAACTTTTATTGTCTATGTGATATTTTGTTTTTAATCTTGCATTCTATGCTTTATTCCTAGTAGGATTTTGTAAACTTATCCACTAGTCAATTTTTTCAGAATTATTCTAAAATCTGTGCATCTATACTTACTTTGTCATGTGTTATAGGTCATCCTCAGTAGCACATCTTATACTTTAAGGCTATGTTTGAGCTTACTTCAGAAATGTACTGTCTAATTTGACTTAACCTAGCTAGTCGAAAATTCTCCATATAGATCTAATTACTGCTCTCTTGACAGATTACAAACCTTTTCTCTCTCAGAATCTCCAAATCATCCTGAGTTCTCCCCTTCCCTCACACTAATTGGTTAGCAAGTCCTATCAGTTCTCTCTGCTAAATAGCTAACTATCACATCCTGTCCATCTTCTCCTAGCCCACCACTCTAATGAAGAACTTTATTACCTCTCACTTGGACTAGTGCAGTTTCCCAGCTGATCTCACTCCAGCCTCTAGTCTCTTGCTGTTCCAGGCCATTGTAGGAACTATCATATTAATTCTAAAAAATCGAAAACTAGCCCTCTGCTTAAAATTTAGGATGAATTTCCAGGGTGAAGTCTAAAATGCAGCATTATTTTGATAATAATACACCCCAGGATTACCTTCTATCCGTATTTCTTATCCCTCTTCCTCTACTTCAGCATCCAGCACTCTCCATGCCCTTCTCAGCCCTGTCTTTGCACGTGCCACCTGCCCTTGAAATGCCTTTGTCTGCCTAACAAGACTCAAAAGTCTGATCCTCTGTGAAACCTCTTCTGCCTCCCCCAGGCAAAGTTAGGAATTCTGTGCATTGTAATTCCGTAGCACTTCATGCCTAATCACATCACATTATGGTTTTTCTTGATATTTTCTCACTGTTCATTAATAAACATGAACTAACTTTTCAGAATATAATACATTTCAGCTTTCGACAGATTTCTTAAGTGCAGAAATTTGCCTTCTGTCAGATTTCATGGTTAACCAAAAGACAAGTTAATGTAATCTAACCTATCAGTGGTAATTATAACTTCAACTAATAGTGAATGCATTTCAGTAATATTGTAAGGTGATAATTATTCAAGAAACTGGCCTCTCAAGGTTGACTTTAGATAATATCAGTAATATTATATATCACACACATTAGCAAAATCATACAAACAATTGGGGCCAGAAATTTCAACCTTTACTTCCTGTCTAATCCAATTTAGCTTCTAGATTCTGTGGCTTCATTATAGGGTGGTCATCCTAGTTCTTAACAAAATATTTGACATTATAGATATTACTATTGACGTTTATAGTTTTAAAGCTCTTTCATGCTTTTATTTGGTTTCCATGGCACTCTGAAGGTCAATGTTATAATCCTGTTTTAAGAAAGTAAGTGGTTCTAAACTCAGAGAATTTGAATAATGTGCTGGAATTCGCATAAAGAATAAGTAATATTCGAATCCTCTTTCTGAAACCATATTCTGATCGCACTCCTCTTTTTAGTGATACCAGAAGGCAGAGAGAACAAAATTTTGAAACCCAAGATTATGGGTCAAGAAAGGCAAATGGTGGGGGGGAGCGATTAAGATGGTGGAGTAGTAGGATGTGAAGCTCATCTCCTCCCACGAATACATCAAAAATACCTCTACGTGTGGAATGATTCTCACTGAATATCTGCTGCATGCTAGCAGAAGACCTCAGACCTCTGAAAGGGCAAGAAAATCTCCACATAACCGGGTAGGACAAAATTAAAAAGGAAAAAAAAAAAAAGGAATTGGGGATGGGACCTGCTCCCCTGGGAGGGAGCTGTGAAAGAGGAAAGGTTCCTGCACCCAGGGAAGTCACCTGATGGGGAGATCAGCCGGGACAGAGGGGGCGCTTCTGAGCCTCAGAGCAGAATGCAGCAACCGGTTTGCAGCAGCTAGAATGGAGAGAGACCTTCACACATGGTCAGTGCCACCACTCTGCACTCCCCAGCCTGAAACACACATCTGCCAGTGCTGGTGGGGGCTGGGTGTGGAACCTCAGGCTTCGGAGATCAGACCCGGTGAGAGGACTGGGGTGGGCTGCATGGAAACACCCTGAAGAGGCTGGAGTCTGGTGCAGCTGCACCCGCGGGTGTATGTACAGGAAGCCTGGGCTGCCTTAGAGGCCAGGCGCCGTTGTGTGGGTGGTGCGCAAGGGGAGGGGTGGGGCCCGCCATTACAGCTTTTTTTCCTGCGTGAGCTCTCAGGTGGCAAGACAAAGCCTTCCTGAGCTCCAAAAGCAATTGTGAGCCACCACTGTCCCCTAGGCTTCAGGACCAACTGTGAGCCACCACCGCCCCTGTACTTTAGGAGTGGTTTCAAGCACCAACTCCACCCTGCTGGACTCCAGGAGCAGTCGTGAGCCACCTCTGCTCCCACTGTGTGCTCCAGGGGTGCACGTGAGCTGCCACCACTGCTGAAAACCCCACAGGCCAGGCACCAGCTGCTGCATCTGTGCACCCCCTTCAAGGGGATAACGACCAGCACATATTGAGGAAAGCGGCGACAGGCATCCATACTAAAAACAGCCCTTGCACCCAAAATATTAAACCCACATGAGCTACACAGGGATGCTCCCACATATAAATAGCCCTCCAAGACCACAATAGATAACTGTTTCTCCTAAACTCACAGAATAAGAGAAATATAAATAAAATGAAGAAGCAGAGGAACCACTCCCAGTTAAAAAACCAAGAGAATTCCCCTGAAAGAACAAACAATGAAACAGATCTCTTCAGTCTAATAGACACCAATTTCAAAAAGGAGATAATGAAAATACTGAAGGAATTAAGAAAGGCTGTCGAAAGAAATGCAGAGTACTGTAAAAAGCAACTAGAAACTATAAAGAGGAACCAAGAAAAATTAGAAAACTCATTTGTCAAGACAAAGACTGAACTAAAGGTAGTGAATAGCAGAAGAAATAATGCAGAAGAATGAGTAAGTGACCTGGAAGATAGTATAATGGAAATCACCCAATCAGGACAGAAGACAGAAAGCCAAATAAAAAAAAATGAAAACAATATAAGAGACCTATGGGATAATATAAACCATGCAAATTTATGCATAATAGGGATTCCAGGAGGGGAAGAAAGAGAATAGGGGATGGAAAATGCACTTGAAGAAATTATGGCAGAAAACTTACCAAACCTAAAGAAGGAAACAGATACCCCAGTACAGGAAGCACAGAGGTAGAAAATCATCCACACACAAATATGACATCAAAATCAGCGATCATGAGAAGAGAGTACAAATACAGGATACTGAAAATGCATTTAAAATTAAAAGACTAGCAACTTAAAACAATCTTATTTATACATAGACTGCTATATCAAAACCTCATGATAGGGACATCCCTGGCGGTACAGTGATTAAGACTTTACCTTCCAATGCAGGAGGTGCAGGTTCGATCCCTGGTTGGGGAGCTGAGATCCCAGATGCCTTGGGGCCAAAATATAAAACAGAAGCAATGTTGTAACAAAATTCAATAAAGACTTTAAAATCGGTCCACATCAAAAAATCTTTAAAGAAAAAAAAAAAAACATGGTAACCACATACTGAAAATCTACAATAGATACACAGAAAAGAAAAAGGAATCCAAACACAGCACTAAAGTTAGTCATCAAATCACAAGAGAAGAGAACAAAAGAGGAAGGGAAGAAAAACCTACAAAAACAAATCCAAAGCAGTTAACAAAATGGTAACAAGACATATATATCGATAATTACCTTAGATGTAAATGGGTTAAATAGTCCAACCAAAAGACATAGACTGGCTGAATGTGTACAAAAACAAGACCTGTATATATATGCTGTCTACAAGAGACCCACTTCAGATCTAGAGACACATACAGACTGAAAGTGAGGGGATGGAAGAAGGTATTCCATGCAAATGGAAATATAAAGAAAGCTGGAGTAGCAATACTCATATCAGACAAAATAGACTTTAAAATAAAGACTGTTACAAGAGACAGAGAAGGACATTACATAATGATCAAGGGATCAATCCAAGAAAAAGATGCAATGATTTTAAGTATATATGCACCCAACATAGAAGCACCGCAATATATAAGGCAAATAGTAACAGCCATAAAAGGAGAAATCCACAGTAACACAATAATAGTGGAGGACTTTAACACCGAACTTTCATCAATGGACAGATCATCCAGACAAAAAAATGAATAAGGAAACACAGGCCTTAAATGACACATTAGACCAGGTGAACTTAAATGATATTTATAGAGCATTACATCCAAAAGCAGCAGAATACACATTCTTCTCAAGTGCACATGGAGCATTCTCCAGGACTGATCACATGCTGGGCCTCAAAGCAAGCTGTGGTTAATTTAAGAAAATGGAAATCATATCAAGCATCTTTTCAACCACAATGCTATGAGATTAGAAATCAACTACAAGAAAAAACTGTAAAAAACAAAAACACATGGAGCTTAAACAATATGCTACTAAAGAAGCAGTGGATCACTGAAGAAATCAAAGAGGAAATCAAGAAATACCTAGATACAAATGTCGACAAAAGCACAATGATCCAAAACCTATGGGACACAGAAAAAGCAGTTCTAAGAGGGAAGTTCTAGCAATGCAAGCTTACCTCAGGAAACAAGAAAAAGCTCAAATAAACAACCTAACCTTACATCTAAAGCAACTAGAGAAAGAAGAGCAAACAAAACCTAAAGTTAGTAGAAGGAAAGAAATCATAAAGATCAGAGCAGAAATAAATGAAATAGAGTTGAAGAAAACAATAGAAAAGATCAATGAAACTAAAAGATGGTTCTCTGAAAAGATAAACAAAATTGATAAACCTTTAGCCAGACTCATTAAGAAAAAAAGGGAGAGGGCGCAAATCAATAAAATTAGAAATGAAAAAGGAGAAATTACAACGGACACCACAGAAATACAAAGGATCTTTAGAGACACTACAAGCAACTGTATGCCAACAAAATGGACAACCTGGAAGAAATGATAAACTCTTAGAAAGATACAATCCCCCAATACTGAATCAGGAAGAAATTGCAAATATGAATAGACCAATCACAAGTACTGAAATTGAAATTGTAATCAAAAAACTTCCAGCAAACAAAAGTGCAGGACCAGATGGCTTCACAGGTGAATTCTATCAAACATTTAGAGAAGACTTAACACCTATCCTTCTGAAAGTATTCCAAAATACTGCAGAGGGAGGAACCCTCCCAAACTCATTTTCTGAGGCCAGCATCATCCTGATACCAAAACCAAAGATACCAGAAAAAAAAGAAAACTGCAGGCCAGTATTACTGATGAACACAGATGCAACAACACTCAACAAAATACTAGCAAACCAAATCCAACAATACATTAAAAGGATCATACACGGGCTTCCCTGGTGGCGCAGTGGTTGAGAGTCCGCCTGCCAATGCAGGGGACACGGGTTCGTGCCCCAGTCCGGGAGGATCTCACATGCCGCGGAGCGGCTGGGCCCGGGAGCTGTGGCCGCTGAGCCTGCACATCCAGAGCCTGTGCTCCACAACGGGAGAGGCCACGGCAGTGAGAGGCCTGCGTACCACAAAAAAAAAAAAAAAAAAAAAAAAAAAAAGGATCATACACTATGATCAAGTGGGATTTCTCGCAGGGATGCAAGGATTTTTCAATGTCCGCAAATCAGTCAGTGTGATACACCATGTCAACAAACAAGAATAAAAAACCATGTCATCGTCTCAATAAATGCAGAAAAAGCTTTTGACAAAATTCAACACCAATTTATGATAAAAACTCTCCAGAAAGTGGGAATAGAGGGAACCTACCTCAACATAATAAAGGCCATATATGACAGACCTACAGCTAACATCATACTCAACGGTGAAATGCTGAAAGCATTTCCTCTAAGATCAGGAACAAGATAAGGATGTCCTCTCTTGCCACTTTTATTCAACATAGTTTTGGAAGTCCTAGCCGTGGCAATCAGAGAAGCAAATTGGAAAAGAAGTAAAACTGTCACTGTTTCCAGATGACATGATGCTCTACATAGAAAATTCTAAAGATGCCACCAGAAAACTACTTTCTGCCTCTATGAATTTGATTCCTCTAGATACCTTATACAAGTGGAATCATACAGTATTGTCCTTTTTTGTCTGGCTTATTTCACTTAATATAATGTCTTCAAGGGTTATCCATGTTGTAGCATGTCAGAATTTCCTTTTCAAGTTGAATAATATGCCATTATATGTATATATCATGTTTTGTTTATCCATGCAGCCATTGGTGGACATTTGGGTTATTTCCACCTTTGGCTACTGTGAGTAATGCTGCTGTGAACACTGGTATACAAATATCTGATTAGGTGCCTGCTTTCAGTTCTTGGGGGTATATACCCAGAAGTGGAAGTGCTGGATTGTATGGTATCTTCTCTTTTCTTGGAAAATAGAATCAGGATAAATTTCTTTTAAAAGTTTTTGTTTGTGTGTGTGTTTTAATTCTAAGAATTCACCCTATCAAAGTGAATCGAATAGCTTATATAAATAAAGATTTTTATAAATTCCCTACTATGAGTCCTGTGCTAATTGAAACTTGTGAGCCCAAATATTAATACATAAAAAACACCACTATAGAGAAATAAAATGTGAGCCGTCAATATAATAGAATATTGTGCAGTCACTAAAGTGTTTTTGAAGTCCACTTAATGACAATTGGGAAATGTTTACTATATATAACGTTGAATCAAAATCAGAACCCCAAGTGTGACTCCAACTTTGTATATATGTAAGCAACATATTTCACTGTTTACATTTAAATATTTATAGATTGATTTTTACTCATAAATATATGACAGGAAAAGTACCAAAATGTGGTAATCTCTAGTTGGTGGGAATATGAGTGATTTTTTTTCTCCTTTATACTTTTCTGTACTTTTCCAAATTTTCTAAAGTGTCCATACGTTATTTTCACTATCTTAAAATGTGTTAACATGATTCTCAAAATTTAGTATCTTAGTGATGAGAAAGAACTGAATAGAATTAGAGGAAGCCATCCTAGAAACCTGCCAGGAAATTATACCTGGGACTAAATAACTAGTTCTTTTTCCTTAGAAGATAAAATAGGATTAAAATACTGGGACTAGTATGTTTAAGGTTATAATATGGTAAGCTGGTATCGAGTGTGTTAGGTACATGTACACCTTAAGGCAAGTCTGGAGTAAAATTATTGCCCACCCTAAACAGTATCATCAACGTGTACTGTTCTCGCCCGCTTCCTAGCTGCAGTAAGTAGGAAAGCAGGTCTCAGAGGTAGACTTCTCCTGTGCAATCAAATTGATCCTCCGGAATTTTACATTTAAGAGTTTAGATTATACAGAGGCTATTTCTAGAAGGTTTTGGTCCCAGGAATGACGATTGAAAAGTAAGGCACAACAAATGTACACTTTTATAGATTTGCCTATATTGAACATTCTGTCACTGTGACCAGACCAACCCATCCCTTATCATTTGATAAATCATCCGTTGTCTGTACAGACTCTTTAGGGACTTATAACCCCTAAGGCACTAAATTTAAATTTATATTTAAATTGCACTTCATTTGAAGCAAAGTATACTTTAATGAAGTAGGATTTTAACCATCAAAGCAAAAGCTATAAAATGTCCATAACTGAAATGTTCTTTGTTTCTAGATAATTATATGACATTATCTCGTTTAATTGATCTGCTAAGAAGATGTGGAAAGCTTGAGGATGTTCCAAGATTTTTCTTAATGGCTGAGAAACGTAACTCCAGAGCAAAACTGGAGCCAGGATTTCAGTACTGTAAAGGATTATATCTTTGGTAAATTTATTGGCAAATGAATTCTACGTAATAGGTTGTTTTCCTCATTGTGACTAAAGTAGAATACACTTTGAATTTTAAAAATTCTATATTTTAAAATATAATAGTTTTATTAACAAAATAAAATAAATTATAAACGACTTAAAGTTTGTAGTTAGTGATTGCAGTAAGTGATTTTTTTTAAACATCTAACAAGGTATTCTGGAGAACCAAATGATGCCCTTCGACATTTTAATAAGGCTCGGAAAGACAGTGACTGGGGCCAAAATGCCCTTTATAATATGATAGAAATCTGTTTGAATCCAGATAATGAAACTGTTGGAGGTGAAGTATTTGAAAATCTGGATGGAGACCTGGGGTGAGTAGTATTTGACAAGTTATGCTTTTTTCCAGAAACACTTGTTGGGGATAATCAAGTATATCTTATAAAAGAGAACTAAATTCCAGGATAGCACTAATGGCAGTTTAGCGAATAAATCATAGCTGGAATAACTGTTCTCTGAAACAAGCATGACATACTTTTAGAAGGTTTTCTATATCAGAACAGACATGCTATTGAAGACACTCCCCTAATTGCTCTGTGGAAAATAGAATGAATCGTAGTGTGTGATTACCTTGGCAAAAATTGTCCGCATAATATTAATAGTAACTTCTTAACAGATGGCTCTCTGCCAGATCTTGGCTGTATACTTTATATGCATTGCCTTATTTATTCCCTTTAACAATGTGTGAAAAAGCTCCAAGTTAACCTAACGTGATGGAGTTAGAAAATGATGGAGGCAAGATTTAGACTGAGTCCTCCCTGGCCTCAGAGCACCAGCTGTTGGCCACTGTGGTGCACTGTGGGTAAGTGGTTATGCTTCTGTCAGCCTGCACTTGTTGCTCGCCCTCTCCTCAGGGTCAGGGAAGGCAGGGTGGGGAGTGTATAAGGGTGTAAGGGGAGTAGGAGAGGTCACTTCTGCCCCCAGGAGCATGCATGCAGTTTACCTGGTCGGCAAGACAGTGTCTGAAGCCATTCAATCTGCAACAAAACAGAAGTGAGTTAAATGGATATAAAGTGTTGCAGGAATTCATAGAAATCATAGTGCAGAGCAGTCGGGAAGCTGCATAGAGAAGTGGGAGAAATGCGAACCTGACTGCTGAGAGGTTTCAGTGGCACTCCTGAAGGCTTGGATTACAGAGACCATTGAAAGATTTAGAGCGGGGAAGAGGTATTTTTATTTTTGTTTGTTTTAGAAAGGTTAAGGAAACATTCTGCTTTGCAACTGTAGGCTGTCCCCATGGAAATCTTCAGCAATAGGTTGAAAACACCAAATTTGGAATATAGAACTCAGAAGGGAGGTCACAGCTTGAGATACAGATTTGGGGGATAGGTGCTCAGAGTGGGTAGTTGGAACCCCATGAATGGCCTCTTTTCGAGTAGAATGTAGTGACGGAAGTCTGAGAACTAAATTTGGGGTGTGCTAACATTTAAGGAGATTGGAGGAAGGGAGGTAAGGAAGGGCAATGACTGGTGGAAAGAGAAGGAAAACTGTAATCTTACAGAAGAGACAAAAGGAGGGGAGCTTGAAAGAAGATTACCAACAGTGTAAAATGTTTTAGAGAAGGTAAAAGCCTGAGAAGAAGATCAATAGATTTAGTGATTAGGCTTTAAGAATTTAATTTCCTTTCATTAATTGATTTATTTATACATTATATCTGGGTGTGGGTATGTATATAAGAAAATTGCTATTACACATTCAAATTATTGCACTTAAAATTTATAACCTCTTGACAAGTAAAGAATTTCTTTTCTGAGAGCCTAATAGGCAACTGGGTGAGGAACATTAAGTATACTTTATATGTCTGGCAAACTTAGATTCAAATCTATTAGCTATGTGACCTTTGGCAAATTACTTTATCTGTTGGAGCCTTGGTTTTCTCATATATAAAATGTATTCAACATACACTGAATGAAGTAACACAGTGCTTGGCACATAGGAAGTGCTTTAACAAAGTTAGTTACTTTCTGCTCCCTCCTTTTTTTTTAATTAATTATTTTTTAATTGAAGTATATAGTTGATTTACAGTATTTTATAGTCTCCCTTCTTTCTTTCGTTTTCTGAGTAGGTATGCTATTTGATAATTGTATGATTCTACTTACCCTGAATTCTAGTTTTATATTAGCTAAAATGAACACATTTACCACAGGTGGACAGTATCCAATTTTTGTTTTCAGTCTAAAGTGAATAAATGTTTAATGGTGTTTTGTTGAAGCTATGTTAGTTTTGTTTTTAAAACTGTAACTGGGCTTTACTTTGTATTAGAAGAGAATGAGTGACATTCTTCAGTAGGATTACTTTTAAATTGGTGAGAAAAATAGAAACCAATGTACCCTAATCTCAATGAATTTTACTTCATGAGTGATAGACATAAATTTATTTTTTATTGTCTACAGTAATCCAACTGAGAAGCAAGAGTCTGTGCAGTTAGCAGTGAGAACAGCAGAAAAGCTCCTTAAGGAGCTAAAACCTCAGACTGTTCAGGGTCACGTGCAGCTTCGCATAATGGAAAACTGTTGCCTAATGGCTACCAAACAGAAATCTAATGTCGAGCAGGCATTGAATACCTTCACTGAAATAGCAACGTCGGAGGTTAGTAGATTTTCTTTTTCAACTTCATGTTAGCTTTCCTTGGTGGTGTTGAAATATGTACTTTAATTAGTTATTTGTTTTCTGAAGACTGACTTCATTATTTACTATTATTAAAAATTAGATATATAGTTTGGTATGATTTTACATCATGTACCTTTGTTTGCAGAGGAGGCATTGTTACATGTTGATGTGTTGTTATGTTTATCTCTATTAGAACAGTGAGTTCTAGAGAAAGGAAATTCTGCAAGAGGGCATAAATTAATTCTCAAGGGAATGGCTTTCTCCTCTGTGTTGTTAAGTGTAGCCTAGGTTAACTTACTAAGTGAAAACAAACACCTGGCTGCCTTGATATCTCACCTTTTCACTTATGTGAACTTGAAATTTTTCCAACTCTAGAGCTAAGTGAGATCAGTACTGACAACTTATAATTCAGTCATGCAGATAATGATGTTGTTCTTTCGCGACACTGAAATCACCCCCTGTGATAATAATAATAAATATTAAATATTAAGTAATAATAAATTATTTTATTACTATTAGATCAAAGGCTTTCTCCTCTTTTCAGCCCATTCAGATCCACTGGCCTTCTCACCCTCTGGGCCTTTTATTTTTCCTTCCCTCACACAGTGCTGTATTTCTCCAATTACGTGTCATTAAGGAAGGAATTCTAGGTACCCATCCCATCAACAGTTGCTAGTAGCTAGTTCTAAGCATGCACTTGGGATTTCATGTTCTTCTACTCACTGGTGTTGTAAGCCGTGGGAGACTCATCATGTGGCGCCTCTCACAGGATGTACAGAATTTTGCTGTGTTTTCTTGTGGTTCAGAGGTCACAGCAGCAGCAGTAAATGACCAAAACCTCCTACAGTGACCCCTCCCCCCTGCCTCCCTGGACCCTGGAGGGCTTTGGAAAACCTGCAACTCCTGTTGGTGTTTGGGTACAAGTATCCATGGTGGCACTTGACCACCACTGTAAGCTGCCCTGGGGACAAAACAGCAAGGCAGCAGCCTTGCTTCCATCCTCAAGCAGAGCCCCTCTGCTGACATTGAAGTAGTGCTCAGGGTGCTCAGTTGAATTGACTGCAGCAGCAGATGGATGACAGCAGCTGACAGAACCAGAAATAGGACCGTCCTGTAAGTGTAAGAAAATCTGTAAAACATGATAAAGCACCATTGCAAGTAAGGTGTCATAGCTCCCTAATGTTGGGAAGTAACATTCTATCATGTAAGGAGAGTTTAAACTGTGAGGTTTGAGAGAGAACACTAAAAGCAGTAAGTGACATCATAGCTGTTTCCTAGAGAGACTGTGACAGTTCTTTGTTTTGCTGAGACTACATTATTTTTTTAATCATTCTTACATATGTGATTAGTAATATACGGTCCTCAAATCTGTTTACTGGCCATACTGTCCAAAGACTGATATATGAATTGAAGTTTAGTAAGTGAATTTTATCTTGCATTTTTCCCTTTTAACTCATAGGCTGCATATATTAAATATAATGAATATTCATTAAGTAACCAGTGGGTGCTGAGCATAGTCGGAATCACAAAGATAAACCACATATAGACCCTTTCTTCAAGTTTCTCGTAGTCTAGGGAAGATGAGACACGATACTGAGTGTAATGCAAAGCAAAATCTGTTACATTCTGTCCTAAAGTTGCAAATAACAGTGCTGTAGGACTGGGGCTCCCAAGCCCCAGGCCGGGGACCGTCCCGGGCCTGTTAGGAACCGGACCAGCCGGCAGGAGGGGAGCAGCGGGCGAGTGAGCGAAGCTTCATCTGCCGCTCCCCATGGCTCACGTTACTGCCTGAACCATCCCCCCCGCCTGCCCCCCGCCCGTGGAAAAATTGACTTCCAGGAAACTGGTCCCTGGTGCCAAAAAGGTTGGGGACCACTGCTGTAGGAGATAGTATAAGGAGAGCTGAGAGACCCTTTCCATGGAAGAAGGTATGATTTAAGAAGAACCAGGGTAAATTGCATTTTCACAGGCAGAGTTGGAGGAAGTGCATTCTAAGTTAAGGGAAAAATGTGAACAAAGGCAGAGAGGCATCGAAGCATAGGGTAGATTCACAGCACTATGTGGCCTTCAGATTGATTGAGACATGACAGGAAGACATGGGAGGAACCAGTGGAAGAAGCATTAAACCCAAGCTAAAATGTTTCCACTTCCTTTCTTCCCCTCACCTTGAACCATAAAGGTACACTATTTATAATAGAGCTGTATTGTCTTTTGTGATGTAAAGTTGTTGCAGTTCAGAGTGACAGAGAGAGAAAAGCTGGCTGAACATCTTAGGATGTCTGCACCAGAAAAGGCATCATGGGCCTAGTGCAGGGGTTAGAATGCAAGTCTGCAGTCTTAGAAACCATTCTTCAGTTCACTCAGGAGTGATGTCAAGCTGTGAGGAATTGATTCATTCTAATCAAACTCAAAGTGTGTGATTTTTAAATCAGGGAGTTTATTTTTTAAATGTACAGTGTGAGATATTTTTAGTATGTGAATAGGTCTGGACATTTTTCCAGGACCCTTCTCTTCTTGGGCTGTCCTAGGATCTGGCTGACGAATGCATAGTAGGTCTGTATTTTGTTTCCTCTCTAGCCCTCCTGGGATGGGGGATACCGTTCAATAATTAATAATATCCCACACGTCTTCAAAATCTACTACCAAATTGGTTGTATTTGGCATTCAAATAAAAAAGTGTCTGCCATTCCTTAATCAGGAGAACAAATTACATATTGGGAGTTTATTGATAGACATAAAATTAGACCCAAGGAAGTTTTATATTCCTACAAACCGTGTTCATCA
Source organism: Hyperoodon ampullatus (assembly GCF_949752795.1). Classification (NCBI taxonomy): domain Eukaryota; kingdom Metazoa; phylum Chordata; class Mammalia; order Artiodactyla; family Ziphiidae; genus Hyperoodon; species Hyperoodon ampullatus. The sequence goes on along the minus strand of NC_136921.1, from coordinate 81,441,334 downwards.
AACTCTAGTGAATTGCCCTTCTCTATTCCAGGGTTATTTCTGACTTCCAACCATGATCAATCAGTGTTGGACATTGAACTTTTTAGCACTCTACTCTCCTTTTGTTCCTTATTAGTTACTGAAACTTGCTATCTTACAGTGCACCTTTATTATAGTCATGATATTATAATTTCTACATCACAGTTTCTCATCTTTTATTTATATTTTAAATGGAAGTCTTTCTCTTTATAAAAGCATCACAGTCCCTCTGCTGAAATTTGAGAAGCACTTTATCTTTTTCAGATACATACACATAACTGCTTAGGTATGTTAGTTTTCTGGATAGATCGCTAATGGTCTCCATTTTATACCAATTCTTAATAGCTTGTTAGTTTCACAGAGTGACATTTTCTGACTCTGAGCTCTGTCTAAAAGAATATCATCTTTTATAGTTACAATCAAGGAGCTGCAGACTCCAAATCTAAAAGCATAGTTTAAGGCATGAGTTTATTTCATATAGTTTCCAAATGATTAATTAATTGCATGCCTTATTTATAACATTTCATTGACCAAACCTTATTGGGAGAAGAGGCTTTTGAATAAAATGAAAAGGGAGGAGGAAAAGAGCAATAGAAGTCAGTATAGATAAGGAATATCATTTGCAGGTAAATCATTCTGTTATTCCTGTTTTATAGGTGAAAGAACTAAGGAGCCAGAATGCTGAATCTGAAACATAAATGTTCAGTTAGGACTACAATGAGATAGAATTTTATGTTTTCTGTTTCTGTACAAAACCAAAACAACCAGTCAGTCTCATTAAAGAACAAGTTTTCCTAATTGTCTGGAATTGCGTGGTTACCGCACCTGCATTCTTACTGAACTACCTGGACCAGATGGTTCCTCCTGGTAGCCTGAGGTTACTGGATGTGTTACATAATGACCATATCACAGTATTTAAGTGAAGCCAGCAATTGAATCCACAGGCCAGTCCTTATATTATGTAGCACTTGCTACTTTCCATGTGTTTTTCTTTTAAACATGGCACATTTATGTTTGTGTATCTGGGGGGTCTCAACTCTTGTTTCCTCATAGAAGGATCATATTCCAGCACTTTTGGGAATGGCAACAGCTTATATGATCTTGAAACAAACTCCACGAGCCCGAAACCAGCTGAAAAGGATTGCAAAAATGAACTGGAATCCTATTGATGCTGAGGACTTTGAGAGGAGTTGGCTGCTGCTTGCTGATATTTATATTCAATCAGCAAAGTACGACATGGCAGAAGAGCTGTTAAAAAGGTGCCTGCGTCATAATAGGGTAGGTGACTGAGGAGTGAAAAATAATTGGTAGCCTTTGTTGCATAAGCTTTCTATATAGGTTTTTATAGAGTGTTGGTCCATTTCTAGGGATTTGTGTGTTTTTAGAGAATTAAATGTTTGTTTTTACCACAATCAGGAAATAAACATAAGTAATAAAAAAGAAGCCATTTGCCCTTGAAAATAAAGAAAGAGAGATTGCAGTTTCAAGTTTCAGCTGTGGTTTGCCCTACTTACAGAAAGTGTTTTGGAATGTCAAGCATTTGCCTGTGATTATCCATCTCATCCCAGAACTAATGAAAGTTGCAGAAGAGCATTAATTGCGGACGTCTGTCCCTCCTGTTAAATATTCCTGATGAACTGACTGCAGCTGCATGTTGTTTTCACATTATTAGAATCCACTCTGCATAATATATTTTGTAGGAAAGAGTGTTTTAAGCATTTAATTTGATTTGTTTAATGAAAAGTCCGTATCTTAGGTATAAAACTGAAAATCTTCAAGGCCTTAAAATTTAAGGCTCTTTACTAACAGTGCATTTTGGTATTTAATTGCCCAGAAAAGGATGTCTTTTTATAACATGTTTTAAGTTAAGAATTTGTTACTATTTATTGAGAAATATTGTGCTCAACTTAGAAACTTGAGGATATTTATCTTTATAGAGTCTTATCAGTTACTTCAAAATCTTAATCACAGCAAATCTATGTTTTATTCCCTTTGAGCCAGTTAGATTACAAAATAGATCATTTGTTTTTCAAAGAGGAGTCATGATCGTCTAATACTATTAAGTTATTTTCTTGGGGACTTTAAAAACCTAAAATATCAAGCCATTTATCAGTTTATGTAATTATACATGTAATTTAAGTTACATTGGCCTTAAAAAACAGAATACTTATTAATAGGCTCTGAAAAATCTAAACTGCCAAATAACTAACCCTTACATGCCTAATCTAGGATTAAGCAAGATTTCATGGGAATTAAGGTTTCAGTGCAGATAGAATTTCAATTTGCCAGAATGCAGACAGCAATACATTGCATGGTTGAACATGACGGCTGCTTTAGAGGCATCAGCCCTACTGCTTAGGCATGACAATATTGGAAGCATGAATTCAGGAACCAGAGCTTAGAAACTTTGAATTATATAATTAAAAAATGGAGATCATCCAGATCTGAGGCAGGAAATGTGCAAGATGACACTAGACCATCTTGTCATACCAGATGGCAAGGAAGCTATCAGTGATAATTGGAGTCATGTCAGGGACTCAAGAGCCAACTTGAGGACACTCCCACTAGCCAAAGTTGAGACACTTTAGATATCAGTAATAACTGCATTGAGTTGGAACACACCATATATGTCTAAGTCCATGAGTTTACAAAGATCCAAAAAAAAATAACCCTAATTGGTCACCACTGAAATATGCTAGTAAACTGACTTATTTCTAAAGCTGGCAAATAAAGGGAAAGAATTAAGCATCTATCCTGCCTTTTCTGTATGAAAAATACTGCTGGGAAACAAAATAGTGGAGAAGGAGATGTTTCTCATTATAGATGTTTTCCAGCTAATAAATGAAGAAAGAATGATAGAATGTCACTATTTTCCAACCATGATGAATTAATGAATGGGTATAACATCGCAAGACATTACGTGCCACGTGATGGAAGAACACACCATCTATGAGAGGGTCAGAGTGGGGTGACACAGGTGAAACACTCCAGGTCTGAAATTTAAAGGCGCACTTAAAATCTCAGTAATTATCAGGACTTCCCTGGTGGTGCAATGGCTAAGGCTCCATGCTCCCAGTGCAGGGGGCCTGGGTTTGATCCCTGGTCAGGGAACTAGCTCCCACATGCTGCTACTAAGAGTTCACATGCTGCAACTAAAAAAAAAAGGATCCTGCATGCCACAACTAAAAAGATCCCACATGCTGCAATGAAGATCCTGCACCAGCAACAAAGATCCCACATGCTGCAACTAAGACCCGGTGCAGCCAAATAAATAAATAAATAAATAAATAAATAAATAAAATGTAAAATCTCAGTGATTATCTTAGTTAACTGATGCTGCTATAACAAAGTACCATAGATTGGGTGGCTTATAAACACCAGAAATTTATCAATATTTCTCACAGTTCTAGACGCTGGAAGTCTAAGATTAGGGTGCCAGCATGGTTGGGTTGTAGTGATAACCCTCTTCCTGGTTGCAGACTAATGAGTTCTCACTGTGTTCTCACATGGCAGAAAAAGAGGGCAAGGGAGTTCTCTGGGGTCCCTTTTATAAGGTCACTAATCCCATTCAGGAGGGCTCCACCCAAATGACCTGTTCACCTCCCCAAAGTGTCACCTCCTAATACCATCACATTGGATGCTAGGATTTCAACATATGAATTTGGGGGAACATAAACACTCAGTCCAATGTAGTAATCAGGATGAATGACATTTAATGCAATATTTTTTTAACAAAGTATCAAAAGGTAAAACAGGTAGGATCTTACAGTGCTGTGCTGAGCTATATTGAAGCCTGAAGCAAAAAGGGAAAATATGTGCCCTGATCCATGTTTGTGTGTATTTTTTAATGGTTAATAGTTTTCGTGAAAATATTAGTGATGTATCTTCTTGCATTAAAGTAAGGAAAGTAAAATTATGATAAATAGAAAAAATATTCAAACTTAAAATAATGCAGTGAATTTTAATATACCTACTTTTCTATTTTTTTAAATTAATACTCTGGGAAAAAATAGCAATTAAAAAATACCTAAAAACATGTATACAGCATTGTGCATTTTTGCTTTTTCATAAGGAGCAGTGTGACTCGGTTGAGCACTGATCTATGAAGTAAGTAGTTTCACCTCTTTCCCCTCAAGTCAAAATCGGATACAAACCTCTAGATCTAATACAATTTCCAGGAAATATTAATGACATAGGAATACATTATATAACTACTATAAGGATGCACTCACCTAAATCTGGGCTGTGAGAAACTCTAGGATGAACATTCTTGTTTCTTCTACATTTAATTGCAAGGAAAGAGACAGAGAGGAGACTTCTAGATCAAAAGGAAGTTTAGGGACATTTCAACCAGTCACAGTGTGTGGCCCTTATTTGAATCCTCATCCTAACATGCAAACAAAAAAGTATGTTAAGACTATTTGAAATTTGAATAGTGACTGGATATTTGGTGATATCAAGGAGTTGTTACATTTTAGGTGTGATAATTTGTGGTTATGTTGAAAGAAAGTCCTTATTTTTAAAGAGGCATACTAAAATATTTATGGATGAAATGATGTAGTATCTGAGAGTTTTTTATCTGGTAATACAGAAGGACAAGTGTATGGAGTAGTGAAACAGTATCAGTCAGGAGTTCATTGTTGAAGACATGGGTTCAGGGGGTCCATCATACTGTAATTTCTATATGTGTTAGAATTATTTGTAATAAAACATGTACATGTATATGTATAAAACATCTCCTTCCCTCTCACCCAAAAATCCTGATTCTGTAGGTTTGAGATAGGGGCTTGGCATCAGAATCCTTTTTTAAGTCCCATAGATGTTTGGATTGCATAGCCAAGGTTGAAAACCACTGTTTTATGTGCCATTTAAATGAGTTAATGTGGTTGACCTCTATAGTCCTAAGCACTCCATAAAATCTTAGTGATATCAAGTATAATCTGTTGATACATCTTGCATTTTTCTTCAGTCTTGCTGCAAAGCTTATGAATATATGGGATACATTATGGAAAAAGAGCAAGCATATACAGACGCTGCCTTAAACTATGAGATGGCATGGAAACATGGCAATCAGACAAATCCAGCAGTAGGTGAGTTTAAAATTTAGACACCAGGTTTTCACAGGAAACGTGGGTTTTATATGTAAATCTTCATTTAAACGCATTTGTTTTTTCTCTTTAAAGACAAAATACACATTAATAGCCAACATCCTTTGTCGGACCTTCTGAAAAATAAATTTTATATTTATAATAGATTATTAGCTACTAAGTTATTAGGTGTAGTTTCCTGAGATTCAAACTCCACCTCAGTCGCCTTAAAGGACATCGATCTAATTCTGTCCCTTCTTTCCCTTCACCCTCTAATTCCAGAAGGGTGATGCTGTGGGGGGAAGGTGTTCCATTGTGAAGGAAGTGGGAAGACATTGCATCAAATCAAGTCCTCCTGGTTTCTTTACTGCAGAACTTCTCAAAGCCTCTAAACCCTAATATATACTGTGATGGGTATCACAGAGGGGACATGTTTCCCACAGTAATTTGACTACGGAACTTTTTTTTTCCCTTGAGCATCTCTAAACGTCATCTGGTTCCAGTGGTAGACCATTGATTTGAGGAAGGCTAGTCTTCAGGATCCCCAACAGATGGGCAGCATCTGGAATATACTTAGTGACTCCTGTCTCCCACAGTGTGAGGGAGCTCCTCCCCAGGCCTCTCTTTCTTTGTGTTGCGCTGAAATAGGCTTCATCGACACTGCCCTGTCTGTTCTCTGGAGCAACCCACAGAGTCCTTCCGCCCTTATACATAATGGCCTTCTAATTGCAAACTCTGTCATGTCTCTCCTCAGTTTCTCTCCAAAGCATCCTCAGGTGCTTGTCCATTCTTGCTTCCAAGTCTTTCACCCTCCTTGCTGTCTCCTGCAAACTCTCAAATAGTATTTCCCCAAACTTTGCTTTGGAATACTGGGTGAGATATTAATAGTTATTTCTTTAAAACAGAGAGTTGAGCGTGAGGAGATTAGGTTCCATGGCCAAATAGGTTTCGAAAAGGCAAGTTTATTTGCCCACGTCCCTCTTGACCTGTTGTGCCAGAAATGAACAAGTTCTTAAGTATGATTTAAGAACGAATTGTATGTATAATGAAGCTATGTTTTTAAATTAGGCATTTAGTAGTTGGTAGTTCAACCTAAGATGGCATCTGTCTTTTTTAGCAGCCGTGGCACAGTGATGACTCAGATTTAATCTGCAGTCAGATTGGTCATCTTTAGACTTACTGCTGTCAGTTCAGGACTTCCCCTACCTTGTATTTTTCTGAGGTCTGTTATTTTACTAGACTTGTATAGAGCACAGGAACTAATGCTTCCTTCTCAGGTATTGTGCATCTTACAGAATAAAATCAGCTTGTAAAATGAACATTCCTTAAAATCCTTAAAATATATTTAATTTTGGTGCTTTATTCCCCAGAAAGAATACAGTTAGAAGCTCAGTTATTTGAATACTCTGTTCCTTGGAAGACCAGCAGATAGATTTCAAGTCAGTAGTTCCTTCACTGTGTTATCTTTGTGTTTTATAGGTGATTTTTTCAGTTCCTCTGACTTCTCCTTAGTAGGCATTTCTCTGAGGCTCTAAATTAATTCTCACAGTTTCTTCCTTAAGATTATCATTGCATCCAGTACCCCCAGCCTGCCTGGCCAAGTTAATGATGCATTTATTTCACTTTTTCACTTGTCAGGAAATCCTTTAAATCATGGTTGTTCTTTTCATAGGATTCAGGCGTGAGTACTGTAACTGTGAAAGGCACCAGAAACTGAGATCCACTGAGAGGAGAACACAGTCACGTTTCTCCCTTCACAGTCATTCCCAGGTTACGTGACAGTCACTAGGCTGTTCACGTTGTTCGTGTTCATGAGCACACTCTCTCTCTCTCCCCCGTTTTTTTTCCTGATTACAAAGAGTTGAATTCTTAGAAGCCTGACAGGTGTCATGCAGCTGCGGTACACGTATTCTTTGCCATTTCTAGCTCTTCATTTCCTCTCTAAAGTTTTTTGAAGGAAATGATCTATCAGGTTTCTTTCAATATGAAAACTTTGTGCTTCTAATTTAGTGTTTACACAGAAAAAAATGCTAATATTTGTGTGGTACTCAAATTTTTAAAAGCATTTCACAAGTATTTCATTTGATCTTTAAACTTACACTAAAAGCAGAGTTATCCTTCCATTTTTGGATGAGGAAACTTGAAATTGACAGCTCAGGTGACTTGTCTAAGGTCTCAAAGCTAGTCAGGAAGCCAGAAACCAAAAGTTAAGTCTAGGTTTTTTTGGCTCTAGTTTCCATGTTTGGCATGACATCTTAAGTTGTTTTCCTTTTTAAATGTCCTTTTAAATGTTCCTTTTTTTTTTTTTTTCAGTGCTTAACAGTGGCTTTATTAGGTGAATGCTTGAAAGTATTCAACATTAAATTCAGTTTACTTCACATGTTTGCAAACACATCATTAGCAATTCTTAACTATTTCAAATCAACTAATTTGAAGTACAGAAGGCTTGTTTTCAAATAACTCTTCTGAGGTGACACTAAGACTGAAAGAAACCTATGACTTGAGTCCAGGTCTCTAATAAACTCTATTTATTAATCTGTTTTATAATTATTTTCTAATGATATCAAGTTTACCTCTCCGACACTTATTGTTTTCATCTTGGACATTTCTCATTTGTGTGTGTGTGTGTGTGTGTGTGTGTGTGTGTGTGTGTGTGTGTCGAATACAATGAATTTTAGATAATTCCTTTTCCTTTTTGCTACCATATGATTGCATTAGCCAGCAGTTCTTTTAAAACATTGTTTTGAAATTCTAAAAACTTGCTTTGGTACTTTGATTAAAGCCTAAGAGCAGCATTCAGATTTCCCTTTTTCATATTTCTAAATGGTAAAGCAAGATATTTAATTTATTAGTTACATATTATTTTACATTGTGTTATATCTTATTTATTGAGTCCACTTTTTTTGTCTTTTCCTTAGTTTGCTTACTATTATGGCATCGTTACAGAACAACAGTCGGTTAAGAATGTCTTAAAACTTTCTTCTAAATTGTCAGTATTTGAAATGTGACATTTCAGTATCAGTAACTGTGGTACTTGTTACTCATCGCTGATGTGGCTTATCTAATGACTCACCCAGTGTCTTCTGAGCCGCTCTCCCCCCTGCTCTGTGCTCCACTCGTGCACTCCAGGTCCATTTGGTTGCTATGTCTCCCTCTATCACTGGCCTTTCCGTGTGCAGTTTTTGCCTAACAGTGTCCTTGCTTCCCACCCCCTTGGCCTACATTATGCCTCTTCCTTCAGATTTCAGACCTTGCCTGACTCCCACCCCCTCCCCAACCAGGTTTCTTATTACAGTGCTCTTGGCCTGTACCTTTATTTCATAGCATTTATCTCAGTTTTGAAATTATTCATGTACTTACATAATTACTTAAATAAGGTACTTTCTTTCCTAATGGAATGTAAACCTCATGACTGAAGGAACCAGTTTGCCTGACTTGTTAAATAAATCTGTACTGTATAAATGAATAGCTGTGTTATCATTTACTGCCCTATGGTGAGTTTTTACCATAATCTGAAACAAATGGGACTTTTCTAGTAAGTTGCAAAACCACATTTGTGGGATGGCCGGCCATCTTTTAAGCCAACTGTGGTCCTTTGTTACAACTCTATTTTCTTTCCTACCTGTTCTCCGTTTATGCCACTCCACCTTCTATTATCTTATCATTTCTACCATAGTACAGTCACCAGCCTCCACTAAGAGTTCTCTAATATTAGAGTAAGCAAACAAAGGAGGAGGCCAAGAAAGGTCATATTAACAGTATGCTCTATAAATAGTACTGTATCATTGTTGGTTTTTTTGTCTTTACAGGATACAAACTGGCATTTAATTACTTAAAAGCAAAAAGATATGTGGATGCAATTGACGTATGTCACCAGGTAAAACTTAAATTTAGATTTCTTAAAATTTTTCAGATGCACTATTTCCTACTTTTAATATCAAGATGTACATGAATAGAGATAGAAGACATCATATTTTGGTTAAATGACTCATCAAATATATCTGGGAGATACTACCACTTTTCAAAGTTTAGAAAATAAAGTTTACTTAAATTGAAAAAACATATGTTTTTAATTGGGCTCAAATAATAAAATATTTATGTCAATTTAAAGAAAGAGGCTAGAGAAGCATGTTAAATAAAACTTAATCCTTAAGTCAGAAGATATCTCAGGATTATTATAGATTCTCCACGTCACTGTTCTGAATAGAAGTTCTTATGTATGTGTCTAAGTCTTTGGTTATTAGAGGATTCAGATTTATAAATTAAAGAGGTATTTTTGTCATTTAAAAGTCATTCAATTACTCTTCTGGAATTGATTCCTGACTAAATGATCCCTTGTTAAAGTGACAAATATTTAAGTTGCAGTTTTGGAATTTGCAGTTTCTTTATATACATTGTCACATTGATATTCCATATAAGGTATTTTACTAAACATTGTTGGGAGCTCCAAGAAAAGCTCCTTAGCAGAGAATTATGTAACGTGCTTTATCCCGGATAGCTGTGTGAGCATCATTATAGTAAATACTTGGCCCCAGCGATTGCTATTGATTACTGAGTCTCTGTGTAAGGCAGCATTTCACATTAAGGTTAAGGTTGTACATTAATGTAAGGTTATACGTTAGAATCATTTGTGGAGGGTTTTTTGTTTTTTTTTTTAATGAATTTCCCCTACTCCTAGACTCAGTAGACCTGGAAATTTGTATGTTTCAAAATCATTCCAGGCAAATCTGATGTGTGCTCCTGGGTAAAAATAACTAAGGGTTTATTAAATATCATGCATAAATAGCTAATTTTTTAAAAGTATCTTAAATCATTGATACATAATTGTTTTCTGTAACTGATCTATTAAGGAAATAATTATATTTGTTGTATTTTCCACGTGTAGTATTATATTCTACCTTTTTCATTTAATTGTTGTTAATAGAAATGAGTCATCATGTCACACGCATCTCAGATATCACCTTTAAAAAGTGTTGTTAAATTTGTAGTATTAATATAATGAAATCTCAACTGTAATGCTGTTTCTAGTAAGTTTCGTGACTCCCCAGTTCTTGATAATGAATTACAAGTTCTTATGCTTTTGTTTTGTTTTTTTGTTTGTGGGTGTGTTTTTGCAGGTTCTCGAAGCACATCCAACTTACCCCAAAATCAGAAAGGATATACTTGATAAGGCTCGTACATCTTTAAGACCTTGAAAATTATTTTAGCTTTTTTAAGAAAGAAATGAAAAGAATCTGAGTTCTTCCAGTTCAAAATAGGTTTAAGCTAATACTTTGTAATAGAAAGCATACTTTTCTTTCTCCAGCAGAGGCTGCTATTGTATATAAAGAGAAACACTGTTAAATGGATGTCTTCTGACAGAGAAGGTGAATGAGAGCTGGTTTATTTAATTGACTCTCTTGATTAGGTGCAGATTTGGTGACTCTGTGGTAAAGATTATAACCCGTTTCTATAAAAAATATTTTGTTAAAATCTTGGTAGTTAAGTATCCTATATCTTTTCTAAGGAACATTAGTTGTTTCTTTCAGGAAATACATTTACAATATTGTTGTTCTCTGGTAAACATTTTTGTGATAGTCTCTGTTATTTCAAAGGTTTGAGTAAATTTCCCTGTAAATATTTATGAAAAAGAAAATATATTTTTTAATAAAGATTTTATAAATTTATGATTTGTATTCCTCTTGAAACTCAAAAGACATGGTGAGTTTTGCAAAACCAGGGTAGGCTCCCCATCTTAATGCGTAGTATTACAGAAAATGTGGCTTTCCTAGAAAAATCTTTGTGGAAAAGTATAAAGAGTGTGTGTGTTTTCCCTTCTCTGTTGAACTGATTCTTCCTGCTCCCAATGTCTATGTGATCCTTTTAAGAAATAACCAGTACCTGAAATTAGTTTAAATAGGTAAACCTTTATAACAATATTTAACCTTAGCCCAAAGACAAGGTCTTTTGGTGTAACTTTAGACACTGTAACATCTGGTGGAGAATATTTCTGGTCAGTAGGGACTCCCAAAGCACACCGTGTGAAAGCAGCTGCAGACCCCGCTCTTCCTAGAATCCCTGCCACCACCCTGGGAGAGCACTCACTCTTTACACTGAATTTAACCTAATCTTCATAAACTCAATTCTTAACATCATTTTTAGTATGTTATCTATACCTTTTTCAGTTGCCTTTAAAAATACAATAAACACAATCTTCAATTTTAATTGCATTTTCAATAAACAGTGTTTTTCAAAGTCCCTTGCTTTTCCTTAAGTACCTCATGTTTATTTCTCTTGAGCTACATTCTAGTTTCTGATCACTTCTCCAATTTTCCAAAGTCCTTTTAATTCCAATTATATGTTATAAAATTCTAGTCATTCTTTTATGTATGGCATTCCATGAAAATGTTTAATAAGTAGAGCATTTATGAAACATTTCATGCCTGTTAAAACGCTTTCACATGTCTTACTACATTTATCCCCCAGTCCCATAATATAGACATTATTATCCCTGTTTTACAGTTCTGGCACTGTGACAGATTATCTCTTTCGCTATAACCTTTCAGCCTGAATGGACGTTGTTAAAGACGTGATATAACAGAATACCCTTAGCAGTTCCAGTGAGCCTGCATCATGGAATGCTAGAATCATGGAAATTGGATAGAAAAAGTAGAACATCTCTTCTCCCAGCAAGACATTTCCAAATCAGCTTTCCTGTCTGTAAAATGAGGAGGGTTTTTTTGTTTCTTAAGCAGCCACTTATTCTGCCATTTGTTAGATACTATTCTAGAAACTTTCTTTAAATTAGGTCTTTTATTTCTCAGTCAACTCTCCAGAGAAATAGTATTTTTTCAGATGATGAGATGAGGCTCCAACTAAGTGATTTGCCCAATGTCAGAGAAAAATTTTCAGAACCTGGATTCCACACCAGCCTTTCCTATATTAAGACGCCTTCCATAACTAAGATGGTGTCTATAAGAAAAACTCATTTATCTGCATGTGGCTAGCAGATGAAATTGAGTGTCCTGTCACAGAGGTGGCTAGGTAATAAGGAACAAGAAGAACTGAGTGGAATGAACGTTCTTACAAATGTGGCAGCTGCCACCGAGAAGTGTAAGCGAGAAGCGGTGTAGTGTAGCAGTGAAGAACATGGCTCTGAAGTCAGACCGGCTTAGGTTTAAAGTCTTGCTTTACTACTTTCTCAAGTTACATAGGCTCTCTGAGCCTCGTTTTGCTTTTCTTATCCATAAAGTAATGTATCAGGATAATAACCTTCCTCGGGTTGTTGTAAGAATTAAGTGAAAGAACGTACATAAAACCTAATGAATCTAACTCACTTGGGCTCTTAATAAATAGTAGCTCTACTTACTTATTATAAACCAAACAGGGTCAAGTAGTAGTTGCAGTTGAGAAGAACCTTCACAGAAGAAAAAAGACAATGCAGGCAAAGGTGAGATGGAGAGGACTAGTCAGTTCCCCTAGAAGCACAGCCGTACAGGAGTCAAGATTCATTCATTGTCTCCCTCCCTCCTTCCCTCTCTCTCTTGCTCCTCTCCCCCACCAGAAATTATGTTGCACTTTTTACATGCACAAATCTCACTTCATCCATCTCGAACAGACTTTTGACCTTCTCTCCTCTGCTGGAATTCTCTCCCTAATCCCCGCTTACTGTCAC